>NC_071096.1:19839517-20494517 GCF_027358695.1 Spea bombifrons | reverse complement strand
TAAACAAAGAAACTAACCACCTCTGCTGGGTTACCCTTTCATGCATCCACTATATTCCATGAGTCAATCATGACACCTCCCCCTTTAAGATAGTGAACAGAGGAGGTCAGCACACGCTGATCTACTATGTCTGCCTAAATCCTGGACTCTTATTCTCGAGATAAGCCATCAGCATTCCCATGTAAACTGCCTTTCTTGTGCTGCACAGTGAAATTATACTGTTAGAGTAAAAGACTCCACCTGAGCAGCTTTTTGTTGTTTCCTGCTACCCTATCTAGCCAATGCAGAGGATTATGATCCGTTATGACAGTGAAATCATGTCCATACAAATAGGGCTGTAGCTTCTGCAAGGCCCATACCACTGCCGGACATTCCTTCTCCACCACAGCATGCTACTTCCCTAGGTAACAGTTTTCTGCTTAGGTACATAATGGGGGTGCTCTTCACCTTTGGTATTAACCTGGCTGAGCACAGCCCCCAGCCCATAGTTAGAAGTCTCCGTCTGTACCACAAACCTTCTGCTAAAGTCAGGGGCCTGAAGCACAGGGGAACTAACTAAGGCCGCCTTGAGTTTGGTAAAAGCCTGATCGCATTGTGCAGTCCAGTCTACATGCTTAGGAAGCTTTTTTTTGGTCAGGTCTGTGAGAGGTTTAGCTATGGTACTATAATCTGGGACAAATTTTCTATAGTACCCTGCAGTCCTCAAAAAGGACATAACCTGCTTCTTGGTTTTAGGAGTTGGCCAGGTATTGATTGCCTCTATCTTATCTGGCTTAGGGCATACGGCAACGGCTTCAGGATAACCAGTAGCAAAATCCACTACGGTAAGGATATACTGTTTCCTTGAGCCGCTAGGTATAGCGCTAGGCCAACCAGGTCTACTGCCACCCGCTCAAATGGCTCTGCTATGATAGGTAAGGGCACTAGAGGGGCACGGGCAACATCCCCAGCCTTCCCTACTCTCTGACACACTGGACAGGAACAACAGAAGTTTGCTACATCGGTGCCCTTGGCAGGGCATCTTGGAGTGCATAAAACAAAATCCAGGCTGGCTCACAACTTTAACTGGCCCGGCATGGGCCAGTTAAAGTTGTGAGCCAGCCTGGATTTTGTTTTATGCACTCCAAGATGCCTTGCCAAGGGTGTCTCATGTGCCAGCTTAAGCAAGTCTTTCTGGAATTGCATAGGGACTACAAGCTGTCTTTCTACTTCCCATGGTCTTTCTTGATCTCGAGCAAGTAGTTCCCGATATAAGATCCCCTTATCCCAGTACACCCTCTGTACATCGCTTTCAGTTACAGGCCTTTCTGCACGTTGTCTCATGCCTTCCAAGGAGGGGTAAGTGCGCAGAGCAGCCAGGTAAGCCTTATTACCTCCCTCTACCCCAGATACTTCCAGAGGAGGCTTCAAGTGTATTTCCAAGGGAGTGGTAGTTGGCATGGCTCACTGTAGGGGAGTTAATCCATTATCTGCTGATGGAGGCATTAAGTTAGGATCATTTTCATAATTTCTTACTCCTCCACACTCCCTTGCTGCCTCCTAGGCAGCTTGTAAACGGGTCACTACAGCTATGGTAGGGGTACAGCCGGCTGCAACACTTTTATCTAGGGTACCAGACTGCTTGGGGGCATAATCTGATAAATCCACTCCCCCAGCACCATGGGAAGACATTTCTGGTTTTGATACATTCAGGAGGCTATGTAACCCCTGCACCCCCACATAGCCACTACATTTCCCAGTATCCCCCAAAGTTTCACACAGTACCTCTGTTGGTTCAGGATTCCTCGGTACCCCTCCTGGGTCACAGGCGTTGTCCTTTGGGGCATAATGACAAAGCATTCAGCCCAAATCACTACCCAACAATACATTTACAGGAATATCCTCAGAGATTCCCACCTCCCGCAAACCTTTTCTCGCACCCCAATCGAGGTACACCCCGGCCATAGGCACTGCGGGGCACACTCCACCAATTCCTTTAATAGTCATAGTTTTCCAAGGGATAATACCCTCTTTGTTCACAACTTCTGGACGAACCAAAGTGCAGGAAGCTCCAGTGTCCAGAAGTCCCATAGTCACATGGTGCCTAACTGTCACACGGCAAGTTGTCCCCTTGTGCCTCCTTTGGTCTAGCCACAAACAAAACAGGGGCAGCTACCCCAGCTGCACCTCCATTTCCATTTATCCGTGGAGATGGCCTTTTAGAAGGGCAGGTGACACTGGTTACACCGATAACACCAGTAGGTATCCCCCTGGCCCGATGTGGCCCCTGCTCTGTTGGCTAGAAAGGTGTTGGTGATGGTCTCCCTGCTGGCTTAGGAGTTGGTGGCTGGTAGGCTGCTCCTTTCCAGGTAGATGGTCCCTGTGATGCTTGTACCCGCTTGGTTGTTGGAGTACGGTTGTTGGCATAATTGTTAGCCAGATCTGCCGCCTCTGCCGTGGTCTTAGGTTTTCTGTCCAGAATCAACTCTCGGGCCTCCGGACTTTGTGTCCTCAGGAACTGCTCCAAAATCATCAGATCCTCTAGGGCCTCATCTGTAGTAACTAGTAGGCCTCCAGTCCATTGCCAGAAAACAGTCCGAAGCTGTCCCGCATATTCGGTACAACTTTCAGGGGTGAGATTAAAACTTTTTAACAAGGCAGATTTTGTAGTCCTGATCAACTTCCATTGGTAAGGAAGCAAACACATCCAGGGCTTTCCCCTTCAGATGTGGGGTTAAATACTTTCCCCACTCTTCCTTGGGCAGCTGGTACTGCCGGCACACTTTCTCAAATCCTCTCAAAAACACATCCAAGTCAGTGTCCTTTTCCAGCATTGGAAAGTGTTCCAGGCGGGGTCTGTTTGCATGTCCATCCCCGTTAACGCTTTGGGGAGACTGACTATATTGTTTTAACCATAGAAGTTCCAGCTGATCCTTTTGCTCAGCCTCTCGTTCAGCAGCTGCCCGCTTTGCAGCTCTCTCAGCAGCCTCCCTCTCTCAGCAGTCTTGTGCTGCAGAATCAGGTCAAGCCTTAGCTGAGGATCCACGCTCCCCAGATGTTTTAGTGCCACTTGTAACTCAAGGGGTTAACTTTATCAGGAAAACATCAGTGATCCACAGGCCCTTCCAAAATCACATCTGCACCAATGACCTGCTCTGCAAGGAGTTTATCATGTTCCAGGAGATCCAAAATCAGCTGCTCTTTGCTTTTGACAAAAAATTGTATATTCCTTTCTTGACAAACCAGCTCCAGAGATTCTTTTGGCTGTCGTCGATATGCCTCCATAATGCAGTATGGTAGAGAAAAACAAAAGGGAGAGGAACAAACTGTTTTGCACTGTATGTCTGTAATTAGGCACTGAGTAATGTCTTTGGGAAATTACACAAAACCCATGTAATTTATTTTAGTACTAAAATCACCAAAACGGGCAATACAAATAGCACTAAAAAACGGACTACTTGCCAAGCCGTGACTGTGTGGAGGGCGTGGGCATGAAGGGGTTTATAGCGCCAGGCCTCTGGATTTACTAACTTCACCCCTTAACAAGGCATAAACTACACCAAATTAACCCTCCCAGGTAGTCTGCCACCATTTTTATACCAGATTCGTGAGAAATCCAAATTAGAACATATAGATATAGATATATATATATATATATATATGTATTACTGCTTCAGTTACCAGGCACCGGGCAGAGTAATTAAGGTTGGTGTGCAATTGTGCACTTTGGACTTTATACATATATATATATATATATATATATATACATATATATATATATGTATATAAAGTGTTATATCACTACTAGAGCCCGAGCTACATATCAAAAAGACTCACAACAAAAACATACTGTCAGGAAGCACTTTTTTGCTGCCTGAACCATGGCGTTTTCATACCTGTGCCATTCTCATTTGCCGACCACTAGTGGCCGCCCTTGCATTTCAGAACCACTCAAACCAATTATCAGGTCCAGCTGCAGTTGCTTACCTGATTATCACAGCCTTTATAAGCCTGCCCAGCCCTGCAGTCTAGGCCTTGACATTGAAGTCAAAGGACTACCTGTTTGATTCCTGCCTTGCTCCAGTACCTGCCTTGCTCCAGTACCTGCCTTGCTCCAGTACCTGCCTTGCTCCAGTACCTGCCTTGCTCCAGTACCTGCCTTGCTCCAGTACCTGCCTTGCTCCAGTACCTGCCTTATTCCAGAAACCTGCCGTGTTCCTGAGTTGCGGCCAGCGCCCCACTAAGTGGACTCCAAAGCTGAGTACCCTGCAAGTGGGCAATCTGCCGTGTGCCCCGCAAGGGAGCTTATCTGCCGTGTGCCCCACAAGGGAGCTTATCTGCCGTGTGCCCCGCAAGAGGGCTTATCTGCCGTGTGCCCCGCAAGGGAGCTTATCTGCCGTGTGCCCCGCAAGGGAGCTTATCTGCCGTGTGCCCCGCAAGGGAGCTTATCTGCCGTGTGCCCCGCAAGGGAGCTTATCTGCCGTGTGCCCCGCAAGAGGGCTTATCTGCCGTGTGCCCCGTAAGAGGGCTTATCTGCCGTGTGCCCCGCAAGAGGGCTTATCTGCTGTGTGCCCCGCAAGTGGGCTTCCTGCCAAGTGACATTCCTTGTTCAATTATTGTTGTACCATTACATGCAATACAGCTCTTAAACCTGATCTTCTGTCTGTGGTTCATTCCTGTGCCTGTCTGTAACAACCCCAGGCCGTCATGCATGGTGGGGTACAGACAGAGCCCCTCGTATCCCCTGCACCTGGGCTCCTACTAGACCTGCTTCCCCGGTTCATGACAGAATGTCAAGGCCAATACAAGGAGTCCGCAGGGATACCTGCAGTACTGGAATTGTTGGCGGAATGTGTACTCCACTTATGCAAGTCAGTAAGGACTGTGGTAGAAGCTGAGTGCGTGGACACAAAAACCAAGACCCAGACACCAAGAAAGAAGGCTGCTAAGAGCTTTAAGCGAGAGCCGCTCACCAAAAAAGAAATACAAAGGAGACAAGAGGACGACTTATGCTTTTATTGCGGAGGGACTGGCCACAGGATTACATATTGTCCGCACAGACCAGTCAAGCCATCCGCAACCCACAGCGAGAAACCCCATGCCCAGGAACCTGCATATGATGCCAGCAACGTCACAAACCAGGAGCATTCCCTGTTGCGACCACAGACGAGTAATGCAGGGGTTAACCAGTCCTCGGCACCTGTGACTCCTACACCCTCCATCACAATGTCAGAAGACCTCCAGACCTTGTCTAACACCCCCGAGTGGTCCTACATGGACAGTGCGTCATCTGATGCAGAGGTCATGGACACATCCATGGAGTATATACCAACCCCTGTGATTCCTATTGATTTCTGTTCAGCCGTGATTGCAACTCCTATCACTGCTACCTCAGCAAAGTGTGATACACCAGAGACTACCATAGCCCCTAGTATCTCCTCTGGACTGGTAACGAAGATGCATGACCCTATTCCATCTCTGGGTAAGAAGGGGCCTTCCATCAATGCTTCCCATACTGAACGGTCCTCAGTGGTGCCCTGGGTACATCAATGCTTCCCATACTGAACGGCCCTCAGTGGTGCCCTGGGTACAGGGCAGCTACGTGACCCCTGGTACATGGGCAGAGAAAGCACTGAATCATACCTTCTCCTCAACTTCTTCAGCATCCAGTCCTACTTTGACCTACAATTGCACCACAGATAACCTCTGCTTTGATTGTGTTATTACCCCTAATGGCAATATAATCAGAAAGGAAGACCTGGAGATCTGTGAACAAGCTTTACCGAAAAAGAAGAAGAAGAAGAAGAAGAAATCACATTAAGTACACCCTTCTGCTCAGTTTATTAAAGTTGTACAGATTTTGTTCAGACTGTTCGCGTTCAGTGACCGCTCCTTGGGGAGGGGGTACTGTCAGGAAGCACTTTTTTGCTGCCTGAACCATGGCGTTTTCATACCTGTGCCATTCTCATTTGCCGACCACTAGTGGCCGCCCTTGCATTTCAGAACCACTCAAACCAATTATCAGGTCCAGCTGCAGTTGCTTACCTGATTATCACAGCCTTTATAAGCCTGCCCAGCCCTGCAGTCTAGGCCTTGACATTGAAGTCAAAGGACTACCTGTTTGATTCCTGCCTTGCTCCAGAACCTGCCTTGCTCCAGAACCTGCCTTGCTCCAGTACCTGCCTTGCTCCAGTACCTGCCTTGCTCCAGTACCTGCCTTGCTCCAGTACCTGCCTTATTCCAGAAACCTGCCGTGTTCCTGAGTTGCGGCCAGCGCCCCACTAAGTGGACTCCAAAGCTGAGTACCCTGCAAGTGGGCAATCTGCCGTGTGCCCCGCAAGGGAGCTTATCTGCCGTGTGCCCCACAAGGGAGCTTATCTGCCGTGTGCCCCGCAAGAGGGCTTATCTGCCGTGTGCCCCGCAAGGGAGCTTATCTGCCGTGTGCCCCGCAAGGGAGCTTATCTGCCGTGTGCCCCGCAAGGGAGCTTATCTGCCGTGTGCCCCGCAAGGGAGCTTATCTGCCGTGTGCCCCGCAAGAGGGCTTATCTGCCGTGTGCCCCGCAAGGGAGCTTATCTGCCGTGTGCCCCGCAAGGGAGCTTATCTGCCGTGTGCCCCGCAAGAGGGCTTATCTGCCGTGTGCCCCGCAAGGGAGCTTATCTGCCGTGTGCCCCGCAAGGGAGCTTATCTGCCGTGTGCCCCGCAAGGGAGCTTATCTGCCGTGTGCCCCGCAAGGGAGCTTATCTGCCGTGTGCCCCGCAAGGGAGCTTATCTGCCGTGTGCCCCGCAAGGGAGCTTATCTGCCGTGTGCCCCGCAAGGGAGCTTATCTGCCGTGTGCCCCGCAAGAGGGCTTATCTGCCGTGTGCCCCGCAAGGGAGCTTATCTGCCGTGTGCCCCGCAAGGGAGCTTATCTGCCGTGTGCCCCGCAAGGGAGCTTATCTGCCGTGTGCCCCGCAAGGGAGCTTATCTGCCGTGTGCCCCGCAAGGGAGCTTATCTGCCGTGTGCCCCGCAAGGGAGCTTATCTGCCGTGTGCCCCGCAAGGGAGCTTATCTGCCGTGTGCCCCGCAAGAGGGCTTATCTGCCGTGTGCCCCGCAAGAGGGCTTATCTGCCGTGTGCCCCGCAAGGGAGCTTATCTGCCGTGTGCCCCGCAAGAGGGCTTATCTGCCGTGTGCCCCGTAAGAGGGCTTATCTGCCGTGTGCCCCGCAAGAGGGCTTATCTGCCAAGTGACATTCCTTGTTCAATTATTGTTGTACCATTACATGCAATACAGCTCTTAAACCTGATCTTCTGTCTGTGGTTCATTCCTGTGCCTGTCTGTAACAACCCCAGGCCGTCATGCATCGTGGGGTACAGACAGAGCCCCTCGTATCCCCTGCACCTGGGCTCCTACTAGACCTGCTTCCCCGGTTCATGACACATACATACAAGGTATGGCAAAAGCTCAAAGAAAGAAATACAAAACACATCATAAATACACCTAAACATAATTGATAATGTTTAGCCTAATAAAATATTTCCATAACAATCCATCATTTAAATCTCATAGGTGGAGAAATGAGAACAACAAAAATAGACAATTATAAAAGCTGCTACTTGGGGTCATGGGTGCATGTGTTCCTACCTTTAGATACTCAATATTCTATATTATCCTATCAAGAATGTGTAATAGTCAATACTTTCAGGCATCCAGGTTATTTCCCCCAAAGGGCAAAGAGAGAGAGGGGAAAAAAAAAAACCTTAGAAAATATAGAATACATATTTAAAAAAAAATCTATTCTAAAGCTATTTCTAGTTTTTCTAACCAGGAATCCCATACCGCTGATTTCTTTGCAGAATAGAATATATTTTGTATAGTTGTTTTTTCCATTTTGATCTGAAATTTCAACTGTGAAATAACCCTATCCCATGGAATAGATTTTTTTTCCAAAGGCGGGCAATCGTTATTTTTACGGCAATAAAACAATGGATAATAAATTGTTTCTCCTTAACACTAAAATTTGGCCATTCCAGGAGTAATAAAGCAGTAACAGGGGATCGCTTAATAGTCTTAGATGTTAGAGTAAAGATAAGGTCATATATCTTAGACCACAGCCTTTCTACACCAGTTCCACCAAATGTGGAGAAAATGTCCCTTTTCCAAGTTGCATCTCCGGCAAATAACAGAACAATTGCTGTACATCTTATTGAGCCTTGTAGGGACCACGAACCAATTATTTAAAACTTTAAATTGAATTTCTGCCAACGACAACAAATGAATAGTTATCGTAACATAAACAGAGATTTGTACCAATTGTCCAGATCGATCTTAATATTTAATTCTGTTTCCCAAATGGGGATGGCAGGAGGAATTTTCGCTATCGCAGAAAAAGCTAAATTAATTAAGTCAAGACTTTTAGCACTCTATTAACGGTGTTACCCGTAAAGATTTCTGGGTACGTGAAAGAAACTTGTGATTAGATTTTATTGACCATTATCTATCTAAGATAAACTTTCCTCAGATCTCCCTAGAACAGAGAGCTGCTTTAAATGAAGAAATAAGTCAGGTTAGCAATTTCTAAATTAAACAAATATAAAACCAGACAGCTTTACGAATTTGTTTTTTAAGACATTTAGCCAACAAATCCAGGAACCATTGACTACAGGCAAATTTTCTAATGAAATGATCAGAGCCAACACCCCCCTATCCTTAAACAAGGTAAAAAATCTACAGATATCCCTAAGAATCTTTTTGATCAAAATGTTGAGGGCTTTAATTTTGCACAGCTTGTTGCTTGTTATATTTTCTATTCCTTTTAGGGGGCACATGGCATTATCATTGAAATGTAAAAACCTGCAAAGGCTTTCATGAATCTGGGAATAGTAATAGTGAAATTATATTTGTGGAATGCCAGAACTCACTGTAGCATGAGCCTGAGTGAGTTGCCATATGTTGTAAGGGATACCTATTTATCACCAATATTTATAGAACACTCATAAGGGAAGTAGAAGGAAGAAATAAAGTGAAATGTGGGAATCTCAGTGATCACCAATCTTGGTGGTACTCAAGAACACGATCAGTGAATGCCATTATAGAAGGCAGCAAGAGGGCAACAGGTGCATTGCTTGAAGTATCAGACCATGATTCCATGGTCCTCAGATGTTATAGGGTGGGTTCATCTACCGGAGAGGTACAACGTTCAAAAGGCAGGATTACTAAAAAAAATAAAAAATTTTGTTTTTAAGTTTTAAAATATTTCTCCTTCACAAAAAATTAAAACACTACACTGTCCCCAATTTTCCATTTCCCACAAAACACATTAAAACCCTAAACACTACCCCCTATAGTTCTGCAACTTGAAGTCCTCTTGAACATGGGCAATACAATGTATAACAATACCCTGTAAACATTTACCTTGATACATGTGATCACTGTGATTGGTGACCACAATGAACATGTGCCTTTGATATTTAAAGCAATGCATTAGCTTACCCTACACCTTGAGCTGGTGGGTAACATTTACACAGTAGGGCACCTTCTGTAGGCTGTATCAGATAAGGGAGTATAAAAATATATTTTTTACATTTGTGATGGAAAGGGGTTCTGCAAGTGGAGGACATGAGCCAGCAGCAGTTAACACTGCTAAGACAGCCTTTTCTGCTATTTGGCAATAAATCACCAAAGTAGAGAAATAATTCCTTGGTTTCTAGAGAAACATAAGCACATATGTTCTTAGGGAGAGAGTGGGAGTCGTTAAACAGCTTTTTTTTTAGCTGTTTTAGCCATAATGTTTAAGTTATTAGAAAATCTCTGAGGTACATGTCTGTTTTAAGGAAAAAGTATACATTTTAACTGATGCAATGCACTTATTGTGTCGATAGTTCCAAATCCCCCTTTAGAACCTGATTTGAGTGTTTCCTTAATGCAGAGTCAGTGGTTCAGCTTCCAACACTGAAGTAGGGACACTGCATGGTCTGTACAGATGCTGCTGGGGTGCCCCCCCTTCCCTTCACAGGCCAGATCATTTTTTTTCATTACTCACCATAGAGCTATACTAAAGCACAGTTGTTAGGAAACCGTCTGACAGATCTCTTAACAAAATAGAGGCACCAGGAGAATTTGCAAGAGTTGTAGTTTGAGTTCATTGATGTTTAAACAGAGGTGTGGTTCTAACTCTACTCATTGTAAAAAGGCCAATACTGGGAGTTTTCTCCAGCTAGAACGTCTGAGCTTTCCCTGTATAATGTACAGTTCAGTGTTCAGAAATCAAGTTGATTTATTTCTAATGGGACGCGCCAGGGCTGCCCACTCTCTCCACTCCTTTACACCTTGGCGTTGGAGCCGTTAGCTCAATGCATTCGCTCAGATCCCCAGATTTCAGGCTTTCCCTTTACAAAGGGCAGGGACGTTACTTTGGGGCTCTTTGCTGATGATATTTTGGCCTCGATCACGAATCCTTCCACCTCCCTTCCTTCGTTGCTCCACCAATTTCAGCGATATGCTGCTATTTCGTACCACAAAATCAATGTCCATAAAACTCAAGCGATGTCTTTTAACTTACATAACCAATTGTCTACCTCCCTACAACACTCTTATGCTTTTGACTGGAGGAAAGATTATCTTTCATATTTGGGTGTTAAATTGCCTCGCACTTTAACTAAATTGCATGATTTCAATATTCGATCTCTTTGGAAACAGGTTCTCCTTGATCTTCAAAGGTGGCGCTCTTTTGACCTTTCTTGGCTTGGGCGTATATCCACTGTAAAAATGGTGATTTTGCCGAAACTGCTATACATCTTTAGGGCAGTCCCGACCAGTGTTCCCCGTTCATTTCTATTACACATACAATCGGCCTTAGACTCTTTCATTAATGTCAAAGGCAGGTCGCGCATTTCTAAGCAGGCTTTCTACTCCCCTAGATTTAAAGGAGGTTTGGGAGCCCCGAACATCCTGGCTTACCACCGTGCCACTGTCCTTGCTCAAGCAATTTTGTTTCATTATTATGCAGACCTTCCTCAATGGGTCACACAGGAGAATACTCTGGTTCTCCCCTACTCGGTTCCCCAGTTATTGTGGCTTCAGCCACGATATCGGCCGAAATTGCTGCCACTTCCTCCCACCTTGCTTTGCACATTCCAGATATGGGCTGAATTAGCTAAACGCAGGCCCTCTATGCTTCACATTACTAGGGCTACTCCGCTTGCTTCCCTTGAACTCCTAATCCCAGAACTGCGTCTTAACCGTTGGCACAGCCTGAGAGTGGGTGATCTCTATGACAAGGGCTCTCTTCGCTCGTTTTCTGACGTCAGCTCGGCTTATGAGATACCTAACTCTGAATTTTACAAATTTCTACAAGTACGACATTTCCTACAGTCACACTCCCCCTCTTACACGATTGACATTCTTTCTGACGACCCTATTATTCATATATGCAACAAAACCTCCTCTTTTAGGGGTATGATTTCGCAATGTTATGTTTCCCTATTGATGTATCTTTGGGAAAATAAACTCCCGCATATGTTAGCTTGGGAGCGGGACTTACAGTCTGCCTTTTCCCTTGAAATGTGGTTAGATTCCGAAGAATCCATGAGAGGGGTCTCTCACTGTTTTAACCATATTGAGCTCCAAAAGAAATTGGTGTGTAGGTGGTATCTCACCCCACAAAGATTGGCCCATATGTTCACCTCTTGCTCTCCTATGTGTTGGAAAGGTTGTCCAGACGTTGGTTCCATGATACATGTCTTGTGGTCGTGTCCACTTATCTCTGAGATCTGGGGTAAGATATTTCATATACTTGAGTCTGAATTGCATATTCCTCTCCCTCATACCCCGCAGTTGGCATTACTTCATATGTTTCCGGATGATATTCCCTCGCCCGTGCGGAAATTAATTATTCATTTTTTTTTTATCTGTTAAATTATCGATTGCTCGTAACTGGAAATCGCCCGCGCTTCCTCGACTTTCTGACATCCTCCACCATCTTGACCGTATATATGTTCTAGAAAGAATGTCTTTTCAAAATGATCAAATGTTACCTTTGTTCACGAAAATTTGGGCTCCCTGGTCCCAACTTCGTCTCTCGCCTCTGTGGCAGACTTGAAGTGAGAGACCAGGCGCGACTTGGTGTGTCGCGCCTGGTCTCTACTTTACTTACCTTCCTTTTTTTATTTTTTTTTATTTTTTTTATTTTTTTTTTGAGGTACCTTGGCAGCTCTCTGATATACTAGGTCATGGTTGTTTTTTTTTGTTATACCAATACGCCTGACTTGATCCTTCTGAGTTATTGACTGTTGGTTGTTGTCACACAGTAATCCGAAGCCATTGTTGGTTTCCATCATCAGCGTTTTCTCGCATTATACAGGTGCCGAGTGTCTTCTGCTTTTAAGCAGCCTGTATACTGGCTGTCTTTATGCTTGTTTTGTCTATATATGTACATGCCCTGTTATCTCGGACACTCTCTCCATTCTCATGTATTGTCTTTCGCTCCCGCTTTGTTGGGAAAACATGTTCTATTACCTCTGTAAGATGTATTGGAAACGAAAAAATGTTGAAAATAAAGAAAAATTTAAATTTAAAAAAAAAGAAATCAAGTTGATTTCAGGACACATTTTACATGACCATCCAAGCTCTACCTGCAGAAGCAGTTAACTGTATACTTAATACTCTCTCTTTAGTAAATAAACCTCCTTGACTTCAGTATTTATTACGCAGGTCAAAGCCCAATGAGCCATCTCTCCTCCTCCTGTGTTCACTGGATACGGGGTACTGCTCTGTTATATTGTACTTTTGTTACTTTCGGCTGTTCATTTCACTTTGCTACTTACATCTAAGCTACAATGAATGTCCTCATGTAATCCTTACGTGGTAACGTACCGCACATACCTTCCATACATATACATCAACATTTCGATATGTTTTATCTGGATATGTTTGTGCTACATCTATGAATGTACTTTGTTGCACAACTGTGACTATATTTCATTGTACTATTATGAATAAAAAAGACTTGAACAAAACTACATTAAAAAAAAAAAAAAAAAAAAGCCCAATGAGCCATTAAATAAACTATACATGTGATGGGAGCACACCTCTCCCCTTAGATATAAACTCCTCACGCAATTCTCCTCTCCAGTGTGGTATCACCCCCTAAGACAGTAAATCACAATTATTTTGTCCAAAGGTGGGTCCAATGCAGCAGGTTTTATTCCAATAAGAAACTCCTGGTTAAGACAGGGTGTACTTAGAATTATACCGTTTGTAATAAAAGGTTCAAATATGGACACATACAAAGAAAAATGTAATAGTTGGGGTATCTGGTAGTTAACCTCTTTAACTGTAATTTCCTTCTCTCATTTACTGTACCCACACAAATTAGTCCTGAATTTTTTTCAGGACAAAAAGGGGTTTATTAGATACTATTATTTTGATCATATCTAATATAGTATGAAACACATATGGTGAAAAATTTGAAAAGAATATTTTTATTTCTATTTGAAAAATATTTTATTCATCTACAAAAGCTAACAAAAACAGTTCTTACAGAGAGCTTCTTTTTTTATGTTGATACCTGGCGACACCTGGAGATAGGCTACTCCTCCATACCAAAGACAGGGCAGGGAACTGAGAAGGATCATATCTGCATATTCTCTCCAGACCAGTCTGGGACAACCAGAGTAACTAAAGCTCTTTCATTTCTGATCTTCTAGACGACCCTAGAAATGAGAGTAAAGGGAGAAGAAAAAAAAAATTCACTTGGGAGAGTGCATCTACAGCCAGATGATGATCTTCAGGATTCAGAAAAAAGAAGACAGGAACTTGCAAACTGTGTCTGGATGCCATGATGCCTTCTCTGCACAATCTGAACCCCTTCATCGCAAGGTTTTTCTTCTTTCTCCTGGATGCATGGACGCTCTGCTGAAAAAATCTGCTTGATTGTTCCTGATTCCACTGATGTGAGTTGCAGAGAGGAAAAATGAGTGATTTTTTGCCCATAGACATATCCACAATGAGACGCTGATGTATGCTACTACTTTTTTTTTTGTTTGGAGCCCGAGGTGCGTGCTCCTTTGGTGCCGCATTCCGTGCATTTTAAGGCAGCAGAAGCCTGATAAACTATTCTAGATCTCCCCGGAGAATCCAGACAAAATTCCTTCCCTCCCCCATGATAGGGCCGGATCTTCGAGTCAAACCCCGAAGGGTAAGACCACTTTGAACTTCAGGTCAATCCCCCAAAAAAAGTGACTCCAGCATACGCCGGGGCAAATAAGCTCCTCGGGCTCCCTGCTACCTCGACCCTAAGGCCAGAGGATCAAGTGTTTCCCCCCTTCCCATAGGGTACTACACTTGATCTGCTTGATTGTCCGAGTTTAGCAGAATGCCCTTAGTATGAACTTCCTTGGTAGTAGGAATCCCAGATTTGCCTGTCGAAAGACTATTTCACTAGTGGAGACAATAAGGAATAAGGACATGCAGATAAGCATCCTTGAGCTCTACTGATGCCATAAAATCCATATCTCTAGAGTGGTTTTCACAGTCTCTATTTTAAACCTTACATGCTTGAAGTGCCTGTTCAAGAATCTCAAGCCTATAATGAGAGGAAATCCCTG
This sequence comes from Spea bombifrons, assembly GCF_027358695.1. NCBI lineage: Eukaryota > Metazoa > Chordata > Amphibia > Anura > Pelobatidae > Spea > Spea bombifrons. The sequence goes on along the minus strand of NC_071096.1, from coordinate 20,479,953 downwards.
AGGACTTTGGAACTAGAAAATACAGAATAAACTCCCAAACCAGTCTTGGAACTAGAATGAGAGCCTTCAACCGAAGTAATTGTTAGATAGCGAGCAAGGCCAGATTAACGTAGGAGCTGATGAAGCTGCAGCTCCAGGCCCCTATCTGAAAATAGGCCCAGTCAGGGCTGGACTGACTGGGTCGATACGACCGCCAGGACCGTCTAAGGGAGGGCAAAAGTGGCAGCTGCCCCTTGAGCTCGCAGCAACCATGGCTGCGGGTGACCCCCGAGATCACTTCTGCAGGGGCCTGCTACAGTGTGCAAATAACGTCTCCAACTGCCAGGGATGCAGTAACCCAGCGGAGTCATGTACGTCATGTACATCATATGACCCTGCTGCGCGTCTGCTTCCCAGTGGCGTCACTACAGGGGGGGCAATTGCCCCCCCTAGGTTATTCCTTGCCCCCGCCGAATTTGGAAGCACCTGTGCTGCCTTAAATGTAGGGTGACCACACGTCTTGGATTCCCCGGGACAGTCCTGGAATGGGACTACATGTCCTGCGTCCCAGGCAGTTTCAATCCTGGACAATGCATTGTCCCGGATTGAGAGCTCTCCTTATATGTGGATCTCCGTCAAACTGGCTCCACCCACCTCACTGGCATTGCCCACAAAGGTCACTGAGCCACGCTGGCCGGCTGACTCAATTCTATTTCTATTTAAGAAGCCGCCCCCATCAATTCGAAATTGAATTGAGTCAGCCGGCGCCAGCGTGACTCAATGAACTTTGTGGGCGGTGCCAGCCCCGTTCAGTGAGGTGGGTGGAGCAAGTTTGGCAGCGGCAACCCAGCAGAGTGCACTGTTAGGGCACGTGTCTTCAGTCAGGTAAGTTGACAAAACTGGGGGCATGGTTGGCTGGGAAAAAGATGGCTATGGGAAACTGGTGAGAAATTCTGTCCCCAGTTTCCTATAGGCAGCTTTGTCACTAAATAGCTTCCCATAGTCCCATATTTAGTGACAACTATGCCTATAGGAAACTGGGGGCAAACTCTGTGCCCAGTTTCGTATAGGCATCTTTGTCGCTCAGTGGCGACTCTAGAAACAATATATAGGGGGGGCACACAAGATACCACAGTCAAACTGGGGGGGCATTAATAATTTCCACCATTAAATCATACCACTGAAAAAACACACATATATATATGTTATTGGACAATACAATACTTGATCATTCAACAAGCCTGAAGCCACAATTTAGTACGACTAATCCTTAAAATCCTTTAAACAACACAATACCTTAACTTTTGCACTAAATGATTTCAGGGCCTAATATTAGATCCTGCTGCTGATATATATATATATTAGCCCCTGCTGCCCATATATATTCATATTAGCCCCAGTTGCCGATATATATTAATATTAGTCCCTGCTGACGATATATATATATATATATATAAATATATGTATATAAATATTAGACCCTGCTGCCGATAGCAGGTATAGATCAATACATTAACACACAAAACCAGCTTTGCATGTATAGATCAATTTAAATTCACTTGTGATCTCAGCACTGAAGGTATATATCAAATAAACAGAATCAGACATACAAACCCTGTATTTGCAGGTATACATAAATAATGTATGGAAACATAGCATACCAGATATGGATTTACAGAATAACACAGAAACCCAGCTTTGCAGGTACAGATCAATTGGAATTCACATAAAAACACAGCATTAAAGGTATATTTAAAACCCCCTAAATTACAGGCATAGATCAAAGGTTGCACACCCCAAAGCCAGCCCTGGCGTCCACACTACCCACATAGAACCTGGCCAGCACCCAGATAACACACATAAGATTTGCAATCTTTGTCCCATATACACCAGGCCTGTGCCATCTTGGTCCCCAAGGCTCAAACATCCTGCTAGTGCCATCTTTGCCCTTCCACAATTATACATCTATGATACACACAAACACATTAACTCATGCTCTCCCTCATTCAGACAATTCATCCACACATTAACTCATGCCCTCCCTCATTCAGACAATTCATCCATTTTAAGAAACTACGCCCCTTGGAGCTTCAAATGAGGGGCTACATGTATTTCTAGGACAAAAGTTGAGTGCACAAATAATGATGGAATATGTCGCTTTGGCTAGAAAATATGTTTTTTCTAACCATAGCGACATGTTCATTTGTGTCTTGCGCACTCCAGGTGCGTGCTCCTTTGGTGCCGCATTCCGTGCATTTTAAGGCAGCAGAAGCCTGATAAACTATTCTAGATCTCCCCGGAGAATCCAGACAAAATTCCTTCCCTCCCCCATGATAGGGCCGGATCTTCGAGTCAAACCCCGAAGGGTAAGACCACTTTGAACTTCAGGTCAATCCCCCAAAAAAAGTGACTCCAGCATACGCCGGGGCAAATAAGCTCCTCGGGCTCCCTGCTACCTCGACCCTAAGGCCAGAGGATCAAGTGTTTCCCCCCTTCCCATAGGGTACTACACTTGATCTGCTTGATTGTCCGAGTTTAGCAGAATGCCCTTAGTATGAACTTCCTTGGTAGTAGGAATCCCAGATTTGCCTGTCGAAAGACTATTTCACTAGTGGAGACAATAAGGAATAAGGACATGCAGATAAGCATCCTTGAGCTCTACTGATGCCATAAAATCCATATCTCTAGAGTGGTTTTCACAGTCTCTATTTTAAACCTTACATGCTTGAAGTGCCTGTTCAAGAATCTCAAGCCTATAATGAGAGGAAATCCCTGAGGACTTTGGAACTAGAAAATACAGAATAAACTCCCAAACCAGTCTTGGAACTAGAATGAGAGCCTTCAACCGAAGTAATTGTTAGATAGCGAGCAAGGCCAGATTAACGTAGGAGCTGATGAAGCTGCAGCTCCAGGCCCCTATCTGAAAATAGGCCCAGTCAGGGCTGGACTGACTGGGTCGATACGACCGCCAGGACCGTCTAAGGGAGGGCAAAAGTGGCAGCTGCCCCTTGAGCTCGCAGCAACCATGGCTGCGGGTGACCCCCGAGATCACTTCTGCAGGGGCCTGCTACAGTGTGCAAATAACGTCTCCAACTGCCAGGGATGCAGTAACCCAGCGGAGTCATGTACGTCATGTACATCATATGACCCTGCTGCGCGTCTGCTTCCCAGTGGCGTCACTACAGGGGGGGCAATTGCCCCCCCTAGGTTATTCCTTGCCCCCGCCGAATTTGGAAGCACCTGTGCTGCCTTAAATGTAGGGTGACCACACGTCTTGGATTCCCCGGGACAGTCCTGGAATGGGACTACATGTCCTGCGTCCCAGGCAGTTTCAATCCTGGACAATGCATTGTCCCGGATTGAGAGCTCTCCTTATATGTGGATCTCCGTCAAACTGGCTCCACCCACCTCACTGGCATTGCCCACAAAGGTCACTGAGCCACGCTGGCCGGCTGACTCAATTCTATTTCTATTTAAGAAGCCGCCCCCATCAATTCGAAATTGAATTGAGTCAGCCGGCGCCAGCGTGACTCAATGAACTTTGTGGGCGGTGCCAGCCCCGTTCAGTGAGGTGGGTGGAGCAAGTTTGGCAGCGGCAACCCAGCAGAGTGCACTGTTAGGGCACGTGTCTTCAGTCAGGTAAGTTGACAAAACTGGGGGCATGGTTGGCTGGGAAAAAGATGGCTATGGGAAACTGGTGAGAAATTCTGTCCCCAGTTTCCTATAGGCAGCTTTGTCACTAAATAGCTTCCCATAGTCCCATATTTAGTGACAACTATGCCTATAGGAAACTGGGGGCAAACTCTGTGCCCAGTTTCGTATAGGCATCTTTGTCGCTCAGTGGCGACTCTAGAAACAATATATAGGGGGGGCACACAAGATACCACAGTCAAACTGGGGGGGCATTAATAATTTCCACCATTAAATCATACCACTGAAAAAACACACATATATATATGTTATTGGACAATACAATACTTGATCATTCAACAAGCCTGAAGCCACAATTTAGTACGACTAATCCTTAAAATCCTTTAAACAACACAATACCTTAACTTTTGCACTAAATGATTTCAGGGCCTAATATTAGATCCTGCTGCTGATATATATATATATTAGCCCCTGCTGCCCATATATATTCATATTAGCCCCAGTTGCCGATATATATTAATATTAGTCCCTGCTGACGATATATATATATATATATATAAATATATGTATATAAATATTAGACCCTGCTGCCGATAGCAGGTATAGATCAATACATTAACACACAAAACCAGCTTTGCATGTATAGATCAATTTAAATTCACTTGTGATCTCAGCACTGAAGGTATATATCAAATAAACAGAATCAGACATACAAACCCTGTATTTGCAGGTATACATAAATAATGTATGGAAACATAGCATACCAGATATGGATTTACAGAATAACACAGAAACCCAGCTTTGCAGGTACAGATCAATTGGAATTCACATAAAAACACAGCATTAAAGGTATATTTAAAACCCCCTAAATTACAGGCATAGATCAAAGGTTGCACACCCCAAAGCCAGCCCTGGCGTCCACACTACCCACATAGAACCTGGCCAGCACCCAGATAACACACATAAGATTTGCAATCTTTGTCCCATATACACCAGGCCTGTGCCATCTTGGTCCCCAAGGCTCAAACATCCTGCTAGTGCCATCTTTGCCCTTCCACAATTATACATCTATGATACACACAAACACATTAACTCATGCTCTCCCTCATTCAGACAATTCATCCACACATTAACTCATGCCCTCCCTCATTCAGACAATTCATCCATTTTAAGAAACTACGCCCCTTGGAGCTTCAAATGAGGGGCTACATGTATTTCTAGGACAAAAGTTGAGTGCACAAATAATGATGGAATATGTCGCTTTGGCTAGAAAATATGTTTTTTCTAACCATAGCGACATGTTCATTTGTGTCTTGCGCACTCCAGGTTTGTACTAGAAACACATACAGCCCCTCATTTGATGCGCCAAGGGGTGTAGTTCTTGCAAATATGTACTTTTTGTGCCATAATTTAACTTCCTACATGAGCAGTAATGTCACGTCAAGGCTTCAACCCTAATTACTGATCATTCACACGCCTTTCATATCCCCATTCACTCGCAGAAGCACACACCATATTTTCCATACATTCACTCACAGAAGCACACACACCATTCTTTCCCCTTACAATCCCAAAGAAAAGGGTAAAGGGAGAAAACAAAAATCACTTTTACAGCAAAAATAAGTTTTGCAGTAAAAATGCAAGGCGCTCCAGGGATGATATGGTTACTCACGTACCGCACAGGCTAAATGGCTGATTTTAATAATATTTGCAGTTCATCAGGATTTCAAAAATTGCCTCCCTCTACCGTTGGCTAAATTTAACCCCATGATCAAAGGGATCATAGGATTAAAAATTAGTATCGGCCATTTTTAAAAAGGGAATGTGACTTTTTATAGCTATATGATCGCTGTGGTAACATTGGCTACCACAGTGATCATTTAGCTAGAATACTTAAACTTTTTTTTTTTTTTTTTAAAGTTTAACTACTTTTTGTTTAAATAATTTTTTTTACATTTTTTTAATGTAATTTTTTTAAAATTCTTTTACAAGCTATATACCGTTGGAAAGGTGAGGCGATTACCTTTCCAACGGTATTACTTGGAGGTCTGTAGCTGCTTAGATGCCTGAGATACAGGCATCTAAGCAGCATGCCCCCATACCGCTTTAACTGACAATTGTCAGTTATTAATAAAGTTGCGCGGTGACGTCATCGCGCGTGCCGTCACCGGCCGGATCGGGTAGCCCCGGTGATGCCCTTCAGTGTGAGGGGCAGATCGCCGGGGTAGGTGGTGATGGGGGTCCACAGACCTCCATCAAGGTAAGATAGTGCTAGTGACGGCATGGTGCCGTCGTTAGCACCCGACTGGGACTGCTAGCGACGGCACCATGCCGTTGTTAGCAGTCAAGGGCACTGTCCTGGGTGGCTCCAAATTCGGCGGGGGGGGCAACAGGGGGGGGCAAGGAATATCCTAGGGGGGGCAATTGCCCCCCCTTGCCCCCCTGTAGCGACGCCACTGTTGTCGCTAAATAGCTTCCCATAATCTTTTATGTCTGCATATCAGGTATACTCAAGAACTCAATTATGCAACCATTGTGAATAATAAGATAATGTAGAATGAAGTTAAACCATTAACACAAACCATGTTGAATCCATTGCCAATGCAAAACCATTGTTGAATCCAGCTGAGCTTTCTGTGTGTAATTGTTTTGTTGTGTTTTATTGTGTGAGCATTAAATACCAAGTGGGAGGGTGATGGCACACCAGCTATGTGATGGTAGTAACAGTATTTACTGACAAAGGTGGCTATGGGAAACTGGGGACGAAGATGACCACGGGAAGCTGTTTAGAGACAAAGATGTGTAATATAATGTGGGTGGGCTTTGGGGTGTGCAGCCTGTGATCTATGCCTGTAATTTAGGGGGTTTTATATATACCTGTAATGCTGTGGTTTTATGTGAATTTCAATTGATCTATACCCACAAAGCTGGGTTTTTGTGTTATTCTGTAGATCCATATCTGCTATGTTTCCATACATTAATTTATGTATACCTACAATTATAGTCATATTTAATTGATCATTACCTGCAGTGCTGTTTCCATGCACTTATTTGATCTATACCCTCAGTGTTGAGTTTACATGTGATTTTCAGTTGATCTACACCTGCAATGCTATGTTTCCATAAATTATAATTGTATACCTGCAGGATTTGTATGTCTGATTCTGCTTATTTGATCTATACCCTCAATGCTGAGTTCACAAGTGAATTTCAATTGATATATACATGCAAAGCTGGGCTTGTGTGTTAATGTGTTGATCTATACCTGCTATAGGCAGAAGGGTCTAATATATATATATAAATATATATATAAATAATTGGTGGCAGGGGCTAATAATATATATCAGCAGCAGGGGCTAATATATATGGGCAGCAGGGGCTAATATTAAAGAAACTGCCAGTTCAGCTGTTATTTTGAAGTCATATTTCAAGTGATAAGCACTTATGTAGTTAAAAATGCATGTCTAACGCATATATGTGATGGGCCATCACATAAATCAATAATAAAGGGAGGGGCTCGCTGTAGGCATTAATACAAAAAGTGCTGGCTGAGGCATGAATACACAAGGGGCAAAAACCACTATGGGTGGTATCAACAATAATGCAGTGTGGAAATTCCTGGTGTGTGTGTGTGTTTGGTCATGTTTCCTGGCACTTAATTTAACAGTAGGAACTATTTCATTTTTATTTATCCAAAGATAAAACACCTTCCTGAATTTGTAGTGACTTCAGGGGACAAACCTTTCAAGGCCCAGAAATCATTTAGTGGAAAAGTTAAGGTATTGTGTTATTTACACAATAATATTTATATCAAGGAGTAATCGCGCTAAATTGTGGCTTCAGGCTTCCAATGTTGAATGACCAAGTATTATGTTAGTCTAATAACAAAAGTATAATTCCATAGCACATTGTTTTTGGGAACATTTTTTTTTCAGTGGTATGATTTTATGGTTGAAATTATGTTTCCCCCCCTATATATTGTTTCTAGAGTTTTCGCCACTGCTGTTTCCCCATGGCAGTAAAACAGAGGTTGTTAGCACAGAATGCGAGCAACACAGAAGGAAGCTGGGGGCCCCTGTGGAAGTCTGTGAGCGGCACAGACACATCTGCAGTTCAGGTAAGGGGGTGTGGGAGGCTGTATGAATGAATCTGAAGGAATGACTGAGTATATGTGAATAAATATGTGTGATAGCATGGATGTGTAAGTGGGGGCATTGCACAGGCACGCTGGTTTTTGGGCAAGGATGCCACAAGCAGGCTGGTTTTTGGGCAAGGATGCCACAGGCAGGCTGTTTTGGGGGGAAAAATACCATAGGGAGGCTGTTTCGAGGGCAAAGATGTCAAGTCCTATGCTTCCGATCTGGGTGCTAGACAGGTCCTGTGAATGCAATCTGGATGCCAGGGCTGATTTGATAATAAAGGGGGGCTGGCTGGGGGCAATAAGCAAGGGTGTGGAGGCATTAATTCACAAGGGGTGCTGGCTGGGGCATCACAAATTTGAACTAAAGGGGGCTGTCTGGTGGGATAAATATACAATGTGGGGCTGGCTGGGGGCATAGATACACAATGGGAGGGCTCGGTGGAGTGCATCAATACACGTGGGGCTGGCAGCATCAATACACAAGGTGGCAGCTGGGGCCATCACACAAATCAATACAAAAGGGAGGGGCAGGCTGGGGGCAAAAATACACATAGGACTGGCCATGGGCAATATACAGTGGGTGGGGGTGTGTGGGGGTCAGAGCCTGTCCTGGATCAGTGGCAGTAAATTGCAGCTTCAGGGATCCCGTGTATGATGACTTTAGTGTACTGATTACTACTAATCCCATCATATAAGATTCTATCTTGTATTATCTGCCAAACTCTGATGTCATCTTTATTCAGTACACATCTGTCTATTTTGTTTATTTCCATTAAATGGCCACCAAAATCCTCAGCAGCAGGCCCATGATGCTCTTAATCCAGCCCTGCCTCCAGTGTGCATCAGTCAGCTTGTACCTACAGTGTGCTCTAGCCTTGTGCAGTTTTATTTGGCTAAACTTGTATTAAATGTTTTGTGGACTGACTTTGTTTTACTGTTTAGTAATTTAGTATTGACAGAATGACATATAAAAGTTGATTTTAAAAAAAATAAAAAAAAATTCCATTGCTTTTTTCATTATCGACAAATTAACCCTGTATTAATATGCATTATAAAGCTTCAAAAACTGGTCGTGAGGAAGTTGAGAGATCAGCAAACGATCCAGATGCTTTTGGAGTAACGTCGAACGGTAATTCTTGAGAAGTAATACTGTGAACCCATGAGTTGGATTGGATAAAAACCGCTGAGTTTGGAAGAGACTGAGCCTGCCTACTACTGGAATAATTGCGTTGAAATTACACAGTCTTGAAGTCTTGCTGCTCTTTAGGGAAGGTATCTTCACTCTGCATGGGCATAATAAATTGAGTCTCTATTCTTAGGGTTCATAACTAATTTTCCCTGCAGCCCTTCTTTTTTAGCACTTATCCCCAGTAGTCTTCTCAAGCAGGCATTGTAATCTTCTCCAAATATAGATTTGCCACAACCGGAATATTAAGATTTGAAAGTTGGTTTCTGAATGCATTATCCACAGCCCATGTTTTAAGTCACAACACATGTTTGGCTGCCACAGATAAAGTCAAAGCTCTTAAGACATGTGAATAGACTTAATAGAGGCATCAAATAGATAGTTCACTATAGTATACAAGTCTAATGTAGTATTCTTAGACACTCTCATAACAGCCACATCTACTTTAGGAGTGCTCCATAACCGAGTAAAGTCTTCGTCGAAAGGGAAAAGGATGTCTAGTTCTCATTGAGAGATTGATTCTGTTATCTGAATGGTTCCACTCCTGAGTAATAATGTAAGACAGGACTGGAAAATAAATTAGTATTAGAAAGAAAAAAAAAACAGGCACTCATTAGGCTTGACATCTTCTTCTGGATGCATAGCTTACCTACTAGCAACTATTAAGGTGTCCACTTTTTCTACCTAAAAGAGACAGGAACCATCAGAAATCAATGATATTGCCATCCTCAGAGGAAACTAACTTGATCCAGAAAATCCAGCTCAGAATCAGAAGCCTGCATAAAGTGAGGCAGATCAGGAAAAGTAGCAGAGGAGTGAGGACCGTCTAAAGCAGGGGTCCTCAAACTGCGGCCCTCCAGCTGCTGCAGGACTACATCTCCCATACTCCTCAGCCAGCCCCTTAGCTGAAGGAGCATTATGGGAGATGTAGTCCTGCAGCAGCTGGAGGGCCGCAGTTTGAGGACCCCTGGTCTAAAGAAACAGAGACCGCGGGAGTCATTTTCTGCCCCCAGCAGGTTTGGAGTCTGCCGCAGCCTTAAGACGTGAAGAACACAATTTTCTTCTGGCATCCTCCAGGGCATTATGGCAACCAGAACATTATAGCAACCAGAGCATAGCGCATGTTTAATCTTCATGGGAGACACTTGCGGCTGAACATTAAGTGATGCAACAGAACCAAACACACACCAACACAACTTACATAAGCCATTGGAGACATATTAAATAGGGAGGCATATACAAAAAAAAAAAACCCAATGTGCAAGCAATCAATAAGCTGCAAAAGCTGTGTGAAAGAGGACCATAGCTGGATAGAACACAAAAATGAGGCTTGGATCGCACAGATGGGAGACTGGTAAGTCGACTACCCACCACCGGGGGTTGCCCAAGGAACCAGACCCTCCCTAAGCTAGTTTGAGCAGGGCCCTCCTCACCTGTTGTCTCGGTTAGTCAATTTGTTATGTTACATACTACTTGGTATGTCCTGTCTACCCACTGTACAGCGCTACAGAATTTGATGGCGCTATATAAAACAATAAATAATAATAATAGAGCCAAAGAAGAAGGAAAACAAAAAGGCAGAGAAAAACCAAAAAAAAAAAAACAAGTTATTCAAGAGGGTAGGGGTTTTTATGTTAGAGACCTGCCCTATCTCAGGTATGGAGGAGGAGTCTATCTCCAGGTATCACCAGTGATTGCAGGTAAAACCTGCTTAAATACATTTTAACATTTGTCTTGAGTTTAGAAATACATAAAAAAAACATTGGGTAGGTTATAAGGCAAAATTACATATTGCTATTTCAAAACCATTTATTTTTCAAAACAGGTAATTCCTCCCCCATGTCCTATTAGGGGCATTGTTGAAGCCAATTTACCCCAACAAACCATATGTTTGAAAACAAGGCACCACAGGGTATTTCAGGTGCTAATATTTTAACTCTTTTCATGCACTTCTACCAGCCTTTGTCAAACTTTGTGATGGTGATTATTTGGTATTTCTCAAACACCCCCATATGTCTTTAACACAAAGAAAAAGCTAAATCAGATTATTGTGCCTGGAGTACCCCTAAAGATTGGAAGACTACAGCAATGACTTATCACACAATATAGCATGCTAGCTCATAGCATAAATACAGATTCTGCCAATGGTGTCAATAAGTGTGAAGACACTGTCAAAATGCAGCCTTATTTCCAACAATATGACACTTCAGGGCATCTAACATCATCAGAGGACATCATCACCATATTTGGTTCAATGTTTGGCTGGGAGACGCAACGCTGGAGTGCTGTTAAGAAAGAAAACACAGCAGCCTGTGCACATGGAAGTAACCAGGAAGAAACAAAATGAGTGGGGGCAGTGAACCAACCAGTGGATCACATGTTGTACTTCTGCAAGGACAGTGTTTATTAGACCAAAGTTCCAAAGGCTTACACCATTGACATTACACATAATTTAAAGAAACTGTTAGTTTACTCCTGTCCACAGCAGGTTGCTGCAGGTTAGTAACAGAGTTCCCATCTCTGCTGATGCCAAAAACTTTTCTACAGTTTTGAAAAGCACTGTGAAGAACCCAATAGTATGCCTTAAGATGCTGAGGCCACAGCAAAATTTGTTTTTCCTTTGCGTGTATATAACTAACGTTTCAATAACAGGAAAGCAAAGGTAAAGTTATGACAATAGGTGGAAACTAAGAATTGAAGTGCTACCTAAAAGCAAAGTAGTAGCTTTTTCCTACCTCAAAGGCAGCTCATATAATTTTAGCAATATATGTGATCCTTAAAAGTTGAATTTCCCACAAACCCGATGCAAATTTCTATTGCATTCCCACCTCAATATTCCTACTGGAGTGGAGTGCATACAAATCTCATTGCTGTAACAGAATCTAGCTAGAAGAGAAAAGGTTTAAAATAGTCAAATGTTAAACTGCTAGATTTAGAAAACAACCCACTACTCTTACTTTTATAGAAAAACAGATTTGTGAGGTTTGGGGGGGGGGAAAGCATGAACACACTTCTATGCATATAACTGAAACAACTGATCAAGACCCTGTCCCTCACATGTGGTAACATATATGTGTGTGTTTACTATAAAACATTTTTAATGAAAACAAGGGATTTTGAACTGGGAGTTTGTTTGTCCCATGTTAAGTTCCAGCCCCTATAAGCTTTTCAGTAAATAAATGTTCTGTAACATGGCTCATTTACATTGATAACCTCCATGTTTCTTCTGGGTCAATGTTCTATTTTATCTACCAGTTTCTGTGGTTGTGATTGGCCACAACAGAAAAAGAACGTGAAATCTACAAACGTTCAGGTTTAATTTGCAAAATGTTGTCTGAGACCAGTTTTTTTTTTAAAGCAGCGGGCTTTGTAATGTTGAAAGAATTCAAGAACCAATCATGACAGATGCGTGCGTATGTATATCTTGTAAATTATATATATATATATACACACACATACACATATATATATATATATATATATATATATATACACACACATACATACACACATACATACACACACACACAAAAATGCTAGAACTAAATTTCAATGTGGAGCAGTTAGAACAGAAACCAGTGGAAGATTCCTGCTGATCATGCTGCCTTCTTGCGCTTGATTTTAAAAAGGAACTGTCACATCTGAGAACACCATAATATACAGGAAAATGCCAATTGCATTTTTAATGTTCTGTTTCCGAAACAGATGTAAATACACCAGCTGACATCACATTTGCCTCCACAAAACGACAACATTTCACATGATCCCTTAGCAATCTGTGTGAACTCTTACTTTCAAGAGAGTATGAACATTTAACACACTGTTTGTTCAACGAGCATTGCATCGGAAGATCATGCACATACCTCCTACACAAGAGATTCACAACATTGTGAGAATAGCAGTGAGGAACCACAATTACTTCAGAAGAAAATAATTAACTTGTAACTTCAGAAAGATGGCAAATCTCACAGCACAGAAAAATAGCCATAACTTTAAACTGGTATTAAAATGAGAAAATATTGTTAACAGGTGCACCAATTAGAACGGAGGATAATCTAGAATGCGGCAGTTCCTTTTTAAATACAACCCAATCAGTTCCTACCAAGTTCTCTAGCAGTTAATTTTAATAGAATACATTTGATCATACAAAAGGATCTTTACGACTGGTCACAGGTTACTGCACGCTCATGAAAACACAACAGCTACAGGAGATAGCTGGGATTTACTTAGGTCTGCTTATTATATATTTATATGACATAAGAACAGACTTTCTAAACCATCGGTAGTGACAGAAGGGCACAAACAAAAATGTGATTCAATGAACAGAGCATGAATTTTGCTGCTCTTACACTCTTCAGTACATGGATTAATAATTATGCTGTTATTTAGAAAAAAAACAGCAAGGACTACCTATTCTGAAGGTTTTTTGTTTTTTTATCAAGAATGAACGAAGAAAGCAATATATTAATGTGTCGCTTAGATAATTGTGGTTGTTGGGGAAAAAATAGCAGTTTGCTTTTAAGTTTTTAAGACAGATTTTCTGGCATAAAAACACCATTTGGAGTGAATATTACACTTGTTTTCTTAGCATGTGCGTTATTTCATGCATTTTGATATTTCAAGTGTAAACAGAATGGTAAACCTCATTGTAAACCATCAGATCGACATGGGTATCGAAAAAGAAAAAGCTACATGACACATCAGTAAGGCAGAATATTGTGGCAAAATAAAGAATGTTGCTTTTTCAAACACCAATGACATCATTCACACACACACACACAAAAGTAACTTCTGAGTGGTCAGTAACAGACACACAAACACAGCTTTCCCTGCAGGTGAGGTGGTGGTAAGATGCCATTTACCAGAACATATTTTCTACAAACTGGTAATCCCCTAGTAAAAGGACTTCTCAACTAAAGTAAATTTTGATTCCTCATGGCACAGAGTCATTCTTAAATTCAAGAACACATTGTTACAGACTTCATAGCTGGTATGGTTCCTACATTATCCAGAAAGAGTTGCGTATGCCAGATATTGTGGCGCAGCTACTCATTGCCCAATGTCTTGCAAAAAATATGGAAACTTTGAAATTGTAGGAGGAAGTCTCAAGGGGTTGTGTGACAGTAACATTCTAGTGAGGGGTATGAGGCATTCAAGTCTCCAACTGCATATTCAAAAAAAATTGCGTGGTTAGTAGGAAATCCAGTGTAAAATGACCTGTGTACTTGAATAAGTAATTCTGTACATACTACACTGAACCAGATGCATCGAATGCATTGATATTTACTGTGGGAATAAATAAATAATAAAAATAAACCTACATTTATATTTATTTATAAAACAATTTTCCTGCCAGGTTTCCTCCATACAAATTCAGCCATCTGCACAATCTTTGTCCACACATGTGCGTCTGCCTGTACCTGTATATTGAGAGCACCCTGAGCTATTATTTCAGTGTCTAAGACATGATTTTAAACTTTCTGTACAATATGACTTGAAACTTGCCTGTGGTCATTTAAGAGGGGGTGCAAAGTCCATCTGACCCCATGCCTGTCATATCATTAAGCATATGATTGCTAATATGTACCAGAGAAAACTGCAGCACACAGCTGAAATACACAAAGATTTGTGGAGGGGTTTAATGTTCTATATTTTATCCTTCCACCCCTGCCATATTATCTATTATATAATCTGAGTCCCATTCCCAATTGTTAAAAAAAAAAAATACAAATCTTTTCCAAATAAAATACCCTCAAAACCTACAATGAAAGGAGATGTAATTTCAGCCATCATGTTGGTTTTCTTGTTCAATCCCTTATTCCTTTTAGAACATAGCACAAGAGTAGATGATACATTTCTGTACTTTGTACAGAGTTTTGAAGGGCATTAAGGGTGGTGGCAAAGTGTCTCATGTTTCAGTCTAGTTTCTTCCTCAAAGAACGGAAGCCTTGTTAAAGCTTTAGCTCGTTGGCAATTTTTGTGGCAATGTTCTTAAATGCCATAGATGTGCCAGAGATCCGCTTAAAACGTACACCATTGAGTGAGAGGCGCGGAAGCTTGCACACTTCCATCTCCCATTGCACAAAGTTGTCGTTTCCAGGGGAGCCATGAACACAAAGCAGCATGTACTTTTCTTGCGGTTCGTACTGGCAATTATTGGCATCCAGAACCTTGCGAATCTCATTCATCATCTCATTTGGCTCCATCGAGCTGGTGGTTTTCATACTCCAGGTGAAGCGTAGAGAGCGTGGCTTTGAGTCTCGCAGGTCTTCTTTCTCCTTGTCAACTACTGTAAGCTGTGGCCTGCAGATGAAAATCAGGACGTCACACATCTTGCAATCAAGTGTTTTATAACATAGTAGAAAAAAACAAAAAAAACAAATTGTATTTCAAATTAATACTGAAATTTTTTACAGCAGATACAAATACACTATACTAACCATATATTTGAGCGGACAGTGGCAGAAATAAGATATTACCATTTTTATCTTTATTGGAATCATGATGTAGAAGAGAACTGTTTCAAGACATTAGTACAGTTAACCTGTCTCCACTGACAAAGAACATCTAAGAAACTACCATTTTTTTTTTTTTAGAGGATAATATATTGGACAATTACACGTTACAGATTTGTTTTCTTATAATTGCAAAGATAGTATCCTGTAACATATGTACTAGATAAACTAGATAACCCTCCAGTTTTGCAATGGTAAAACAAATAAAATCTGACCATAAAAATATAATTCAAGACAATTCTGTGCAAAATAAGTTGGATGATACTGTTAGATGTTTGTCTACATTATATAGTTATTGTTAGTAAGTTTGAAGTAGGAGTATATTTGACTGTGTTGCTCTGCAGCAGTATAAGCTCACACAAAATGTAAGTGAAAACAACAGTGAAAGCCCAGAGAATACTACTGAAATAAACAGGTGAAACAAGGGTGTGGGGTATGAAAGAAACTAGAGCAAAGAGCCCAATGAGAGGAAAGTGACAATATAGGTGAAAATTAATGAAAAGGTGGAAAGATCAGAAAAAAATATTGTAGGTGACAATTCCAAAACACACATGGGGGGAAAAACTAAAACAGAAGTTAAGTGTAAAGGGAAATTTTTTATTATTATTTTTTATATAAATGGAATCGGGCTCTCTCACCTGGTGCTCTCCCCTCGATCTTTCCCTTCAGGGTCGTTTGGGCTCCTCAAAAGAGAGAGGTAAAAAAATTCAGTGTGAACTATAAACTCTGCAGAGTCTGGAATGTCTTTTGCAGAATCCCTCACATAGAGCAAGAGCATAAAGTCAAATTATGACAAGACTGTACTTTAAATATATTAGATATAAAATCTCTAATCAGATTTACTGCAGACATGATTTGGGATAAGTTGAACACAAGTCAAATATAACTATAAATGCCGTCTAAATATAATTACAACAAATCAGGCATTCAAAGGTTAACAGAGTATCTTAATTTTGGCATTTTCTATCAACCAGATTTGCATATATTACGTTCCACAGTCAGCAATGCATGCTGAAAGTTGAGTATGTGTAAATATAACGTGTAACGTGTGTCCCATGATTTCAATGGGAGCACTTTTCTACACAAAAACTCAGAATCTATAGCTCCTGCACACCGGTGTCCCGAGTATATGTTAATTTCCCCTCTTTAAACAAGTAATCCAATAAAAGCACTTTGTAACTATTTCATATGGATTGTTTAGGGGGCTCCCTGGGACACCAGAGTGTCCCCTTAACAACCAGGGTTATTTTTTCTTTTTGTACCCTTTGGGACCGAGGCTGTTTTAACACTTTTGCGGTGCTTGTGTTCAGCTGTAATTTTCTCCTCACCCATTTAGTGTACCCACACATTACATTTGTTTTTCAGGACAAGATGGACTTTCTTCAGATACCATTTTGATCATATTGTCTTATTTACTATAAAAAATAAAACATGGTGAAATTTTGTAAGTTATAGGGCAAGTACAAGTAGCGTTTTATGATTTTCAAACCTTTTTTCCCAAATCTGGTCATTCTACCTCTATCTCCTCTTTGGAACATCTTTGAAGCAGGTTATTTATCCCCATTAAACCATATCGTTTTTGAAAACTAGACACCCCAGGGTATTTCAAACTGTAACCCTTTCCATGCACTAATTATACAACCACACTTCGTCAAACTTAGTAATAGTTACTTAAAAAAAATAAAAAAAAATTAACAAATGGTAGTTTAGTTATAAATATACAGGTCCTGGTATTTGTCACTGTCAAACACCCCAATATGTGTTCAGCAACATCTCCTGAATATGGTGGTACCCCAACATGAATAGATTTGTCAGATTGTTTGGCTGGTAAAAGGCTACACAGACTTTTAGCATTTGGTCATTCTGCCTCTATCTCCTTTTTGGAACATCTTTGAAGCCGGTTAACTCAATTTATCCCCATGAAACCATATATTTTTGAAAACTAGACACCCCAAGGTATTTCAAATGCTGGTATTTTAACCCTTTTCATGCATATTCTACCACCACAGCCTTTGCTAAAGTTTGTGGTAGTATTCCCCCCCCCCACACAAATTGAATTCATAGCTCCTGGTATGCGTCACTATCAAACACCCCCCCCCCAATATGCGTTCATCAACATCTCCCCAAACGCATGGGTTCGTCGGGTTGTTTGTGATTTAAAATGCCACATTTGAGAAGTGTGCTTTTTTTCAAAACTGACCATTTTGGTCAGTCTGTGCCTATGCCTTATCTTTGAGCCCGGCTACTCCAATTTACTCCATCAAACCATTCATTTTTTATTAAATTATACACCCCTTGGGTATTTGAAATACTTTTATTTTAACTATGTCGGGATTTTTGAGAAGATAAAAGTGCTAATTTTAGCACTTGCTCAAAATAATAAACTATTTTTTTATTTTAGTTATTTTATTTATTTTTTTACATTTTGCTGGTACTGGATGATTCCTCTGGTGACATCACTGCGTAATTATTTTTAGATGTTAGCACATTTTCTTTTCAGCAATTTTTTTAAAATTATTTTTTTAATATTTTACTAATCACATTGTGATTAGAAAGCTGGGCTCCATTGACTTGCATGGTTGAATGCAGTACCTGTATTCAACCTTCAAGTGGAGCCAGATTCTCAAACACATACATACCATTCAAATGATTGGGGTCACTTGTTTTCCTTGTTTTTAAAAAACAGCTAATTTTGCCCGTTATATTTTGCCCAGATAACATGAAATCGCTTAGAAACAGTATAGACATTCTTATCTGGTTACCGTAGCTTTAATATGTGATTTTTAATGGAATATCTTCATAGGCGCACTGAGGCTCTTTATAAGCAACCATCACTCCTGTGTTCTAATGACACCCTGTGTTCACTAATCCAAATTTAAGCTTAAAAGACTAACTGATCATTAGAAAACCATTTTGCAATTATGTTACACAGTTAGAAATGTCCTTGCTTTCCCATGACAGCAGGTAAGTGACCCCAAACCTTTGAACGATGGTGCATTTAAATACATGTGCGCGCACACACGCCTATTCTTTAAATGGTGCTTCAGCCCATCAAGTTCAACCTTTCAGACATACCTACCTTTAATAGACAAATTAAAAGAGGTTAAAAAGGCTGCGCTAAAAATAACTAAAATATGATAACCAATAATTTGAAATAAGCTGCTTCAAAAGTGCATTTAAAAACTCCCCCACAAATAAATACGCAATAGTGTAAATGTCAAGCAATAGAAAAGAAAGTGTTCCTCTAACTTAGCGCTTTATATAATATAGAATCCACAAGATAAAATAAAAAATACTTGCACTTCTTATGAAATGGGTTTGAAAAACAGTCTGTTGCTGCATTTTAGAAACAAACATGTGCAATCCCAAGGGCTCAACCTTTTTAGCCTTGACAAAGGTAAAGTTAAACAAAAGAGGGGGGATTTTAATAAGACCCTTGGGAAGGAGGAAATGCGCTTCATATACAATTTTAACACACTTCAACCTTCTGGACTAAATGCGGACTTTGAGTTGTGCCATTTTATTTGATAATGTATTTTATATACAATTTCTCCTGGTCTAATAATTTTATTTAATTTGTGTTTTAAAATATTCTTAATCTTTGACCTTTAAATGTATTACTTTTAGGCTAGGTTTCCACTTGTTTTTTTTTTGCTAAAAACGCCCATAAAAACATCAATTCAGCCACATGGTGTTTTTTTAGTGAAAAAACGCTGCAGCCAGATGTTAGCTGTTCTTCAATAGGAAATCGCACAATGCCATATCCACTTGGCGTTTTTTTGTTTGGCGTTTTTTCAGTCCTCTTTGGCGTTTTTTTGCTTTTTTGGGCTCTGTGGCAGTTTTTCAAAATCGCAGCATGTTGACACTGGCGTTTTTTGCAAGGAAATCTTGGCATTTTTCTCCAATAGAAGTCAATGGGAGAGAAAAAACGCCATGAAAAAGCCATGTGGGTTTTTTGCCTTGGCGTTTTTTATGGCGTTTTTTTCCCACAGTTACAATGCAGAGGATGGACCCAGTATCTGTGTGTCCTACGAGAAATAGGCTGGAAACAAACAGTTTCACACAAAACAAAGTTCATATTGAATTTTACACCATTGGGACCAAACATGCCATTACAAACAAACATACCCGACGCATTAACTGGATCCTGCGTGCCAAAAGCAACAGCAAACAATCTGCACCATCATTTCGGGCCAATCTTCCCAGAGGAGCAGACATTCGGAATAAAGCATGCCTTACAAACCACAGAAAAGAGACAAAAGGGTCCGCCGGGCTGTGTTTAAGTAGAACTCTACCAAGTAAAGGACATCAGGAGGGGGCAGATACTTGCCATTTATCCTAATCCCTTTTAGCTGGGTGAAACTTCTAACTTGTAAAGGCTGGAAAAACTGCCTAAGGTCAAAAAAAGCAATTTCCACAGAAAGGCTAAAACGCCAGAAAAAACTCCAGAAAAAACGCCAAAACGCAGGTAAATGCAGTGGCAGTGTTCTTGGCGTTTTTCCTGGCGTTTTTCATCAAGAAAAAAACGCAGGACAAAAACCCAAGTGGAAACCTAGCCTTAAACTGCCCTCTAGCATATTATGATAAGGTCTTTAAGATATATTAGTTTCTTTGGAACATTACTTCATTTTTATACTTTTACTTAAATTTCTATTTAATATAACATTGCACAATACAGGAAACAGTATGCCCATATATGGACAGAGGAAACAAAAAACAACAGCTGTGGACCATTGAAAATTGTAAAAGTTTAGACTGCATTTTAGTATAAAAAGGCAATATTGATGATGGAAGCTCATTGTTTTTTATATTCTGTGTGGTATTTGCATTTGAGAGATGTCAATTGAGACCGCTGAACAACCCGTACAAGCTGAAATTTAAGTATTTTTAATTTATTTTATCTTGTGTCTATATTATATAAAGCGCTAAGTTAGAGGAACCCTTTCTTTTCTATTGCTTGACAGAGCTACCATAAAGCTCTAAAGTTGATCCAATAGAAGGCAAAAAAACCTACTTGAGGCAATTACCAATTATGCCACAAAAGGGAAAAAACCCTCCCCACCTGTTGTCTCTAAGTCAATTTGTTATGTTACATACTACTAGTTATGTCCCGTCTACACATTGTACAGTGCTATGGAATTTGATGGCACTATATAAAACAAATAATAAGGGGGGAATGACAAGTCTATTTTTATGCTAGTCTGAAGATATGGTAAATACTTTGTGCACAAAAGAAAAACAAATGTACAAAAAACTATTTTGATTGGCAGCATCCCTGTAGTATTAGTAGTTCTTGTGCATTTACCACACTACCAAAGGATGTGTTAATTTTTAACATATGGATGAGAATCACCACAAATGAGTGGATAAAAAATCTATTTATATGCTGTACTGGCAATACATACAGGTAGAATAATGGCATCAGCATGCATTCCCAATGAAAGCAGAGCTTTGTAAGCATGGTGTCACAGAAGCCTCCGTGACTTGGGGGCGCCTGAAGGCTGTATTTCTTATCATAGACTGTGGACCCCTGTCCCAGTTTCCCCCTTCCTCCTGCCTGACCAATATTATTGGTTCTGATGGCAGGATTGTGTAAATTGGTGTGCTTTTCTAACTAATTTGCATATGATCTGCATATTGTGTTTTGCATATGGTGTGTTTTATCGAATGCGGGTCATAACTCACCGCCAGCCTTTTGAAAGGCTCTTGGAGGCAGGTGGTGATTGTTTCCTCAATAAAGTTAGTTCCTGTTTTACCTTAATACAAGCCCTGTCTTGTTATTGGGGTAAGCCTCGGTACTGCCCTTGTCAGGGAGGTAAAGCACTGTATTGCTAAGCTTCTGTATACTACAGTGCCGCCAAGGTTCCCAAAGAGTTAAGTTTCCTGCTGCCTTCGACGCTAGACCTGCCTGGCGGTTGAAGTTTTGTGTTCCAGGTGGCCATGGGGAGAAAGAAGGATCATCTGGCGGGCGCACCCAGTTGTGGTATAGGCAGAGACGTATCTACTGAAAATAGCGCCTATGGCAAGCACTGAAATTGCTCCCCTGTCCAAATATCTAAAACCCATTTACTAGCCCCTGCTGCCCATATTATATATATACATATATATATATATATATATATATATATATATATATATATATATATATATATATATATATATATATATATATATATAGTCCGTGCTGCCGATACCAGGTATAGATCAAAACACAAACCCAGATCAATTGAAATTCACTTGTAATCTCAGCACTGAAGCAATATATACCCTCTCCGCCCCTAGCCACTATATATCCTCCCCCTCTAGCCACTATATATCCTCTCCCCCCCTAGCCACTATATACCCTCTTCCCCCCAGCCACTATATACCCTCCCCACTATATACCCCCCATAGTTCTCTCACCTTGAAGTCCTTGAAGATGCTGCTGTCATCCTGCACCGCTCGCTGGTGCCCGCTGCTTCACTGCTGGACGCCAAAATATGATGTCATATTATGGCGCTCAGCATGAAATGCCGGCACCGGGACGGAGGTAGAGGCCTCGTAGAGGAGAATGAGGGGTGCCGAGCGGTTGCTAGGCGCCCCTTTCTCTCCTCCGCATCAAAAAAAAAAAAGACGCCGTTTGAAAGCCGCTCAGTGGCGCCCCCTTCAAATGGCGCCTATGGCACGAGCCATAGGTGCCATACCCTAGATACGCCTCTGGGTATAGGTCGTTCTCGTCACACATGCACATCCTCTTTACAGACACAATGAAAGGTAATGTTTCCATAACAGAAATTGATATTCTTCAATTAGGGAGCCGCATTTCCTGATATATTCATGTCTATTGTTTCAACTATACCATAAACTCCAAAGTGCTAAATAAATCTGTTGGCTCTAAATACTACACACATGCAAAAATATACATAGATATACGTTCTCACAAATTGCCTAGCCCATAGCATAAATAAAATGTTTCATATTGATACAGTTTTAGGGCAGGTTTACTTTCCAATCCAGTGATTTACATTGAGCAGTATAATCTTCCACTCTACCTCAACAAAGAATACATATTAAAGTATTTAGTATGTAATTTAACATTCATTTTATACTTCCTGAAAAAGTGTAATTCCCCATGTACTTACACAGGAAAAATGTTAATTTAGCAAAAAATTGGCCAGCATATGCATAAAATATTACATAATGCTTGGAGAGTCCCTTAAAAAATGCAGAGCTCTGCCTTACATTCTCTCTATGGTCCTTGTACAAGAAAGCAGCACACACATCCAATGCCTTCTGCATGTAAAATATGACATGTTACCATTCAGAGAACTATACAACAATGCAAGCTTGTGCTTAATATCTGGGTTGACATGTAGACAGCAAATTTGAAAGCTTTACATGTAATCATGGTACTTTACAACATTACACAGCATAGAAGTCTGCACATACAGTTCTAACCAGACATACAATGCTGTATATTGAGTCTCTGTGGACACAGACTCTAGCAATGCATTGCTTTATATACATTGTAACCAAATTTAAATACTTACATGCAGTTACACACTGATCAGCATCTTATGCCCACCCACACATGTAGATCTTCACCATACAGGTGCCAATCCGAGTCCCCTTTAAGTCCCACAAAAAAGGCATTTAAAGAAATGCTCCAACTCAAACTATCCACTAATCTATGTAGGTTCTAGAATTTATTAAGATGCCAAGCATTGCCTCCAATGTTCTGTCCTGTTACACTGGCTTTGCTTTTACAAACATGTCAGTAAAATGGCTGGTACATGGTGTTGCTGATAAAGCCCTCTATCAGTCTCCGATGCAGAAAGTAGGTGGCTGTGCATGAGCAGGTGACTTCTCTATTCATACACCCAGAGCGATTCTGCAAGTGTCCAGATGACAGACAACAAGGACACAGGGATATGGGATGGGAACGATGAAGTATGAGGAGGAGGAGGAGGAGGAGGAGGAGGAGGGGGGGGGGAGAAAACACACCCACATACACACGCAGCCACTCTGTGCTCCCTGAAAGCTGGCAAAGAGTGCCAAGCACCACAAGTGAAAATGCCTTGGAACACTGCAGTAGTTGTGCTACCTTCAATTATGTTTGTTACATTTTGCTTATTCCTATACACTATTACAAACTGTGGTCATATTTACATTTGTACACAATGAACTACATATTATGGACACATACACTAATCAGACTGTCTCTTGTGCAGTAGCACTGTATGTCTATTAGTATGTATACTCTTGTGAGACATACTAACCACCGCATATCTAGAATGCAGGGTTTATAGAGCTATGGGTCAGCCTTGTTCAGGTACTAGACAAATCTATGGAGTTTCAAACAAGGTGAGGACAAGAAAGAAAAAAAAACATTTTATGGTTGTAATGTGACAATCATATAATACACTGAATATACAGAATACTGCCTTTATATCAGAACTTTAACAAGGCATGTATAAGGTAACACAATAAAAGGGATTTGCCCAGAACAACTTGAAAACTGCAGTGTGCAAAGGGAAGTAACCAAAGAGATAGAAATATCTACCAGGTGGCAAAGTACAGTTACTGAAATAAAACGGCTACACCCATGAAAAGAATGCACAAGACATGTGGCAGTATGTAGTGCACCAATGCACATGTCATTTTGGATCCAGAGTCTGCCACAGTTCTCAGCACTGCACTACAAACAAGCACACTAACCCAAAAAGATAGTGGAACAGAAGTATTATAAGTGGTTAGTAGACAGTAGATACACAAGGGCACAGAAAAATGGAGCAGGTAGGAAGAAGGAATAAGGAGGGGAATCCATGCCTACCTTCTTGGAAATCTGAAAGACAGATTTCTAGACAGAGGGTGGGAGGAAAACAGAAAAAAGTTAAGTAAGGGGAGGAAAACATGTCTAATATGGCACATATACTTGTTTTTCAAATAAATTCCCATTAATGACTGATTGTTGAAAGCTGTAAACACTATATTAGTACACATATCTTACTAATTCATATCCAATACCAAAGTTATACATGTAGGGAAACTCTCCTCCATAACCTACCAGGGTACTTTAACCCCTTAATGACAAAGCCTGTACATGTAGGGGCTCAAAACGCATTATTTTCAATTGGTTTTGTGACCGCCCATTGTCCTTAAGGGGTTAAAAAAAAATTAACTTTTTGTATTGGCAATAACAAAGTAATCATGCATCACCTAATTAGACAATTTACAAATATTGAGAATAGCTTCAGACAAAGTATAGTTGTGTCCATCAAATGCAATTACCTCTACTTTGTTAATGCTCTTAGTCTCTGGCTCACCTGCGTACAAACTTGGATGTGAACTTGCTGAAGATGCTCCCTGTGGCTCCTCGCCGACCTTGGCTGTTTCCAGAAGGAGAGGCAGGTGTGACTCCGCCAAATGGAAGATTTTGCTGGTCCCGAGCCTGGCGGAGTTGACCTGCATGAAAAGTGCTGCGGCTAGTGACACCACGATTAAAGTTGGCCCTCTCAGGGGCAGCACTACTGATGTTATGAGCTGATGGGGATGCCACAGGTACCCTCTGAGAGGATGCGCTGTAAAAAGACAAAGAAAAAGGTTTTGTCTAGCCCAGCATCACGTGACAGACATGAAAAATAAATTATATTTAAAGTTTTTTTTTACAAAACCTTGCAAACAAACAGTAAAGGGTACTTTTACAGTAACCTAAACTAAATAAAACTATGAATAGTTTATGGTGCACAACATGTGTAGGATACCAGAAAGGGTAGCATTCCAGTGTAACCTAATTAAATTAGAGGCTACGATGTTTGGCAAAAGTAGTACATTAACAACTTTACTTGAATACTCTGCCTCTCTCTTTACCAATCTATGCACTTCTGGCAGAAAAGACTCAGCTCCCAAAGCACAGTGATAAAGAATAAATGATTTGAGGAAATAATATTGCAGATTGAGATATTATAAAATGTCCCATACTGTTAGTTTCAGAATCATTTTTTTTTTTTTTTTTTTTTTTAAAGGTTCCCTAACATAAATGCATAAAAAAAATATGCTTAGGAGCTTCTCTGTTTTTTCCATAATACTGCAACCAGTTGGTACTTCAAAATGCAGATCGCTTCTCGGCCTTTTGGCTAAGATCAAGTGTAGTACCCTTATGGGAAGAGGGGGGAAACACTGATCCTCTGGCCTTAGGGCCGGGAAAGCATGGAGCCCGAGGTGCTTAATTGCCCTGGCAGAAATGCCGGCGTCACCGTGCGCACGTTTGTTTTTCCTGTTAGGATGCTGCTGCTGAATGCCTGTGTCTTTAAGTAAGACAGTATCTTCAGCAATTTCATGTTGTAAATAACATTTAAGGATATTTTCTATTTGTTTCCTGCTTTGTTCACTTCCTTGAAACTTAACAGCCTACAATTTAGAATATTTTATGCATTGACCAAAAACACATCGTTAATACAAGTTTTGAGAGTAATCCCAGGATATCCATAAAATTGATCAATTTGCGTAGTGTGGAATCTGCCTGATTTCAAGAAATTCCAATAGTTGATGCAGAACATAAAGGCAACCTATGAAAAAGATACACTAGAAAATCAGCAGGCAGATGCAATGTGGTTAAACAAATGCGATATTTTATGCTAGGTTAGCAACATGTTATTGTGTTTGCAGATTAAAATAAATTTCACTGTCCAAGTGACTTACATTCATGTGTAATTAATGTTAAATAAGCCTATTTGTCCTGGTAGTTTCAGAAGGTTAAGTGAGCAGTCTTAAATACACCTCAAATACAGATCAACTTTTAAACAAAAATGTCAGAACAGCATATGTGAGAGCGTTACGGTTTTGTTCATCATTTCGTGACTATTACAATACTAATCTATTCCCTTGCCTGGATTACTCCAGCTCCCTGGAAACTGGCCACTTCTCTCCTGTCTGATAACCAAGCTGAAAACATCTTTCAAGGTAATTTTTTAGCCCATTTATTTCTTGCCCAACTACGTCCCTTTATTGGCTCCCCTCATGCTAAAATGAATCCCTTGAGAATGTAGGCTGTACTATTACACTAAGGACATAATGGCATGGCCAGCATCTCAATCTTCTCCAGCGTTGCTCTACTGTGATCTTTGGTAGGATGACTGCTGGACACTGAAAGTCCAGTTTCAGCTCATTTACAGTCCCTCTGCGCATGACAAAATTATAGGGCTGCAACTAACGATTATTTTAATAATCGATTAGTTGGCCGATTATTTTGTCGATTAATCGGATAAAAAAAATACATTATTTTAAATTGAAGAAAAATTGCAATAAAAAACGTACAATTTACACTTTCATCTCTTTATTGCAATGGCCTCTCTCTATTCACCTTCTTATTTTACTGACATAATAAAAGCTACAAGAACCCGAACACAGTGTTTCTCAAACTAGGTTTTAATACAAAGTTATTAGTAAATATTAATTCATATGTTAACTACCGTATATTCCGGCGTATAAGACGACTTTTTAACCCCCAAAAATCTTCTTAAAAGTGGGGGGTCGTCTTATACGCCGGGTACTTACCAAGCCGGAGGTTCCCACGAAGCCACCAATCTCTCTAATCACTACGCGCCGGCTATTGATCCCGAGCGCAGGGATGCCGTCATGTCCCAGCGCCCGGCATCGATTGCCGGCGCGTAGTGATGAGGGAGCAGGGAAGCCCGAGGTCTGGCACTTGAGACCTCGGCTTCCCTGCTCTCTAATCACTAGGCGCCGGCTATTGATGTCGAGCGCAGGGATGACGTCATCTCCCGGCGCCCGGCATCAATAGCCGGCGCGTAGTGATTAGAGAGCAGGGAAGCCGAGGTCTGAAGTGCCAGACATCGGGCTCCCAACAACTGGATAGAAGAAAGAAGACAGAAGATAAGGTAAGAGATGGGGAGAAAGGGACAAAGGGGGGAGAAATATATATATATATATATATATATATATATATATATATATATATATATATATATATATATATATACACACACACACACTGGTGTGTATATATATATATACACACACACACACACACACTGGTGTGTATATATATATATATATATATACACACACACACACACACTGGTGTGTGTATATATATATATATATATATATATACATATATACACACACACACACACACGTGTGTGTGTGTATATATAAATATATACATACGTGTGTGTGTGTGTGTATATATATATGTATATATATATATATATATACATATACATATACATGTGTGTGTAAAGGC
Source organism: Spea bombifrons (assembly GCF_027358695.1). Classification (NCBI taxonomy): domain Eukaryota; kingdom Metazoa; phylum Chordata; class Amphibia; order Anura; family Pelobatidae; genus Spea; species Spea bombifrons. The sequence goes on along the minus strand of NC_071096.1, from coordinate 20,452,234 downwards.
AGGGGTGTGTGGTGAGGGCAGTGTATAAATGTGTATGTATGGACAGGCATATGTGTAGATATATATATATTATATATGTGTGTGTGTGTGTGTAAGGGCAGTGCATGTATGTATATGTCAGCAAATCAACCAGCAAATCACCGGTAAGGTACATCGCTTGCCGTGATTGGCTGGTTGTTGTACGCTGGGTAGAGGGGTAGTCTTATACGGCGAGTATAGTCCAAACTCTATATTTGAACTGTAAAAGTTGGGGGTCGTCTTATACGCCCAGTCGTCTTATACGCCGGAATATACGGTATTTTTCATATTTAATAAAAACTGAGAAAAAAGCCTCGTTTTAAATTTTTTTATTTACCAAACTGCCCCCAGTTATGCACATCTGACCCCCAGCTTGCCACTCTGCCCCCATATATGCCTTATATCTCTTATATGCCAGATTCCACTGTGCCCCCTGATATGCCACTGTGCCCCCTGATATGCCTTATACTCCTTATATGCCAGTGATATGCAACTGAGCCCCCTGATATACCTTTTACCCCCAGATTTGTTTTATGCCCCCCTGATATGCCTAATATCGATATGTCTTATACCCCCTATATGCCACTGAGCCCCCTGATATACCTTTTACCCCAGATATGTTTATGCCCCCCTGATATGCCTAATATCCATATGCCTTATACCCCCTATATGCCCTAAAAATTCATAATACCCCCCATACAACACTAACTCACCCATACACCACCCTGGCTCCTCCCCCTCCCATACACCACTCTGGCTCCTCCCCCCTCTCATACTCCACTCTGCCTCCTCCCCCCTCCCATACACCACTCTGCCTCCTCCCCCCTCCCATACACCACTCTGCCTCCTCCCCCACCCATACACCACTCTGCCTCCTCCCCCACCCATACACCACTCTGCCTCCTCCCCCACCCATACACCACTTTAGCTCCTCCCCTCCCATACATCACTTTGCCTCCTCCCCCTCCCATATACCACTCTGCCTCCTCCCCTCCCATACATCACTTTGGCTCCTCCCCCCATACATCACTTTGCCTCCTCCCCCTCCCATATACCACTCTGCCTCCTCCCCTCCCATACATCACTTTGGCTCCTCCCCCTCCCATACACCACTCTGGCTCCTCCCCTCCCATACTCCACTCTGGCTCCTCCCCTCCCATACTCCACTCTGGCTCCTCCCATACATCACTTTGCCTCCTCCCCCTCCCATACATCACTTTGCCTCCTCCCCCCTCCCATACTCCACTCTGCCTCCTCCCCCCTCCCATACTCCACTCTGCCTCCTCCCCCCTCCCATACTCCACTCTGCCTCCTGTGAACCTCCGTTTCTGACAAGACACCAGGGAGCCGGGTAGAGAGGCAGAGTGGCGTATGAGAGGGGGAGGAGCCAGAGTGGTGTATTGGAGGGTGGCTCTGCCTCTCTACCCGGCTCCGTTACTGAAGGCACTTTCACTGCAGCTTCATAGAAGCCACAGTGTAAGTGAAGGGCAGTAACGGAGTCTGTCTGTGCGATGCAGACCCTCACCGCTTGTCAGAGAGGATGAGTCTCTGTCAGCCGGTGGGGGTCTGCATCGCACAGACAGACTCCGTTACTCACTGAAAGTGCCTGTCAGTAACGGTGCCGGGTAGAGAGGCAGAGTGATGTATGGGAGGGGGGAGGAGGCAGATGGGAGGGGGAGAGAGACGGAAGTGAGAGACCGGCCGACAGTGAGGGGAATCCAGGTCTCCTGCAGCGTTGCGGGGGATCTGGATTCCGGTGTTATAATCCGATCTCTGTTTGAGGTCGGATTATATAAGGAGAGGAGTTTTTCAGAGCATTTGCTCTGAAAAAAACCTCTTTTTATAATCGATAAAAATCAATCCGATTAATCGATAATGAAAATCGTTGACAACGATTTTCATTATCGAGTATTATCGATTAGTTGTTTCGGGCCTACAAAATAATGTTTATTTAGGAAGTTAGTTTATTTGGTTTGGCAAGTTAACCTTTAGTGAGGGTATTTTGTGCCCAAAAACCAGAGACTTTTTCGGCATTTTTACATCGTTTGCTTAACTAGGATTCTGCTATTTAATGTTTCGTGCACCCACACAAATTATATATAGTTTGTTCAAGGACAGATACAGCTTTCTTTTGGCATCATTCTTAGATGTACATCCCACATTTTAGTATGAATAATACATTACCATGAAAAATATGATTTTACTATGAAATAGGTCCCCAAACCAATTCAACGGACCAAATACCGCAATATAATTTTATGTTGGGGTCCTGAACCCAACATGCATAGGTTTTAGACCAGTTGGTCTTACTTATTTTACATGAATGGAGCATCGCGTTGTTTTCCAAGAAAGACACAGAAAGACCAAATCGATAAAATGCATAAAAACGTATTTGCCCCCTCTAAAAAAACATTGTCTAATCAGTAATCAGCCCCTTGAAGCTGGTGCCGGCATAAGTAAAATACCGGCAATGCAAAGCTGGTATTTTTTTTGTGACAAGGGGAGCACGGAGCGGACTTCCTCAAAAAAGGTGACACTTTCTATTCAGCTACAAGTATCAATAGACAGAAAGGTGAGAGACTATCTTTCCCCAAGCCACTCCCCCCAAGTGTGTTTTGACAGGCCTTTTCTTTTCCATGCTGCTTCCTCTGGTCTGGCCCACCCCACCCCATTTTGCATCTGCCCAAGATCCTAGCTCTGCTCAAGGCAAGAGGGAGGAGAGAGTGAGTTGAGATGGGAGCGAGGTGTAATTTGTGATGGCTGGGTATGATAGGAATGGTGTGTGATTGGAATGAGGTATTATTGGAGTGCGTTGACATAAGAGTAAGATGTTATAGGTGTGATGGAGGTAACGTATGACAAATATGAGGAAATAAGTTGCGATGTATAAAGGAAGAAGGAAAGCACAAAAGAGGAATAGAATTAACGGAAAAAGAGGGAAAGACAGAAAGAAGAATGAAAGATAAGAATAAAGTCTATATGATGGGGACTGAACAGACATGAGAAGAAAAACAAAGACAGAAGAAAGAGGAAGATAGCACAAAAAGGAGGATAGTGAAAGAAAGGGAAATAGAAGATGGATGCGGTGGACGTGATGGTTGTTATGGTGTGATGGCTGGTAAGGCTGCCACTGGCTCGGAAAGAAGATAGAAATCCTAACGAAAGACAGAAGAGGCAAAAGAAGAAACTGAGCTGTGGAAAGAGAGAGAGAGTCATCAAGTGGTTGTCAAGATGGTAGGAAGACATCAAGAGAAAGCACTTTGAGAGTGAGTGCGTGAGAATGAGTAAGAGAGCTAAGTGTGAGGGTAAAAGTGACAAAATGCAAACAAAAATGACACTATCACCATCAATGTCTGGCTCAATACCTAGTAGTGTCTGGATCACTATATAGTAATAGGAGTTATGCTGTACCTCCATTAGTGTCTGGATCACTATATTATAATAGCCAGACACAGTGGTACAGCATGACTCCTAAGTATGTAATGATAGGGGTTGTGATGTGCCACTGTCAAGGAGTAGCTCTTAATCTCATAGGGTCAAATGCAACATTGAGTGTGTCTGCTCCTTTTGTGGCTCCACCCTCGAGGACCCACAACCATAGCCGGTATCTCCCCTCACAACTGTGCACATATCAAAAAGTCAAGGGTGACAAGACCTCCTGGCACTCAGACTCCGAGGAGAGCCCCAAGACAGAGTAATCTGGGTGCTGGGTAAATCCTGTGGATGCAATCCAGCCTAATCCTGCATCTGTGTAAACTGGGTGCTTGTACAAGTCTTGTGGGTGATATCTGGGTTCCAGGGCTGGCCTTGTGACCTGTGATATCTGCCTGTAATTTCGGGTTTCCATGCATTAATTTATTTGACCCTTACCTTCAATGCTGAGTTTGGTTGTGATTTTTCAGTTGATCTATACCTGCAACGCTGTGTTTCCATGTGTTTATTTGATCTATACCTGAACTACATGGGGGAGGAAAAAAGATTTGGCAGAGAGAAGGAAGAGACAAAGGCACTTTAAGGGGGTTGATGGGGTCACAGAGCATTGCGACCCTGATTGCGACTCACAGGTCCGTTTCTGGTCACTTGCTGGACCCACACCATTCTTTTGTTTTTCTGTGTGTTGGGATGGAGGCCGTGATTGCATGCTACAGCACGGAGGCCCAAGTAAATGCTTGCACAAGGTCCAATCAATAAAGACGTGCCCGCCAGTAGTGTCCCATAAGCAGGCCAAACCTATACATGCAAGACATTTCTAAACGCAAGTTGTTGCCAAACTCAAATTGTGAGGTTATTGTGAGGCTTCCACAAAACATACCAAACATATGCATGTGATGCATCGCTATACTCGAAGAATGTTACAGAACACATTGTTTCTGCAGGTCTATTTACCCTGGTCAATTAATGCAAAGCACCGTTACTAAGTTTGGGCATAAAACCGATCTTGGTTTTTACCAATGATTTTGGATAAGGTTGGTTGGAAAATAAATGCACTAAATGTGTCAAAATTATCATAGTGGAATACCCTGGCTGTCTACTTTTATGTGACGGTTTTGAGCACCATAAAAATTGCATTGTTTTTTTTCTCTCTCATTTGGACTGTACAGTTTATAAGAGGTAATACTGTAGAAAAGCAAACCATATTAACTTTTTTCTTTTCCTTTATGTTTGCACATTCTAATTCATTATTTGTGCAATGTTTACTTTGTTGTGATATGAAAATAGCTTAATAAAAAAAATAGTTATGTTAAAATATATGGCTCACGTTGGTACACTAAATCACAACTGAACAAAAATGCTAAAAATTGTATACAGAGAATATTCCCTCCTAACAACCTCAACCTGCTTCCTGATGAAGCCATCCATCCTCCTGAATTTTCCACGTCACCCTTGCTACAAAGAAATGATCCTCACCCAAGATTCCCTCACTTTGTCTTATAATCCATCAAAACAGATAGTAAGTCCTTAAGTACAAGACCCTTCTCCTTTCGTACCAGTAAGCCATTATAGTAATAGCACTGTGGAAACTCCTGGCACTCTATAAACAAATATAATTTAAAATGAAATGTTATTATAAATTTAAAAGAAAAGAGCCACCTTGTTAATCACAAGGTTACTACCCTTTACACTTGCCTGGATCTTTGTGAGTCACAGTTGACCTCCAAAGAATGAGCAGGTTTGGAGGGGTGCATGGAGGTGGACATGGATTTCTGGTGCTGGCGTGTCCGGGCAGAGGTGGCTGGGGCAGATGCAGTAGAAGCACGGGAACCAGGTGTGGAGAAGCTGAAGGGAATGGACGATGATGGGGATGGAGATACAAAACAGAAGATGATGAGGGCACATACCAACAAAAAGGAGAGCAAACAAAGGACAGAAATGATGCAGGTGAGCGCCACTATACAGGATGACATATTGGTGCAAACAGAACAATTATGACCTTAGGAAAACACAATAAATGAATATTTATGCAAATAAAATGTTAAACCTAGAGGGTGCATAGACATATGGCTTCTAATATATTCATTTTACAGAACACCAAAACAGAAAACCGCGCACAACATAAATCAATTTTGTACCATGTTTTGCATTGTTCAGGACAAAAAAAAAGAATATGCTTGTAAGAGTTGACAGAGATCTCTTACCTGTCCTTGCCATTCTGAACAGAATTGGGTCCTAAGTTGGCTCTATCCAACATAGGGGAGTTCCGGCTACGATTGGTGCCAGTAGAAAGAATACTGTTCTGTACAGGAGAAAATGATGCATAAAGTTTAACAGCATAATTAAGCTTTGGCCAATTCATATAACCAAACCTCTCATTTATATTATGTTTATATAGTTGTTTATTAGGGTAAGAAGCGCAGACAGTTTTTGTTTCTTGTATACATTGTACAGCCAATACACTGTTTCTTGCAGCATGCTTACACCTGTTTGGTAGGCCTCGTATTACACATTTGTATTATTTGAGGCTGTGACTAGCTTAGCGCACCGACATTTTTTCTTTTCAAAGTTTAACAGCAACTTAAAAACCGGAAGGGATCTGTATTGATGTCTTACAAATTTCAACCATACATATCTGCAGGATTTTGTTATTGGTCTAAATGAAGACAGTACAAAAGCAACATGTCAGGAGAGCCATCAGAAGGTATTCAATCCACTAACAAACATATCAGTGTATTAATACATGCATACATAAAGTAACAAAAAGGAAAGAGCAGTTCTTACCGTAGATGGAGTTGGGGTGGTCCTCTTCCTCTCTAGCCCAGAGAGTGGGCTGGGAGGAACCCTGACTGTGCTACTGGATTTGCGCCCACTGTCATCCTCGGGTCGTTTATTTTCTGCATTGTTACTAAGGGTTTTCTTAGAGTAGGAATTGGAGGTTGGGATGGCTGGTCCAGCTGCGATGAATACAACCAGAAAAAAAAAAAAAATCTGTATAACTACATTATCTACAATACATATATACACACATATGCACTCACTGGCCACTTTATTAGGTACACCTGTTCAATTGCTTAACACAAATAGCTAATCAGCCAATCATAAGGCAGCAACTCAATGCATTTAGGCATGTGGATGTGTAGAAGACAATTTGCTGAAGTTCAAACCGAGCATCAGAATGGGGAAGAAAGGGGATTTAAGTGACTTTGAACGCTGCATGGTTGTTGGTGCCAGATAGGCTGGTCTGAGTATCTCAGAAACGGCTGACCTTCTGGGATTTTCACGCACAACTATCTCTAGGGTTTACAGAGAACAGTCCAAAAAGGAAAAAATATCCAGTGAGCAGCAGTTGTGTGGACAAAAAAAGGCCTTGTTGATGTCAGAAGGAGAACAAGACCACACCAGGTGCCACTCCTGTCAGCTAACAGGAAACTGAGGCTACAACTTGCACAGACTCACCAAAATTGGACAATGGAAGACTGGAAGAAAGTTGCCTTGATGAGTCTCGATTCCAGCTGCGACATTCAGATGGCAGGGTCAGACTGGTGTAAACAACATAAAAGCATGGATCCATCCTGCCTTGTATCAACGGTTCAGGCTGGTGGTGTGGTGGACATTTTCTTGTAACACTTTGGATCCCTTAGTACAATTGAGCATCGTTTAAACGCAACAGCCTACCGGAGTATTGTTGCTGACCATGTCCATCCTAGTGTACCCGTCTGATGGCTCCTTCCAGCAGGATAACGCACCGTGTCACAAAGCTCACATCTCTAACTGGTTTCTTGAACATTACAATGAGTTCACTGTACTCCAATGGCCTCCACTGTCACCAGATCTCAATCCAACAGAGCACCTTTGGGATGTGGCTGAATGGGAATGCATCATGGATGTGCAGCCGCCAAATCTGCAATCACTTTGTGATGCCATCATGTCCATATGGACCAAAATCTAATATTTCCAGCACCTTGTAGAAAGTATGCCACAACAAATAAAGACAGTTCTGAAGACAAAAGAGGGTCCCAACCCGGTACTAGCAAGGTGTACCAAATAAAGTGGTGAGTGTGTGTGTGTGTATATACATGTTTTTTTTTTTTTTTTTTTTTCAAAGAAAAACAGCAATATGGGTTTTCTTTGTTTAGCTTGACATTACATTCAGCCATAGACACAACAAAATTGTATGAGGAACCTATTTTAACCACCTTTTCTTCACAATCAAGTCATTACAGCTACGCTACTTACATTGGTCACTGAGTCTTCTCTGCTTCGGGTTGGCTGACACACTTCGTTGCACCTTGTGAGCAGGAGATGGAGCTGTGCTGGTTGTGAGATCTTGAGGGGGCCTGGGCTTAAGGGTCAGGTTGTCGCTGTCCAGCTGAGATAATAAAGCACTAGATTAGGTTTGCAAAATCATCCTTTAGAACAAACTGAATTCAAATGTAGGAGTGTGAGCATTTCAGGTAAGGCAAAATACACCATTAACAAAACGCATATACCGTATTGGCTCGAATATAGGCCGCACTTTTTCCCCCCACTTTAAGTCTTTAAAGTGGGGGTGCGGCCTATATTCGGGGTCTAGCGCCCGACGCCCGGGACATGCAGTCCCGGGCGCCGGGCAGGCAGCGGGGTTAGGATACAGATCCCCCGCAGCGGTGCAGGGGACCTGCATCCTACTTCCCGATACGCTCAGACAGCCTCCCCTGCCAGCACTTCCCACGGGGGGGGGCGGTGCCGGCACGGGAGGTTGTCTAAGCGCATCGTGCGGACCGTCCGCACGATGCGTTTTACCTCTGCCCACCCCCGACTTACCGGAGCAGAATCCCGGGTGTCTTGCCGGGCCGGGGGGGGGGGCAGAGGAGGACAGTGGCAGCATATCTTGGGGGGGGGGACAGTGGCAGCATATCTTGGGGGGGAGGACAGTGGCAGCATATCTCGGGGGGGGAGGAGGACAGTGGCAGCATATCTCGGGGGGGGAGGAGGACAGTGGCAGCATATCTCGGGGGGGGAGGAGGACAGTGGCAGCATATCTCGGGGGGGGAGGAGGAGGACAGTGGTAGCATATCTCGGGGAGGGAGGACAGTGGCAGCATATCTCGGGGGGGGGGACAGAGTGGCAGCATGTTTTTTTTTGGTGCTTTTTTAAAGAAAAATACTTTTTCTTTAAAAAAGCACCAAACTTTTAGGGTGCGGCCTATATACGGGGGCGGCCTATATCCGAGCCAATACGGTACTTAACAATTTGGTTTTAACTACTGAGGAAACATACCAAGGAAGAACTGGAGAGCGCCAGTGGTAGAATTAGTGCATGGAAACTGTTAGAATACCATCATTTAAATACCCTGGGGTGTCTAGTTTTCCCCAACATATGTGTCTTGATGGGGGTAAATTAAACTGGACCAAATAGGACATGGGTACAAGATAAGATCTGGAAAAAAAATGGTATGCAATATGCTACTTGTACTTATTGCCCTGTAAAAAAAAAAAAAAAAAAAGATGTGGGGTCTGCGGAAGGAAGACAAAAATGGACATTCAAGTACAGTATGAGAGAATTCATCTTTCACTCAAAAATATTTTGCCTGTTTAAGCTGCACATTGTCACCACTGCATTCTCTTATTTCCCTTCCTGATCACCAGCTGGTATGAAGCTTGAACGTACAAATCCTAGTACAGAGTCCCTAGGAGCCCCCAAACGCTAAATAAAACAAATTGTCTCTATCACTCGCGGGCATGGAGGTAGGGGTAAACAAGTTAAAACATCTCAAAGGACGAAGGTGAGCCTGAATATTTAAGAAAGCCAAAACCTCACCTTTCCTTTCTTATGAGAATATCTATATGTGCACAATTATTGGGCAACAATTAGTGTGCAGACTTATGCAACTAAATGAAAAAGAATTTTCCTATCTTACGTGTTCAGTGAGAATACTAAACAACTCAACGTTTACAAATAAACATGTGACATTTCCAAAAACAAATCAATGACCAATACAGCCACTTTTCTTTTCAATAGTCATAAGCCTTCCATTCATGGAGTCCATCAGTTTCTTGATCTGTTAACGATCAACTTTTTGTGCAGCAGCAACCACAGCCTCCCAGACACTCTTCAGAGAGGTGTACGCTTTATCTTCAGCGTAAATTTGCCTTTTAAGGGCCCGTAAGTTCTCGATATGGTTAAGGTCAGGTGAGGAAGGGGCCATGTCATTTTTTCATCTTTAAGGCCTTTTACAGGCTAGCCATGTAGTGGAGTACTTCGATGCAATGGAAAATTGTCCTGCATAAAAATCATGGTCTTCTTGAAAGATGCAGACTTTTTCCTTTATCACTGCTTGAAGAAAATGTCTTCCAAAAACTGGAAGTAGGCTTGGGAGTTAAGTTTGACACCGAAAAGGTCCCACTAGCTCATCTTTGATAATTCCAATGTAACCCTCCTCCACCCTGCTGGCATCGATGTGGAGCTCTGTTCCTGTTACTGATCCAGCCACGGGCCCATCCACCTGGACCGTCAAGAGCCACTCATCTCATCAGTCCATAAAACCACTCTTCAGATATTTCTTGGCCCAGTCTTGATGTTTCAACTTATGTGCCTTGTTCAGTGGTGGTCAGGTTTCAGCCTTCCATACCGTGGCCATGTGTCTGAGCACTGAACATCTTGTACTTCTGGACACTCCAGGTAGGTTGCTGTTCTGGAATTTTTGACCTTTCAGAGTCAGCTTAATCTCTTTTGGCCTTTTTTCCTGAGAAAATGAAGCTGCCTAATAATTATGCACACCTTGACATAATGGTGTTCATCTTAGTCCGCACCCTCCCTCAATACACAAATACACATCACGGGATACGCTTAAATCCAATAAGTATTCACGTTTATACAGCTTGGAGTTGAAAAATACGCATAAAATTGATATGGTCAAAATACTTACTTGCCTAATCATGCACACAGTGTATATTTGGGTTACTGTCCATCTGTAAAGTGAAGTCCCATCCAACTTTGCTGAATTAGACTGAGCAGACAATATATCCCCATACACTTCAGAATTAATTTGTCTCCTGTCACATCATCGATAAACACTAGTGACCCAGTGCCATGCACGCCCATGCATTAACACTACCTCCGTGTTTTACAGGTGATGTGGTATGCCTCGGATCATGAGCCATTCCAAGTCTTCTCCATACTTTTTATCCTCCCATCATTCTTGTACAGGTTGATCTTAGTTACATCTGTCCAAAGAATGCTCTTCCTCACTTGGCTTGATGTTGTGAAAGGGCTTTTCTTAACCATGGAAAAGATTCTATGATCATCCTTCGTGGACGTTCACACCTTTTTGTGTTGCAGAGCTCGCCAGCGTGCTTTTTCTCTCAGAATCTACCAAATGGTTCATTTGGCAACTCCTAATGTTCTTGCTATCTCTCTGATGGATTTTTTTTATATAGCCTAAGGGATGGCCTGTTTCACTTACATGTTGTGAGTTCACAGCAACAGCTTCCAAATGTGAATACCTCAAATCAACTCGACCTTTTACCTGCTTACTTGATGAAGACATAATGAACAGAGGTACATATTAAAGAGCTGTATTTCCTAAACCCTTCCTACGATCTGGATGTAAATACACTCAAATTAAAGCAGAGAGACTGCACTTTAAGTAGATATTAATTTAATAACAAAACCTGTGTCGGTATCCAAAAAGGGTTAAAATGGGTACAAGAATTAATAGGTCAACTAGCTATCAGACAGACAGGGGGTGTTTGGTATTTGTATTCTTGTAATAACATGGGGGATGGAAAGTGCCTGTAAAGTGCCTGGGCCACACACTCCCCTTTACATGTGAATCACCCCCTTAATCTCACGGTGAGCCAGCAAGGTAGCAGGTAGTGGTGGCTGCTCCTGTTGCTGTGTGTAAGTGGCTTCCATGACAAACCTCCATGTTTCTATTATAAATCAATGATGCACTGTAGTTTTATGACCTATGCACCACACTTTCATTGTGTATGTTGCAGAGAACATAGGCATGCTTTTTATCTGTGTACCTAAAAGGTCAGAATTTCTTCATAGCACTTGTGCCATGCTTTTGTCTGGCACGGACTAATTGCTGGGGGATACATTTTAGATTCTGCTTCTGTGTGCTATTTGGGGCATCTTTGAAGCCGGTCAGTTCAATTTATCCCAATCAATCCATATATTTTGGAAAACTAGAAACCCCAGGGTATTTCAAATGCTAGTATTTTAACTCTTTCCATTTACAACTCCTGGTATATTTTGCTTCCATACGACAACCCAATTTCTCAGGAGGGTCTGGAGAGACGGATGAAAGAGAAAGCCAGCGAAAAAGTGTGCTTTAACCCCTTAAGGACCGGGCTTATTGTTCTTTTTGTACCCTTTGGGACCGAGGTGGTTTTAACACTTTTGTGGTGCTTGTGTTCAGCTGTAAATTTCTCCTCACCCATTTAGTGTACCCACACAAGTTATATATTATTTTGTTCAGGACAAGATGGGCTTTCTTTATTAAAAAAATACCATTATTTTGATCATATGTTATTTACTATTAAAAAAAAAACAAGAAAAAAAACTTATGAATTTTCTTTGAAAAATCTATTACTCACATACAAAAGGAAGTAAAAAACTAGCTAAATAGATTCTATTTGTCCTGAGTTTAGAAATACCCAAAGTTTTTATGTTTTCTTGCAAGTTATAGGGCAATAAGTACAAGTAGCGTTTTATGATTTCCAAACATTTTTTTTTCCAAATCTGGTCATTCTGCCTCTCTCCTCTTTGGAACATATTTGAAACCGCCTACTTCAATTTACCCCATCAAACCATATATTTTTGAAAACTAGACATCCCAAAGTATTTCAAATGTTTTAGTTCAAAAGTTTAATTTTGTATTTTTTTTCACACAAATTGTACCTCAGGAATGAATTCATAGCTCCTGGTATGCATCACTATCAAACACCCCAATATGTGTTCAGCAACATCTCCTGAGTTCAGTGATACCCCACATGCATGAGTTTGTCAGGTTGTTTGGGATTTTTAAATGCCACATTTGGGAAGTGCGCTTTTCTCTCCATTTTGGTCAGTCTGTGCCTATGCCCTATCTTTGAGCCCGGCCACTCCAACTTACCCCATCAAACCATTCATTTTTCATTAAATTAGACACATATTTAAAATGCTTTTATTTTAACTCTTTCTATGTTGAGATTTTTGAGAAGATAAAGCGCTAATTTTAGCACTTGCTCAAAATAATAAACAATTTTTTATTGTATTTTTTTTTAAACATTTTGCTGGTACTGGATGGTTCCTGTGGTGACATCACTGCATAATTATTTTTTTTTCAATTTTTTAATATTTTACTAATCACATTGTGATTAGAAAGCTGGGCTCCATTGACTTGTATACAACCTGCAAGTGGAGCCAGATCCTCAGGTCACCTCGCGTCCTAGGGTGGGTGTTTGGTGTAGCTGAATGCCTCGTGATCGAAGCATTCCAGCGACACCATTGAAGTTTAGGAGGTGATTGTTTATCGCCTTTCAAAAACGGGCGTCCGCCGTCTGCCGAGATCGGCATCAGGTGCCATGTCTGGCCCCTCCCCGGGTCGTCAACATCCGCCATACACTGTATGGCGGATGTTGACGACCCGGGGAGGGGCCAGACATGGCACCTGATGCCGATCTCGGCGTTACTGAATGCATCGACATCGAGGCATTACAGCAACGCCGTTTAAGCGAGGAAAGTGATCGTTGATCACTTTCTAAGCTTATTTAATTTAGTGACGGTTCAGGACCGTCAAAGGTTGTTAAGTGACCGTTTTTGCGTGACGGCCCTGAACCGTCAAAGGTTGCTAAGGGGTTGAAAGTCATGTTGGTGTAACTCATCACGGTAATCACATGACTATTGACTGTTGATTGGTTCTCTGGACTGGCTTGGTTGCAGGGCAGTCGCTTGCAACAGGAACCAGCATGTTGTGGTACACATGGGAGTCTGTCGCGGTAATTTCTATCGAACTTACCAGTACATCTAAAGGGGGCAGCTTGCTTCACCTTTTATGGACTTACTAGAATGTCGGTCGCAAACATGTTTAAAAAGTAGAACGTAAAATAGGAAAGCATGAGAACAAGGGTGTTTGCCGTACCTCATTTGCCTTATGTCCAAGAAGTAGATAAGTAGCCATGACCTCATTATATTTCTGGTTAATGAGGGACTCCTGTATCTCCTCCCGAGAGTAACCCATGGACACCATTGTCTCTGTGTAGAAAATAAAAGATAACCTTTTCCTGTCAGTTTGCATTACTGTGGGAGACATACATACAGTCCAGCTTTAGTCACAGAGAGGTTAATAGGCAATCACAACTGCCCTAAAAAAAAAAAAATACCAAGGGCGTTATGGTATGTCTGGAGTGTATTTTCTGGCTGCATTTCTACTGTAAATGTTAATGGTGCATTTTTGTTCTTAAAAATATTCAACTATCACCTGCTAAGTATACATCATCTCTGATGTACAGTTATAAAAATATCCATGACTCCTGTGACAGAATGACCTATACATCTTCTGAATCGGACATTCACAGGAGTCTTTACATCCATCATACATACTGCCCTTCATAGAAAGAGGCAATATAAAAATATTACTTATACAAACCTGTTCTTTTAGGATCTTTGTAATCCGGGGTTGGCTCCACATATGGCTTCAGCTCATCATCTTCATAGCCCACATTCATCCAACGATCCCTCATGATTTGCTAAGATCAGAAGTTGTTTTTTTTTTTTTTTAAACATGGGAATGATACATAGAAACAAGTACAGAAAACAGAAAAGGGAGTAGATTCCTAATCCAAAAAGAATGCCTATATTGATGATGACACTATTCTCAGCCAAATGTTATATCTTATACATGGGCTATTCAGTGGCTGTAGTGATACAAATTAAATCCCTACTGGTTGGTTATATCCTTGCAACACAAGTTCTTTTAAAACATTTCTTATTGTCTTGTCCCCTCTTTCACTTGTCAAAAAGTAAAAAAAGCAAAATTATATGACAATATATCACGTACAATAAAGACAGAGTGGTGTATTGTCCTTTCATTCTCACTCCAAGTGGGACAAGGTATAGAGAAATGAGTCCTGTATACTTTGCATATTTGGCACATCAAGGTGTACCTAACACCTGCCACATCCCCCATGTTCACAGCACCTGCCCAACACAATATTCAAATTCAGAAAAACAACAAAAGTTAAATGGACAAAACAAAATGGTACCAAGTACTCCAATACACAATATTGAGGCATTGCATTCCAAAATCAAATCTACAACATAATGTTTGCTGTCTATCTAAAATATATATTTTTGTTTATCCAAATGGCATAAGATGGAGGATTACTGCAGTACATTACATTTATAAAGCGCCAGCAGATTCCGCAGTGCTATTACAGTCAGTAGAACAATTTAGAAACACATACATTAACAAACTGATGCAAAGGAGAAGAGGGCCCTGCTCTTGCGAGCTTACAATCTAGTCGTAGGGGGAAATGAGACTATAGGAGAGGACTGCTTGGATGGGGATGAGTTGATCTGGTTCCAATGATGTGTTGAAGCTGTTGATCGTTCAGATGGCTTGATTATGATGGTGGTTGGGAGTAATGGGAAGAAATGTTGTACGCTTCCCTTAACAGGTGGGTTTTCAGAGAGGTTATGAAAGTTGTGTATGAGGCAGAAAGTCTGCTGGAACAGGGAAGGGAATTCCACAGGAGGGGTGCGGCACGGGTGAAATCCAGAATATGGGAGTGGGAAGGGGTAACAGTAGAAGAAAGCCGCAGGTCGTGAAAGGAGTGAAGGGGGCGGGTAAGGTTGTATTTGGATAGGAGGATAGAGATGTAAGGGGGTGCAGAGTTGTTGAAGGCTCTATAGGCCAGGGTCAGAAATGTAAATTATGAAGGGTATGGGGAGCCCTTCAGCAGAAGCAAACAGTTGAAACACAACCCAAGAACCCACTAGGAAAAGCTGGAACATCCACTGGAAAGGAGAATGTAACAGTGCAAGGACTGGGTCCTGTTACATGTATGAGAACGGGGACTCCCAATACAGCCATAAAATGGTGGCGTGTAATTAAGGTTTTGAACATGTCCAAAAGTAACTGAAGTACCCTCTCCTATAGCAACATAACTACGTTGCATGCCCCAGTACATGCAGGTTGTCATCCAGATGTCCGCGCCCCTTAGTACTTCTACCTGAGGACATTTAATTTTTAATGTTACACATTAGGTGCAGGTTGAAATTAAGACTGTATATATACAGTGTTTCATTTTATTTTCTTCAAATAACAATCCTTTCACATTGGAAAAAAATGGCTTTTATGTTAAGGATTTCCTAACATTGTAACATATTTTGACTATTCGATAAATGTTGAAACATTTCCGTATTATTGATATTCATTAAGTATATGTGGTGGTATGCAATACTATGTGCCATTAGGAAAAATAAAAATATATAAAAAAACTGTAAAACCATTTAACTTTAGACAGCAAGCACTATGTTGAAGACTGGTTTGGAATGCAATGGTTCAATATTGGAGTGTATTGGAGACCTTGGTACCATTCATTTTGTTTTGCTCAATTAACTTGTGTGCAAGGATATAACAAGTTGCTATTTAGTTTGTATTTAATTTTGTGTTTAACATTATAGTGTTTCAGAAATATTCGCTCACCTCAAGTGTACCCCTTTTGCTAGGGTTCAAGATGAGGAACTTCTTAAGGAGGTTTTCACAGTCTGTGGACATATAGAAAGGAATACGATATTTTCCCCGTAATACTCGTTCTCTCAGCTCCTAGAAGTGGGAAGATGGAATTCGATGAGCTTTTATTAGCTTGCTTTTTTTTTATACCACTGATACCATTCTATATGCCAATGTTTTATCCTCATATTACACATGACAATTGTAGCTATTATGTTATATTCTTCACACACACAAAACAGTTATGGCCAATTATTTCACCCTAACATTAAAAGCTCTATGTCCTGTTTGTGGCATACTTGCCTTCAGATTTTGTCCATCAAAAGGCAGGGAACCGCTGACCAACGTGTAAAGAATAACGCCCAGACTCCACACATCCACTTCAGGCCCATCATATTTCTTCCCTTGAAAAAGCTCTGGAGCTGCATAAGGGGGACTTCCACAGAAAGTGTCTAGCTTGTTCCCAAATGTGAACTCATTGCTGAATCCAAAATCCGCAATCTTTATGTTCATGTCGGAATCTAAAAGCAAGTTCTCAGCCTAAATAAAAGAAAGTTTTAAAGTATTGAAAGGAAACAATGTATGAAAGGGCTGGCTTTAAACAAGAGGATAATTTTGTAATATGGGTATATCCTTAGTAAAAACGAAACAAAAATACAAAATCGAGATGTTCTTCACTTCTCCTGAAAATTGCTGTTTGAAGTTTCCTCAGATATAAATAGTTATCAAACTTACCATTTTTTCCCCTTGACTTTCACTTTAGGTATATGGTTGAATTAATATACTTTAAGAGTGTGAAATGTAGTTACATTTTACAACTAACAAGGACAAAAATTAAAAGCAAACAAAAAAAAAAAAAACACAGGAGGGACCTGAAAAGAAGTGTTATTCATCTTTTAGTGCTGAAGCTCACTGGTGCTATGTGTATCACGTGTCAGAAAAGGAGTTTGGATGAAGGGTAAAGGGGGATTCTGTAGAGACCACCCAGCTAGTAGCCTTAAAAAGCAAATGATAGCTCAAGTGTCCCTTTAAGTGTATTTTAAGATGAAATGTAGTGCAATGACAATTCACTGTAAACTTAGAAGTTAGTTTACTGTATGTTAACATAGGGGAACATACATCAAAACTGTCTGAGCCGCCAAATTCATCAAGAGTAGTTAAATAGGTGAAAGTATGGGAGAACACTAAATTTCCATCAGGAGTATTGATGTTCCCAAACTCCTTAGCTTAGAGCAGCCATTATATCCAGGTTTGTCGGTGGACAGGGAGAGAAGGGAAACAAATCAACACCACCCAAAGGGTAAAACATGCATTAAAAATGGTACAAGGCGGCTTGGAAAATTAAGGTGTTTTTCTATTAAAAAAAGTTACATTTTTTTTAAAAATTGTCCAGTGAGTGCTTTTAGCAAATGCATATATCCAAGGTATAGGGAATTCACGAAACATCTTGCATGTATACCAGAAAATGTAACTTCCTTTACAGTAGATCTTACCATAAAGTCAGTAAAACATGAAGATTACTGCCAGTTGGCTTCAGCAGTAGCTCGTCGAAGGTTGTAGGGGTCTAATGAGGCCTTTCGCATGTGGTAAAAGTATCCTCACTGAATTCAATGGGAGCAACTTTGCTGCCCCAGCCAATCAGTGGTAGAAAATGTCAAGACACAAAAAATTAGCTGGAAAGCTGCAACTTGTCCTAAAGAAAAGTTCATTTCTTTAAAGCATTTTAAAGAATGCATTTTATAATACGTGCATTAATAAGTATTATTTGTTATTATAAAGGCATCCAGGACACTAGACTGTCCCTTTACGAGGATCAAACTGCCTGAGCAACACACTACCCTAAAACACAACACCAAAAGGACGATTTCCTTAAGACAAAATGTTCCTATAAAAATGGGTTTTGGGAATAACAAAATTAAGTAAAGATTTTGTGTGTTTTAATATCTATGTCCTTTAAGCAATTTTTATTTAGAAAGTTGTGTGACAATGTTACACAATGTTCTGTTAAAGCGCTGTAATTTTGAACGCTGAATCAGGTAGGGAGTGGATTAAGCTTGTTTTGACAGACTTGCTAAAATACTTTTTGGATGATTTAATGAACAATTTCTGAAACCCTGATTGGGACAGTTACAGGCAACGATTTAAAATTTACGGAATACATCTGATTAAATTAATTTCAAGATTTATAGTCACATAATACACACGTCTTAGATTTGGAGAGCCTATACTGAAACTACAAATTCAAGGAATTTGAGGGATTTTTTTTGTTTTGTTTTTTAACAGAGGATTATCTCAGTTTGGAGGCTGTACTCTATTGGCATGATAAATAGGTGTCTGGCTGCAGAGTACACAAGGTAGAATAAGTTGTGAGGTGTAGCATTTTTTATTTTAACAATGTAAGCAACTGCACTTAAAGATGCTTAGCAATGTGTAAAAGGCCTTTTTGAGTAACTATAGAAACTAGAGATATGACTGCTTGTGTGGGAGTACTATACAGATATAGAGAGCAAGAGAAATAATCACGCTGTGATCACTAGGATGATAAAACAAAACTGCATTGTAAAGTGAACTAATAGTTACATGATTCTATAGTAATTGATGCTTGATTACAATGGAATAGGTATATATATAGATTTTAATCCAAGGACAAACCAGCAAGCATTTATGCATAAAATGGTAAAATTCTATTTGACGTGCTCAAGGTTTTTTTTTGTAACTTCTAATCATGATGTATTTTCAATTAAAGAATGACTTTCTGTAGCTTATTTTGATTCGGTTTATTACCTAAACAACGATTTATCTTTTCATCTATCTTTTCACAATAAGATAACCACTTAAGGTCAGAGAATGAAATATTACAGCAAAACCCGCTGATAATGCATCACGCCTCAGCTGTCGCACAACACATCTTGATGATGCCAATAGTGCAAGCTCCTTTCAATAGAAATAACGCCATTACAACCCAAATTGGTCAGTTATATCGATAATTGACAGGAGAACTGATTTCAACTTGATGACCACTATTCATTAAGAAGCCTTAAACCCAGTGAGCTTCTCCCACAGTAAGTGCTTGGCTGCCCCTGTATAACGAAAATACCTAAAATCAATTAGTTATTCAACTTCTTCGCCCATTGAACTATGCAGGGTGAGTTCAGTCCTTCTTTCTAGAGAAACCTGTCAATGTCTGCCCCTCATAATAATGAAGCTAAGGGGAACCGAAACTGGAATTCTCCTGCCAACTCCCTCTTTAGTGAATAAACAAGAAAAGCAGGCCTGCATGGCATATCCTTTGAGGTTCAATCAGGGCCGGCCGAAGACTTAACGCCGCCTGGGGCGAAGTTTAAAATGCCGCCCCCCCCCCGCCGACGCGGGGGGGCGTCATTTTAAACTTCGACGACGCCATTATTTACCCCCCCGGTACTTACCTTTAAAGAGTCCTGCGGCGAGTCTCCCTGCTCTGCCACGGTGCCGGCTTGTAATGCTGAGCGCTGGAAATTGACGCCACTTCCGCCGCCCAGCATTACAAGCTGGCACCGAGACCGAACAGGGAGACTCGCCGCAGAGGAGAGAGAGAGAAAGAGAGGGGCGCCGAGCGGGTAAGCGAAATCCACTCGGCGCCCCTCTCTCTCTCCTCCGCTTCAAAACGAACAACAAAAAACGCTTGGGGCGGCAAAGTGCCGCCCCTTCTAAAGTGCCGCCTGGGGCAATTGCCCCAGTCGGCTCCATTGTAGGGCCGGCCCTGGGTTCAATACACTGACTACACAGCAAAAATCCAGCAGATGGCAGTACCCTTAGTGACCATATGCCCTTTACAATATATTGAGAACACGAACTACCGTATTTATCGGCGTATAACATGCACTGGTGTATAACACGCACCCCCATTTTAACAAGGAAATTTGAGTAAGAAAAAATAATTTTAACTTGGAAGCTATGAACTTAATGTTGGAATAATATTTATTACATTATAACATTTATTATAACATTTATACCACGTATAAGGCAAATATGAAAGAAAAAGCACCTCTTTGAACAAAAAAACTGAACAAAAAAAACTTCATCAGAATCACTGCTATCTGGGAAACCACACACACACACAGTAAGACACACACACAGACACACACTCAGACACACTCACACTCACTCAGACACACTCACTAAGACACACTCACACTCACTAAGACACACTCACACTCAGACACACACACACTCAGACACACACACACTCAGACACACACACACTCAGACACACACACACACACTAAGACACACACTACGACACACACTCACACACACACTCCCTAACCCCCCTTCTCAGGATCTCCCCTCTCCCTCCCTAACCCCCCTTCTCAGGATCTCCCCTCTCTCTCCCTAACCCCCCCCCCCCCCCCCCCCGGTCACTTACCTTCAACTCCTGTGTTGGAAGCGTGAGGCGTTTGTCTCTGGTGCCGGCGCTTCACTGCTGAGCGCCGGCGTCTGACGTCATATGCCGGCGCCCAGCGTGAAGCGCCGGCACCCGAGACAAACGCCTCACGCTTCCAACACAGGAGTTGAAGCGCTGAGGCAGGCGGCGGCCGCCGCCAGCAGAGGAGTCCTGGATTTCTGTCAGTCAGTGGGGCCCGAGAGTTGCCGAGCGGTCGTCTTCAGCAACCGCTCGGCACCCCTTGGGCCCCCCTGACTGGCAGAACTCCATGGCCCGGTCGCAGTTGCGACCCCGGTAGTTCCGCCACTGGCTCTAGGATTTATCGGTGTATAACACGCAGGTAGGGTTTCAGCTTCATATAAAAAAGTGCGTGTTATACGCCGATAAATACGGTAATTTAGGTGACAATTGCACAGAACTTTGTCCTGACGTGTACTAATACCTTAGATATAACAACTCAATCCTTGGAAAAAAAATTCTTAGAGGTAACAATATGCTTTTTATGATGGTATTTATGATTATGTCACATCATATTAACCCCTACTCTGCAGTAAAAGTCTTTCAGCAGCTAGATTTAGCAAGTGTGGAAGATGGGGACAGAAAGTAGAGAGCCAAGCCTTGATTCAGCAAGTCTGCTCTTACAGGGAGCCAGAATTGAACAACCGACAAATTAAACTGGTTTTGATAGCAAATTCTTCTCTGGCAGTCTGGAGCCACTAAAAAGACCAGTGTACAACTCTGCTTGATCTTTCTAAGCATGCTTGCCAGGAGTGGAAATGGGCCAGGCCAGTATCATACTAACTTTCGTAAACAGACACAAAGAACAACCTCCCTGATGTCCGCAAAGCTGAATGATCTCCTTGGTAATCTTCACCTCTCCACAAAAGTAAACAAACACTTCTCAGCGTAAACTGCACTCTCCATCAGACACGGTAACCCTGTACGCCATTGTTATAGAGCAGCCCTTTATATGTTAACGGACACGATCTGGGCCAAATGTCTCTTTACATGAGAACAGTTCACGAGAGAAGACCCAGCTTCTGACTTTGTGCACGTGTTTGTTTAAGCAAGCTACTACAATTTTTCATTTGCATAAGGACACAGAGCTTAAAATGTTATTTCCTACTACTACAAGATAGCCACAACAGCTAAAGCAGTCAATGTCCCCTGTAGCAGTCAGACCACCCAACTAGGCAGGGTGGAATCTGAAGAAAATGTTGCCCACCTAGGAGACTACCAAGATACACCTAAAGCCATCTGTGGTGCACGGATTCAGGTGGTCTAGGGTGACTAGGTAGTCTTGGTAGGAAACCATTGCCAGCAAAGAAGATAACTCTCCATGACAATTCAGTTTGTGTTTTCCTAAGGAGTCTCAACAGGAACAATGAAGACCAGAGCATAAATTCCTTTTTTTCACTGGGACAGATATCTGCTTGTAGATAAATCCATGAATCTCTGATATTATGTACATACAAGCATTAGAAGACCAAGCAAGTTTGGAGCTCAAAAGCCTTCTTGGGGGCAGCTCCTTTGGCTGGTGTAAATGTGAAACAAAAAGGTTCATTATTCTAAACACATTTGGGATGAAAAGAAACGGGTCTAAACCTTGGCCACTCTTTCCTTTGTGGAGACACTAACCATTTTTTTGGAAGCAGTGTTCAGAATGCAGTGTTCCAGCTATAATTCTTTTCTTGCTACAGTAGAGAGTTCATGCCTTAACTGCCACACGTACTGTACATTCAATGGAGGCATTGCAAAAGAATCTGAACGGGTGCCCTTACAACTACAATATTTTGAATCTCTGATCATGAAGTTGTCAACAAAGCCACTTTCCACCTTAGTTTGAGCCTACGTACGTAATGTGGGATTCGTTTCAAATTGTGATTTTACGTTAGGTGATTCTGACATGACACTTTGAAGGATTATACGCACAGGTAATATCTGATTTTGAAGACCCATCAGGACAACACTTATTCAACCCAAACACCTTAGGAAGTCTGCTTAAACTGTGTCAAATACATCACTGGCGCACACAGGAAAAGTCTGGTTGCCATGTTCCCCACAAACAAACATGCCATTCAGGTCTACAGTGTAGAACACTCTCCTGTGTTTTGTTGAAGGTCCCAGAGCCATAACCAAAAACAATGCAGTGTGCAGCATTACGAAAGGCACCCTACCGCGAGCATGGAACATATCATCAGAATGAAAACAAGGCAATGTTTAAATGTTTGTGTGCAGCAGAGCTAAGCAGATGCCAATATGGGCCAAAGATCCCTGCTGATCTCTAATCTTTCCAGGGATTTACCATAGACCTCACTACCTCATAGACCTCCAGGTAGTAAAAAAGTGGATCTACAAACCTCCCAACACAATTACACTAACCAAAAAAAAAGTGGCTTTACAATTGCAAAACCCTGTGGAGTTTCTCTTTAACCATCACTAAATCCCACACTGCTCTAGCTGTATACAATTATACCTATGTTTCCCTCCACGACAAAAGTATTGCGTGAACAGCAGTCTCCACGTTAACAGTTCATAAACACAGTCTTTATGATGCTTACCTTCAAGTCTCTGTGTACAATTAGCTTTTGATGACAATACTGAACAGCGGAAACAATCTGTAAACACAAGATCACATACGTTGTCAAAGCGATACCACACCATCTAACACACCTAAACAAAATAGTGGGCAAAACATGCGATATGAAGGAAAACACTTTAATATATTTAATAAACATGAGTTATAGAAAGTGAATTACTTTATATAATTAATATGTATACACCTTACTCAAATTTGGGGGAGGAGGACAGCTTGTCTTGGCATTTGCAGGCTAAGATTATAGGCTTCGGGTGTTGATGCGTAATTCACAGGCCAGTGACAATCGTCACTTTGTTTCGGCACCCATTTTTTGGCTTTCCTGGATAGCCTCACCTGTGAGACTTCCAGGAAAGTTCTGATGTCACTAGGGCTGAAACAACGAATCGATAAAATTGATAATCGATAACGGAAATTGTTGTCAACGATCGACTCGTTGTTGCAGCACTTGGCTCGCTTTACCTCCTCCGTGTTTCTCCGCTGAGCGCCAGATGTGATGCGCTTCAATTAAGAAATGGTGTCTGTCTGCTGTATAAAATTTTAAATACTTGAAGGTTGGAACGAGTGCATAGCTGAGGCAAGTGAGTGTGTATGGGAGACTGGGTGCAGGGCAAGGTGCTGGGGCCAAGTGTGGAGTAAAACTTTTTTTGGTATTAAAACTTAGTTTGAGAAATAATGTGTTTTGGGTTCTTGTACCTTTAAAATTTAGCTTTAATTATGTCAGTAAAATAAGGCGGATAGAGAAATGCCATTGTGATAAAGAGATAAGTGTTAATGACACATCTTAATGTAAATTATAAGTTTTTTTTTTTAAATAAACGAAAAATTAGCATATTGATTATTTTTATCCGATTAATCGAAAAAATAATCAGCCAACTAATAGATTATGAAAATAATAGTTAGTTGCAGCCTTAGATGCCACCTATTGTGGCAATTTTAAAGCAGCCTGTACATGTACACAAATTGTCATACATGTAGTTTAATTGCACTAGGAACATGTACCATGATCAAAACAGGACAAATTGCCAAACATGGTATTAGTGGTTTCAGAACTTTGTTTTTCATTTCTGACTTTTGAAGCACTGATTGGAGTAGTTTTCGCACAAAACTGAAGCTGTCGTTCTAGATACTAACCTGCCGGAATTTGGCACGAGCTTCTTTCTCTTTCATTCGACCATGAGCTACCAGATAGTCAAACACTTCGCCTAGGAGAAGACATAAGATGACAATATAAAAACAAGATAATATCAAATAAGCATCAATACTAAACCGACAAAAACTGAATGGAGCACTATTTGGTGAACAACAATAAATCACGAGCCTATGAAGTGCAAAAGAAGTGTGTAAAAAGACTAGCGATAGATAAGGCGTATGGGACAGAGGATGAGTAGGGGCATATACATGAAAAATAGAGATAAGAACACAAGGGCATGCTAGATAAAAACGTATCTTTAACCCCTTGACTGCTAACGACGGCATGGTGCCGTCGCTAGCAGTCCCAGTCAGGTGCTAACGACGGCACCATGCCGTCGCTAGCACTCTCCTACCTTGATGGGGGTCTGTGGACCCCCATCACCACCTACCCCGGCGATCTGCCACTCATTTTGAAGGGCATCACTGGGACCACCCGATCCGGCCGGTGACGTTGCGCGTAATGACGCGATGACGTCACCGCGCAACTTTATTGAAAACTGACAATTGTCAGTTTTCACGGTATGGGGGCATGCTGCTTAGATGCCTGTATCTCAGGCATCTGAGCAGCTACAGACCCCCAACATATACCGTTGGAAAGGTAATCGCCTCACCTTTCCAACGGTATAATGCTTGTAAAAAAAGTATAAAAAATATTATGTTAAAAAAATAAAAATGTACAAAAAAAGTAAAAAAAAATGATTTGGGGGTCTCTAAAGGCAGATAAATAAAGATCAAAGTTGCCTAGAGACCCCCAAATTAAATTATCTAAACATAAACTGGTTTAACTTTAAAAAAAAAAAAAAAGTTTAAGTATTCTAGCTAAATGATCACTGTGGTAGCCAATGTTACCACAGCGATCATATAGCTATAAAAAGTCACATTCCCTTTTTAAAAATGGCCGATACTAAATTTTAACCCCATGATCCCTTTGATCATGGAGTTAAATTTAGCCAATGGTAGAGGAAGGCAATTTTTGAAATCCAGAGGAACTGCAAAAATCAGCCGTATAGCCTGTAGTACGTAAGTTAACCATGTCATCCCTGGAGCCCCTTGCATTTTTACTGCAAAACTTATTTTTGCTGTAAAAGTGATGTTTTTCTCCCTTTACGATCATCTCTTTGGGATTGTAAGGGGAAAGAATGGTGTGTGTGCTTCTGCGAGTGAATGTATGGAAAGTATGGCGTGTGCTTCTGCGAGTGAATGGAGATATGAAAAGTGTGTGAATGGTCAGTAATTAGGGTTGAAGCCTTGACGTGGCATTACTGCTCACGTAAGAAGTTAAATTATGGCACAAAAAGTACATATTTTCAAAAACTACACCCCTCGGCGCATCAAATGAGGGGCTGCGTGTGTTTCTAGGACAAACCTGGAGTGCGCAAGACACAAATGAACATGTCGCTATGGTTAGAAAAAACATATTTTCTAGCCAAAGCGACATATTCCATCATTATCTGTGAACTTAACTTTTGTCCTAGAAATACATGTAACCCCTCATTTGAAGCTCCAAGGGGTGTAGTTTCTTGAAATGTGTACTTTATGTACCCTAATTTAACTTCCCAGATGTCTAGACCACCTTAACTTCAGATATGGCAGATTGGAGAATCTTGTTAAAAAATTGTCTTAAAACATTTAGGGGTGATGGCTGCATTTAGACAGCTCTAGACAGCTGGGAAGTTAAATTATGGTACATAAAGTATATATTTTCAGAAACTACACCCCTTGGCGCATCAAATGAGGGGCTGCATGTGTTTCTAGGACAAACCTGGAGTGCGGAAGACATAAATGAACTTGTCGCTTTTAATTTTATTTATTTTTTATTTTTATTTGTGTGATATTCACTTATTTGTTGTGCAAGTCAGATTTGTGATACAAATACAAATAAGACCTCATTTGCTGCAGCTGGGGGTGTAGTTTCTAAAAATATATAGTTTTGTTGGCATATTTTAACATCCCGGGCAGCTAGAGCTGTTTAATTGACGCAGCCATGCATTAAATTTAAAGATGAATTTTGTGATAGTCTTATAAATTTAACTTTTAGCAATAAAATATTAGAAAAACACAGTCTATTGTTCTCAATGTCTGTTTATTTTAGACCGGGTACCTACTACAAATATTTAGCAACACAGGTTTTGATATTAGAGTTTAGAAAAATAACATTACAAACTAGTTTTTATTGAGTTGGAAGTGAAAAATTACACTTTTTTCCCATTTTTGGTTGTATTTTGCAAATCTAATGAGACATACACATATAAAAATGGTATATTTGGAATCTGCTGGGTGTGCTGAAAAAAACAATATATGGTTTGTTTAGTTTATTCCCAAGAAATGTACTTGAAACGCCTTTAAACGTGAGATGCACCAAAATGCCGAAAACTAGCTTAGCACCAGGGTGTGAAATGGCTTAGCAGCCAAGGGGTTAATACAGTATTGGTGCATTAGACAAATGTCAGTGAAAAATTGGAAACATACCTCCACTGGCATATTCCATAACCAGATACAATGTCTTCTCTGTTTCTATAACCTCAAATAACTTAACTGAAAAAGATAAAATGAGACATAAAACATCAGTATGAAATCAAAAGTGGAGCACAGTTTAGGAGTGAAAAAAGTGAAAACAAGAACTCTTACCAATATTGGGGTGATTCAAAACCTTCATAATCCTCACTTCTCTGAATAGCTGGTAAAAGAAAAGATTGAGCAGAAAAAAAAAAAAGATTGAATCTTGCTGGATGCTCCCTCCCAGCAGCTGGTCCACAAATCCCCCAACACAGAAACAGAACTGTCACTGCAAACTAAGGACACTGATCTTGTCCAGTAGTCATACACGCGTTTTGATACCCAGTTATTGCCACTACATCTCCTCTATTCACTAGGATCATCTAACATAAGAGAAAGACTTGAAAGTCCATTTACAGTAATACAACCAAAAAACCCCCAAAATACTGTTTTGAGAGTTACCGTATTGGCTCGAATATAGGCCGCACTTTTTTCCCCCACTTTAAGTTTTTAAAGTGGGGGTGCGGCCTATATTCGGGGTCTAGCGCCCGACGCCTGGGACATGCAGTCCCGGGCGCCGGGCAGGCAGCGGGGTTAAGATACAGATCCCCCGCAGCGGTGCAGGGGACCTGCATCCTTCTCCCCGATACGCTCAGACAGCCTCCCCTGCCAGCACTTCCCACGGGGGGGGGGTGCCGGCACGGGAGGTTATCTAAGCGTTTTACCTCTGCCCACCCCCGACTTACCGGAGCAGACTCCCGGGTGTCTTGCGGGGCCGGCGGGAGACATCTACGCAATACGCGCATGCAACTTCCGGTACCGGAAGTTGCATACGCGTATTGCGTAGATGTCCCTCGCCGGCCCCGCAAGACACCCGGGAGTCTGCTCCGGTAAGTCGAGGAGGGGGGGGGGGCAGAGGAGGACAGCGGCAGCGTATCTCGGGGAGGGAGGACAGCGGCAGCGTATCTCGGGGAGGGAGGACAGCGGCAGCGTATCTCGGGGAGGGAGGACAGCGGCAGCGTATCGCGGGGAGGGAGGACAGCGGCAGCGTATCGCGGGGAGGGAGGACAGCGGCAGCGTATCGCGGGGAGGGAGGACAGCGGCAGCGTATCGCGGGGAGGGAGGACAGCGGCAGCGTATCGCGGGGAGGGAGGACAGCGGCAGCGTATCGCGGGGAGGGAGGACAGCGGCAGCGTATCGCGGGGAGGGAGGACAGCGGCAGCGTATCGCGGGGAGGGAGGACAGCGGCAGCGTATCGCGGGGAGGGAGGACAGCGGCAGCGTATCGCGGGGAGGGAGGACAGCGGCAGCGTATCGCGGGGAGGGAGGACAGCGGCAGCGTATCTCGGGGAGGGAGGACAGCGGCAGCGTATCTCGGGGAGGGAGGACAGCGGTAGCGTATCTCGGGGAGGGAGGACAGTGGTAGCGTATCTCGGGGGGGGGGGGACAGAGTGGCAGCATATTTTTTTTGGTGCTTTTTTAAAGAAAAAAAACTTTTTCTTTAAAAAAGCACCAAACTTTTAGGGTGCGGCCTATATACGGGGGCGGCCTATATCCGAGCCAATACGGTATATGGATTCTAAAGATTGTCTAACATTCAACATTTCTGATGGAACCTGAATTAAATCATTCTCATAACCCGCTATCTACTAAAGCTGCATAAATCCCTTATAATATTAATTACCTTTTGCAGACTAGAAGAGTTCAACTGAGTTTTGTCGATAATTTTTACAGCAACCTAAAAAAAGAAAAAGTATTACACACACGTTATACAGAAATCATTTAACGATTGCTACTATGCACATATATAGTAAGCACTCGGCTTGAATATCTAGTCCCAAAGAACATACATAATTCTTAAACTGCCCTTTTGTAGAGAAAACCAAAGCATTGCATGTGACATAGTATAGCCTAGCTGCATATTGTACATTAAATTACGTAGTTTATGGTTATGTGAAGGATCAGTGATGGAGCCCAACATTTTTCAACCACACAGATGTACTGAAATTTGACTTCTTAAAATTATGTGAACATGGACCAAAGAATGCCCAAACAAAAGGAGTGTTGCCAGTTCTGGTGTTACTAATTTCAGTTAATTACATGTGTATAAGACAACAGACTTCACCATCCTTCCTTCTCACCTCTTTTCCAGTCAGCACATGGCGAGCAAGCTTGACCTTGGCAAAGTTGCCTTTTCCAATTGTTTTTAGGAGTCTATAATTTCCAATGTGGGGTTGCTCATCAGCAGTAGTCGCAACTGAGGTACGCCCTCGCAGCATGTTGGGTTTACCACTACTTCCCCCACTATTAGACTTGGAGTCACTGTGACCCAAAGTTGGCTGCAACAGAAAGGAGATTGGGAGGTTAAGGTGTGGTAAACCTGTCAGAGCAGATTAATAAACTCAGCAAGTGAACAATACAGAAGGGAAACAATTAAGAGTTACATACACTGGAAAATCTAACGCCTAACTAAACGGTAAAAAAGAGCTGCTGCATATACACACACGCTACCTATACACACACATGTACTTGTATAACTAGAGCATATATAATAAAAGAAAACAAAAAAAGATTAAAATAAACTACCACAGAAATACATAATATGTATTTAACCAACAGTTATTTTGTCCACCGTGCTCCCCTAACATTACATTATTTAATTTTGGTGTATATTGCCACTTTTTTTTTTTTAGCCAAACAAAAACCCATGTGCACTAAGGATGGGCTTGACAACTATGCTCTATACACAGAGCCAGCCACAAAACGCAGCACTCAGGAGCTGCTCTTTTACTGCAAGGTCTTAACCACGGCGCCCACCAGTACATAGGAACAAAACCATCTCTGCATAAATTAGGTTTGTGTGACCAGCAGGTAAAAGCCAAGGCATCAGGTTGCCTTTGCTAGTCGCCCTGTACCAAGAACTGCATGCTCTCAAGTGCAAAGGTTCTTAGGGAACTGGCAGAAAATGACTTTCAACACATTCTATATAACCTACTAGAACCCTGATGGCTACATTAGAAACTGCATTGCAATAACAGGGATTCTTCAAAATATCACAGGACCAATCGATTTAGCACAAATACCGCTCTGTATCACCAAGCAATAAAAAGTAAGGGAACATGGTAAGACATCGAGGTACAGCTTTGAGGATAATAGTTAGGGCTTTCATTCACTTTCACACCTCAATCAGATGGCATTTCGCCCCAATATTATATATATATATATATATATATATATATATATATATATATATATATATATATATATATATATATATATATATATATATATATATATATATTTTTTTTTTTTTTTTAAAGAAAAATGAAAAAGTGTTCCACAAGAGTTCCTGTGTAACATATAACGTGACTAAAATCTCTAAGCCTTTGAAACATTACATGGATCTATGATCTATCCATCCAAAACACGCATTAAGTTTTAATCCAAAATGCATTAATAAAGTTAACATGTTGTAATGTTTGCTTCTTTTCTGTTGCCGCTCAGAATACCTTTACTTTGAGGAATTTCAAACTCTGCCAAACCGTAAATTATAGAAAGTTTAATTAGTCCAAGGAATAAAAGGGGGAGGGGAAACCTACACACTTTTATGAGTAATTGGTAGCCCTCATACAAAGGAGTTTATGTCCTTTAGTGCTCAAGTTGCAATTTCCACCGTTGAAAATCACTCATAACCTGTTTTTTGGTTAATACGACAAATACATTTTTACTTTATATTCAATAAAACTCTTAAACGGTAAACTCTTCCTTTACCTCAAAGACATATGCGCTGTCATAGTTGAAGCATAAAGGGACTTTAAGGGTCTTGATCCACAAATTCATATGAATTCTAATGCTACCAAGGTGGGGTGGCACATTAGTGTATTAACCCCTTAATGACAGAGCTGGGTTTTTTTTTTGTTTATTTTTTTAGCTGTAATTTGTCTTGTCATTTTCGGTTCCTGCTCAGGTTATGCATTTTTTTGCAGAAGCGTTTTCTTCAGACAATTTTAACCCTTTCCATGCACAAATTCTACCACTAGGCTGTCAAACTTTGTGGTAGTAATATGTTTGCTTTTATTTTTCACACATATTTTACTAGGTATGAATTTACAGCTCCTGGTATATGTCACTGTCAAACACTCCAAATATGTGTTGAGCAACATCTCGAGTACAGCGTTTGAATGTACATGCCCCAAATATGGCCTATCAGTTTTTCAACTTGGAATTTTGAAATGTGGAAAAATTCTGCCCTCCTGTCCTATTTGGGACATCTTTGAGCCCAGCCAATTAATTTACCCAATAAAATCAAACAAGATTGTTTAGGCTTAGGAGGTGATTGGGATATTTTTCCATAACATGCTTTTTAAGTCTGTTGTCAGTGGGTTACAGACATAAGTAGGACATACAACTAAATTTTTTGTATTTTGAGTATTAAATTTGTGAGCTGACCAATCCTTATTTTAGCTCTCACCTTTGGCATTTTAGTTATTTAATAAAACAAATGCCAAAGGTGAGAGCTTTGGGAGAGCTAATGTAACATCGTGAGATTCCACTGCACAGAAATTCACAGTCTAACTACAACAAAATAATCAGTGTTTCAAATGAGGACTATTTCCTGAAATAGGAGTTAAACAGCAACGTGCTGAAAAAAGCTTAGCTAGTCATGTAAAGCTGTAAGAGACAAGCCTAAGCAAGAAGGATTACATATCTGCAGATCACATACAAACATGACTGATTGCAAATTGCAGAGGGAAAAGCAGAAGGGGCTGTGGGAGAACAGACAGTCATTAGTACACTCACTCACTATTCAAAGCAGTGAGTGGGCTGAGCAAAAAAAAAAAAAAAAAAGATGTGTGAGGAATTTGAGCATTGGTCATATGAGGAAATGCATGCCCTGCCCTGAATAAGGAAAGCGGGTACTTAAAGGGCAGGGCTGTACCAGTTAAGCGAGGCCCAGCTGACATCACCAAATTACAGCCAGAGATCCCAAAACCTGTTAGTGACCACCAGAGGGTGCAAGTAGACATGCAGGGTGAAACTGTGATATCTTCCTAAGACATAACTTTTCTCAATCTCATACATTATTCCAACCTGGAAGCCTTTGGGAAATCAGAAAAAGTCATATGCAACATAGTCACATAAATACTGGTGAAGTAAATGACTTCCCACAACTTTACACACTACATTGTGTAAAACATGGCTTTTTTTTCAACAATGTGTGTTACATTACAAGTCGGCTAAGACTGGTACCACCTCTTCAGGTCCAGCTAAGGAACTAAGCAACTATTGAACACCCCTGAATAAAACTAAATATCCCCTGCTCTTCTTCTTTAGGTAAATTACAAAACCACACACCTCAAGACACCTCCCCCCAAGGACATACTGCTAGGTCAGCACTCTCAGGCTCAACACAGTTGAGTCTGAGCATGAGTGGTGATCTGGCTATTGCACCTCTTACCCGAGTTTTGCCTAAAGGCTGTCTTGTTCAACGGGCAATTACTTTTAAGGGATCCATGTATAAAGTGGATATAGAGGCAAAGGTGATAATTGTTAGCCTTATTTGCATGCGCCTACCCAGAATCCCTTGTGGTTGTGGCAGCACCATGAGATTTCTGAGGGAAAAACAAGCCTTCTACACACATATATACATATACACACATATATACATATATATATACACATACATATATATATATATACATATATATATATATATATACACATACATATACATACATATACATACACACACCGTATTTGCTCGATTATAAGACAACGCCCCAAATCTGAATATTGATTTAGGAAAAAAAGAAAGCCCGAATATAAGACGAGCCTATAGGAAAAAAGTTTAACCAGTAAATGTTAATTCATCTAAGCTATTTTTTTTAATAAAGGCTATGATTGAGAAAAATATTTTGGTTTTATTTCCTTCTATTTTCCAACCTGCCCCCCAGTTATGCACATCTGCCCCAGAAATGCCTTTTAACCCTCTAAATGCCACTGTGCCCCATGATATGCCTTTTGACCCCTATGTGCCACTGCCTCCAGAAATGCCTTATACCCCTATATGCCACTGGCATTTAGAGGGGTAAAAGGCATATTATGGGGAAGAGTGGCATATAGGGAGGTTTAAGGCATTCAGGAGGAAGAGTGGCGTATAGATGGTTAAAAGGCATTGCTGGAGGCAGAGTGGCATTAAGGGGGTTAAAAGGGATTTCACAGAGCACTCTGCCTCCAGAAATGCATTATGCCCCCCATTTAACACTCCCCCGCCCCCCCCCCCCAAAACTTACCGGTGCTGCTGACTTCCCTGTAATGTAGCCGGGGCAGCGTGTAGATCTCTGACAGTCGGGGAAGGTCTGCGCGATGGACGCAGACAACCCCCGCTGCAGCGGAAGTTGTCAACGCGAATCGCTTAGACATCTACACACTGCCCCAGCTACACACCGGGGACTCAGAAGTACCGGTAAGTGTGTGTGTGTGGGGGGGCAGGAGGATCCAGGTCCCCTGCAGCTGCGGCGGATCTGGATCTTAGTCGTCTCATAGTCAGACCTATTTGAGGTCTGATTATAAGAAGACCCCGATTATAAGACGAGGGGTATTTTTCCGAGCATTTGCTCTGAAAAAAAACCTTGTCTTATAATCGAGCAAATACGGTATATATATATATATATATATATATATATATATATATATATATATATATATATATATATATATATATATATTTATTTATTTAGAGTTAGTGGGTATGTGTTAGTGTATGTTGCTGGATAGTGTGCACATGTATATAAAAGTGGTATTAGCGTGTGCATGTAGTGTTTAGTTTGTTACTGTATGGCATTAGCATTACTGTGTATGGTTGTGCATGTGATAGCGTGTGTACGGTGTAAGTATATATAGTGCTAGCATATGATGTTGTCTTGAGTTTGTGCGTGTCAGCGTATGGTGTTGGAATGTCAGGGGTGAGCATAGGGTTATTAGCACCTGGGTGGAGCTGGAGAAAGAGTGTTTGTCTAAGTATACAGTGGAAGAGTAAATGTTAAATCGAGTTTGCGTGGGCCTTAAAGATATTTTGCGCCTTGGCGCCCTAAACTCTAGGCTTGCCCCTGTTCTTATAAAAGGTGTGGTTATGGAAAGATCTTAAGGTTGAGTGGTGGTGTAGCAATGGGTGGGACAGTGGGATGGACATGGGGCCCTACGTGTTCTAGATTTTGGATGAAGGTCCTGTAGATAGATAGATAATATATATATATATATATATATATATATAGAGCTGAAACAACGAATCGATAAAATCGATAATAATTGATAACGGAAATCATCGATAACGATTTCCGTTATCGATTAATCGAGTGATCAATTCGTTGTTGGAGCACTCGGCTCCTTTTACTTACCTCCGCGAGCGTTCCCCGCTTCTGCTACACGCTCTGCAGTCTCCGCCTTCTTTTAGCTACGTGACGGATGTGACGCGTTCCGGAGGTAAGTATTCTTCATGTCTATGTGCACGGATCGCACAGAGCGAATCGCTCTGTGCGAATGGAGCCACTCGCACAGAGCGGTTCGCTCTGTGCGAGTGGCTCCACTCGCACAGAGCGGTTCGCTCTGTGCGAGTGGCTCCATTCGCACAGAGCGGTTCGCTCTGTGCGAGTGGCTGCATTCGCACAGAGCGGTTCGCTCTGTGCGAGTGGCTCCATTCGCACAGAGCGGTTCGCTCTGTGCGAGTGGCTCCATTCGCACAGAGCGGTTCGCTCTGTGCGAGTGGCTCCATTCGCACAGAGCGGTTCGTGAGTGTGGGTGCAGGGCAGAGTGGGGGTGGGGGTGCAGGGCAGAGTGGGGGTGGGGGTGCAGGGCAGAGTGGGGGTGGGGGGTGCAGGGCAGAGTGGGGGTGGGGATGCAGGGTGTGAGTGTGGGTGCAGAGCAGAGTGGGAGACTGGGTGCAGGGCAGAGTGGGGGTGGGGATGCAGGGCAGGGTGTGAGTGTGGGTGCAGGGCAGAGTGAGAGACTGGGTGCAGGGGCACAGTGCAAAGTGCTGGGTGCAAAGTGCCAGTGCTGGGTGCAAAGTGCCAGGGCTGGGTGCAAAGTGCTGGGTGCAAAGTGCCAGGGCTGGGTGCAAAGTGCAAAGTGCTGGTGCAAAGTGCTGAATGCTGGGTGCAAAGTGCTGGATGCAAAGTGCCAGGGCTGGGGCAAAGTGCTGGGTGCAAAGTGCTGGGTGCAAAGTGCCAGGGCTGGGTGCAAAGTGCTGGGTGCAAAGTGCTGGGTGCAAAGTGCAAAGTGCTGGGGCAAAGTTTCTTGAACAGTAATAGTCCACCTCTTTTCAGAATGTTTGGGGTTATTTTGTTTCATAAATATTGTGTTTGGGTTCTTGTACTTTGAAAATATTGTTTTTTATTACATCATAACAAAATAAGAATGTTAATGTAAATTTTAAGTTGTTTTTTAACATCCAGTTCATTAAATTCTTTTAAATAAACGAAAAATTTGCATATTGTTTTTTTTTATCCGATTAATCGAAAAAATAATCGGCCGATTAATCGATTATTAAAATAATCGTTAGTTGCAGCCCTATATATATATATATCTATCTATATCTATATCTTTATCTATATCTATATATGAAGATACGTTTCTTTGGAAGTTGTGTTGTGTTTCTAGGCTGCATGGACGCAGTGAAATAGAAGTTAGTTCTTAATATAATCTATAAATTAAACATTTCTTAAAGCAAATGTGAATTGGGTCAAAGCACATTTAAAATCACATCACCACATGGTATTTAAATCAATGTCAGGAGTGATGTAGATATTGTTAAACTGCTACTATTACAACACATACACAGCCTTGTATATGTAAGCAAAACATAATACATACACTAAATATTTCCTAGCTTATCAGAATTTCTTAAGCCACTATAA
Organism: Spea bombifrons; assembly: GCF_027358695.1. NCBI lineage: Eukaryota > Metazoa > Chordata > Amphibia > Anura > Pelobatidae > Spea > Spea bombifrons. Next base: position 20,416,455 of record NC_071096.1, on the reverse strand, counting down.
ATTAACAGCCATAATAGCCAGCAAAAAAACTAAGGTATAACAAACACACTAACCCTTATAAAACCCTGACACCATTCTTCTGAACCACAGTAGGAGAATGCATTCTATGTTATGCATATGCCCCACTGATAAATGCATAATAAGATGGTCCTGTTAACTTCCAATTCTTAAAAGATCATTTGAGAAGAGCTTGCATGTAAAAGCAATCTGCAGTGCCAGTTTGGGGCATTTTTCCTAGCACAAACAAAAATATATATTTTTTGTAGCCATGGAAACCAAATTACCATCTGTGCACCTTTGTCAGTGGGAGTGTTAGGGAGGGAACACTTCTTTATAAATAAGCAGCCTCCACAATATTTTTGTTTTTAAATGAATGGTTCCCAACAGTCTTTTGGATCAGGCTTCTGAGGTGCCGCTATTTACAGTGGATAGTACCCAGATTGAGACTTCTGTTCAAGGATCTGATGCTTTCCAAAAAACGTAATTTTAAATTACTATACTATAAACAAAACAAAAAAACATGCAATATATATATATATATGCAATATATAGTTCTTATGTGAATACCATGGTGGAAACGAAAGTTTTTTTTTTTTTCTAATGATCTGCGCAATCAATTGGTGTCCAGAAGAAATGTTTTGGCTAATGCAGCGGAACACCGCATTAACCCCTTCGGTCCCAGGGGGTTTTGGTACCTCAAAGCCTGGAGCAATTTTGCCATTTTTGCGGTATGTCGGTTCAGTGATTATTCTCCTTCCATGCGAACAGTGTACCCATGTAATCTATATACTGTATTTGCTTGATTATAAGACAAGGTTTTTTTCAGAGCAAATGCTCGGGGTCGTCATCTTATCAGACCTCAAATAGAGGTCTGACTAGGAGACTAAGATCCAGATCCCCCGCAGCGCTGCAGGGGACCTGGATCCCCCGTCTGGAAACCTCAGCTGCTGCCGGCACTTCCACCGGCGTCTTTCACAGAGCGGACGACAGCGGAGGATGCATATGCGCGTGCCTTCTCACTGCCGGGATAGCTCGCCCACTGCCGGGGAAGCAGAGCCGGTGGCACTGTGCCGTCACAAAGTCATTGGCGGATCCAGTAATTTTCTGGAGGAGGCGGGGCCTAGCGGGGTCACACAGAGTCATTGTGTAATCTCGTGGGAGCTGCAGTAAGCGCCTGCTGAGGCATCGCAGTGAGTGAAGTGACTTAGTTGCTTGTGTGTATATTAGCGTCTGGGTATCTAAGTGTCAGAGTGTGTAGGTAAGCAGGTATATTAGTGTCTGGGTGTGTAAGTGTCCCCCTATATGCCACTCTGCCCCATGTTACGCCTTTTAACCCCCTATATGCCACTCTGTCCCTTTGGGAAAAGGGGATTCCAGGTGCAGACACCTTCGTCTAGGGGTATTAATGCTCCCTAAGGTGTCTAACAGTCTGCATGCCACCTCTACAGTCTTGACCACATCTACATGCCTAAATGCATTGAGAGTTGCTGCCATGTGATTGGCTGATAAGCTATTTATGTTAACATATAGGTGTATCTAATAAAGTGGCACGTGAATGTTTAAAAAGTGTATTTTTATGAAAAATGCACACTTCCCAAATGTGGTGGGCGGGGTGGGGGTGGCTATCACTGTAATCAAGAGACGCTGCTGAACACATTAGGTTGTTTGACAGTGACCTATACCAGGAGCTGTACAGCCAAACCTGAAGTAGAATGTGGGGGTGGGGGTGAGGGGGGGCACAAAAAAAATGCTACTGCAGATTTTGATGAAGGCTGGTGGTAAAATGTGTGCATGGAGTTAAAATACCAGCATTTAAAATACCCTGGGGTGTCTAGTTTTCAAAAATATATGATTTGATGGGGTAAATTGAACTGACCGGCGTCAAAGATGTTCCAAATACCACATAAGGGGGCAGAATTACATGGTGTATTTTTAAACTCAGTAGAATCTATTTAGCAGGTTTTTTCATTAGCTTTTACAGATAAAATAAATTTTAAGTAAAAGTCAGTCCTTTTTTTCCCCTCAATTTCTCGCCATATTTTATATACAATCAAAATGACGACATTTAAAGAAAGCCCTTTTTGTCCGGAAAAAAAAAAACTATATAACTTGTGTGGGTTCAGTAAATGGGAAAGAATAAAATTAAAGCTAAACACAAAAAATAGCCATTGTCAGGAAGGGTTTAATATTCAACTTAAATTCAAACTATCAACTTCTCATACGCAGTAATAACTTACTCTCAATCATATACAGTATAAAGAAAAAATGACTTAACACTTCTATACAGAAATCTCTACCAGGGGCATTTGATAGGGGTGGTTTGTAGCATGAAAGATAGCAATATACACCTCTAAGACCGTGATCTTAGTATCTGTCAATAACACCTCAACTTAATTAAATTAGAAACACCACAAAAAAAATATATTTTTTAAACCAAACTGAGGTATATTATGCTCTTTAATGCACATATGGTACCTTTACATTTGTGTGGGGGAAGCTATAAAATACTTCAAAAATGATTTACCCTTTTGCCCACCACCCAAGGTATTTTTGGCATAAGAAATGTGTTTGGTCGAAGTCAGCTCCACCATTGGACTAGTATAACACTGTAGACAGACCCCCCTGTGCACACGCATTTAAAGTGCTTCCATTAATTCCGATAAGCCCTCTTTCCTGCCACTAAATGGTTGCTTCAAGAAGCCAATTGTCAAGAAATATCAGTAAACTAAGGCTAAATAACATATGATCATATCTCTCTTTTGTGAAAAATAATAAAATTCCTTATGATTACGTAATTGTCATTTCAGGGATGAAAATAAATGTCTAATACTAGCATATACAGGATTGGTATTTTTAATTCACACTAAGTAGACTCCCTGTAATGATAAATATTGAGCTAATGAACGCAAAGCAAAGCCAGATTAGTTTAGACATGTTCTGACAAGGAAAACATTTTTTTTCTATCAGTTAGCAACTAAATTCATTAATAAGATGATGTCAAGCACAGGCTTGAAACAAATAAAACACACGCAAGGACATTTGTAAGTAAAAGTCTATTTTTTAAGCCACTTACTCCAATATTAGAGATAGCTCACTTAAGATAATGCTTGTATTAACAGCAACACACAGTGGCAAGAAAAACTTAATGAACCCTAATTATTCATAAAATGTGATTTGATCTACATCTAAGTCAAAAACGTGTTTAAGCTAACACACTGAAGGGAGCCCTAGGGAGGGCACCAGGTAAACACAGGTGGAGACCGGTATGCAGGTATAAGACAGAAGTACCGGAGCCGAGCCTGGTACACAAAGGCTCAATCTCAGAATACCCAGGTCTGGTACATGAAGGGTCAATACACGAATAAAGGAGCAAGGCACGAAGGTCCAAACAGCACAATAACTGAGCACTGAATGAGTCTCAGTGCTCAGTTTTTGAATTGCCTGACAGTGGACGCCATGGCTACGTGCGTGACATCACTCTGGTGCGTTCCCCACCATCCTTGTCGGGGAGCGCATAAAGTTATGCCAGAGGGCGCACGCATGCATCTAGCAAATGGCGTGCCGCGAGTAGAGGAGGCGGATGGCGTGCCACGAGTGGAGGGGGCGCCGGACGCGACACGGGACCTGATGCTAAGGACGAGTGGGCGTCCCGGTAAGTAATGCGAACCGGGACCCTGATACACAGACAATGATAACCTTTCATGTCTTTAACACACCAATTACACATTCACAGTGCTGGTGGAAGTGAACCTTTGGATTTAATAACTGGTTGAACCTCCCCTGGCAGCCATAACCACAAACTCACGCTTCCAATAGCTGTGGATCAGACCTGCACAACGTTCAGGAAGAACTTTAGACCATTCTTCCTTACAGAACTGCTTATGCTCAGCCATACTCCTAGGTGTGAGCAGCTCTTGAGAGGCTCTAATGGGTTAAGGTCTGGGCCACTCCAAAGGGTGGATTTTCTTTATTTAAGTCATTCTGTAGAGTTACTTTAATGTTTAGGGTTATTGCCTTGCTGCATTACACAACTTCTACTGTGGTTCAGCTGGGGACAGCAATCCCGACATTCTGTATGATACAATAATAAACTTGGGAAAGAATTGTCTCCTCGACGATGGCAAGCTGTCCAGACCCAGAGACAGCAAAGCAGCTCTAAATCTTGATGCTCTCTCCATCACACTTCACCACCGACATGACTTTTCATTTTGCTATGTTGTGTTCTCTTTAAGACATACATGGTGTTGCTTGTTCTTGCCGACAAATTCAACCTTAGTTTCATCAGTCGACAAAATATTTACCCAATAGTGTTGTGGAGTGTCAAGGTGCTCTTTGGCAGACTTCAGGCGTACCTCGAGGCTCACATTGGAGAGCACTAGCTTCCTCTGTGGTTTCCTGCCTTGGACTCCATGCCTGTTCAATGTTTTGCAATTTGTAGACTTATGAACAGATGTTAATCAGTTCAAATTATTCCTTCAGGCCTTTAGCTGTTACTCGAGGGTTCTTTTTTATCTCACTGATCATTCTGGATTGTGCCCTTTGATTCATCTTGGCTGGGTGCCCACTTCCAAGGACAGTAGCCACATTACTAAATCATCTCCATTTATAAGTTTGTGTACTGAAGAATATGTAAACTCTTTGAAATTATTTTAACCCTTTCCATCTTTATGCAAAATCAACAATTCTTGATTGTAGGTCTTCTGAGATTTCTTTTGTCTGAGGCATGGTTCACATCAGTAGATGCTTCTTAGGCAGCAAAATCAAATCAAATTTTTTTTAATGTAAAACATAGCTCTAAAAACACTTCCAATCACGTTTCATTGATTGAACTCCAGTTTTGCTAAATCCTGCCTAACTAGCTTTTATTCAAATGATTAGCCTTCGGGTTCTCATACTTTTTCCAACCCACACTATGAGCGTTTGAACGATGTATTCAATAGGGTCAATAACAGTAAGTGTGGTTAACAGAGTTGCGTTTGTTCGTTATTGTACCTTACATGAAGAGCATCTAATATGTATACAAACATGCTGGTAATTCCAAAAGGGTTCACTTAGTTTTTCTTACCACTGTGTATAACATACATACATGTCGTGAGGTGGGGTCTCCATGGGTGCATCCTGGTGCATTTGTTCTCCAGGTAAGTGATTGCACACGCTCCTGGCCATCCATGTGATGTAAAAGAAAATGTGATTTATCAGACCAGCTATAAGACCTTGTTCCATTGCACTTTTGGCAGGGCACAGAGGTCAGCATGGGCACCCTGACTGGTCTGCAGCTATGCAACCCGATACGCAACAAACTTCGATGCACTACCTTTTCTGACACCTTTACATCAGAACCAGTTATAACCTTTTCAGCAATATTAGCTACAGTAGATCGTTTGGTGGATGTGACTACACAGACCAGCCTTCAACCCCCCCACATGCATCAACATTGAGGACGAAATATTAACTTACTGCCTTACCCACTAACAGGTGCCATGATTATCTGTTATCTGTTATTCACTTCACCTGTCAGTGGTCATAATGTTTTGGCCGATCGGTGTGCATACCGACATTTGGTTTGAAGCCATTTTTTCTTTTTCGATCATGTTTTTATTTTCCTGGCGCCCAGGGTTTTCTCGAGCCTTGCCATACACTAGCATACATGTACACATCCCTTACTGTACCCAATACAGTAAGACACGCTAACGTGCTAATGTTCTTTGCTCATGTACACACATGCTAACACCATATACACTAATTATATGCTAATGCCATACTGTAACTAAACACCATACATGCTAGCACTACATACACTATACATTATGGACACAATAATTACATACTAACACCATGGGCACACAAACTGACACTACAGCATACACACTTCCTACATACATACACATATATATAACATGCATCCCAGAGGTCTACTCATCTACAATGCACCAATATCTGAAACAAAAGGCAAAAGTGAAATAAAAACACAAAGGTAAATGTGTGTGTAGGGGGTCTAAAATAAAGTGTACCCCTTCAAGATGATAAAATAAATTAGAAAATCTATTTTTCTGCCAAACACAACCCAAAAGAAGAAAAATGCTAGGGATTTGCAAAAAAAAAAAAAAATAGATTAGTAGACGCTAACTCCATGAAAAATAGTGAATCTGGTAGTGAATCTGTTAAAGCTTTTAAGGACCCAACAAACCTCATTGAATAAAATAAACATTTTGCAAAAAGTAATACATCATGTAAAACCTCCAAGTAGGAGCCAAACAAAGCATATAAAGGTGCCACCCTGAATCTGGTGCCACAAAGTTGTAAGCATACAGCTGTATAAAATATTGTTATAATACGGTTTTTCACTGGAACCAAGGGGCCCAATCCAAACTAGGGCTGCAACTAACGATTATTTTCATAATCGATTAGTTGCCCGATTATTTTTTCGATTAATCGTATAAAAAAAATGTAAATTTTTCATTTATTTAAAATAATTTAATAAAGTAACGTAGGATGTTAAAAACAAATGGCAGAATAAAAAAAAAAAAAAAAACTTTGATAAAAATGCATTTCTTGTTTTTATTTCCCAACGACCCCCCAGTTATGCACATTTGAGTCCCAGGCTTGCCACACTGCCATCCCCACATATGCCTTATACCCCCCCTTATATGTCACTCATTCCTCCCCTGGTATGCCGTATACGCCCGATATGCCATAGTGCAGACTTGTTCACAGACACGATACTTTTATAAGTTAATACAGGATTAATCTTCACTTCCCCCAGGATTTAGAGTCCTCTCAGTTTGCCCCCCTTTACCTCTAACTGCACCTTGTTAACCTTATTAAATTAATTAAATTAACCCTAAACACCCCATCAACCACAACTGCCCCCAAATTAACTCTAAACACCCCATCAACCACAACTGCCCCTAAATTAACCCTAAACACCCCATTAAACTATAACTGCCCTTAAGTTAAACCCCACCTCCCCTAACTTTCAGCAGCCCAAATATACATTTTATACCCAGAAGAGTTCTTGAGCCATGTGGACACTAGTGATGTCCGGATCATGAACGAATCGTTCATTTGATCCGGTTCTTTTTAGTGATCCGGATGAATCGGTTCACTAGACTGAACGATTCATTTGTAGCGGTTCAGTCTGTGAATCATGCAGCTGTAACCTGATCCTAGAGCTGTGATTCATCTGCAGAGCACTCAGACACAGACTCTGGGGTCAGGTTACAGCTCATTAATTTACACAGGAACGATGACTCATAGAGTCAGAGAGTCGTTCAAAGAGTCGAATGAACCGAAGAGTCGAATGATTCGAATCTTACAGGGATCCGGATCTTACAAGGATCCGAATCTTACAGAGATTCGAATCATTCAGAGAATATTACTGATACCATGCTTTTATAAAGAAATACATTAATAATGTTCACACTGCCCCCAGGATTTAGATTCCCCTGAGTTTGCCCCCATTTACCTATAACTGCACCTACAGTTAACTTTATTAAATTAATTAAATTAACCCTCAGTCATCAGCATAAAATTAACCCTTATACCCCATCAACCATAACTGCCCCTGAAATTAACCGTAAAGATCCCATTAACCATAACGGACCCTGAAATTAACCCTAAAGACCCCATTAACCATAACGGCCCCTGAAATTAACCCTAAATACTCCATTAACCATAACCGCCCCTAAATTAATTGCATATACTCCAGATAAATTACCTAATAAATTGGTATGGTTGATGGGGTCTTTAGTGTTAATTTAGGGGCAGTTATGCTTAATGGGGTGTTTAGGGATAATTTAGGGGCAGTTATGCTTAATGGGGTCTTTAGTGTAAATTTAGGGGCAGTTATGCTTAATGAGGTGTTTAGGGTTAATATGGGGGTAGTTATGCTTAATGGGGTCTTTAGTGTTAATTTAGGGGCAGTTATGCTTAATGAGGTGTTTAGGGTTAATTTAGGGGCAGTTATGCTTAATGGGGTGTTTAGGGTTAATTTGGGGGCAGTTATGGTTAATGGGGTGTTAAGGGTTAATTTTAGGGGCAGTCATGGTCGATGGGGTGTTTAGGGTTAATTTAATGGTGAGGGTTAATTTAATTAATTTAATAAAGTTAGCTTAAGGTGCAGTTGCGGGTAAAGGGGAATGTAAATCCTGGGGGCAGTAATTATTAATGTATTATTTATAACAGTATGGTGACATTCGCTGAATGATTAGAATGCCAATGAAGGCAGAGAGTTGTTCAAAGATCCGGATCTTACAATGATCCGGATCTTACAGTGATCCGGATCTTACAGTGATCCGGATCCCTGTAAGATCCGAATCTTTGAACGACTCCCTGCCTTCATTGACATCACTGGAGGCAGGGGGGAGGATTCATAATGAAAGGGGCGGGGCCAATCGTTAGTGTGCCTGCATGGAGTTACTGGAAAACAGTAACTCCGTGCAGGCACACTGAGTGATCCGAAGATCCGGATCATGAATCGGATCATTTCAGTGAACGAATCGAAATGATCCGATTCACTTTAATGATCCGAACTTCCCATCACTAGTGGACGCTACAGGAAATGGGCGGGGCCAATCTGCAGTTTGGTCACGCCCCTTTCTAACTCCCTGTAGTCACTGCCGATTGGCCTCTCCCCTTTCTTTCTCAGGCAGTGATTGCAGGGAGGGACTGGTAAGTAGGAACTGCTGCTGTGAGTCACAAACTGATTATAAAACAGGGGTATTTTTCAGAGCTCTGAAAAAAACTCATTTTATAATCTATAAAAATAGATTCAACTAATCGATAATAAAATTCGTTGGCAATGATTTTCATTATCGATTAGCTGTTGCAGCCCTAATCCAAACCCTGAAAAACAGTCCCAGACCATTAACCCTACTCCACCAAGCTTTACAGTAGGCACTATGCATTCCGGTAGCCTTCTCCTGGTATCCACCAAACCCAGATTTGTCGATCACACTTCCAGAAGTAGCATGCTTCATCACTCCAGACAACATGAGTCCAGTGGAAAGCTTCTTACACATAGTGCTTGCACGGAAGTTTGGTGATTTTTGCATTGCAGCCTAACTCTGTGCACATGGTCTACTGTTGTGCGGCTGAGTCGCTACAAGACGTATCCACTTCACAATAATAGCACTTAGTCAACTAGGGCAGAAATTTGATAAACTGATTTGGGGAAAATGTGTCATCCTATGACAATGTCATGTTTATCTATGTAGATGGTAATATATGAAATCCAATAATGCTAAACAAAAGTTATTGTACGTTAAATTTTCATGTATAGTTATGGGTACTAGAAATTACCTCAGAAATCAAATATTTTGAAGTAAAAAACAAACAAAAAAACTAAGCCTTTATGCAAGCATGGTACCAAAACGTTCTCCTCTTGCAGCTTATAATGGAAGGGGCTAAGCACCTATTTATAGTGTTTCTTTGTGAAACGGGGGGGGCTTTTCTAATTACAGAACCACATTGTTTAACTGCTTCAGTCCCCTATGGACATACCGGTACGTCCATAAAACGCATCTCAAGAAACTCCTATGGACGTACTGGTACGTCCTGACCTTCTTGCAGCAGGCTCCCCTCTGTCAGCAGAGGCCAGCATCGCTGGATTTCCGCTTCGATTGCTTGTAGCAGCTGCCGGCGTGAGCACCGTTAAACTGTTTTAAATGGCCGGTCGCAAGATTGGCCATTCACTTCCGGGTTGCGTCGCTGCCGATGTCACCCAGAAGGTCATCGGAGGACAGGATAACACCTGCAGGGATATCAGATCGCTCCGATGAGGCACTGGTCGCAGACACTGATCTCTATGTAAGTCTATGGGGACTTGCATGGAGACCACAGCGTGATCGGTGCACGGGGATCACAGGGAGGAGAGTGAGAAACCATGTTTTTCCACTCTTCTCACATGCTGAAACACTAATCAGCAAAAAAAAGTGAGTTTTTTTTTTTTCTAATAAAAAAATTAAAAAATAAAAGTGAGCAAAGTGTCATTGTGACATCACTGACATTCATAACATGTTCAAGAGGTCCATAACAGGACCATACTGCACTCATAAAACAAAACAAGAAAAAAATCCTTACATCCCATTGCCCTAACACATCTAAAAAGGTATAACCCCCCTGCCCTTGTTCACAACCCCCCAAACCCCTTATGCCATAAGCATAAAAAACAGTAACCTATATGTAAGGGATGGATATGGCCCTCTAGAAAGAAAAAAATAAGTAAGGATGGGGGGTATTTCCATAGTCAGGAGATACAGCAAAACTATTTTGGCTGGGTTTCTCTGCCGTAACACATACCCTGTGCAAAACAATCTAAGCAACACAGAAGTGTTGGTGAAAAAAAGAGCAGGAATTAATGTCTGCGGCCACTTTTGACTTTTGTGATTGGTGACCATATAGCTGCATAAAGAATTCCCAAATACCCCTGATAAGATAGTCTGGGTTGTCTGCTTTACAGAAATGTATACTTTTGTGAGTATTTTTGGTTTGTTTAAAATGAGTTGCAAACCCATCATACCTAATGTAAAAATTATACAAATAATGTACACCTTATAGTATGTTCCCTAAGTGCTGGGAAAGTATGTAAATTCAATATAAATTAGGTATTTCTGAAATCACGACACCTGAATTGATAAATTTGGAAGGAATTTTCCATCACTTTACCTAATTTTGTGAGGATTCAGAGGAGAAGATATGAAAAAATTTTTTTTCCTAATTTTCGATAGTTTTTACTAAATTTCTCATCATACATCTTCAGCTAATTATCTAACTAACTATGGTTTCAAAAGCCCTCTCTCTCCTTGAAAAAACAATATATACCATATTTGCGCGATTAGAAGAGGACCCCCCAAATCTGAATATTAATTTAGGAAAAAAAGAAAAAGCCTGAATATAAGACAACCCTATAGGAAAAAAGTTTTACCAGTAAATGTTAATTCATCTAAACTATTTTTTTTTAATAAAAGCTATGATTGAGAAAAATATTTTGGGTTTATTGCCTTCTATTTTCCAACCTGCCCCCGAGTTATGCACATCTGCCCCAGAAATGCCTTATACCCCCAATATGCCACTGTGCCCCATGATATGCCTTTTAACCCTCTAAATGCCACTGTGCCCCATGATATGCCTTTTAACCCTTTATGCCACTGTGCCCCATGATATGCCTTTTGACCCCCTATGTGCCACTCTGGCAATTAGAGGGTTAAAAGGCATATTATGGGGAAGAGTGGCATATAGGGAGGTTTAAGGCATTCAGGAGGCATAGTGGCGTATAGAGGGTTAAAAAGGCATTTCTGGAGGCAGAGTGGCATCAAGGGGTTAAAAGACATTTCACAGAGCACTCTGCCTCCAGAAATGCCTCATGCCCCCCATTTAACACTCCCCCGCAACTTACCGGCACCGGTGCAGGGAACTCTGATCTCTGACAGTCGGGGAACCCCCGCTGCTAGCCACACCTCCTTCCTGCTGCAGCGGAAGTTGTCTACGCGAATCGCGTAGACATCTACACACTGCCTCAGCTACACACCGGGGACTCAGAAGTACTGGTAAGTGGGGGGGGGGAGACAGGAGGATCCAGGTCCCCTGCAGCGCTGCGGGGGATCTGGATCATAGTCTCATAGTCAGACCTATTTGAGGTCTGATTATAAGACGACCCCGATTATAAGACGAGGGGTATTTTTCAGAGCATTTGCTCTGAAAAAAACCTCGTCTTATAATCGAGCAAATATGGTAGTTTACATGGATACACTTTTTGCAGGAAAGGAGAATAATCGCTGAACCGACATACCGCAAAAACTGCAAAATTGCTCCAGGTCTTGAGGTACCAAAAACCCCTGGAACTGAAGGGGGTTAAAAAACAAACAGTGACTTTGGATATCTATTCGGATTCGGGGGGGGATGCCTTTTTTTTTATCCAATGTAATGTCAAGGGATTATTTCTTCATTGTGACTTTTGCTTCACAACTCATTAAGCAAAATGATACTGCTATTGCCATAGTAACTGAATACTGTCAATTCTTTCTATTCTTTCACACAAGCACTTACAGGGACGGCTGAAACCACTCCACAAAGACTTATCATATTGTCACTTTATTTAACCCGTAATGACAAAAAAAAAGTGGTTAAACAAGCTTAGAAATTGATCAACAATTGCTTTCGTTGCTCAGTGTTGCTCCAATGACTCGAGATTGGGCCTTTTAGCCCCCAAATAACTCAATAAACCTGTACATGGATGGCGAGATGTTGTTGAGTACATATTGTTTGGTAGTGATTTATCGTATTTGCTCGATTATAAGACTACCCCCAAAAAATTGAATATTAATTTAGGAAAAAAAGCCTGAATATAACTACCCTATGAGAAAAAAGTTTTACTAGTAAATATGAATTCTACTGTGCCCATATTTGAAGTTTAAAAATCTCAAATATGGGCACAGGATGACCAGAAACTGAAATTTGCATGTATCAAAAGTGGCCTTTTTTTGGCCCCCCAAACACCCTGCTAAACCTATGCATCAGGAGATGTTGCTGAACATATATTTGGCGTTTCTTAGCAACCCTTTATATTTTTAGTTTATAAATGAATCGCAATCTGTGCGAGAAAAAAAATTGCTACATGAAGTGTCAAAATACATCAAGTTGAATACCCTGGGTTGGTTACTTTTAGGGCTGCAACAACTAATCGATAAAATCGATGATGAAAATCGTTGCAAACGAATTTCATTATCGATTAGTTGAATCGATTTTTATTATATTTCATTATATAATCCGTTTCAGTTACTCACAGCAGCAGCTCCTACTTACCAGTCCCTCCCTGTAATCACTGTGACAACTGGCCCCGCCCCCTTCCTTCTCCCAGAAGGCCAGAACCACATGGCTGTGACACTCATCTTACTGTAAGTATAAAATTAATATTTGGGCTGCTGAAAGTTAGGGGAGGTGGGGGTTAATTTAGGGGCAGTTATGGTTAATGGGATGTTTAGGGGCAGCTATGGTTAATGGGGTGTTTAGGGTTAATTTAGGGGCAGCTATGGTTAATGGGGTGTTTGGGGTTAATTTGAGGCAGTTGTGGTTAATGGGGTGTTTAGTGTTAATTTAGGGGCTGTTGTGGTTGATTGGGTCTTTAGGGTTAATTTAGGGGTAGTTATGGTTAATGGGGTGTTTAGGGTTAATTTAATGATGAGGACTGAGGGTTAATTTAATTTAATAAAGTTAACTTAAGGTGCAGTTAGAGATAAAGGGGGGCAGACTAAGGGGAATCTAAATCCTGGGGGCAGTGAAGATTAACCCAGTACTTATTTATAAAAGTATGGTGTCGGTGTGCTGTGAACAGGTCTGTGACTCTATGAGGGGACTATGAGATATCTGGGGGGTACAAGGCATATACGGTATATAAGGCATATGTGGGGAGGGCAGTGTGGCATGTCTGGGGAGGATGGAGTGGTGTATCAGGGGGTATACGGCGTATCAGGCACAGTGGCATATGTGGGAGGCAGCGCGGAGTGGCATATGTGGGAGGCAGCGCGGAGTGGCATATGTGGGAGGCAGCGCGGAGTGGCATATGTGGGAGGCAGCGTGGCAAGCCTGGGCTCAAATGTGCATAAATTGGGGGGGGGCTGGTTGGGAAATAAAGACAAGAAATGCATTTTATCAAAGTTTTTTTTTATTCTGCTGTCTGTATTTAACATCGTTTATTAAATTATTTTAAATAAATGAAAAATGTACATTCATATTTTTTATCCGATTAATCGAAAAAATAATCTGCCAACTAATCGATTATGAAAATAATCGTTAGTTGCAGCCCTAGTTACTTTTGAAAATTATTTCCACGTAGGGGGTGATAAAGGAATTCATGACAGATTTATTCATGACTTATTTTGATTTTGTTTTTAATCTATTTTGAAATAGGTACTTATTATAGCTAATTAAATTAAAAAGAAAATAATAGCTAAACCTTAAGTGGTTAATATACTGTTTCTGGGCCACAAAGACAAAACTTAATTCATTAACAAGGTATTTTATTTGAATTTTTTGTCTGGTGTTCGCAGTGCTAAACATTCCATCTCCCAGATAACCCTATACATTATGCAGAGCAAACCACAGCGAGCTTATTTTGCAAAAAGGGCTGAGCTGGTCCTGTATAATCCGTAGTTAAATAAATGGTGAGGGTTTTAAGAAATTTCCCACATTTCTTATGCAGTAGGCCAACTCAGGTCTGCTTGCAGAAGAAAATCTCTGGGGTTTACTGCTCATAGTGCATAAAGAGATTAGGCAACAAATTTCCAGTTTTGCTGCAAAACCCTTTGGGGAATAGACCCAAAACGGGTCCTAAATCAGCAGAAGAGCAACAAAAGGGTAGGCTCTCTGAGAAAAGGGAAAGTTACACAAAGACATTGGAAATAAGAAAAGTCTTAAAAAGGTCTGAATCTTCCAAATGTAAAAAAAGCTAGATACTCACTTTTTAGTGTCGCTAAAGACTGGACAGCTCACTTTTATAGACTTACACATTGGGAAAGGGATAATAAGTTCTGCTTTTATTTGAAATTAATGTTACATGTTTACATGCCCCTTTGCGGCCCAAATCCTTTGATTTTCTCTACATTTAAAGCAAGGAGTCAAGATGAGTATTTTGTTTGGAAATGACAGCTTCTATACCATTTATACAAAATGCTGATATTCAGCATGTCAACCAAGAGATTCTATGTTTGGCGGGAAATGGGTAAAGAATTAAGGAGATATAATCAACACACAATGAATTTATAGTATCCCCGATTTGAGAGACAAATACGATCTCTGCCCTCTTCTAACTTAAGGGCATACCTGCAGACTAAGAACTAAGTGATAAAAGTCTTAAAAACCATTCCATCAGGTGCAGCCCGCATGAGATCCACAGCCAGGGCCCACACACACATACATTTCTGATGAAGTGGCCCACTGCGGGGGGGGGGGGGGACGTACCCTGGGCTATGCTATACAGATTTATCTTTCAATTGACAGATTAGGAGCAACACTTCTCTGGGCTGGGGAGGCGAAGTTCATGTTTGCTAGATAATTACATGCTATTTCAGAGGTTCGTTTCTTTATATAGAAATGACAGAAAGGGCGAGGGGTGGCCCTATATGTGAAAAATAACAAAATGTAACTTAAGTTGGTGTTACAGTACAATTTGGCAAAAGTAAAGTAACCTGCATAGGTGTGATTTATAGACCACCAGGACAAGTAGAAGAACTAGATAATCTACTAGTGGAGGAAATAGCTAAAATGACAGTTAAGGGGGAGGTTATAATCATGGGTGAGTTTAATCTCCCTGATGTGAACTGGAAAACCAAAGTAGCTGGTTGTGCCCGGGGTGCAGATATTCTGAACTCCCTACTGGGATATCTTTAAAACAAATAGTTGAGGAACCAACTCGTAAGGAGGCCATATTGGATTTAGTGTTCACAAATGGAGATTTGTTAACAGATATTTCTGTAGGTGAAAGTTTGGGATCTAGTGATCATCAGTCTGTGTGATTTAACATACGAACAGTGACCGAGTCACACAACACAAAAACAAAAAAAGTTTTAGATTTTAGAAAAGCTGGAATTTTCTAAAATGAGAATATGTGTAGGAGTAACTGGGGCAATTTAAATGGAGTCCAGAAGTGGGATTATTTAAAAGTTTTACGCAATTCGCGTAGACAACTTCCGCTGCAGCCGGAAGGAGGTGCGGTTAGCAGCGTGGGGTGTCTGCGTCCATCACGCAGACCTTCCCCGGCTGTCAGTGAGGAGAGTTCCGGTGCGAGGAATTCTCACTGACAGCCGGGGAAGGTCTGCGAATCGCGTAGACGTCTACACGCTGCCCGGACAACATACCGGGGAATCAGAAGCACTGGTAAGTTTGGGGGGGGGGTGTTAAATGGGGGCATAAGGCATTTCTGTAGGCAGAGTGTTCTATGAAATGCCTTTTAACCCCCTTAATGCCACTCTGCCTCCAGAAATGCCTTATACCTCCCTATATGCCACTCTGCCCCATAATATGCCTTTTAACCCCCTAAATGCCAGAGTGGCATATAGGCATTTCTGGAGGCACATAAGGGGTCAAAAGGCACATCATGGGGCACAGAGGCATATAGAGGGTTAAAAGGCATATTATGGGGCACAATGGCATATAGGGTGTATGAGGCATTTCTGGGGCAGAGTGGCAAGCCTGGGGGCAGATTGGAAAATAAAAGGAAATAAAAACAATTATTTTTCTCAATCATAGCTTTTATTTAAAAAAAAAAAATTGGTTTACATTAATTAACATTTACTGGTAAAATTTTTCCTATAGGGTCATCTTATATTCAGGCTTTTTTTCCTAAATTAATATTCAGATTTTTGGGGGGTTATCTTATAATTTAGCAAATACGGTACTCTTTAAACTATGTTTTGGCTGAATAAGAAATCTTTCAAAAGAAAGGGATTTTTCGAGTACCTCTGGACATTTAAATATGGAGAGTTTATGTTTAACACACCGAGATAAAGTATATTTTAATAGGTATATGTGGTAAGATCCTGCAAACAAAGCAATGTTTTGAGTTTTTAAAGCCTCTCACCGCTTTGTACCCGAGTTCTGCAGTAAATCCAGCTGACCACCAGACAACTGCTAGTGGGCCTGCGGTACTAGCGTCAAACGGCAGTGGGTTTCTTTTCACAACACTTATTCTTTTTAAATGACATCACTGCTGATAAATTAAACAATGGCTTCTTTCTGTAGCAAACAAAGCCTATCCAGGTAGGGCGGAAAATAATAAAACCCTTCCATAAGCGGTGACAAGAGCACACTGCTGCAGGAAGACACTCTGCATCTATCCTACAGGAGTATTTCTGGTCTCATGTTTTTCTTGCAGCAGTGCTCTCCTGGCTTTGCAGGGCAGAATTTTCTCTGTCTCTAGAGCATCGAAATCTCGAACAATCTAGAAATCTAAAAGCAGGGGTAGAAGAATCCGGAGCACAAATGGGTTCCAGTAGAAACATAGGAGATATTTTCTTTTGGGTAAATACTCTGCTCTTTCTAGAAAAAACCTTTGCCTAACAGGTATTTTCCTACAAATGGAACGCCACGCAGAGAGACATCTGCAGACCATGTTTTGAGCCACAATGCACTCGAAGCCACCACAGATAAAACTGAAGCTCTGGTCCACATTCCAAAAAACCCCATAGCTGGATCGCAAAAGAAATAAATCACTCCCTTAAGGTCTGTAATACACACCAGGATATCTTCTTCTCTGGCATCCTAAGCCACATCATCTTCCAGCTGTTGTAACCAGATTCTGACTGGTATTGAAGCTGAATGCATGGCTTAAAAATAGCTCTAGCTACTTTAAAAAAAATCTATTTCCTGCACCTCCTGCTTTTCCATCCATAGGATCAGGACAGCAAGAAGTCTTCTAGAGGGGTAACTTTCTTTCTAGTGGCCCTACATAACCAATCAAGTCATCCTTCTAAAAAAAGTTAGCCTATTCTCTAGGTTTTTTCACTACTCAAAAAAAATAAGGACTTGATTGGCCTCATGTATGAGAATTTTTTCCATTCCCATTGAAGCATAACTTCCTCCATCTCAAAGGATGCTCCGAATGCACCAATGAGTTTATTAACTTCTATTTAAAAAAGCTTCTTCGATACCTTTCTTTAATAGACAGCTGCAAGGAAAGGCATTGACCAGATATTGGCAAAGCTGTTTAAAACGTGGCCCGCAACTCAGCAGCTGACAAGAGGATCATGACTTTTTACTGGGGTCATTTAAAGTCCCTTTACAATTCTGGCAGACCTGGTGCCTCTATTTCTTTGGTGCAATAGAAGAAAAAGGCCAAGAGAAAAACAAATAAAAGGACGAACTCTGCCCAGTAGATAACCCTCCTTGAGCAAAAATGTAGTCAACATAAAGCTAACATTTAGAGCACACAGAAGCTAGAGAAACAGCAAGCAGCACATAATCTGTTTCTTAGCAGGTCTAAAAAATTTGGTAAATACGACCTCAGATGAACACATGACATATGAACAACATATATTACACCTTATGATTTATTCAGGATAAATGGAATACCTTTAAGCACACATTGCAAAATTACACATCCCAATATATACCTATGGGAAACAAATACAAAAGAAGCAAATCAAAACCAGTGTGGTTTACCAGGAAAGTAAAACAGGAAATAAGGCACAAACAATTGGCATTTAACCCCTTCAATCTCCTATAGACGTACCGGGAAGTCCAAAAAACGCCCACTAAGAAACCCCTATGGACGTCCCGGTACGTCCAGCCCTTCGTGCAGCGTCAGGGACACATCCCTGCCGCTGCACGGGAGACTGACATACCGCAAAAATGGTAAAATTGCTCTGGGCTTTGAGGTACCAAAAACCCCTGGGATTGAAGGGGTTAAGCATTATAAAAGCGAGAGATCAGTATCATTTATGGCATTCAAAGATGCCAACAAAGCCTACAAAAAAGGCGACTAAAATGGCTAAACTGGAAAATGAGAAACTAATTGCCAAGGAGTGTAAAACCATTTTGTAAATGTAAAAAAGTTAAAGATTGAGAATTTTGGTTGTTTATCTGAAACCAGAAACTTGGTTAGCGAGGACAGAGAGAAATCAGACATCTTAAATACTTTTCTTCTGTTTATACCAAGGAAGAACCAATGACGGAGCCCCTGCTGGCTAATTTTAAGGAACCATTACAGCAAACATGGGATTGGCCGACGCAAGAAAGGTGCTCAAGCAATTAAATAATGTTAAGTTAGACAGGCCCCTGGACCGGATTGCATACACCGGGTACTTAAGGAGCTAAGCCTGATTCTGGCCCAACCATTACTGATCTTTAGGGATTCTTTCAGTTCAGGCATCGTTCCAATAGATTGGCGCAATGCAGATGTTGTGCCTGTATTTAAAAAGGGATCAAAATCTCAACTGGGCAATTACAGGCCAATAAGTTTAACATCGGTATTGGGGAAATTATTTGAAGGGTTGCTAAAAACTTATACATTCAAGAACATATCTTGATCCAGAATCCAATTAGTAGAAGTCAACATGGATTTGTGAAAGACAGGTCTTGTCAAACCAACCTATTGGCATTCTATGAAGAAGTTAGTAAAAATATAGATCTGGGTGCGGCTGTGGATGTGATCTGGACTTTGCTAAGGCATTTGATACAGTTCCACATAAAATGCTACTCTACAAATTAACAGAAATAGGCTTAGGGGCAAATGTCTGTATTTGGATCGGAAACTGGCTAAAAGATAGAATGCAGAGAGCGCTTGTGAATGATGTTTCTCAGACTGTATGCAGGTATTAAGTGGAGTGCCACAGAGGTCTGTCCCAGGTCCGCTTTTCTAATTTTTTTATAAATGATCTCCCAAACTGCATTGAGAGCCATGTGACAGTTTTTGCTGATGACACAATGTATTGATTCATGGGAGGAGGATATTATCTTGCCTCTTTACAGGCCAATAGTAAGACCTCATCTTGAATATGCAGTACAATTCTGGGCAGAAAAAGTGGAGCACAAAATTAATAAGGGAAGTGGGAGATACTAGTTATGGAGACTAAAAAAGCAATTATACACACACCGGGGAAAAAAACAGCGTCTTAGAGGGAACCTTGAAGTTATTGAGTCAACCATCAACACACCTCTGCATACCAAAGTATTCTAGAGTCACACGTGAGGCCATTTGTCCGATAGCTAAAGCTTGACCGAAATTGGGTCATGCAACAGGACAATGATCCCAAACTTACCAGCAACTCTACAACAGTATGGCTGAAAAAGAAAATAATCAAGTTGTTGCAATAGACCAGTGCTGACACGCGTAGCCAGTTGGGATGACACGCGCAGGACCTGCAAGCCCGCCGAGGATTAAAGAATCTTAGTGTGCCGCCGCCGCCTGACAGTGAAGCAGTTTGAAACTGTCAGCCGCTGGCCGCTTAATGGCTTGCCGGCATGCCAATCATTGAGGCTCTTCGTCCCGCCCCTTTGAAGATGCTCAAGGGGGCGGGCACTTACGGAACAGATGCTGTGACAGAGAGCACGCGGTAGAAGAGCAAGAGAGCAGCGGTGTTGAGGCAGAAAAACGAAGACCTTCAAAAAAGTAATTAATTTAAAGAAATAGTTCATAAGCAGAAGGGTCTTCAAATGTAATGTTTTATTAGAAGTAATGCACTACTAGAGTAAGTACACCAGATCTCACTGGAGGAGGGGTTAATACACATGGGTATGGGGGCCATTATAATAACCATTACAAGGGGTTGGTGCATCAATACACAAGGGAGGGGGGCTGGCTGGGGGCATCAAATAAATCAATACACAAGGGAGGGGGGCTGGCTGGGGGCATCAGATAAATCAATACAGTGTATAGCAAAAATGCACAAAGGAGGGTGGCTGGGGGGGCACAAATACACAAGAGGCAATACACACAAACAACAGAGCAATGTGGAAAGCATTTTTATACTAGTAGTAGTATATAATTAATAATATTAGTAGGTTATCCCATCCTGATGTGGGGGTCCATGTGGCAGCAGAGCCTGTCCTGGAGTATGTGTTTGGGTATAAGTGTGGCAGAGCCTGTCCTGATATGTGTTTGGTCATCTGTTTCCTGGCACTTTAATTGCTGTAGGGTTAAATAGAACTTTGTAATTTTTATTTATCCAGATTTTGTGGTCACTTCAGAGGACAAAACTTTCTAGGCCTAGAAATCAGTGAGAGGAAAAAGGTATTGTGTTATTTACTCTTATTTCAATCTGAATATATTATTAAAAAGGAAACGTAGATGTTGGCTCAGAGTTTGTGGAACTCAATTCTTGATTCATTATACAGTATGCTATTCCCCTTTGGTTTCACAGGCCTTCACACACCAAGAGGTACTCAGTTTAGTTATATGCAGCTGTATGCATTTTATTATCTGTGATGAGGTGTTCATTTGGTGACGCAGAGCTAAGATGGTTGTGATGCATTAATGGCTAAAAGTTTTGTTGAAGTTTCCATTATGTCCATTATACAGGCATGCTGGGAGTTGTAGTCATGTAGTAATAAAAGTAATAAAAGTTTCAACCCCTTTTGTCTGTAGGCCTGAACTCCGGCACAGAGAGTCTACTCCTGGGACTTCCGGTTACGACCGCACCACAGCAGGGAACAGCGGAGTGCCGGGGGGAACTGTGAGCGCCATTAGCAGCAACTATTGGGGTGCCATGGACTTGTAATTGCCCACAATAACTGAGATAAGTGAGGGGGAGGTTGTGTTAGCCAATTAGGGGTTAACTAGCCTAACAAGCTTTCTATAATTCTATCTGCTGTCACTGGCCCACTGATGGAGCACCCAAAAAATAAAAAAACAAAGGTTAAGTAAAGGGAGTGGTAGTAGCAGTGGCCGACCCTTTCAAGAGACATGGAGCGAGATGTATGGCATTATAGAAAAAAATGGCAGATCATTTTGCGTTCTATGTACTGAAACGGTAGTAAGCAGAACGTGGAATATAATTAGACATTTTGAAACTAATCATTCCCAGCTCTTGGAAAAAAGTGAGGATGAAAGGAGGGAATACATTTCCAGGAAGCTACACCTTTATAAGAGCCAATCTAACTCCATCCTTAAATTTATAAAAGGCTCTACAAATTTAAACTCTGCAAGTTTGAGCATTGCTCACTCCATAGCTCAGCATGGAAAAGCGCTTAATGAGGGAGAATTTATTTAAGAAACTCTCCTAAGATGTGCGCCAGTTCTATTTCACGATATGCAGAATAAAGATGCAATTATTAAGAGAATATCTGAGTTAGCACTCAGTAGAAATATCATAAAAGACCGAATAATGAGACTGAACACAAACGTACAACATCAATTAACCCCTTCAGCACCGGGACGTACCTGGTACTTCCTGGTTACTGGTCACCGGTAGACCGGGACGTACCAGGTACGTCGCCTCCAAAAAACGCCCCCCACATCACCACGATCGCGGTGATCGTGGAGGCGCTGCTGCTGTCTGCCCAGGAGTCCTGGAGCGAGAATTTTCAGCACTTTTACAGGAGGTTGATTCCACCTACAGTGGACTGCTGATGTACAATGTAAGATGGCTGAGCCGAGGCAAGGTTCTTGAGCGCTTTGTGGAGTGCTTTGAAGAAATTAAGGTATTTCTTGAAGAGAAGGATCTGGGAAACTTTCCTTAGCTCAATGATGATAAGTGGGTCAACACCCTGATGTTTTTTACAGATCTCTCTGTTCATGTTAATTAACTGAACTTAAAAGTACAAGGTTTTGGCAAAAGTATTGATGTTATGTTTGGATACATAAAAGCTTTTGAAAGTAAAGTAAAAATTTTCAAGCGAGATGTAGAAACTAAAACGTGTTTTAAAAAGTATTTTCCTCGAGTACAAAAGCATTTTGCAGCTGTACGAAATGAAGTGGAACTCTTGCATATGAAGTACCAGCATGTTTTAGACTTGTTACTTGACCAGTTTACTGATAGATTTAGTCAATTTAGAAGCCTAGAACAGACCATGAAAATAATTAAGTATCCTGATGTAGTAGTCTACAATAGTTTGGAATTAAATGGTTTCCAATGGATGCAAATAGATGATTTGGAGATGCAGCTTGCAGAATTTCAAGACAGCATCTGGGCTCAGGTGTTTGTCGACTTGAGGTCAAAGCTTGAGAATCTGGAAAGGGGCCGCTTGGAGAATAAAGATGAGTGCCACTACGAACAGGAAATTTGGAGTGCCTGGAACAGACTACCAGACACTTTTAGCACCCTGACAAATATAGCAACAGCTTTACTCACAATTTTTCCTTCTACGTACTTTTGTGAGACCTTATTCTCAGCATTAAATAATATCAAAACCAACAAAAGAAACAGATTGACAGATGAGGTTAGTAGCGCTTGCTTGGGCCTGAAGTGTACAAAATACCAACCTTCAATTGAAGATTTAGCCAATGAAATTCAGCAACAAAAAAGTCACTAATAGGCAGGTTAGTTAAATAATTCGCCCTCCCCCTCACTTATCTCAGTTCACGGCAGGGCTGTGGAGCTGGAAGCAGCCGACTCCACAGCCCTGGTTCATGGCACCCCAAACAAGTTCAATAATATCAAGGGCAACATACGAAATCGACTGATGAACAAAGAAGTTACTAAGCAGGTATGTTAAATAATTTGTTTTTGGTTTATTAAATACAATTATATATTTTTGTAGTTTAAACTATAAATTGCGCAAAATTATGTTTTTTTGTCGAAGTGACACACCACGCGAGTTATGCTCGATTTTTTGCCGATTTTTGACACACCACGCCAAAAAGGTTGCCCATCACTGCAATAGACCATTCAAAAACCAGACCTCAATCCTATTGAAATGCTGTGGTGGGACCTTGGGAGCTGTACATAAACAAAAGTCTGCAAACCTCAATGAACCAAGGCAACATTGTAAAGTAGAGCGGGCCAAAATTCCTCCACAATGATGTAAGAGACAAAGTCATCCAGAATACGATTACTTCAAGTTATTGCTGGTAAAGGTGGTTCTACCAGCTACTGAATCATAAGGTGTACCGTATTTGCTCGATTATAAGACGACCCTGATTATAAGACGACCCCCCAAAATCTAAATATTAATTTAGGAAAAAAAAACAAAAAGCCTGAATATAAGACGACCCTATAGGAAAAAAAGTTTTACTAGTAAATATCAATTCATGTAAACAATTTTTTCATATTTAATAAAAGCTATGATTGAGAAAAATATATATTTTTTTATTTCCTTTTATTTGCCAACCTGCTCCCCCAGTTATGCACATCTGCCCCCAAGGTTGCCACTCTGCCCCCAGAAATGCCTTAATCCCCCTTTATTTGCCACTCTGCCCCATGATGTGCCTTTTAACCCTCTATATGCCAGTCTGCCTCCAGAAATGTCTTATGCCCTCCTATATGCCACTCTGCCCCATGATATGCCTTTTAACCCCCTATATGCCAGAGTGGCATATAGGGGGGTTAAAAGGCATTTCTGGAGATATAGCCAAGCCAAGGCAGCCAGTACATGCTGGAACCTGGGGATGACAGGAGTTTGAGTACAGCCTCCCTATGCCATGCTACCACCCCCACCCCCTTTACACATCCATGCTATCACACACACACACACACACACACACACTTAAATACTCATTCATTCCATTAATCACACATACACACACACACGCTCAAACCCCACCCCCTTACCTGAACTGCAGATCTCCCACTCGCAGACTTCTGCAGGGGCCCAGCTGTGCGAGCAACTTCTCTGGCCCCGCCCCCAGAGGAAGGTGGGGGGAGGCCAAATTATGTGACACTCTGCTAGCTTCCTGCTGCTATTAGAAGAGACGCTGCTTGGGACCAAAGCACCGGTAAGCAGCCTGGCCCCAGCAGACATTTTTTTGGAGGTCTAATTAGAAGACAACCTCGATAAGACGAGCGGTATTTTTCAGAACATTTGCTCTGAAAAAAAACCTCGTCTTATAATCGAGCAAATACGGTATTTACTTTTTCACACATTGCTTCTCCATTTTGGTTTATTTTTGTTTAATAAACCATAACACTGTGTAATAAGTCATGTGTTGTTCATTTCAGGCTGTATTTACCTAATTAGTAGACCTGCTAAGGAACAGGTGTGTATATGCATGTGTTATACACTCACTGGCCACTTTATTAGTTACACCTGTTCAATTGCTTAACATAAATAGCTAATCAGCCAATCACATGGCAGCAACTCAATGTATTTAGGGATGTAGATGTGGTCAAGACAACTTACTGAAGTTCAAACCGAGCATCAGAATGGGGAAGAAAGGGGATTTAAGTGACTTTGAACATGGCATGGTTGTTGGTACCAGACAGGCTGGTCTGAGTATTGTTTCCAGCACCTTGTAGAAAATATGCCACAGACTGAAGGCAGTTCTGAAGGCAAAAGGGAGTCCAACCCACTACTAGCAAGGTGTACCTAATAAAGTGGCCAGTGAGTGCGTCTATAAAAAATGGTGAAAATCTATTTGACTTCTATTTGAAAAATCTTTTGCTCATCTACAAAAGCTAGTGAAAAAACTGCTATACTGTTATAATTATTGTCCTGAGTTTAGAAATAATTTATCGGTGCATCCCTAATTTTAACTCATTCAGTGACCAGATTTTTGTGAAGATATAGTGCTAATTTTAGTACTTGCTCATAACAAAACTTCATACATTTTTTTTTTTTTTTTTACAGTTGGAATTGGACGTTTCCCCTGATGGCAACATGATTGGGAAACTGTTTTTAAATGTTACCACATTTTTTTTTTTTATTTTACTAATCACAATTTGTAAACTCCGCTCCATGAGTCTTATGGTTCGATGCAGTAGCTGTATTCAACCTGTAGTAGGAGCTCAGAATACTCTGGAGGTTGGGAACTTTTTAATTTTAATGGGCGCCGCCATCCTGTGAGGCAAAATTCCTTCATTCCTTTCTATTGCACTTGTGACTGCTCCCTGGAGAGCGATATCAGGGCATTTCAGCAACACCATTTAAGCTTAGGAGGCGATCTCCTAACTTCTGTTAAATTAGGTGGCCATTCCCCTATTTTAATACGACGCACGTTGATGCTCCACGGCGTAATCAGACTGTTGCAGTTTTCAGTGTTGCCGAATGCCTCAAGTGGGAGAAGAAAGCGATCTTAGATCCTGTTTAACCTCATGCCATGCATGTCAATTGTTTAGGGGTTAAGGTCCTGTGCTTTTCAGTATGACCCATTCTACCATCATTTGTGTCTATTGAGATGGTTGCCTATGTGCTTGATTTTTTTAAACCTGTTAGCAATGGATGTTGCTAACATATATAAACTCAATTATGTCCAGAGTGTCCACATATTTTTGGTTAAAGTATAGCTTTCGGCTTCATAAAAGGACAAAATGAAAAGGAGAATTCCCACCAATATTTTTTCTCCATTTAGAGATTTTTTGTTTCGAACAGATTATATACTTTGAGTTTGTGATTTTGCACTTCTTCTCTAGAATATTTTCAGATTTGAGGGCGAAAAAAAAATCCATGAGCACATTTTTAACCCCTTAAGGACAATGGGCGGTCCCTAAACCCATTGAAAACAATGCATTTTGAGCCCGTACATGTATGGGCTTTGTCATTAAGGGGTTAAAACAACGTCAGACAAATAAAATTATACTGGGGAAACAGTAATACTGTCTGGTTTGCAAAACCTGTTTGTCTTGATTTTCATTAAGCAGCTGTTGAAACTGGTCTTATCTAGTTTGCAGACACATTGTAGAGTTCATATTATTTGTATTGCTGGAAGAATGGATAAACAATCCCAGAGGCCCACTTCAGTGACCTGTCATTTGCCCACACTAAACAGTCATAAGTACCAATTTTCCATTTTCAATAGGTTGCTAAACTGATTATAACTCAACATTATAAATTCAATTTTAAAAAATATTAGCTATTTAAATATAGCTTTTTAAACAGACCGTCCTCCACCAACATCCTTTGTATCTTGTTAACGTTCATACCAATATTGTATTCTCTCCTGTTGAGAACATGCTACATATTCTGCCCGATAAAGTGCAATACATATAAATCCATATAATGCAGTATACATAGTCTATTCATTTATATATGCATGTTCTGTATATCATTGTGGAATTTTGTTCTCCATTGTTATCTCTACTTGATACAGTCAGGTCTATGAATATTTGGACAGTGACAATTTTCCTAATTTTGGCTGTACCACACCACAATAGGGCACAGTGGACAGCTGCATTAAGGATCTGGCAAAGCATCACTACAGAAGAAGCCCAGAATTTGGCGTGGGTTCCATGGTTCAGGCAATCACCCACTGCAAAGGATTTTCAACCAAGTAATAAGAATGATAATTTTGCTTGTCTGCCCAATTACTTTTCAGCCCCTGAAAATGGGGGGGGTGTTAAAAATTGGTAAAATGTCCTATGTGAATGTAAATCCCCTCAAACAAAAGTTGAAGTCTGCCCCTTCAACCATTGGCTGCTTTATTTCAAATCCATTGCCGTGGCACACAGAGCCAGTTATAAAAACGGTGTTAGCGTCCAAAATTTTTATGGACCTGGTGGTATATAATGTGTCTACACGTTTCAGTCCACATTAGCAAAGCAGAACATAGATGAGATACTCAATCCAGATGGGAAATATGTTGGGGAAGACAGATGCGTGCATGCATGCATATATATATAATATATATGTATGTGTATATATATATATGTATATATATATATATATATATATATATATATATACACACACACACACACACATTTAAACATGGAAGCATTATTACAATTTTCACAATTAGATTACATTTTTCCCATGTAGTGGATTCATAAAAACATTTATAAGCACATTCAAGTATTTTGAGTTTGGAAAAATTTCCATCGTCTTTGGCATCACCTGCAGTAAAGCGTAGTTGTATTCACACATTTACAAAAAGCAGGACTGTCATGCAAAATGTCGATGTTTAAGGGTTAATAAGGCATCTTGCATTAAGAAGATTAAATATTTTTTTTCTTGGGCCACATCATGCCATAAATGTTCTCAGGAATCCTGGCCAGACCCCAACATAAAGTTAGCAGATAATGAAGAGCATCCAAGCGGTGCTTCTTTAAAGGATGCCATAAAATCCTTGAGGGGCCGCATTATCTAGCATTGTCAGAGTTATGATCATAACATGAAGATGTTTGTGCGCTCAGTGTGACCTCTAAAAGGATATGACACGTTACAGGACGAGTTTAAACAGGGCCTAAGAAATAACAGGTCATCTAGCTATCAGGTAGATGGGGGCGTTTTTGGCACCTAAACGCTTGTAACAACATGAGGGACGCGACCCCCCCCCCCCGCGTTATCGTACAAGGTACCATAACATCAAAATAAGTATTAAAATTTCAGTTTGCTGATGGGTTTTATGACTGAGCTCATTAGTGGTGTCGTAAGAGTCTGGTTACACACTGCCTTCCCTCTGTGACACCAAACGGGTGAATGAGAGTGGAAACCTGAGAATAGGAATCTGAATTTCCTGGAACATCATTCTGACAAGGGACTCATAGGTTATTTTACTTCTGATTTCTGATTAAATATAAATTAAGCAGTACCGTCATTGTGCTCTAAATTTTAACTTATAGCTTTAGGGGATAGCCGGTGTTTACACGTTCTAATTTGGGAAGTTTTATTTTTACTAAATTGGGTTTTTACAGAATTTGAGCAGATCAGGGGGTTACCGAAGCCTTCTTAGGTACTTTTATAGAGCTTAAACAGAACTCGGTGGAATTGAATAAAACAGATTTGGGGTTAAGGTGTAGGTGCTCCTGGCCCGGCAGGGATAGTGGCGAGTGAGCATGCGGCTGGTCTTTACCATTGATTCTTTCACACCCACCCTTAACATCAAGGTGAGAACCAATAAATCCCGTGGCTGTGTGGGACTTCTGTGACACATACTATGCTGGGCTTTTGCACAGGGTCTTCCATGTTTTATGCAACCAGTGCCCCCCCAGCAACCTCATCTAAACTATGTGGTAAGAATAAAAAAATCATATACCCTTAATATATATCAAAACACTTGTTTTTTTTTTCCTTTATATGTATATTTTAGTTTTTATTGTTTTGTTTTTCGTATTTTCACGGCTGTATTAGAGGTCAGCGCACTATAGATTAAGATCCAGCTTGGGGGCTTTTATGACCACCAGGATCCATATTAGCACATCACCTGTCAGGGTTCCCCAGCACAGCAGTCAGGGGGTTCTCCAGTGGTGTCCCCCTCTACAGCAATCAGGGGAATCATGTGGGGGGCCCTCTGCTCGCTGAGTGCAGAGCTGCATCATACCTGCACACAGGCTGACTGATCACATATTGTATTGTGAAATACTATTGTAGGAGACTATTGGGGTCTCCACAGACCCCACAAGTCCCTCCTGTAACAAGATGATTCCCTGGCGATGTCGGTAATGACATAGCTGGAAGTAAATGCCCAAATTTCCGTTTTTCATTTAAATTCCTTCAGAATGTAACAACTGAATTAGACCTGCCACATTGGATCGGACCACCCAGGGAGGGGAGTCCAGGGTAGGGTTAAGGATTTATGACATATCCCCTAAGTCACAGTCGTTAAAGCACGTATAAAGTTTAAAATGTTAATAAAATGGTCCATTTAATTTTCAAAGATTTTACCGGTAAGGTGAAACAGAAAAGCCATCGTAGCCACATTTCACTCATCACCAGTTCGCTGGCTTGACAACCGGGCGGGGGGGTGTTTTGGCATAAAGATGCAATATTTGATCAGTCCTTGGTCTAGCCTTAGTTTCAGTATAGCCATAGGCTTCGTTTTCATCCTGCAAACCAGTTTTAGTAGCCATACCGCTAAACTCTCAAAAACATCAATATTCTTTTAGAGATGTGGCCACTGCGTGAACTGCACACAATATTCTATGTAACTGATGTCTGTACATAGATCTGTAAATTGCTAGAATGATCTCCTTTCTGCTACTAATGCTTCTCACTATAAACCCCAGCACCCAGCCAATATTGACTGGTTTCCCCTTATCCTTAGATGCGTATAATTTAGAGCCTTAGAAGTAGGGAAAGATTCTTGCTTTTGAGAAAGAAAAAAAAAAAAAGATCTTGGGGGGGGGACCAACTAATTACTGAGACATAACTCAGGGGTTGATAATTCAGGGGTTAATAGTTTTCTTACTATGATAAATATTGTCTCAAACCTTTTACAGCTCAGTCTGAATCACTACCTCCCACATCTTAGATTTTTCAGCCCTGCCAACTAATACAGGAATAGAGCACAGAAGGTGCTTGAAGGGAGACCAATGTGTTTTCTTTTGAACCCCAAGGTTCGTGCTTCTCGGTCATCCGCTGTAGGGCAACAGTGGCAACTAAGTCCCCAATCTTCATCTTTTAGGCAAAGCCTAGGGAGAGCCAGATCTTCTAGGGTTCTCCACAAAAGGAATTGCACTTAAGTGTTAAAAAATGGTAGTGATCAAGAGGCACCCTCCCCTCAGGTCCACTAACACTATAAGATACATATGTTACACAAAAAAAGAAGTCCATTGCTGGTATTTTAAGAACCAAAACACTCACCACCACCATTCATAGGTCGGGGCATATTAAAGTAGGGCTGCAACACGAATCGATAACAGCGATAAATCGATAATGAAAATAGTTGTCAACGAGTTTCATTATCGATTAGTTAAATCGATTTTATCGAATATAAGATGAGGATTTTTTCAGAGCAAATGCTCTGAAAGATACCCTGTCTTATAATCTGACCTCGAATAGAGCTCTGATAACACTAAGATCCAAATCTCCCGCAGCGCTGCAGGAGACCCGGATCCTTCTCTCTGACAGGCGGCAGGCGTCTGTGATGGAGCACCAGCGTGACGTGGCCTTTTGGTGCTCCACCATAGAAGCCCTGGCGGACATTCCAGCAGCGGCGGCGGTTGTCTGCGCGCAATGCACAAGGTTCACCGGCTGCTAAAGAGGCGGACCCCCCCCCTCTGGCAGCCGGTGGGGGTCTGCACAATGCGCGCAGACAATCAGCGCTACTCCAGTGAAAGTGCCAGCCAGCAGCAGAGGTTTGTCTGTGCATATCACGCAGATGTTCACCGGCTGCCCCTACTAGACACCAAGGGATCTGGGGGGCAGAGTGGCATATCAGTGGTATAAGACATATCAGAGGGCACTCTGGCATATAGGGGGTATAAGGCATATCTGGAGGGGCAGGCTGGGAAATAAAAAAAAGAAATACATTTTTCTCAAAGTTTTTTTTTCAGCTGTTTTTAACATCCAGTTTGTTCATTAAATTTTAAATAAACAAAACATTTATTTTTTATCCGATTCATCGAAAAATAAAACCGGCCAACTAATCGATTATGAAAATCTGGTGAGAAAAAATAAAAAGTGCAGCAACGGGTTAGAGGTGCAAGAGGCGTGCAATTGTGCCCCCACACAGTAAGTGCCCTGTCACACATGACCAGGGAACATCGAATGCAGTACCTCTGGCTTCCAGTACTTCCTCAATCTTGAGGCCAGGAGAGCCAGCTTTCCATCTCACAGGTACTCACCTGATCTTAGGATAAGTGAGGAGAGACCGGTATCGAAGAGGACTGCAACCCAGCAATCACAATTCAATACAATCTGTCTAGCATTAACACAAATGACTGAATTCACAAAAAAATATATAAAAAAGGTCTCAATTTTACATTAACTTTACATGAAGAATTCGCGCAGATTAAACTATACATTACACAGGGCAAACAAAGCTCTTCCTGTACCAGAAGCTCATTGGGGTTGGACCTCTACAGTTAAGTCAATGATCTGAAAAACATTTAGAAACTCTTAGCAAATACATCAAAATACTGCATACAAAAAACCCTCAGTCTCATAATCCCTCTGATCTGTGTCCCAATAAGTCTGTGTTCTCCTAAACTATTCCGAGTCTGTGACCCACCATGCATTTTCCAGTGGCCTTTCCCCATAGATGTATCTTCCAAATCCATTTGCTCAGTCGTACTGGTTACTTGTTTATGCATTTTTAACAAACAAATTTAAGGGCTCCACCTCCAGATTGCTTATGTCTGAGGTTGGACTGTCACAATGTACAAAGTCAAGGAGTTAAAAATCACAGCTCTCCTGCAAACTCTATACATGCTCCCTTTTACAATCAGACCCCCCTCGGTACGCTTCATTTATCCCGATAGGCAAACATTTAAGTTTACAACTTCTGCCATGCAGGTAGAAGAAAAGGCAGACATCCTCACCCTCCTTGGGCAATGTGGAGCCACAAGATCACCAAACCTTCCTTGAAGATCTGTACCACCACCAGGATCAGAGAAAACAGTGTGGTTCCAAAGATGGGAATACACACCCACATTCTTGTCAACATTA
Source organism: Spea bombifrons (assembly GCF_027358695.1). NCBI lineage: Eukaryota > Metazoa > Chordata > Amphibia > Anura > Pelobatidae > Spea > Spea bombifrons. Next base: position 20,384,544 of record NC_071096.1, on the reverse strand, counting down.
GAACCAATTCTTGATAACAGTAATTGGCATATCAATGTAATTTAGACTCATGTCTACCATTTTATTCAAAACCACAGTCAATATTCCATAGAAGACTCCCCCAAAAATCCACTCTATAAACTCTGTTCTCTCATGAGCATCACCCTTTGCCCTGGTGCAAGTTAAAAAGAGTAACCTCCTTGAATCCTGTAAGTTGCTTTTGTAAAACCGTGCGCTTTGTTTTTCCATGTAGCTATTCTGTCCTCTGAGGCCCTTCAGAGGCCTTCTGGCTAGCTAACATCTGGGGCAGGAATAAGCAAAATGCTCCAGTAGGCTATTACTAGCATCACAGCAAACAATATCCAGCAAAGGGCAATGAGAAGCTTACATGGTAACTTGCTTTTTAAATCTGGCTCTAAGTGTTCCCTGACACAGCACAATGAATACCTTTTACCTTTGCCAAGCACCCCTCCTTCACCTTGGCAGTCATGGACGTTATGCTCCTGCCTCCCTTCATCCACCTGAAACTTTTGGACAGTAGCTTGTTGTCCACTAGAAGCAGAACACAGCTAACAGATTTAAGAGCCATATATAGCCACATCTGGCTACATTTCCAGAATTCAGCTGGCACCTGTGTGCTCTTGCTGAAGGTGACCACCTCTGCTAACCTATTGCCAGCATCAGAGAATCAGCTTTACCAATTCCTTTCCAGGATCACAGATAGGGCTATAGTCCTAATCCACCAGGGGTATCATTGTCTTCTGTTACATACTCAACAGGAAGTGTATGATGCGTATTAAGGGACATAACAGTCCACACGCAGGTAAATAAATAGGGCCAGGCCTTTCCACCCTAACTGGCTGGGCAGGAAAAACACTGAATCACTTTACCCAAGAGAATATTCCCACCCTCCTGACACATCCCATCTTTAAAGGGCTCAGATGTTTTTAGATGCACATTTGAACCAAACAATTATTACCACACACTATGAAAAACATCTATATGCAAAAAAAAATCTATAGCCAAGGAATCTTGCATGTATACTAGGGAAAAAAAAAAAACACAAAACCTTACAGCAGATCCCACTATGTTCTGTAGGAACCTGGCCAGGCCCCTTTCGTAATGTTTTATAAACATGAACATACGCGTAAAGTCATACAGGCATTGGAGTCACTAAAGGGAAACAACTTATGTTATGATGTTAGGAATACGGTTAGGTTTTAATAGCAGACTCATGAATATATTCTGTGTGCATACAATGGGGTCTGAGTAATAAGAATGGGTAAACTACCTCACATGTAAACAGAGGATGCTTGGTAGCTATACGTTTGTAACATGTGGGGTGTGATAAATGTTATAATGTACAAGGTACATCTTAAAATATAAAGCAAGAGTTTGCAGTCAGGATTTACAGCTTATTAAAAGGGACACTCCAGCCATCACTTTATTGCATATAACTGTGTTGTCACTTTTACATTTTTCACATACATTTTGCAAATTACCACCCCTTCCATATTAATTTGCCCATTTCTATACCACCAACCTAAATGGCACATTTAGACCATCCCTTCAAGAGCATCAAAGTCCCTGGGCTATATTTTCACACGTGCCACCAAATGGGCATCACCTAGAGACAAAGAAAGGCAATTCCTATAAAAATGCCATGTATTTTACTTTGGTACAGTATAGTTCTGTGTTTAAGGCTTGTTTTCTTTAATACCGTTTTGAATGTTTGCCGTTTGACCATCATGTTGTGACCATTTTACTCAGATCAAATATAAAATTCATCAGTTCTTTGTGCCCAAAGTCAACTTTCTGAGATTGTCATGTTACCATTTTTTTTTCTAATTAGGACAATACACCTTTTTGGCTAAATGGCTTTGTTCTATAATTTGAGATCAGAGGGTTGCTGAAGCCTAGAACTTGGTGGTGACAGAGTAAATTTATGGTGTCAGGCGGTGAACAGGTTTGGTTTAAATGTTGTAACCCTGTGGGGGGGAACCCACACCACCATCACAGGACTGGCCTACAGTTGAATGATCACAATTGATCGATTAATGTAAAACTGGGCAACTGTCAATACAAATTGAGTTTGTTCATTATTTGATCAATTCAGAAAAATCCCAGGTATAGCTATAGCAGGCATAAGATTAATTGTAGATAATTGAATTGATTAGGGATCTGCAGCTTAATCTCCTCAAAATGGTGGAAAAGACCAAAAACAATTACACATCCTCACAATGTTACATGGGGGGTATGCCCATCAAGATATGTTCTGTGTGGAGAAACAAACCCGTCTGACTATATGATAAAACATTTCTGTACAGTGAAGAAAGTGTTTATTCATGGTCAGTGTTTTTTAACCACAACCTCTCAAATGTTTCCTAATGTTCTCACCCATTGGAATGACCCCACTTATGTCTGATTGTAATTGATACACTAATAAGAGAACAAATCATGCTATTCTTCTGACATGTAAATGGATTGGTTCTTCTTAGGAATAGCAATTTCATCAAAAATCCAGGCTTGCCGGGCAACCTCAAAATTGGTTTTCTGTTTGTATATAACATATGCTGACCAAAAATTTTTTTAACCAAAAATGTTAAAATACATTTATGCCTGTTCATTAGATAAAATACTGTTTTACCATTCCACTGTGTATTTTTTCTTTAAAAAATGTTTCTTTAAAATAGCACCAAATTTAAGGGTGCGGCCTTTTCTTCGGGTGCAGCCTATATTTGAGCCGATACGGTATATTTCAGTAGTCTTGTCCCTGTTTAAATGTTAAGTGAAATATCCTACACGGATCCAAGAGTCAATCTGTAAATTGCACAAATAATTTTTTTGGAGAAAAAAAAAAAAAAGCGTAACTTTTTTGCATCGTTCTCCAGAAGAGAAGCAGTGTAGATTCACTTAAGATCCGATGTGATGGTGATCTAGGGGTAACATCCTCATGAGAGGCCTAGAGGTGATTCCTTCTGCATAGTGCTCACTATATTTTTGTAGGAAACTTTAACCTATTACGTTCTTCAGAATTAAGGGGTTTAGTGTAACATCAAATTCAAATAGAAACCATTTCTACTTAACACAGTCACACCACTAAAGCAGATTTAAATAAAATAGCTTGCAGGATTTCTTAAGTGACATATCTGCGTCCATCACAAACAGAAATAAAATGACTATTGGACTGTTGTAAACAAAATTAAAATATACTTCACTGCTGTAGTCCACTTTACCAGCACATCTGTGGTTTTAATGGTCATTTCAATTCGATTGATATAGTGAGGGGAAGAAAAAAAGAAAAAAAAACCCACCTGATCTCACATATAATAAAACAAATAAAAGTACATGAGGAAGTAGGATGTGTTCACTGTACAACCAAACATAAGCCAGGAACAGCAAAGGTTAAGTGGGTAAGGTAAACAGATAAGGTTGCCGTTTGCAATAGGATCATGTAATAAGAAAGGGCTGGGGAGACACCACACCCACACTTACTGAACTGCTTTGGTGAGGTTATTTTTCAAGGTAAAAGGCGGAAACAGTTTATACTTTAAAACAGCAGAAATAAGTATTCACTTTCACATTTGCAAACAAGCGCTTTGACCAAACAGCGATAAACACCTCGGTAAAAATGTAAAAAGTGGACCACCACAGGCAGGACTATTTCTTTTATGAAAAATAGCTAACAAAATACCACAATGTGCAATTAGCCAGTTTGTGCAAGACAGGCAAGGTGGAACACAGCTCAAGAGGTATGGAGAAAGAAGGTAAGATTAAATATAAGAAAAGTATTAACTGGCAGACTAGTAGGCAGTGTGTCAAAGGCTGTCTAATTAGATTCCTCCTGAGATGAGGTGGAAACAGTACAGTAACATAGCCTGTAAGGAAGGTGCAGCGGCTTTGCACGTAGCTTTACATGGTTAATACCTCATGACTTAAGGTACCTGGCAGAATCCCGCACAAAAAAAAAACAGCAAGGCAATCACAGCGTTGCAAACAGTAACTACAAGTTCAAAAATGTACCTTTGACCTTCATGTTGCTACCAAGAAAGAAAATGGTGCCCACATTCACTAACACTAATGGAAACATTATAATTCATTAGAAGATGGAAGAGAAAAAGTAAACTTTCCAAATATATTCTGCTTATAAAACCATACCTGTGCAACATTACAAGACAGACCAAATTTAGCTGGGGGGGGACAGAATAGCTAGCCACACTTATTTATGGTTTTATATTTATAAACATATTCCATAATGCTGTACAATGAGTAAAACAGAACGCAAGTAACATAACATAATTTAGCTTAAAGAAACAACAGGTAAGGAGGGCCCCGCTCACAGGAGCTTACAATCTTCTCCACGCATACAAATTTAAATGTATTAGAGAAATTTACTACCCAGTTGAACAAGTTTATAACATTATGCAAGTGTATGCAAACTAGAACAATTTATTTTCTAGCATCTACTTTAATATGTAATTGTTCATACTGGGATTAACAGGAGTTTAATAAAACAAAAGTATGTAAATTAGGTTAGAAGTGTGCTTAATGCGTTCACACGTAAACATAAGAAAACTTAAGTATAGAGAAACAATAAGAAAAAAGAAAAAACTCAGGCCAAACAGGTACTAAGCAATTCAAAGCATTCATTTCCTTCTCTTCACCAAACAGCAAATTTCATTACTAGTTACAGACCTCACAAGCAATCAAGGGGTTTGTTGAGGAGTCAGTGAGCTCACGACGCTTGGCTGCCAAATCCTCCAACATCTCTTTCCAAGCAGCAGATACCAATCAAGTAGATAAAACTGATAAAAGCCAGAATGTTTCCCCTTTCTCTTTACTCCATCAGTAAATACTTTCTGGTAAAGGGGGATTATACACACACAACTACCTTGCCTGCTCTTGTTCCTTCCTTTACTAAACTCAAAAGCAGGAAGTTACCACCCTGAACTATCACTCAACAAGGGAGGAGAACCTGTCCCCTCCTCACTAGGGCAGGTAGAGTTGTTGGCAAGGCAGTCGCTGACATCACAGTATTTGGAAAGACTGTACGGCAGCCGAGAGCAAGCAGCTCTCTACCCTGCTTCAGAATGAGAGAAGGTTAATTCTCGTTTCCCCAACCCCCTCAACTAAGCCAGTTCTGCTCCTCCTCTTCCTACAAAAAGACAGAGTGAAGCTTTGACTGCTGCTTCTTGTGCAATAGAGTACAAGGAGAGGCAACACTGAATTAGACCTTCTCATTTACAATTTATTATGCTCCCCAAAGCAATCACCACAGTGACTTGTGCTTTGCAACCACATAATGCTATGTCACCAACATATACTGCAGTACTGTACACATCTAAATAGCCAGATCTTTAGGGCTCAGGTATTTTCCCAGTAAATCAAATGCATGGCATGAAAACTGAACTTCAATAAACAGATGTTTACTGGTTATAACAAAATATGTTTACTAGGAGCAACTAACAAAAACTTTTCCTGGTGCTAAGTGAGGGAAGGTAAGCGTAGTAACCCTGTTCATAATTCGCTTAGCATGACAAAATTAAATATTTTACATCCTGACTTGCCAAAACACATTTTTGTTTCAACAGGCTAACAGGACAAAACACAAAAGGCAGCAATCCCAAGTATACCCCCTACCCCCACACACCTCTAAAAAGGCAGAAAGAATGTTGGATTGAAAATTTCCCTGCCCCCAGACAGATCACTACAAGAGAAACCAGTTTTCCAGATAATCTCCTAGGAGGGACATCATGAAACACTGTTAAAAGTATCAGTGCTCTTGAAAGGTCTAACACCTCACAACTTTCTATATAAAGAACCTTCACTAAAAGCCACATAGCAAGGTAAAAGTACCATGGTTTGGTGAGTTAAGTTTAATTTACAAACACCAATTTCATGCAAAGTCTTAACACTTATCTTATTTAAAACCCAGCAGCTATTATAAATTGTCATTGGTATGAATCATATTTATCTATAAACTGCCATTATCTTGTAATGTACCAATGTACAATGTGACATAAGTAGTCCATCACATAATCTGTGCTTACAAAAGGTAAGGAGGGTCCTGCTGAAACAAGTTTACAATCTAAAAGTTAACCATTTAAAACCAACAAGAGGTCACAATCCAATGGAAAAAAAGGGGGGGCAGTATTTTAATTGTAAAATATCTATAGATAACATCAACTACAGAATTCTAGAGGGATTGGTGTATTCAGCATATTGTATTTTATTAAGTATTGTGGGAACAAATTTCCACATATTTCAAACCAAAAAGTAAGAATTTTCTTTTTAAAAAAACCCAACCCATAGTAAACTTATCCAATAGATGGTGGTTGTACATACGCGCAGGCTGCACATGCAGCACTGGACTCAATATAGTGCTGGGTAGGCACACATAGGAACGGTTATACTCAGTAAAGGCAGAAACTTGTAGACAACACATTTAATGACAAATGCCCACGTTTAAGAGGTAACACGATTACATATATAGAGGAGAAAAAAATAATGCAGTCTTTTCCTTAGACCACAACCTCCCCCAATTGTTATCTGGAATCCTGGCAAGATCCCTCCATAAAGTTTGTGTAACATGGAGAACCAGATGCCAGATATCCTGCCCTGGGTGCCATAAAATCTTATAGGGGACTAGGCACTGGGGTCACAGAGGGGATGCAGCACCTGGCATCTTCAGAGTTATGATTTAAGAAATATGGTTTGACAGTCTAGTCAAAGCCACTTTGGTGCTAGTTGACGTTTACAGTTAGTGTAGTGCACAGGGTTCTTTTTACAATGGAATTTGATGAAGACATTCTGTAATATCTATGTTTTCATTTTGCTCAAGCTCCCCCCCAGTGGTTAATTCTATGCTTCAACCCCCTTGTGCAGCCGGACTGGGTCTGGTGCAGAGAACCACACTGCACATGTGACAGGGAACTAACTTTTCATGGAATTGTGGAGTGGGGGCCTTGCCAGTGCAGCACTCTGCCCAATGACATCGCCAGGGAAACAGGAAATCCAATTCAAATGAATTGGAGAGGATTTATTTTGGTTCCTGCTGCTAAACAAACAAAAAATCTCAGTCAAGGAGAGTGGGCATTCTGCAACAGCTGCCAAACCTTGCAAAGTTTAACTTTTTTTTTTTAGCAATGCAAGATATGCATTTTAAAGTACTTAATTATTATATTCATTAACATTTGTACAATGCATTATTTTGGGCACCAGAGCTTTCCTTGTGCAAACAGTGCGACATCCAGAATAATAGGAAACATGGCAGGAGGGGTTAAACAGGGCCTATGAAAAAAAACAACGGGCGACCTAGCTGACAGGTAGATAGGGGGCGTTAGGTACCTGTACAGTTGTAATAACATGAGGAATGCGATACTCCAGAGTTATTAATTTACAAGGTAACTATAACAGCTTATTAATGGTGTCGGAAAGTGCCTGAGCTCCACACTCCCCTGATACCCAGAGACAAAGGGAGATTCCTGGGAATTTTAGAATAAAACTTTGAATGTCTTTATATTTTGTACAAGGGCTAGTAACATCAAGAGATTCCCACCGATTATTTATTCATTTGTGCAAGTTGTGTTTTATCTCTGTGTATAAGGACTGTGAATTATGTTTGAGGGTCATGGGGGTTAAGGTGTATTTGCTCTGGGCTCTGCAGGAGAGCGGCGAGTCTGCAGGCCTTTTTTTCCCATTAACTCTTTCACGCCCATGTTCCCCTAAAGGTCACAACAGGTAGTTGTTCCACCTGTTTTTTGGGGGGGTTCGGTGACAACACATATGCACACAAATATGCCAACCCTCTTTCAACTCTGGACTACCTGTGTTTAAGGAATATCTATCCCTTCACTCCTCGGCATTCTTATAGAGAGCTATAGGAGTTGAACGCAAAATCTTCAGGTTTTTTGTGTTTATTTTGTACATTTTCTTGCAGCATGGTGGCACTTTAAACCACTGCATCCCATAGGCATTTGTTACCATGGTAGCAAGCTGGCTGCTCCATGGCCTGGTCACTGCCTACAGTCAACAATAAAATGTGGGGTTTCTTTTAGTCCGAACTTCATTATTCTCTTCTGGTTAAGGCAGGCTAGAGTTTACATATAAGTATGTATCCACAATCCTCCTCCTACCACAGCAGATTTCTAATAAAAATTACACTTTGGAAGGTGACCCCTCCAGTCTATGTGAAACAAAGAAATGGCAAATACCTTCTTCCTGCTACGGAAGTCACATTTTAATATGTTTTAATATTGTTTCATTGATGTTTAATAATTTACCAAATTTAGTTAAGGAACATTGAATTGATCTCCAATTATTGTACTTCACAATTTAGTAATGTTAATACCGTATTTGCTCGATTATAAGACGACCCTGATTATAAGACGCCCCCCCCAAAATCTGAATATTAACTTGGGAAAAAAAGAAAAAGCCTGAATATAAGACGACCCTAAAGGAAAAGTTTTACCAGTAAATGTTAATTCATGTAAACTATTATTTTTTAATAAAAAGCTATGATTGAGAAAAATATTTTCTTTGTTTTTATTTGGTGGGGTTTATAGGCTTTCTGGAGTCAGAATAGCATATAGTTGTTTAAAAAGAATATCAGAGAGGCAGAGTGGCATATAGGGGGTTAAAAGGAATAAAAAAGGCTCTTTTTTCCAAATATTAAAAATTTGGTGGGTCTTCTTTAGGGCTACAACCAACGATTATTTAAATAGATTAATTGGCCGATTTTTCGATTAATCGGATTAGAAAAATGAATTATTTTTTTTTTTATTTAAAATAATGTAATAAAAAAAAAAAAAAAAAAAAACCTTACAATTTACACTTTCATCTCTTTATCACAATGGCATTTCTCTATTCACCTTCTTATTTACTGACATAATAAAAGTTATAAGAACCCAAACAGTGTTTCTCAAACTAGGTTTTAATACAAAGTTATTAGTAAATATGAATTCATATGTTAACTTTTTCATATTTAATAAAAACTATGAGGAAAAAAAAAGCCTTGTTTATATTTTCTTTTATTTACCAAACTGCCCCCAGTTATGCACATCTGACCCCCAGCTTGCCACTCTGCCCCCATATATGCCTTTTACCTCTTATATGCCAGAGATTCCACTGTGCCCCCTGATATGCCCAACTTCCAATATGCCACTCGCCCCCATTTATGCCTTATACCTCCCTATATGCCACTCCGCCCCCCATAAATGCCCTGCACCACCCTGAAATTTGTTATACTCCCTGATTCACCACTCTGCCTCTCCCAGATATGCCACTCTGAAATTCATTATACCCCCCATACACCACTCTACCTACCCCATACACCACTCTAGTTCCCCCAGATATGCCACTCTGCTACCCTGAAATTCATTATACCCCCCCTTACACCACTCTGCCTCTCCCCCCTCCCATTACACCACTCTGCCTCTCCCCCCTCCCATTACACCACTCTGCCTCTCCCCCCTCCCATTACACCACTCTGCCTCTCCCATTACACTACTCTGCCTCTCTAGCCCCTCCCATACACCACTCTGCCTCTCTAGCCCCTCCCATACACCACTCTGCCTCTACACCCCCTCCCATACACCACTCTGCCTCTACAGCCCCTCCCAAACACCACTCTGCCTCTCTAGCCGACTCCCTGGTATTTTGCGAACCTGTGTTGCTGACAGGCACTTTCACTGCAGCTTCATAGAAGCCTCAGCGGAAGTGAAGGGGCGTAACGAAGGCTGTCTGTGCGCATCGCGCAGACACCCACCAGCTGACAGAGGATGAGCCTCTGCAGGAGACCTCGATTCTCTGTCAGCTGGTGAGGGTCTGCACGATGCACACAGACAGCCTCCGTTACTCCCCTTCACTTCCGCTGGGGTTTCTACATCATGTGATGCTGGCGCTGCATCGTAGAAGCCCCAGCGGAAGTGGAGGGGAGAGAGAAGTTGTCAACGATTTTCATCATCGATTATATCGATTAGTTGTTGCAGCCCTAGTCTTATAATCAAGCAAATACGGTACTTCCCAAATATGTCACGTATTGACTCATACTTTGTGGAAAACTGTCTATTATATTCCATTGTACAGCGCTACATATAGATGTCTATATAAAATATATTTTTAGATATCTTTAGAATAGGACATATATGTATTAAATTAATAGGAATTATGATGGGGTTGTATCAACTTAAAGGAGAGGGCAAATATGATAGAAATTTTAAACATATAAAAATTTAAAACATGATTGGTCAGGGGGAAAAAACTGGCTCAGAGATCCAAACCAAATTTGCCTTCCCCTGCCTTAACGGACAGCCAGGAGGTTGGTGGACCCAGCTGTTTACGCTCAATATCATCTGGAGAGGACTGAAAAACTTTGTTCACCATGACATTTCTATTTCCGCAGTAGAACACATTTTTTGCTGGTATAGCTTTACTCTATATTGACACTAGCTGTAAACACTGAAATAACTTCAGGTTATCCAAATGTACCAACTTTACCTCAAACAATATAAAAAACATAACTGCATAATAGGAAAAGTGACTCAAACGCTAATTATACATATCAGATTCATACAAGACCATCGGGTAATCAAGAGTGCAGTGTAGGCCTTGCAGCCCAGGACAATAAACTGAACCATTACAAAATGTAATGCAATGTGGTGTGTGTAATATATTTACTGAAGACAAAACGATCATAACCATAGCAGAGAAAACGTTTTTACGTTATTGTGTAGACCAAAACAAATGACACCAGGGTCTATTCACTAAACAGTGTTCGCAGAAGAGTTGAACATTTCAACTGCTCTCTCTGTACATCAATGGCATTCAGTCATTTTCTTTAAGGACTGAGTAAGCTCTGCATGATGCACAAATAATATGGAATTTCTTAAAATCCTATAACTGTACATTATACAGTATCTTACATTGCTGTGCACTTGATAATGTATCTGGACACCATGGAGTGGAAATGTTCAACTCTCCCATAAACTCTGTAGCGAACAGATTCCAGTATGAATACGTATAGCTAGAAATAAAATAAAAATACACAATTAAACAAAAGCTTTAACTATGTAAGTTGGAGCGAATGTTGATATTCTGGCAGGTCAGTGAGACATTTCTAGGGATGCCAAAACATATCGGCCGAAAATAGCATTATCGGCAAAATGCTGTGGAAAATAAAAAAACGGTCGAAAATAATCGTCCAAGGGCCCTGCTGCTTACCTCTGCAGTGTCTCTTGTACCACCCAAGGGAAGCAGGAACCCAGAGGTTCCACATGACTCCACTCCGTTCTTGCTCCCCCTGGGGGGGGGTACAAGAGAAGTTGTTCGCACAGAGAGCGAGCAACACAGGGGGAAGCAGCAGGGCCCTTGCGGAAGTCTGCGAGTAAAAGATCTGCAGTTCAGGTAAGGGGGTGGGGCAAGCTGTATGAACGAGTATGCGTGATTGAGGGAACTAATCTGAATGAATGAGTATATTAGTGTGTGTGTGTGTGATAGCATGGATGTGTAAGTGTGTGTGTGGGGGGGCATGACACAGGAAAACTAATGTGCAGACCCCATACTCCGGGCAGCATCAATACACAAGGAGGGCAGCTAGCCAGGTTTCAGCATGTACTAGCTGAGTTGGCATGATAGGAGTGTGATTGCTAATAGCAATCATACTCCTATCATGCCCAGGTTCCAGCATGTACTGGTTGCCTGGGCATGATAGGACTGATTGCCGTTGACACACACCGACGCAGCACAAAAATGGCAAAATTGCTCTGGGACTTGAGGTACCAAAAACCCTTGGGATTCAAGGGGTTAAACAGCATTGAATGGTTTAGTAAAATATTAGAGTTGTTTGGTAACAGAGTCCTGACATTCTTCCAAAGCTCTTCTATATGTATTACATCAGATCAGAGCAGTGTGACCTCCGACAAACATAATATAGCCTTTGCAGATACTACTTGTAAGCCAAATTTAAAAATGTCAAGCCCTATATTCAATGTACAAGCAAATCATGTTATACCACATTCCAAGAGTAAGACCTGTAAGTAATAGTGAAATAAATTATAGTATAAAAATATGCCGGACGCCGCTGATGCAACCTTCAGCGAGATAAGTTGCGGTGAGCACGTGTTTTGTATCGTTTCCTACACATCACCTCTATGCCAATATTTTTACCTTGAAAATCCTGTTCAGCAATAACACTAGTTGTGCGCGGTGTGGTGTTTAAGCGCAAACACATGCATCATACGTTAACCACTTGACATCTTTAGGACATACTATTATATCCTGTAAAAGTAGTCATCTTGATTTTCACATTGGGAGGCAGAGCGCCCTGCAGATTCACAGATGATCAGGCTGACGGCTTTGTGTCCCCTCTATCAGCAGTATCCAATGGCTTGTACAGATAAAAGTCATGTTAAGAGCGACTGCGTGAACAAATGAACAAACGTTAGGCCGTTTCCTGTAAGCGGAAACTTGAGAGTAGTAGAGACCTTTCAGATTCTGCCTTGTCTGATGAGCCCCTCCCTGTTTCTGATCACATTGTTTGTCCCAGAAAGGAGGGAGCAAAGAACTAAGTGAGATGAGCCTAGATGAAGGTAAGTGAAAATACATTTTTCAAAACAGTGCTGGTCATCTAAAGCTGTGGCAACTGCGAAAAAAATATCACAAGCAAAACTGGGAGAGAAAAAAAAGAATGTATACAGCAGAGACTTGCAGGTGCTGCACATAGCACTGTACAGCACAACATGAGTACTTCTAAAGCTACAGTCATCCTGATCAATTCCACAAAGAGGTACCACATATGTGTTTGTCTAGACATACTATACCTTTCTATGCGACTACCATTCTGTCAAGATCCACTAATGACTTTCCTTTTCTTAGTCTAAATACTTAGTTTGTTTTTTTATCCTGTCTGAGTTTTTGGTACCAACTTTCTTAAAGTCAACCACATAAAAGTCTCCAGAACAGACATTTTAGCATTTCACTATGTCATGCTTTTCAAATGCTTATTTACAGATTGTCACCCTTGTACCTTTGTTTTTTTTTTTTTTAATAAAGTCTGTATATAAATTCCATACTAAAATGCGCCGTAGGTTGTCCACACATTAATGGAGGACAAGTCTAGTTGAAAGGTGCTATGAAAGGTTGAATGCATCTATATAAATGTATCTAGCCATGTACAAGTATACTGGTAATTATCAAAGCATACTGACAAACAGGAAAATGTATTTTAAAAATAGACAATATAACATACGTGACACCCCCACTACATTGCGAATCGTGCATTCTTTCAAAACAAAAAGCTTCTGCAGCAAACCCGGAAAGGGTTAATGGGGGAAAAGCCCACAGTCCCCAAAACTTTATTCGCTGCCACCAAGCTCTGTTTAAAGTCTATAAAAATACCTACCGAGACTTCAATAACCCTCCTCAACTGCTCAAACTCTATAAAAACCCAACCGTAACATGAACACCCATTTGGAGCTCGATCGTAAAACCGGTCGGCAAACTCCTGCTTGATATGTTGATGTCATATTCTGATCTTATGGTACCTTGTACGTTAACTCTGGGGTGATCAAATCCCCCATGTCATTACAAGGGTACGGTACCAAACACTCCCCTTATCTACCTGATAGATTACTTCTCAGGCCCTATTTAACCCTATCCTGGAGGTCATACGGTCAGCACACATCTACATGTTATGATTCTGTTATGGAAGCTTAACCATATATCTCAAATCACAACTCTGAAAATGCTAGGTGCACATCCAGGACAGGACATCTGCCATCCTTTGAAGATGCCCCGCTCGGATGTTCTTCATGTTCTACTCACTTTATGGTGGGATCTGGCCAGGATTCCAAATAACATTTATGGCAAAAAACTATTTTCTAGACTTGTGCATTCATTTTCGCACAAACTATTTTTAAGGAATATTACCGTTTTTCAATTTGTTTTCGTTTCGTCAGAGATCACCTTCGCTTTCTTTAATTCATACCAATGCACAAGAGTGACACAAATTTGTTTATACATTAGATTAGGTACATTAGATTCTTGCCAAGTGTAACCGCCATTACAAACCATTTTGGCTCTCCTTGATGAGGTAAAGTAGGAGGGGCTGTGTGCGAGGGTACACATATCAATAACCAATAGGTAGAAGTAGCCAAAAAAATAGGGGTTGTCTCATTGTTATGGCTGTGATTTATGTGTCCAACAACCTGCGGGAGTTTTTCTTACCTTTTTCCCCCCACTCTGGCCAATCAGGATTTACAAGAAGGGACAAGCATTAGATACATGCACTGACACCATTTTAACTTCTCAGTAGCAGCAGTTAATGGGAATTTGAGTGTGTGACAGTGAAAGCTTAGTAAAGGCTGATGCTCATTACTTACCTATCATAACTTAACTGTTTATTCTGGTGCAGAAAGTGTACCATTGTGGGGCAGATTGGAGAAGCTGTAGTGACTACTGAAATGTATTACAGAGACCGCAGCAGGTGTTATTCCCCGTTCCTGAGTAGAGCTGCCCATTTATGCTAGCAGCCAATTTGTGGACATTTTTTTTTTAACCCCTTCAGTCCCAGGGGTATTTGGTACCTCAAAGCCCGGAGCAATTTTGCCATTTTTGCATGGTTCAGCGTAGGGCTGCAACTAACGATTATTTTAATAGATTAGTTGGCCAATTATTTTTTCGATTACTCGGATAAAAAAAATGCAATTTTTTTTAAATTTAAAATAATGTAATTCAAACAAAAAAAAACAACTTACGGTTTTACACTTTCATCTCTTTATTGCAATGACCTCTCTATTCACCTTATTTTACTGACATAATAAAAGCTACAAGAACCCAAACAGTGTTTCTCAAACTAGGTTTTAATACAAAAGTTATTAGTAAATATTAATTCATATGTTAACTATTTTTCATATTTAATAAAAACTGAGAAAAAAGCCTTGTTTATATTTTCTTTTATTTACCAAACTGCCCCCAGTTATGCATATCTGACCCCCCAGCTTGCCACTCTGCCCCCATTTATGCCTTTTACCTCTTATATGCCAGAGATTCCACTGTGCCCCCTGATATGCCTTATACTCCTTATATGCCAGTGATATGCAACTGAGCCCCCTGATATACCTTTTACCCCCAGATATGCCTAATATCGATATGCCTTATACCCCCTATATGCCTTATAACTTCCAATATTGCACCACCCTGAAGTTCATTATACTCTCTGATTCACCACTCCTGCTGACAAGTCTACACATTGAGATGCTCCAACAATCAGGAGGTTCCGAAGCTTGCAAGAGATGAATTCGGCAACTACTAGCCAGCCCCCCTGGACAAGCAATCAAAAGTGGGTTGAATATTCAGATTATGTAGGAGTGGTGTGCTAAAGCTCTGAAGCTGCACCTTTTCCAAAAGGTGCATTAATCATTGGTGGAGCTGTATGGGACACTAAACTGTCTTTAAATTATTGCTATATCAATGCAACACTACACTTAATCAATGGATCGACCCCAGAGTACATAAAAATATTTACTAGACATCCCACAGGCAGTAGCCATAGGTCCTAAACATCACAGCAGGCAACTACATTTTTGTAAAACCCTATAATGTTCCCAAAAACAAGGAATGGCACCAAAAATATAAACAAAATTGTTGTTCTAAATATACAGATTTGTCCAGCCCTGCAATTCAGTACTTATTACAAAGTCAAAAGATAATATACACACATAATAAAACAAATTCCAGTGCAACTCAACACATGGAATGTCATAATCTGAAGGCATCTATCAGAAGTTTTTGCTGGCACTTACCTGGTCTGAGTCTCGCTCATTCACAGTTGGTAATGGCATCCTTGTGGACATGTTTCGTCTAAATTTATATCCGTGTTAAGGAAAGCATTGGATAAGACTGTAAAAGTGTAATTAGCTTTATTTTTTTTCTATTTTTGGAGCGCAAAAATGAGAGAGGATTTATATTATTCCAAAAGTAAAATAATGTAGATGCACACGGCTAGTTATACATTAAGATACCCTGTTTGTGTTGTAAATATATATATATATCTATAGGTATCTAAACAAAAGCCTAAGGGAAAACGTACTATGACAATTAGCTGCACCCAGGGTTCAGAAGGTACCTATGCATGTATCACAGCATTACTGTTGATTGAAAAATATAAATGATGCGTATGCATGCAAATACCCAAACCGGGGTGCCGAAAAATATCCTAGATGACACCCAACCTAGGCCTCAGGGACTATACAACCATAAGCTCCCACAGGAATGGTTCAGGCCAAACTGGTAGCGTATAATTAAAACTCCATTCTCCATGCCCAGATAGGCCCCAGGTGGATACTAAGCTTAACACAGATCACACTTGCCCCAACTACCACTCAGCAAAGAAGCACACAGGTGGCAGTAACCCAGTATCGATTGTATACCACCCCGCGTTAAAAACCTGCCCCCCTCCTCACAGTGTTAGAAAGGGGGAGGGCAGGGAAAAGACCGGATCTACCGCGTCACACCCTGCCTTTCACAATCAGGTAACCACAAATAATTCCTAAACGTATCCTTCTCCCCCACCCCCTTTCTATGTTGGCCTCTTAAATGCGTGTGCTCGTGCAATCCGTCATACAACTATCGCCTTCCTCTACGACTCTCTTGCCTCCTCTTTCAATTAATTATTAACGACGACACAACCCCCTGAAGCTACCGGGATAGACCTGTGTAAGGTATGAAGTTCTTGCGGCTGTGGGGGAGGGGATAGCAGCAGGTTAGTTTCCCGCGCAGGTCTCGCGCTCCTTCCCACCCTTACACAGCGCGCGCGGTTGATATCTCGCTTGTCCAGGTGTGTGACCGGCGCGCGCCGGGCGTCCTAGGAAGCCTGCCTGTTCCTCCTCTCTACAGGAGGGGAGGAGCCCGCGCGCTCACGCATGACCCAACGTCCCCTGACTGCAGTAGCTTTGGTGGGAGAGATGGAAAGTCGTCGCGCGCTTGCGGCGTACTCGAGACCACCCCTATTGGCGGTATCTGGCACGGCCTCCTTCGTGACTGCGCTGTCCGAAATCTTAAATCTGGTTCCTGGAGGCACACGCGCGTTATAAACACCTATCGATACCGCAGAGACATAGCACGTTTACGAAGTAAGGCGTAACAGCCGAAAATAATTATAGGGGCGTAGAATAAAAGGAGCCATATCCAAAGGTTTTCAACTTGCAGAGCTTGGCCGGCAGGCAAATTGGTGCACTTTTGGAAGTGGAATCTAGTCTTCTAGAACGCTCAAACCGACAAGTGTGCCGTGTTAAGCAAAACCGTCTTAATTTTAAGGCACTGTCTTGACAAGCTGCCCCACTGTCCATTTTTGTGTGGGGATCATTGTCCATTTAAGGACGCCAGAAGAGCGTCCCTGGTATACTCACAAAGCAGTTAATTGAATCCTGTGTTTTTGCAGAAAAGATGCCATCTGCACAGTATCATAACCCCCAGCATTTCATGTGCCCACACTGGATCTTTGCTGGTGTGTGACTTGAAAAAACTGTGAAGAGAGTGACAGTACTAATAGTGCAAAGGAATAAATAATAATATAAACACTACTTCCACAGCTGCAACCCTACAACACCACTCTCCAAATGTTGATATCCGAAATAGTATCCACCTAGGGGCGCTCGTGTAAGCCAGTAAAGAACCGGGCAAAAACAATAACAGTGTAGCAGAAAAAACAATATTTGTATGTTATGCGTAAATCATTGCGCTCACAGTATATCTATATATATATTCACGCCTTTTGAGGAAAGGGTCTAATCACTAAAAGGGAGAGTTTTCTGGAGAGGTGTTTTTCACAGTCTATGTGTCATGAAATTATGCTTTATGGAGAGCCACCTCAGCCTTCACGCTAGAGAAATTGGCTAGTATTGGCTCTTCTTGATGTATAGTGAAGTGATGCAGCTGGAACCACTAGTCTCCAGCAAACTCTCCTTTCAGAGAATAGACCCCAAAGAGCCACCGCATAGCACACAGCTTCAGACCATCCCTTTTATAGCTCCCTGGGCTTGTCAGGACATCAGAAGGTCTCCCCTAACGATCATGATCCCCACTGTCCACCAAAGTAGGAGAGTTTCGCTGGATAATGTCTGTAAGTCTCAGAAAACAAGAAATGTTGATGGGTATGCAACTACCCTTTTGTAAGTGTGTCAACTATATGTGGTTGCAGATAGTAAGAGCAAAGCAGGGTTTTTTTCTTCTTTTGTACCAGTATGTTCAATGCCTGTTAATGATATTTAATTTTTCTTCATTGTACCCTACTGTAACAGCGCCATAGGCATCACTACAGGGGGGCAGTTGCCCCTCCTAGATTATTCCTCTTGCCCCCCCACGAATTTGCGGCAAGAAAAAAAACAGCTGGAGGACCAATATGCACAGTGCCACGAAGCCCCCAAAACAGTAGCGTGTCTATGGGGGAGGGGGTGAGCGGAGAGGCCGCCTCCCCTGGGCCCGTCTTCAAGACTGCACCAAGACAGGTATAAGATTGTGCTGAGCAGGGATGGTTGGGGAGATCACAATCTCCCTCTAAGCGGCCCAACATTTGGGAGCGCGAGGTCTGTCCTTTCAGACCTCGGCTTCCATGCTCCCTAATCACTATGTGCCAGCAATTGATGCCAACATATGACGTCATACCCCCGCGATCTGCATTAATAGCCGGCACAGTGATGAGGGAGCACTAAAGCAGAGGTCTGAAATGAAAGGCGCTCCTATGACAGGATGGAGGGTGAAGTAAGAAAGGTAAGAGATGGGGAGAAAAGGGGTGTAAAAGCAGTGTATGTGTATATATGTTAATGTTTGTAAGCTGGTGTGTGTGTAAATGCAGGGGTGTACGAGTGCAGTGTATGTGTATACATGTGTATGTGTATATGTGTGTTTATGGGCAAGTGTGTGTAAGGGCAGTGTATGTGTATATGTGTGCTAATAGGCAGGTATGTGTAAAGGCAGAATGTATGGGCAGTCGTGTGTAAGAGCAGTGTATGTGTATATTGTATGTGTGTTTATGGCCAGGCGTGTGTCAATAAAATAATCTCCGTACAAAAAAAAATAGCTGAAGGGGCTAGTTTCAGCTCTGCTAACAACCACCAGGCAGTGCGAGAGCCTGCCGCTCTGTCTCTGAACTTATTTGTAAGCTATGAAGAAAAACTTTCAATAGTTTTCCTCTCTTTCTTAGGTCTGAAGCAATACCTGAGGAAGAGGGGAAAACTTTTGAAAGCTTGTCTTTTAAGTATTATGTTAATCCACTAAAAAGGTATCATTGCATACTGCAATACTCTGGTGCTTTGCTATCTTATTTATATATATTTATTTAGTTTTTTCAGTGGCATGATTTAGTGGTGGAACTTGTTAGTGCCCCCAGTTTTAATTGTGGTATCTTATGTGCCCCCCTATATATTGTTCCTAGAGTCACCACTGAACAGCGCTAAAGAATCTGCTGGCGCTGTATAAGTTACTGTAATGTTGTACAACTGATCACATGCGTGGTGGCAATATACATTCTCAATTCTTTTACTTCAAACAGCGATATTGTTCCTTATTTCTAAATGAACTCTTCGCATGAGCACAGATGGAATTATACCGGAGTTAAACTGAAGGAAAACTTGAAAAAAGAAAATCCCCTTTGACACTCTACAGGCATTCTGTGGTTTTAGTTCCTATGACATTTTTTGCCTCTTCTACTCCTCTCCTTTAATATACTGTTTCTCCCTTCTCTTATAATAACCCCGCTGTAATACACTTGAATTATTTTTTTCTCATCTCACTTTAAGTCTTTTCCTTCTAAACACCTTTGATGTTTTTTAAAGGGGGTGTTCTTTTTACTTATATATTATGCTCTTGCTTAATATTTCTCCCACTGTTTTTCTCTATATTTCCCTTTTTATCTTCTTCTTTTTAATTTAACAGTGCATCATTTCTTCTTGAGGGAAGGGTACACCTTTCTTTTTTTCTTATGGTCTCTTTATACTACCTTTGATTCTGCATTAAGTCAATGTTTTGTGTATGTTTTTTCCTTTATAGAATTCTGTACATTTTTTAACTGCTTTAAAATGTTAATATTTTATAAATGTTCTTCCTGCTTTTTGCTGCTTTTCTCGTTTTTACATATTTCATTATATTTCATTACATATGAGATGTGGGTTTCTGAGACCAACTGCTAAGTCTGTATTGACCAGTACACTATGAAAGTTCAGCAGATAGTCTTAACTCAGCAAAACTGACATGTAGTGCAGTGAAGTTTAAATCTTCAGGCTGATTAACTAGAATTTTAACCCGAGGGAAATTATGAATGTAACATTTGCTACATAGCCTAGATCTGAAAAGGTGTTTATCCATCTATCTCTCCAGAACAGAGCAATGGTGTTTGTCTCTTAACTTCTTCACTTGTCGTTCAGGAACTACCAAAGGCCGCTACACCTCCAAACTATTGCCCATTGGATTTATCAAGCTATTAGAACTGCATATTTATCTGCAGGACAAACACCACCTTGGGGATTAAGGCTCACTCCACCAGAGCAATTGCTATGTCTTGGGCAGAGAGCTGTCTAACTTGGCAAAAAATTTGTAGGGTGGCAACATGGTAGAGTCTTCACCCATTCACTAAGCATTATCGGCTAGATAAGCTAGCCTCCAAAGAACTTTCTTTTAGAAGAAAGTTGTTGATGGCTGCTGCTACTGAATTTACTTTATGGTGTGTGCCCCCCTCCCCTTTTTTTCTCTGCTACATTCAGCACTGGGGGTTGACGGCATTGTGCACCGGCTGCCAGAGAGGAGGATCCAGTGCTGCGGGTGACCTGGATCCTGACCCTGCTGCTTGTCACCAGCAAGGCTAAATGAAAAAGATTAAAAGAAAAAAACACACCTGCCCGGCACCTGGAACTGCATGTCGTGGGCGGGGGGAGTGCATAAGGTACCACATCGGGCCAATACAGTACCTTTTCATTTAGAGTCCTGCCTACCCAAGAGGGAGGAGTCTCTCTCTCACGTATGTGCCACCAATAATAGCAGGGAAAAAATAATTCTCTGTTTGTGGTGTAGGATTTGCAGGACCTGCCAAATTTTAGAAAATGTTTGGATTGGTCACTCTAGGAAGATGTATTTCTTTCCTGCTTTGGCTTTTTTTGTACAAATTTTAAACTGCCATTTGAACAAGGTGAATGGCTATCTTTTTGTATCAGGTATTTATCTCTAAGTTTACTGACTGAGTCAGTAAGAGTGGATGATTTAAAACAGCTCGTACATTGTGACTAAATAAAAGACATAGACAAATTGGGATTTCACCTGTCTGGCACAATAATGCTAGCGGTTGGTTGTTTTCTTTCTGGGAACCTTACATTGGGGTTACATTGATTTTTTTTTTTATTATTCCTTTGGGAACTTAAGGCCAATTTTAATTATCTGTTGGTAAATTTTAAGTTAAGAGGACATACACTTTTCCTTGCACGCTGCTCTTCTGCTTCCCCACTGCGAATTCCCCCTCTGGCTCCCTATTACCTTAACATATAAGGCCCTCCTCCATACATTTGTGCCCTCATAAAAACATACTTCACTACTCGATCTTTACATTCTTCACATGGGCTAAGGCTCTCCTTCTCACTTATCACCTCTTCCTTTTCCCATATTTAAGATTTCACTTGTTCTGCCCCATACCTCTGGAACCTACATCCACCGAACCTTCAACTTTTACCCACCCAACTTTTTCAGAGAAGTATACCATCTTAGTTGCTAGATCTTTACTGCCACAACCCCCACACTACCTCTCACCTTTCTTTGATCCTTATGTTTGTTCTCATCCCATTCTCTCAAGATTGTAAGCTTGAGAGTAGGGCCCTTTTCACCTAATATATCGGTTTGTCTTAGTCTGTTAATCCTAGTCTTGTCATACCTCTTGAATATATGTATTGTAAGAAGCACTGCATAAATTGTTGGCGCTATATAAATAATAAAAAAAATAATAATAAAAGCCTTAAAAATATTTCAAAATATTTTTTTTTGGGGGGGGGGCAATCACCACACTGTGATGATCAGTGTTACCAGTGAATTACCAGTGGCTCGCTTCCCCCTTCTTATGAAATGAGGGAATTACACAGCAGGAACAGTCCTTCCAAGGAGTCCTTGGAAGAACAGGGGAAAATTTGTGTTTGGTGAAAGTATGGAAACAATGATTGCTGATTGCCTGCGTCCATCGTGCAGACCTTACTCGGCTGTCAGTGAGAATTCCCCGCACCGATGCGGGGAACTCTGATCTCGGATAGCTGGGGAAGAGCTGCGCGATGGACGCAGACAACCCCCGCTGCTAACTGCACCTCCTTCCGGCTGCAGCAGACGTTGTCTACGCAAATCTCGTACACGTCTACACGCTGCCCCAGCTGCACACCGGGGAGTCAGACGCACTGGTAAGTTGAGGGGCGGGGGGGGGGACAGGAGGATCCAGGTCCCCTGCAGCGCTGCGGGGGATCTGGATCTTAGTCTCATAGTCAGACCTATTTGAGGTCTGATTATAAGACGACCCCGATTATAAGACGAGGGGTATTTTTCAGAGTATTTGCTCTGAAAAAAACCTTGTCTTATAATCGAGCAAATATGGTACTATTATATATTAATTATTAGGAAGCTGTGGAAACCATGTTGAGTTCAGATTTAATATACATACAATCATACAGACATGAGTAGATTCAGAATGTTAGCCCCTCCATTACCAGGCATGAGCAGATTCAGAGAATTAACTCCTCTATTACCAGACATTATACACACACAGTCACACAAACACTGTCACACTGACAAACACACATACCTGGTGCTGGCTGGAGCTTACACTGAGCTTGGTGTGAAAGAGGGACTCAGCCTATCAGGAACTCTCAGGCAATCAGGAGAATTGAGACCTCCTTCACTCAGACTTCTCATTCTGGGACAATGCATTGTCCCGGTTTGAATTACCAAACCATTGGAGCGCATGTACATAAGGGGAAAAAAATAAATAATAATAATAGTGCAATATGTTGAAACCAAATTGTGTAATGTGTGATATGAAATTCACTCACACTTGGTGAATCGGACCCATCAGATAATTCAGACAAAATGTCTGTTTAATGGCTTCTTAAAATCTGCAAAACAGTAAATGGATGGTCATTGGACTTTTAAAGATTTGAAACTTTGATGCACAGCCTTTTATGTTGTGCCACTAGCTACTGTAAGTGCCACCTGATTTCTTAAAGCATTTTATCCAAAGATACTACGCCATTGTAGTTTACTGTTTTGTTTTCTTTACGTGAAAATTAGGCCCTTATTCACATTCTTTTCACATTTTGATTGTCCCAGTTTGAGGCTCCAGGGACCCGGGACTTAAAGTCCTATTGCGGGACTGTCCCGGGCCATCCGGGACATGTGGTCACCCTAATTAATGTTGGACAAAACGAAAAAAAACTGATATCATCACAATCAAAGGGATGTAGCCTGAGGAAGACAAAATAAGCTCAATAATCAAAATGAAGGCTTATCAAGCCGAGAGAGGGCTGATTTGTTTTCTTGACATGACAATGTACTTTGTCTAATACATTCAAAATAAAACGATGACTGTACTATTACATGGATACTTAAAGCAAACTCCTATATTTTTTTTATTACTGATATCAAAATATGTTTTCAAAAGTATTTTGCCTTTTTCGCTAAAAAGGCAGTTGCATACTGGCCTTTTTAATGTGCTCTAGTTCTGTTATCTTAGCTCAGTCTACTAAAACACCCTTATTCTTTAGCATACTGCCTTGTGGTAAACAGAAGATGCCAGCGGAGGAAATGATTTCATTCAACAAAGAGGGGTTTGTAGGAAATTCCCATAAAGAATCAGCTTGGAGTTGTGTTTGAGTAGCAAATGTCATGCAAAATATCATGTGACTGACAACAATGGCAGCTTCCAGATCTGCAGATCTAGTTTATGAAATAAGACTAAAAGTTTTTGTCAATGCCAGCCATTTCTCTATACAGCAATGTGTTTTTCTATGAGACTTCTCCTTTAAGAAAAAAAAATTAGAATGGCAATGTTATGAAAATCATTAAAAAGTTTTAAAGCACTAGTAAAAGCACCTTTCTTGTGTCTCACGAAACAAATATAGACATAGGTTGATTAATTTAAAGTTGCTTTGATCAAGATTTGCTGTATATTCCTCATTTGCATGGTGTATTAAAAAAAAGACAAAGAATTACTCTCTAGTATTTGCCACCAACAATAATCTGTATATTTAAGGAGTCACAGTAAAGTAATTGGATTACAGTCCTCTGCAATTTATTCTATTGTCGGCCCTCCTTTTCCAGTGGTGTGATTTAACTACACAGACTGAAGAAATCGTTGACTGTGGCTTCCTTAAACTAAAATATATAGTTAACGCTTGGGCCATGGCTTTAAGATTTTTAGATGTCTCCCAATTGCTCCATTTAATATTGACCACTTTTAGGCATTTAGAATATTAAGCTGGCTCCAAAGTTTGTCTGAGCTGGCTTACTTCTACAAAAACCATTGAAGTCTTAATGGGTATCACATAACGTTAGCAAAACTGCAAACACTGTCCCGACCACTTGTGGGAAAATGTTTTCTGAACTCTGAGACTCAAAGCGTTAAAATCCAAATACTGGTCATCAGGTACTAGACCAGGGGCGTCCAACATGCGGCCCGCACCTCAAGCCCTGCTACTTACTTGTGGGAGGGTCTTCTGGACTGCACAGAGGAAGCGGAGTTCACGTGACATCCTACTTCCTCTGTGCTTTAGCTGTTAGCAATCACACTCCTATCATGCCAAGTCAGCCAGTACATGCTAAAAACCTGGCAAGCTGCCCCCCTTGTGTGTTGTGTTGTGTATTGATGCTGCCAGCAGTATGGGGTCTGCAGTTACAGCCACCCTGTACCAGCATGTACTGGCTGACTTGGCATGATAGGAGTGTGATTGCTAACAGCAATCACAGTCCCATCATGCCTAGGTTGCAGCATTTACTGGATGGATGTGTAAGTGCTGGAACCTAGGCATGATAGGACTGTGATTGCTGTTAGCAATCACACTCCTATTATGCCAAGTCAGCCAGTACATGCCGAAACCTGGCTAGCTCCCCCCCTTGTGTATTGATGCTGCCAGCAGTATGGGGTCTGCACATCACTTACAGCCACCCTGTACCAGCGTGTATTGGCTGACTTGGCATGATAGGAGTGTGATTGCTAACAGCAATCACAGTCCCATCATGCCTAGGTTCCAGCATTTACTGGATGGATGTGTAAGTGCTGGAACCTAGGCATGATGGGACTGTGACTACTGTTAGCAATCACACTCCTATCATGCCAAGTCAGCCAGTACATGCTGAAACCTAGCTAGCTGCCCCCCTTGTGTAGTGATGCTGCCAGCAGTATGGGGTCTGCACATCACTTACAGCCACCCTGTACCAGCATGTATTGGCTGACTTGGCATGATAGGAGTGTGATTGCTAACAGCAATCACAGCGAGCACAGTCCCATCATGCCTAGGTACCAGCATTTACTGGTTGCCTGGGTTGCCAGCATTTACTGGTTGCCAAGTCATATTGCTAATTTTGTCCAGTTGTGTGTTACCTACTTTTATTAAAAATGTGAGTTTTTATTATTATTTTTAAAGGTGGGGGACATTTTCGGTTTTGGCTAAGTGAACCCTGAATGTTTTGGTCCAGAATTTTCATTTTAGTTCATCCCTAGAATAAATCTAGGGAATCCTGAATTTGTAGTCGCAAAACTTTCTAGGCCCAGAAATCAGTGAGAAGTGGCCCACTGCAGAAAAAACTTGGACACCCCTGTACTAGACTGTGCTGCTTGGCTTGTAGCCCCACCTTCTTTCCAGGGATAACACCCACTCATTTAAAGAAGTCTGGAAGGGTGTAGTTGTGGGAAAATTCTGTTGTACAGGTGATTCACTGCATAACAAGGCATGGCATCCTCTCTACTCTAACCTGTTCAAATTCTTTAAACATTAATATCATACTTAACATAATAAATATAACTTTATATACAGGATATAATTTCGAACCACATGCAATTACCTACGTACACACATTTGTGTATATATTATTTCTGTTTGTATGATGTCATCAAAATATTCAAGGACATTACTTACAATGATCATATATATCAGATTGTTATGAAACCATCACTCTAATCTGTTGCAATAATTCTTCTACACAATGTAAATTTAAACAAAGGAGCAATATTTGGATAAAGAAACAGTCATGTTATTTCATTTCAAAAGAAACAAGAATAGGAGAAATAGAAAATCTATTTAAATTTTTTATTTAAATTAACCCATAAGAATGTGGATGACTGATCCCTCTTTGCTGCTGTTTGATTAGTAGCTGTAATGGTTAAAAATACAGACCAAGTGCTGGAACACTTTGCATCTAAGGTATAAGCTAAAAGATCAAAAAGTATCTACACCTCAATCCGGGGCAAAATCATAGAAAAAGTGACATCCTATAGCTTTTTTTTGCCCCCCCCCCCTTTATTCCATTTTGTTTGTGGACGTGTTTCCACCTTTGATCTACCCTGTACTGGTCATACTGTGATCATCAAGCATGGCTCCATAACCCTGTATGGCTGAGTGCAGTGTGTGTGATCAGCCACCAGGAGGAGCAATCAGAGATCCAGGCAAAGTGTGGATAGACACCCTCTGTCTTTTCTCACAGTCAGAAATTTACAGGGGTTAAGGGCATCCTATAACTTTCTTTGTGGATGAACCTGTACATCCTTAAGGGCCTAAAACGGGATACATTTGTCAGTAAAACTGAAAGCAGCATTTAGAAACTTAAAAGTGGGCTCAAATTGAGGAACAGGAGAGTAAATAAGTTTTATTGTTTTTTGTACCCTTCGTGAACGAGGATGTCTTGTTTCGCTGTAATTTTCTTCTTTCTCATTTATTTACTCACACAAGGGTTTTCTTTAGATACCATTTTTGATCATATCATCTAAAATCCTATATAAAAAATGGTGAAAAATTGAAGGAAAAACCCCACACTTTTCTCACTCTTATTTGAAAAATATTTGACTCATTTACAAAAGCTAATGAAAACACCTGCTAAATAGATTCTAATACGTGTCCTATGTTAAGAAATATACAAAACCATTTTTTTCAAATCTGCTAATCCTGCCCCCATGTCGTATTTGGGATATCTTTGAAGCCAGCCCCTTCAATTTACCACTCAAACCATATATTTTTTAAATGCAGACACCCGGGAGTAACCCTTTCCATGCACTTTGCTAACCGGCCTTTTTCAAACTTTATGAGTTATTTTGTGTATTTTTTTTCCTCACACAAATTGTACTTCAGGTATATATTTACAGTTCCTGGTATGTATCAAAACAATACAGCAATATGTTTTCAGCAATATCTCTTGAGTACAGTGATACCCCCTGTAGGTTTGTCAGGTTGTTTGCGGACTCAAAGGCCAGATTTGGAAGGTGCATTTTTTCATTTTGACATCTGGTCAGTCTGTACCCATGTTCTATTTGGGATATCTTAGAACCCGGCTGTGACGGGACACCCTGTACCCCGACTGGGTACACCCGCCAAACTACGCTTCCTCCTGCCGGGACACCAGAAATTAACCCCATTCAGCACCAGACAGAACTAGCGTTGTAGAGAGAAGAAGGATGCCACTGCACCTGTAGCTTAGTATACTGAGCGCATGTACTGTCCTGAAAAAGACAGTGAGTATTGCAGCAGCCTGCCTCAGCACCAATCTTGAGGTAAAAACAGGACAAGTTTTATTTGGAAACAACATTTAAACAGTACAAGTGGGTAATTTACATACAACAGTCACAGCAAACCACACATAGTTCTTCATCAGGCCTCCTTTGTACATGGCTCAGTTTTGCACTCCCTGACTTCTGTCTGAAACCTGCTGGATATCAGATTTTAGTGCAAATGCCAGCCATGGAGATCTTTGTCCTGTAACTCTTCACCTAATGGAGAATAACTCCACACGGAAACCCCCTGCCAAAATACATGTGCACCAAATCTGCATCCCATCTCCTTAGTCTTTAGAGTCTGGTACTTGGGGAAACATGGCACACTGTTCCATCCCCAAAAACAGAACAGGGCCTATAGTCTGTAGGAAAAAGGCTGGCCCTCAGGCCCCTCCAGGAGCCCAGCCCTCAGGCCCCTCCAGGAGCCCATGGCACAGAGGCTTCCGTGACACTGGCCAATTAGATTTACCGCATCAAGCCATAAATATTTTTAAACTAGACAGCCAATGGGTATTTCATGGGACTTTTGTTTTATTTCTTGAAACTGGATGGTTCCTCTGATATCGCTGGATAATAATTTTTACATTACCACATTTTTATTTAACTATTTTTTTCATGTATGTATGCATGTATGTATGTGAAAACCTGAAGGCAAAACTCTTGCAATGGCACTTGTGAACACTCGCCACAGTGGTCACGGTGCGCCCTGGGGTAGGTTTTCGGTATCGTTGAATACCTTGTATTAACACACACACTCTTACGCCATACTGTAAAAAGCACAGAAGTGCTAATAGCATACACTCGCTGAAACACCCACACCATACTCATTAACATCACACACACATTAATATATACTGTCACAATATATAGAGATGTACTCACGTTCTTGGATGGAACCTAGATGCAGATAGGACCACACTTGCTAGTGGTACATGCTACACAAGATCTGGCGATGAAACAGAACTCTAGGGGGTAGTCACAAGCCAGAATGATGTACAAAAATAAAGTGAATAACGGCGCTTCTAATAAATATTTTGATATATAAAGTGAGTATAAATAGCTGCCAGCACTTGACACTTAACCCCTACGTGACAATAAAACAAGCAAAAGATAAAGTGCAGCGCTCAGTTTGTAATAATTCTATATTAATAGTGTTATGCAATACTTGAACATGTCCGTCCTTACAAAATAACACCCATCGTGCATAAAAAAACAAGCCAGAATGAAAATAGGATGTGCAGATTAGTGCAATCAGGGTGCAATCAGATGCCAGGATAATCAGTAAACAAGCCAGTAGTCAGAATGCCATAAATCATGATAAACAATTAAGATACCAGAGATCAGAATACTCAATCGGCAAGCCAAAAACCAGGGTACTGAAACACGCTGGCAGAGAGCAATTTGCTTCTACTGCAGGCATAGTATAACTGACTGAGGAGCAGGCATACATGGCACGACCGCCATGCCGAGCACCCAGCCGACGCTTCCTCCTGACCTCGCCACGAGGTAAGTGTAGCGACGAACCGGGAGCCGGACGAACGGACACAGGACGCCGGGGGACAGTGGATCTGCGGGAGCGGGCGACACTTAGGCAAGGATTGTATCGCCCATACATGCATTTTGGAGCTAGGATAGCTCCAAAAAATTGTGAGTACCACATTTTTATATATACCTGGAGTATACTACACCATTGTGCTACTTTTCTTTTTTTCTATTTTTATTGTTGAAGCGCAACCACTACCCCCTTTGTGAATTTCTGTTTTATAGCTAACAGTTCTTTCTTTCCGATGTCATAATTGATCTTTGGTGGGGTGAGTCTTCAAGAGTAATATGCTATGAGATGTAATCTTTCCTTCTATCCTTGCTTTTGGAAGAGTACAGATGATATGATCTGGGAGAATCCTTGTATAAATATCCTGTAGAAGTTGGCAAATCTGATAAAACATTGTATAGCTTTTTTGTCATTAGGTACCGGTCATTAGAGAACTGCAGAAATCTTTTAGGGTCCATTTGTATGGTCCCAGGTGATAGGATAACTCGACTTAATACTTTTTTCACACATTCCCTATGTTGAGGGAGAGTAGTAGAAAAGATGAGTATATCATCCAGGTAGACCACTATGATGGTATCAAGTGACATTTTTCCCTAATTACCAGAGACTCTGAAGACTGTGGATCTTGGACATAGATTTGGGCTGCCTGTATTTTGGGAGGGGGTTTATGTGTGGTGCTACTCTCCATCAGGCGAGGACTTACAGGACAGAGACCTCTATGGCCAGTATTTGCACCAAGAACTGATTCCAGCCGTTTCGACTGGTTTTGGCCAGAAGTCACGGAACCGCTCATGTTTACCATCTTCTCCACAGACTACAATAACAACCCCCTACTGGGCTGAAATGGGGCTGAGTGCAAATACTGAGCAGTGTTCAAAGGGGGGCCTGATGGAGAACTTTGTCCTGCTTTGACTACTGTATGTAATTTACCCCTTTGTATTTTTTGAAATAACGGTATGTTTCCCATTAAACTGAGTTCCTGGTTTTACCCTCAAGCATCTAGTCATGGCTAATGTTTCTTGAGGGGAAGGCGTTAACAGACAATATTCTCACATCAGCCTATAATATGCAAGATGTTCAGTGGTCTGAGCAGCGGATATATTCATACGAGGTCTGTTACAGTCACTAAGAACATTGTTTAAGAAATGCTAAAACAAAGCAGATGCTTTGCATAATCCAAATGGCATCACAAGGTAATCATAATGTCCCTAACGGCTTTTAAATGCAGTTTTCCATTCATCACCCTGCCTGATATGGATTAGATTATATGCACCACGGAGATCTAATTTTGTGAAGATAATAGCCGTCTTCATTTGATCCAATAGTTCAGGAAACAAGGGGCATGGATAATGGTTTTTAATGGTTATTTTGTTGATAATCCACACAAGGCTGGAGACTACCGGCTTTCCAACCTACAAAGAAGATTCCTACCCCAGCAGGTTTTATAGATGGACGGATCAATCCTTCTCCAAATTTTCTTGGATATATTCCTTTAAACGTCTTAAATCAGGATGAGGTAATGGGTAGATCCTGCCGAATGGAACGGGTGGTAATTAGTCAACTCTCTGCTTGTCAAATACAAAAATAAAGATATAGATAAGTGAGGTGAACTGTAAGTAGGAGCATGGGCATAGGAACCACTAAAAATCTGGGGGGACAGCATTTTTCCCCATCAGATCCCCACTTTCTCCCCATCTTTTTTTTTACAAACACGTACAATAATATATAACTTGAAACACAGGTAAGAATAATGTACGTTTAATACATTAAATATAGGAAAAAACAGCTAATCTTTGTAACAAAAACATTTTTTTAAATATTAAAAAATTGGACCCTAGGCAAGCATTTCCTTTGGCCGCGCTCCAGTACGCTCCCTAGCATGCAATCACTCCCTCCGCTCCCACACCAAAAAAAATATATGTGCCACACTGACTGTAGATTAGGGCAAGACTGTGAGAGTCAGTGCAATCTTCCCTCCTTCTGACTGCACCGTGACATTAAATCCAAAATAGAGAAGCAGAGGCTCAGCACTGAAATGGTAAGGTGAGTTTATTTCATACAGGCAATGTTTCGACACACAGGTCGTTCACGTTGCCTGTGTGAAATTAACTCACCTTACCATTTACCCCCTTCTCACACTATCTACCCCCCCTTCTCACACTATCTATCCCCCTTCTCACACTATCTACCACCTCCCTACCCCCCTTCTCACACTATCTACCCCTCCCTACCCCCCTTCTCACACTATCTACCCCTCCCTACCCCCCTTCTCACACTATCTACCCCCCCTTCTAACACTATCTATCCCCCTTCTCACACTATCTACCACCTCCCTACCCCCCTTCTCACACTATCTACCCCTCCCTACCCCCCTTCTCACACTATCTACCCCTCCCTATCCCCCTTCTCACACTATCTACCCCCTCTTCTCACTAGCTACCCTCTCCCTACCCCCCCTTCTCACTAGCTACCCTATCCCCTTTGGTCACTTACCCTGCAGTCCTGTGGTGGGAGCGCGAGGCCTCTGCTCTGCCGTGATACGCGCAGCTTCACTGCTGAGCGCCGCCATATGCCGGCGCTCAGCGTGAAGCGCCGGCAACAAGACAGGCGCCTCATGCTCCCACCACTGCAGTCGGGGCAGCGTTGAGGCGGGTGGTAGGGAGCAGAAGAGACAGAAGGATACCGAGCGGTTGCTGAAAACCCCTCTCTCTCCTTCTGCTGCGTTTCTATTGGGGGGGTTCCTACGATCCTGGGGGGTAGTCTTAATTGTCAGTCCCCCCAGCATGAGTTACTGGGGGGGATCTGTCCCCCCTGCCCCCCCCGGGTCCTACGCCCATGAGTAGGAGCAGAACTTAACCATATCTCAGGATTACAGTTCTTACCTCCAGGCATAGGAGGATGCCATGGACATGAACTTAGGCGAACAGAAGAATGCCAATTCAAAAAGTTCAAGACAAAATTGGACTAGGAGGGCGGGTTCATTCCATGTACTTGTGACAGGACGCCCTGTACCCTGACTGGGTATATTCAAGGTCATCTTATAATCAGACCTCAAACAGAGGTCTGACTACAGCACCCCGCAGCGCTACAGGGGACCTGGATCCTCCTCTCTGGCAGCCAGTGGACGTCTGTGCGATGCGCGCAGACAACCTCCGCTGCTGCCGGCACTTCCTCTGTGGCTTCTATGACGGAGCGTGTGCATCACACAGACCTCCACCGGCTGCCCCCACTAGACACCAGGGAGTCTGAAGCACGGGGCACAAGTCTAGGGAAGCACTGGTAAGTCAGGGGAGGGTAAGAGTGGTATATGGGGGGGGTATAAGAGCTTTCTGGAGGCAGAGTGGCATATAGGGGTTAAAAGAAATAACAGGGAGGCAGAGTGGCATATAGGGGGTTAAAGCAATATCAGGGTGGCAGAGTGGCATATAGGGGGTTAAAAGGAATATCAGGAATATACAAACCAAAATGACAGAAGGGTTTAACTCAGATAACGAGTCACAAATTGAGTGAACATGAAATACAAGCAGCTTGTCTTGGAAACAAGAAACTCCCCCAATTGGTATTGGTTGATGCCAGAGGAGGCCCCTGCAGGCAATCAATAGACTCACTCGCAATGCCCTTTAACTCCTGACGGCGCAACTTGTCTCCCCGCTCCAAGAGTTAAAGGTCCGTACAAGCGACTCTATTGGTTGTTCGTACAGACCTTTAACTCTTGGAGCGGGGAGACCAGTCGTCTCTCCCAGCCAAGTTGCGGCACCAGGATTTTAAAAGTCTGTACAAGCAACTCTATTGGTCGCCGGCAGGGGCCTCCCAATGAAGTGCACCTGAACTTCATTGGTTGATGGCAGACGAGCCCCCTGCTGGCGACCAATAGAGTTGCTCGTACAGACTTTTAAAATCCTGGTGCCGCAACTTGGCTGGGAGAGACGACTGGTCTCCCCGCTCCAAGAGTTAAAGGTCTGTACGAACAACCAATAGAGTCGCTTGTACGGACCTTTAACTCTTGGAGCGGGGAGACAAGTTGCGCCGTCAGGAGTTAAAGGGCATTGCGAGTGAGTCTATTGATTGCCTGCAGGGGCCTCCTCTGGCATCAACCAATACCAATTGGGGGAGTTTCTTGTTTCCAAGACAAGCTGCTTGTATTTCATGTTCACTCAATTTGTGACTCGTTATCTGAGTTAAACCCTTCTGTCATTTTGGTTTGTATATTTATACACTTATTCACTTATTCTTATAACAACAATATATTTTTTAGGGTAAATCGAATTTTATTGTATTTTCAAATATTATAGGGAGGGGATACAGAAAGAAAAAAGAGGGAGGGGAAGGGGAGGATACAGGCAGCAACACAAAAAGTTACACGAGTGGTCTCCAACATGCTGATGTATAACAAAAGAAAAACAAAGGTGAAGTGTAGTGACAATTTCATATAGAATGATACGCGCAGTACCAATGGATTAAGGGACCAGGCGCAGGCCCAGTAACGAGAGAATATGCATCAAAGAGGAATCCGCAGGCATGTAGCAAAATGTCGGTGCACGCACTAGAACTGCAGAACGTGCAGACACCATGCGGCAGCGCCGTCCAGTCTCTGCGTCAAGGCATCGACATGCAACGTGGGAGTGGTAAGTATGTAAGAGAAAGGAAATAAAAGTAGCAACCCAGGGGATCACCAAAACTGTACAAACGGGCCACGGGACTAGAAATAGGTCTGGTGGTTCAAAGGTGCGGTAAAGAAAGAGCCCAAAGCATGTAGGAGAGGACCCACACATAGACGAGGCCAGTAGAGCAGCGGTGACGCAAACCAGGGAGGGGGGGAGGAGGAGGAGGGGGAGGAGGAGGGGAGAGGAAAAACAAATAAATAAATAAAAAGGGGGGCGGGAGAGAGGGTAAGAGGAAGAAGAAGAGAAAGAAGAGAGGAAAAGAAAGAAACAAAGGAAATCAGAGAGCGAGCCGTAGGGGCCAGACATAAAGTCCAACCAGTAGTACCATGTTTTCTGATATCGCTCAGCAGCCCCGGTTGCTGAAAGGGAGAACTCCTCAAATACCCGAATTTACTCCACCCGAAGGATCCACTCCTTGGTGGTAGGCGGGGCCGGACTACCCCAGTGCAAGGGAACCTGTGCTTTCACCGCCGTGAGGAGGTGACGGACTACCGACTTCCGGAACCAGGGCGATGAGTACGGTATGTGATGGAGAAGAAAAAATTCTGGCGTAAATGGTATGACCCTATCTGTAAAGTGAGGCACCTGAAGATGAATGGATTCCCAAAAGGGAACGATGCGTGGACAGTGCCACCACAAGTGTAGAAAAGAGCCCGGGGGAGCGTCACATCTCCAACAGTTGTTTGATACATCAGGGCGGTAAATAGAGGAGACAGAAGGAGGCCGGTACCAATTGGCAAGAAGTTTATAAGCCATCTCTTGATCCCTGTTACTCCTAGAGCAATGGAGAGTGAGGGTACAGACCTTCCCCCATTGTTCCGGAGAGAGAACAATGTGCAGCGCGGATTCCCAACGCCCCATAAACGGGGGCAATCCAGGATTCAAGGCGTCAAGGAGCAGGCTATAGAGACATGAGATGCCGTGGGGAGGAAGAGAGGATGCCACGCAGAGGTCTTCAAACCTCGTGAGGTCGCGTAGCACATTGTGCCGCGGGACCAATGAGTGAAAGAAGCTGCGCAACTGAGCATAGTGGAACGCGTCAGTAAAAGAGGGGGGTAGACGAGCAGTGAGCTGGGCTAGTGGTTTAAGGCCCCCGGCCGTCAAGAAGAAACGTATGTCCGACCCCCCCACCGGTGGAGAAGAAGGAAAGTAAGAGCGTGGACAGGGTAAGGCCAGCCCACCTAGGGGCTTGGGTAAGATCAGAGTAGTAAAGCGGATCCGAGGGGTCCGCGAGCCCCACACAAACCGCATAAAAGCTGTCCGGAGCGAGGCAAAGAAGGAAGATGGAATAGCAATGGGGAGGGTCTGAAAGAGATACAATATATGGGGCATGATATTCATTTTAATTGTATTTATCCTGCCAACCCAGGAGACCGACAACCGTTTCCATGAACGGAGATCCGCCTGAATGGCAGACAGTAGAGGGGTGAAGTTACAGGGAAAGAGCTGGGTGAAGTCAGGAGACAGCCAAACCCCCAGATATTTAAGCTTCGGGCAACACCAGGCAAAGGGAAACGAGGATTTCAAAGGAGAAGAGACTTCATGGGGCAGGTTAACATTTAGGATCTCTGACTTGGAGGCGTTAAATTTTGAAGTCGGTAAGCGCACCATAGGTCGAAAATTCCCGCAGAAGATTGAGGAGAGTTATAGTAGGACGGGTGATAAACAAAAGGTCGTCAGCATAGCCCAGAACCTTATGATGAGTTCTCCCAACCCGAAGCCCGCTAACATCTGGGTTCAACCTGACGGCCTGAAGAAACGGTTCCAGAGCGAGCACGAAGAGGAGTGGGGATAGCGGGCAGCCCTGCCGAGTCCCGTTCCGAATATGAAAGGGATCGGAGAAGGAACCATTGATACGGACTCGAGCAGAGGGGGTGGTGTATAACGAGCCTATCCAGGCAAGCAGATCAGGGCCAAAGCCCATATGGGCAAGGGTGGACATCAAGAAGGACCAGTCCACCCGATCAAAAGCCTTCTCCGCGTCGGTGGACAACAACAGAGTCGGAACAGAGGTCTATTTCGCATAGTGCATGAGGTCCAAGGCACGAAGCCAGTTTCATCGGGGTGGACTAATGAGGGCATGAAGGGTTTCATCCTATTGGCCAGAATCTTTGCAAATAGTTTCAGGTCCGCATTCAGCAACGATATGGGGCGGTAGCTTCCGCATAGTTCAGGGTCCTTACCCTCCTTGGGAATCAAGGCTAGCGAGGCCGCCAAGGTGTGATTATGGATACGACCGCCGTCTAGAATGGAGTTAAAAGCCTCCACAAAGTGAGGGCCTAAAAGCTCCTAGAACACAGAATAGTACTTCAAGGAGAGCCCATCAGGGCCGGGACATTTCCCAGACTGAGAGGACTTGAGGGCCAGGGCAACCTCCGGCAAAGAGATCGGAGAATCTAGAAGGGCAGCCTCCTCTGCTGAGAGTTTCCTACCAATCGTCCTGTCCAGGTATGAATGAATTCCCGCTGAGTCACCTGGCGGGTGCTGGGAGTGTGCGGATGGGCGGAGGTTGTACAAACCCTCATAATAGTCTCGAAAGCATTTGGCAATATCTGAGGGGAGAGATCGAGTCAGGCCGTCAGGGGAGCGGATCTTGGAGACATATGTGGATTTCCGTCCAGCACGGAGAGCACGTGCCAAGTATTTACCCGTCTTATTGCCATGCTCATAGAACAAGGCCCTAGACTTCAAGAAGGAATGCTGCATTTTAGAATTAAGAAGAGAGGCCAATTCGCCACGCAGAGATAAAAGGAGCTGTAAATCACCACCAGACATAGAGGCTTTGTGCGCCTGTTCAGCCAGTGCTATTCGCCCGTAAAGTTCCTCAACCCTCTCCGCCGCACGGCGTCGCCGCAAGGAGCAGGTGCTAATAAAGTGACCCCTAACCACACATTTGTGGGCCTCCCAGTCAACCGGGGGGTCTCCGGTACCAAATTTTCCTTAACCCCTTGACTGCTAACGACGGCATGGTGCCGTCGCTAGCAGTCCCAGTCAGGTGCTAACGACGGCACCATGCCGTCGCTAGCACTATCTTACCTTGATGGAGGTCTGTGGACCCCCATCACCACCTACCCCGGCGATCTGCCCCTCATATTGAAGGGCATCACTACGGCCACCCGATCCGGCCGGTGACGTCACCGCGCAACTTTATTGAAAACTGACAATTGTCAGTTAAAGAGGTATGGGGGCATGCTGCTTAGATGCCTGTATCTCAGGCATCTAAGCAGCTACAGACCCCCAACATATACCGTTGGAAAGGTAATCGCCTCACCTTTCCAACAGTATATAGATTGTAAAAAATAATAAAAAATATTAAGTTAAAAAAATAAAAATGTACAAAACAAGTGAAAAAAATTTGGGGGTCTCTAAAGGCAGATAAATAAAGATCAAAATTACCTAGAGACCCCCAAATTAAATTATCTAAACATAAACTAGTTTAACTTTAAAAAAAAAAAAAAAAGTTTAAGTATTCTAGCTAAATGATCACTGTGGTAGCCAATGTTACCACAGTGATCATACAGCTATGAAAAAGTCACATTCCCTTTTTAAAAATGGCCGATACTAAATTTTAACCCTCATGATCCCTTTGATCATGGGGTTAAATTTAGCCAATGGTAGAGGAAGGCAATTTTTGAAATCCTGATGAACTGCAAATATTATTAAAATCAGCCATTTAGCCTGTGTGGTACGTGAGTAACCATCTCATCGCTGGAGCGCCTTGCATTTTTACTGCAAAACTTATTTTTGCTGTAAAAGTGATTTTTTTCTCCATTTACCATCATTTCTTTGGGATTGTAAGGAGGAAAAAATGGTGTGTGTTTCTGCGAGTGAATGTATGGAAAGTATGGTGTGTGCTTCTGCGAGTGAATGGAGATATGAAAGGCGTATGAATGGTCAGTAATTAGGGTTGAAGCCTTGACGTGGCATTACTGCTCACGTAAGAAGTTAAATTATGGCACAAAAAGTACATATTTGCAAAAACTACACCCCTTGGCGCATCAAATGAGGGGCTGCATGTGTTTCTAGTACAAACCTGGAGTGCGCAAGACACAAATGAACATGTCGCTACGGCAAAGCCACATATTCCATCATTATTTGTGCACTCAACTTTTGCCCTAGAAATACATGTAACCCCTCATTTGAAGCTCCAAGGGGTGTAGTTTCTTGAAATATGTACTTTATGTACCCTAATTTAACTTCCCAGATGTCTAGACCACTTTAACTTCAGATATGGCAGATTGGAGAATCTTGTTAAAAAATTGTCTTAAAACATTTAGGGGTGATGCCTGCATTTAGACAGCTCTAGACAGCTGGTAAGTTAAATTATGGAACATAATGTATATATTTTCAAAAACTACACCCCTTGGCGCATCAAATGAGGGGCTGCATGTATTCATAGCACAAGACTGGAGTGCGCAAGACATAAATGAACTTGTCGCTTTTAATTTAACTTTTAGCTATAAAATATTAGAAAAACACAGTCTACTGTTCTCAATTTCTGTTTATTTTAGACCGGTTACCTACTAGAAATATTTAGCAACACAGCTTTTGATATTAGAGTTTAGAAAAATAACATTACGAACTAGTTTTTATTGAGTCGGAAGTGAAAAATTACACTTTTTTCCCATTTTTGGCTTTATTTTGTAAACCTAATTAGACATACACATATAAAAATGGTATATTTGGAATCTGCTGGGTGTGCTGAAAAAACAATATATGGTTTGTATAGTTTATTCCCAAGAAATTTACTTCTAAACGCGTTTAAACGTGAGATGCACCAAAATGCCGAAAACCAGCTTAGCACCTGGGTGGGAAATGGCTTAGCAGCCAAGGGGTTAAAGAAATGCTCAAGGACCTGAGAAGTCTCAGCGCAGAACGCAGTATCAGATAGAATGGACTCGTTAAGGCGCCAGGAGCGTACGGAAGGACGGATCAGAGGAGAAGCCAAGGAGAGAGAGGGGCGTGGTCGGACCAGGTAGTGATCCCGATAGCAGATTCACGTAAAAGTGGGGCGAATCGGCAGGGAAGGAAAAAGTAGTCAATGCGGGAGTAGGAGCAGTGGGGCGTAGAAAAAAAGGTGTAGTCCTTAACAGCAGGGTTCAGAGCCCTCCAGCAGTCCACAAGTTTACGTTCCGTGAGAAGAGAGACGACTCTTTTCGTAACATGACGAGGAGTCCGCGTACTGCCCGTGGAGGTGTCAAACGCGGGGTGCAGAGCTATGTTAAAGTCCCCCCCTAGTATCAATAAGCCCTCCTGAAAGTTATCGAGCTCACGAAGAACGGCACGTAGGGCGATATGTTGTCCCCGATTAGGCAGATAAACATTTGCGAAGGTGTATACCTGTTGCAAAATCGTACCTTTCACTAGTAAGAATCTCCCCTCAGGATCTACACGAGTGTCCATTTCCAGAAAAGGGACACGATTGGAAATAAGCACCGCCACCCCCTTAGTTTTAGCGACAGGATTGTTACTCAGGAATACGGTGGGATAGAGCCGGTAGTGGAGCTTGGGAGCCCTGGGCCCAAAGTGAGTCTCCTGCACAAACGCAATATCGACCCGTTGCTTTTTAAGCTCCCTATAAAGGGTTGAGCGTTTTTCAGGGGTGTTCAGACCGCGGGCATTGATAGAGAGAAGAGTGAGCTCATTAGGTGCCAAAGACGACATGGTGCGAAGAAAAGCAAGGCAGAGAAAAGGAAAGGGGAAGTACGAAGAAGGGGAGAGAAAGAGAGAGGTAAGAGTGAGGTAAGAGTGAGGTAAGAGTGAGGTAAGAGTGAGGTAAGAGAGAGGCAAGAGAGAGAGAAAAAAAAAAAAAAAAAAAAAAAAAAAAAAAAAAGGAAAGAAAAAAGAGGGGGCGGGGGCGGATGAGACTAGGAAAGGTGGGAAGGAGAAGAGCTATGACAGGGCGGAGAGGGAGAGAGAAGGGGCGGAAGAGAGAGAAGGGATAGGGGGAAACAAGGTAGACACAAACTACGCCTGCCAGGGACCACTGCCTGGCGACCAAGGGCGTCACTGTGTAGGGGGAAGGCCCACCACAAGAGAAAGGGTAGAGCCGCAACCAAGAACAAATAAGAACCTTAAAAATAAACCGTAAAAATAAACAATCAAACGCAAGCCGCCGCTCGCAGTATATAATTACATAGGGAAAAAAGAAAGCAAGAGATTAGCAACATCTTATGGGTGCATCTACAAAAGATCGCAAACACCATAGACCACGGGGAGAGGACAGATATGTTGAAGTGTGATAATGTGTAAGTGAGCTGAGTCTGCTATAGAGGCCACCAAGGTGTGACAACGCGACACATAGGCGGAGGTGCGGCAGGGAGACCCCAGAACCCCCGGCGAGACAGAGACTCTGGCGGCACAGAAGGGGAGAAAAAAAAAATGTATACATTTCCCAAAGGATTGGTTCCATGTGACCACTTCACGGGAGGTGATAGGTGACATCAGTGCACGCATATCCCACCATAATGGAGGGGAGACTCAGAGACAGCAGGAGGCCGTGGGGTCCCCGGCACCACCAATGAGCGGAACATATCGCAACATCAGATAACATAAATAATAACAGAGAAAATGCCAAGGGCAAGGTCAAAGTAGCAGTCAGTGATATGGTAAGAGGCAAAATGGGGAACAGTGTACACATAGCGATGGCCAGCACTGCACCCGTCGACACCGATAGAAGAAGTGGCATATCCTGATGCCGAGCAATGCAGCACGCAGCAAAAGGGGGCAAAAAAAATAATATATATATATATATAGATATATAGATATATATATAATAATAATTATATGTGTAGAGATATAGGCACATATCCATGAGGCAAAAATGGCCACCAGCGCCTAGGAGCCCCACTATAAATGAGGAGTATGGCGAGAGTCTCAGGGACAGCAGAGCTGGGCGGAAGATCCCAGGGTCCCTGGCACCGCCAAGGAGCGGTACATGTGGACCATGACCCAATACCTCAGAACATAAAAACAAGGAAGGGTATGCAATACTTAGGCTATCGTGGGAACAGTATACACAGAGCGATAATCGGCATACGGGAAAAAAAAAAAAAAAAAAAAAAAAAAAGGGGGGGATAGACGCGGAGAAGTTTATTGGTGCATTAGTGAGTCATGCCTGCCATGAAGGTCAAGCGCTGCAGAGGCGCCACACACTGATACGTATAGACCGAAAAGTAAAACTTTGTGCGATAGAAACGAGGCGCTGCAGCAGCTACCAGGGGTAACAACGTGAAACGTGTGTGGAGGTGAGGCAGGGAGAGAAAAAAAAATAAAAAATAAAAAAATAAATTAATAAAAGAAAAAGAAAAAAAAAAAACCAAAAGGAGGAAAAGGGAAAAATACCGATACCTCTCTCTCTCTATATATATATAACATATTCGCATATACATGGAAGTTATGCCATTACATGGATAGTTAAGATATAACAATAATGCCGCGTATACAAGAACTCAGCAAAACAGGTGACATAGCATAAACAGGTACGACATCGGTACACGTGCACCATCCCTAAAAAAACAAACAAAAAAAAAACCCCCGGGGTGAATGAATGAGGCAACAACGGTGGATCTGTCAAGAGCACTGGCATATGTATCATAGGAGGCCATAGTGTCGCAAAAAACATAATTACGCACGAACACTTATTCCTCTATGGCCCCCAGTCGGCGAGAGATAGAAGTGCGTGCGGGAGTTCCACGAGGGGAACCCCGACGCGCAGGGTCTGGGCGAGGAGGTCGTCGTGGCCGCGGCTGCGGGTGCAGAGTCGAACCGAGGGCCGTACCCATGTCGACCCAGTCCAAGATCTGTAGGTCTGTTGGGTCAAGGTGCCGTAGAACGTTAGGCACGTCGTGGTGATGTCTGATGGTAAGGGACCGGTTCTCATACCTGATCACCAGGGCGAACGGATGACCCCAACGGTACGAGATCTGGAGTCTCCGCAACTCGGATGTCAAAGGACTCAGGGCTCGTCTCGCTTGCAGAGTAAGGTCCGATAAGTCCTGAAAAAAGGAGATCTGGTGATCCCGTAGCGGCCAGGTCCCAAGTTCCCGCGCTTTCATCATTTATGGCCTCCTTCAGTCGAAAATCCGACAGGTGGCAGATTATATCCCTCGGCGGCGTCCCCGGTCCACCCCTAGGACGGAGGGCTCGGTGTGCCCTGTCAATCGGCAAGGTGGAATCCGGTGACCGGTTCAGGAGACCATTGAATCCCTCAGTAAGTATCGCCAGGACGTCCTCAGAGGAGTCCGATTCAGGCACCCCGCGGACCCGGATGTTTTGCCGGCAGCCCCGGTTATCTATGTCCTCAATCCGACGACGGAGCTCCCGCAGGTAAATTGCGTGGCGGTCAGTCGCCTGTTGGGCGCATGTGGTAGTGTGTTGCTGGCGGGAAGATGAGTCTTCTAGGGCCAGGGCCCTCTGTTCCAGCGAAGACAAATCCGCGCGAAGCACCGAAACTTCATCACGTACCACCTGTTTAAGCGCCGTGATGAGTAGGGAGAAGTCAGACTTCCAGGGTGCCGAAGAGAAAAGTTGTAACACCTCCGGAGTGTGAGACGAGGACGGTAATCGTGCCGCTGAAGCAGTCTCATCCACAGAGAAGGAACTGGCAGGGGATGGGGCCTCGTGGTCGTCAGGGGCCTGGGAGGCCAGATCCACAGGGGTTCTAAAGTAGTCCCGCAGAGACAACAAGGACGACCTGGAACGGTCACCCGGGGTGGAGGGGTCCGTGGGCACCTTCCTAG
Source organism: Spea bombifrons (assembly GCF_027358695.1). Taxonomy (NCBI): domain Eukaryota; kingdom Metazoa; phylum Chordata; class Amphibia; order Anura; family Pelobatidae; genus Spea; species Spea bombifrons. The sequence goes on along the minus strand of NC_071096.1, from coordinate 20,341,839 downwards.
AGCGACCCATGATAGGTTTGGAGCAGTATAGCGTGGAAAACGTGCGAGTGGCGGCAGAGCAGTCGGATCATGCGGCCATCTCTTTCGGCGGTTAGGCACGCCCCCCAACAATATATTTTTTGATCACTTTAATTGCATTATATAGGGTATGTGTATCAACAATCCTGTCCTTTAACATTTCTAGGGATTCACCGAAATGAAAATTCAGGACTGAAACCGAAAATTCAGGATTCACTTGGCCGAAACTGAACCCAAACCGAAAATGACCCCCACTCCAAAAAAAAAAACAAGAAAAAAAACACATTTATTAATGTTATTTATTTTATTAAGTAAGTAACACACCAAAATTGGACCAAAAATGCAATAACAATATTAATATATATATAATTGTTAACAGCAATCACACTGCTATCATGCCCAGGCAACCGGTACATGCTAGTGTTCTGTCCCCACATGAAGGCGAATGAAGGTGTAACTGGTAGTGGTTGCGTGACTTTCCTACCTTCGTGTCCAAGAAGTGGAGCAGACCGGACCGGCAGAAGCTCAGGTTAGACGGATACACGTAGACACGGTGATTTGAATCAATGTGGGTTTATTTGACCCAAGTACAGTGTTGTCTGTTGATATCTTTCCTGAGGCTAACTGCTGGTCAAAAAACTGATGCCTTACGAGCCCGAGTGATGAACGCCCGGTCACACAGCAAGCAGATCCCTCAAACTCCAGGGTTGCAGCAAGTGACATGGACCCAGGCTCCTAAAAACACGCCCAGAAAAGGAAAGCTTTATTAACAAGAGCAGAGGCGTGCAGCATACGAATTCTGGCCAGCAGATGGCAGCAAAACAACAATACATAGAAACAGCATGGTGATGGAAGAACTGATATGAGAACACTACAGAGGACAGCACAGCTAGAACCTGGGCATGACAGGAGTGTGATTTAAATAACAATATTACTTATATGATTGTTAGCAGCAATAACACTCATATCATGCAAAGTCAGCCAGTACATGCTGGAATCTAGGCAGGGGCATAACTAGAAGCCTCAGGGCCCCGGTGCGAGAATCTGTTAAGGCCCCCCAACCCAATCTACCCCTCTCTCACATCATCTACCCCCTCTCCCCCCCTTCTCAGGCTATCTACCTTCTCCATACCCCCCCCATTCTCGCTATCTACCCTCTCCCTACCCCCCTTCTCACTATCTACATTTTTGTTTTTATTTCCTTTTATTTGCCAACCGGCCCCCCCAGTTATGCACATCTGCCCCAGGCTTGCCACTCTGCCCCCTGATTTGCCTTTTAACCCCCTATATGCCCCTCTTCCTCCAGAAATGCCTTATACCCCTACACGCCACTCTGCCATATAGGGAGTTAAAAGGCATATCATGGGACAGAGTGGCATATAGGGGGGTATAAGGCATTTCTGGAGGCAGAGTGGCATATAGGGGGTTAAAAGGCATTTATAGAGGCAGAGTGGCATATAGGGGGTTAAAAGGCATATCTGGAGACAGTGGCATAAAGGGGGTTAAAAGGCATATCATGGGGCACTCTGCCTCCTGAATGGGGACAGAGGTGACACTGGGGAGCTGAATGGGGACAGGGGTGACACTGGGAGGGGCTGATTGGGGACAGAGATTACATGGGGGGCTGAATTGGGACAGCAATGACATGGGGGGGCTGAAAGGGGACAGAGGTGGCACTTTTTTTTGTTTAATCATTTAAAAATAATTAATAATTTAAAAAAGCATTATGTTGTTTGTCCCCCACGGACACACTTACATAAACACAGATACCGATTGTTTTTAAAAAAAAATACAAAAAAACATTATACAGTTTGTCCAAAAAAAAAGAATTAAAGTAGCGCCGGCCGGCCGCATCAGCACGCAGTGGCTGTTTATATTAGATTTCGGCCGACCTGGGGGGCAATTGTCCCCCTGCCCAGCCCGTCCCTGGCGCTGGAGGCGGCTTCCAATGCCCCTCCCAGCTGCCCTGAGTGGCAGAACTCCAGGGCCCGGTCGCAGTCGCGACCCCCTGTGACCCCGGTAGTTCCACCACTGAAACTAGGTATGCCTGGGCATGATAGGCATACCTAGATTCCAGCATGTACTGGCTGACTGGCTATTTATTGTTGTTGCATTTTGGTGTGTTACTTACTTTTAATTAAAATGGTTAACACACCAAAAAAAATCAAAAACATTATATATATATATATATATATATATATATATATATATATATATATATATATATATATATATATATATATATATATATATATAGATAGATAGATATATAGATATATATATATAATGTCTATCTGGACTTTGCTAAGGCATTTGATTATTTATAAATGATCTCCCAATCTGGATGTTTCTTCTTTGCAGGAGGATTTAGACAGAGTTGAGAACTGGGCGTGCAAGTGGCTGATGAAGTTCAAGATAGAGATATGCAAACTTATGCATTATGGTAAAAATAATAAAAATGCAACCTAATCTTTAAATGGAATATCCTTGGGGAAAACTACCAATGAGAAGGATTACGGAATAACGGTTGACAACACACTTGACAACAGTGCTCAACGGCAGCAAGCAGCTGCGCGGACCAATAAGGTTTTGGCATGCATAAAAAGAGGTATTGATTCAAGGGAGGAGGATATTATCTTGCCTCTTTACAAGTCATTGGTAAGACCTCACCTTGAATATGCGGTACAATTCTGGGCACTGGTCCTTAAAAAGGACAGACATTATGGAACTAGAAAAAGTGCAAAGGAGGGCTACAAAATTAATAAGGAGATTGGGAGATACTGGTTATGAAGAGACTAAAAATTATATACGCTAGAAAAAAAGGGGATATGATAACATCATATAAATATATGCAGGGCCATACGAGCTCTTCAGTGACCTGTTCATTAACAGAAATGTACAAAGAACAAGAGGTCACCCTCCGAGACTAGAAGAGCGTAGATTTCATAGACGACAAAGGAGGGGATTCTTTAGTGAGGACAATAAAGGTATGGAATTCACTGCCAAGGAAGGTGGTGTTATCCAAGGCATTAGATGCCTTGAAAAGGGGTCTGGATATTTTTTTTTTCTAGAAAGGGTCTAGAATTTTTTAGGCATGACATACAGAGCTATAAACAGAATAACATTAATATTTTAGAGCTACTTGATGAAAGGACAAATCCGATTGCCTTTTGGAGTCAAGAAGGATTTTTTTCCCCCCTGATGGCAGAATACGAAGTAGTTTAATTAGAGGTTTGTTTGTCTTCTTTTGGATCAAGAATAGGAAGGTTAGGTAGAAGGGTTGAAGTTGATGGACTTAGGTCTTTTTTCAAGTGAGAAGGGGCAGAGGGGGGCAGCGAGAAGAGGCGGGGGGGTGCTGAGATGGGGCAGAAGGGGGGCAGTGAGATGGGGCAGAGGTGGGAAAGGCAGTGAGAAGGGGCAGTGTTGGGAAAGGCAGTGAGAAGGGGCAGAGGTGGTAGATAGTGATAAAGGGTGAGAGGAGATAGATAGTGAGAAAGGGGAGTTTTGTGACAAGATTTTTTTTCCTTTCATTTTTTGGGATGGGGGGCACCAGAGAAGTAGTCCGCACAGGGCGCCAGAACACCTAAGGCCGGCTCTGGACGAGCTGGGATGATTTAATCGCTTCTGGCAAGTTAATAAATCGGAGATTATTCCTGCGATTCTCCAGATCATCAACTTTATCCTGTAAAGCCTGGAAAGCAGCAGAATGTAATGCAACAGTCTCTTGGGACTGGTGTACAGTATCCTCAGCGTCAGGGCCGGCCCAAGACATAATGCCGCCTGGGGCGAAGGTTAAAATGCCGCCCGGCGGCATTTTAAACTTCACCAGCGCCATTATCCACCCTCCCTCCCTATTATCTACCCTGCTCTGCCAAGGTGCTGGCATGTAATGCTGAGCGCCGGAAATTGACGTCACTTCCGGCGCTTAGCATTACAAGCCGGCACCGAGACCGAGCTTGAGGGCTCGCAGAGGAGAGAGAGGGGCGCCAAGCGGGTACCGAAAACTTGGTAAGCGAAAACCACTCGGCGCCCCTCTCTCTCCTCCGCTTCAAAAAAAAAAAAGCGCAAAGTGCCGCCCCAATTGCCCCACTCTGCTCCATTGTAGGGCCGGCCCTGCTCAGCTTCACTGACTCATTGCTCCAAGGCAGCGATATTAGTGAAATTCGTTCCTATTTGAGCTAGGGTGGCATACAGTTTTGACGTAAGAGCCTGGAATCTAGAATCAAAGACCCCGGTCCCTCCAATGGCGGCGAGGAGTCCATCGGTACATCCCTAGTGTTAGACTTAAAGGCCTGAGACTAGCTTAGCGCACCGACACTTTTTTCTTTTCCCTGTTTTAGACTTAAAGGGCTGTCCGTCCTTTCCAGACTTCTGAGACATCCTGCTGGTGGGTTTACAATGAACTTATCCATTCCCCGACAACAGGGCTGATAGGACGCTGTGGTAAAATAGGTGGCAGAGTGCACAGGTGACACAGGCAGCGAAACAGAGCATTAGGGAAGTAGCAAATCCAAAGTACGGACACAAAGCATTGGAGAGGAAAAAGCAGCTGTCCCATGAAGAATCAAAACAGCAGAATGTCACTAAACGTGGCTCACAGGTTACAGCTATGAAGAGGCAGTAGGAGCAGTGAGGGAGCCAAAAATCAAGTAGGAAAAGACGAATCCAACGTAATACCTCAAAACATGCATATTTCATCGGAATCTTCCAGGTAACATCCAGGCCGGCAAGCAGCTGATGCGGAGGCCTCAAGGTGCGTCGTGGCCTATAGGGCCTCAACAAGCAGGGGCTGATGGCTTGTCCCGGCTGATCTCCCACGGTAGCCCCCCTCTGATCTCTGCTCCTGGCAGCACGAAACTAGCTGAGAGACCTGCGAGACAGCAGGAAAGGCACATTGGGGCTGCCCCTGGAAGTCCACTGATTGTATATTAAACCACAAAGACTGATGATCACTAGATCCCAAACTTTCACCTACAGAAATATTCGTTAACAAATCTCCAACACTAAATCCAATATGGCATCCTTACGAGTTGGCTCCTCAACTACTTGTTTTAAAAATAATCCCAGTAGGGAGTTCAGAATATCTGCACCCCGGGCACAACTAGTTACTTTCGTTTTCCAGTTCACATGAGGCAGATTAAAGTCACCCATGATTATAACCTCCCCCTTCACTGTCATTTTACCTATTTCTTCTCTAGTAGATTAAATAGTTCTTCTACTTGTCCTGGGGGTCTATAAATCACACCTACACTAGTTACTTTACTTTTGCCAAATTGTATTGTAACCCAAACCGACTCTTTCTTGCCCTTTCTGTCTTTTCTATATAAAGAGTACCCCGGTATTGATATGTCCCAGTCATTTTTCTCATTATACCATGTTTCAGTAACTATATCAACATTCTCAGTTACCACAACTGTTACAAGTTCGTGGATCTTATTCCCTAAACTACGAGCATTTGCAGACAAGAGCTTTAGCTTGTCATTTAACACTAAAGCTGCAATCGCTTCCTGTCCTTGTTTTGGGGGGCAAAATATATGCTTCTCCCTAATATCTGTATAGACCAAGCCCCCAGATCCACCTACCTGCTTACTAAGTAAATTGCTTTCCCTTTCTATACTGTCTAGCCCGGTATTCACCCCCCCCCATCTCCTCCAACCGTCTAGCCATTCTCTCCCTAAGCACATTGGACCCTCTTGGATTAAGGCTTACCGGGCTTCTATGACTGAGCACCGGAAAGGTCATGTGACGCCGGTGGAAGCCCTGGCGGAAGTGCCAGCAGTGGCGGGGATTGTCTGTGTCCATCGAGCAGATGTTCACCGGCTGCCAGAGAAGAGAATTCCCAGAATTCCTCTCTGGCAGCCGGGGAAGGTATGCGCGATCCGCAAAGGACAACCTCCGCTGCTGCCCAGCTGAGGTTACCAGACAGGAGGATCCAGGTCCCCTGCAGCACTGCAGTCACTTCTTCTATACTGCGTAAAACCCCCATCCAAAAAGGCTGGAGCTGGCTACAGCTCCACCAAATATGTAGGTATGAGCCAATTTCCTCACCGCATCTCCAACAGGTCGGATCATTCCCCGGAAAAATCCTGCTAATAGCTACACATTGATAACATCTTGTAGGCATTCTCCTGAATTTTCGAGGCAATAGAACATTTGTGCGCCAGGATGCAGACCTTTTCCCATTGATGATCAGAGAGGGACTCCCCAAAAAATTCCACCTCGAGGCATCTTCTCTAGCCGGGTAAGCCGCTCAAAAGCCGTTAGATCTCTCGTTAAATTATGTTTACCCAGGAGCGAAGTAATGTAGCATATAAATTGAGCGAAGTGGAAGCGCTGGAGCCCATTAGGTCTGACAGGAGGGACTCAGGAGGCATGTCCATCGAACTAAGGAACCCTCCCTCCATCCCCAGCAAGAAATCCAAATTGCCTGCAATAGGTGTCAATAGGGACGGAAAGGGTGAAAGTATGCTTCTGATCCACCTTAATGCCAAACCCCTACAGTAGCACGAACAAAGGGGTTAGAACAGGTCGAGGCTTGAAGAGCCCCGGATGAAGCCACATGCAGGTGGATGGGGGAACCACGTGGTCACTTGCTCTAACTCTATCCATCTCTTCGAGGACGGGAGGTAGTTCCACTCCAGAGCGAGTAGCGTGGTAATAGCTAAGAAAGTCGGGTAACGCAAGGCCACCCTTGTCTTTTGATCGGATAAGCATAGCGTAGCGAAGTCTGGGATTTTTTCCCCCTCCAGGCGAACCGCGTCATTAAGGAGCAGAGCTTCGTACAGAACACCCTCAGGATAGGAATTGGTAGGGTCTGAAAAAGATATAATACCCTCAGAAGAATATTTATCTTGATCATATTGATCCTGCCGTGCCAAGACACATGAGGAAGAGTCCAGGGCTGCAGGTCACCCCTCAATTGTTTCATAAGTCTGGGGAAGTTTTTCTCATAGACCGTGGATACGTCCCTTGTGACCCAGATTCCCAGATACTTCATGCTATTACGGCACCACCTGTAGGGAGATGGGTCCCTAACCGCCTGCGCCTCACTCTGAGATAAAGAGACCTCAGATTTATCGGTATTGATCTTGAAGTTAGAGAGGGTGGTTTTGGTTATATGAATTGGCCAAAGCATAATTAAGCTCCCCCGCCACATCAAGGCACACTCTGAATAGGGTAAGAACCTACAGTAAAGATAAATAAAGTGCAGCGCTCTGTTTGTAATAACTATATTAATAGTGTTGTGCAGTTTTGCATTATAAACACTTCAACATGTCCGTCCTTACAAAATAACACCCATCGTGCATAATAAAAAATAAAATAAAAATAAATATAAAAAAAAAAAAAACAGGTATACTTAGGTTCAGATCACAAATGATGTCTTCTATGAGACTCTCAGCAGGTTTGCATGAAAAATAAAAGAAACATATAGATAGTATAATATTGTTTATACAAAAGATATTGACCCTCCTATAAGATTGGTACTCACAATCTTTTGAGCAGCCAAGTTTGCTCAAACTATAGGGCGTCTGTGTAGGAATATCATAGGATCCAATGGTTTCTGCAAAACAGCAGCTTGTGGTGTTCCACTCAATGGTGTTGTTCCTCAATGAGCATCAGCTCAAGATATACAGGAGGTTAAAATGAAGAGGAGGATTTAAAAGTAAAAATAGCAATTTATTATTAGTAAAATCTAAAAAACTGTATGCTTGCAACAAGCAAACAAAGTTCCATGCTTTGCCTGTGTAGTTTGTGCTACTTCCAGGTGGGCGTGTCGCCAATTTGCATAACGCGTTTCACCCAATCAGGCTTCCTCAGATGCATACCAGTCCCTCCTCTTCATTATCCTTATATGCTCTGCTGCATTAGATCTGCCAGGTGGAGTCCCTTTATGTGCAGCTGATGTTTAAATCCAATGTTATTAGAATGCATTATGTATAAAGGTTTGTCCATATCCAGCACTCATATTTAAATGTCCATAAAAATATCTATAACAATGTCCATATTGCACAAAGAGAATGAATTAAAAACACACTTAACTATAAAACATTTAAATCATAATAAGTTAGAAATTGGCTCAGAGACCTATCAAACCCATCCATATGGGGCATGTAGCATTTCTCACGTTAGTAGAATGTTTATAAAGATCATGTATAAATACCAATATAAATAGATATACATTACATAATTTAAAACAAATAAAAGCATATATGAGAAATATATATCTAAAATCACATATATGTATTAATAATAAATAGTTTCCTATTTTATGGGGGAATAATTAATCTAAAAAATTAAATAGATCAAAATCCTGATTCAATCCCATAGGATGTAGTGTTTTCAATATATAGACCCACTTCATCTCAATCTGACCAACTTTTTTAATAAAATTTCCTCCTCTCCAATTTCTCTGGACTATCTGTATACCTATATATTTAAGGTGCTTAGGGTCGCTGTTGTGACATTCTTTAAAGTGCAGAGGTACAGTGTGATTTGTTTGAGCCCCCCTTATTGCTCTGACATGTTCATCGATTCTTTTATGAAGTGGTCTCACCGTTCTTCCAACATATTGGAGTCCACATGGACATTCCAATAGATAAATAACATTTTTAGTATGACATGTTATTACATTTTTTATGTTATATTGTTTGCCTGTTCTACAGCTCTTGAACACTTTAATTGCTGACCTATGTCACGTAGGGGTTAAGTGTCAAGTGCTGGCAGCTATTTATACTCACTTAATATATCCAAATATTTATTAGAAGCGCCGTCATTCACTTTATTTTTGTACATAAGAACCTACAGTGCAGACAGTTTTGTTTTTTGTATACATTGTATAGCCAATACACTGTATTTGCAGCATGCTAACACTGTTTGGTAGGCCTCGTATTATACATTTGTATTATTTGAGCCTGAGACTAGCTTAGCGCATCAATATGTTTTCTTTTCCCTGTTTGCACATATTTCAGGTTGTTGGCTCCTCATAAGTCTGGTTGCAGCATGCTGTCCAGGGTTTAATCTGGAGGAGGTTTAATTGCACCTCCTCCAACACATTAATAAGGTTTTGGTAGCAGTATAAACCGCTTTGTGTGCCCACTATGTAGGAGGTGAGAGTAGGTTCTCACCCTATTGAGTTTGCCTTGACGTGGCGGGTGAGCTTAACTATGCTTTGGCCAATTCATATAACCAAAACTTCTCATTTATATCATGTTTATATATTTGTTGCACACTTTGGGGAAGAAGCAGTTTTTGTTTTTTGTATACATTGTACAGCCAATACACTGTATTTGCAGCATGCTTACACCTGTTTGGTAGGGCTCGTATTATTCATTTGTATTATTTGAGCCTAAGACTAGCTTAGCGCATCAACATTTTTCTTTTCCCTAAAATAAACAACCCCCAATCAGCGGGAAACGATATTATAACCGTGAACCTGTGGCGGTAGGTATGAGAATAAGTTCCAGAGTCCTGGTGCAGGAGAAGTCCCTTAGACGCAGGTCACTCAGCGAAGAGCCTGCGAGTAGAGCCATAAAATGCCAGGCAAAGCAATGAGCATCTCCCCCTTCTTAAGGAGACTAACACAGAAGCAGCGCTGCAGGGGACCTGGATCCTCCTCTCCAGCAGCCGGTGAACGCCTGCATGATGCTTGCAGACATCCTCCTTTGCTGCCCGGCACTTCCTCTGGGGCTTCTATGACGGAGTGCCGGCATGACATGACCTTCCGGTGCTCAGTCATAAAAGCTCAGTCGGAAGCTCTGGGTAGCTCCGGGGGAAGTGCTGGGTAGCTCCGGACGCTGTCTGCTCGCATTGCGCAGGCGTGCACCGGCTGCCAGAGAGGAGGATCCCCAGCAGCGCTGCAGCTGACCTTGATCCGGTGAACGGTGATGCATACAGACAACCTCAACTGCAATACAGAACTTCCATTGGGTGCTCAGTCATAGAATGCAGAGGCAGAAGTGGAGGTTGTTTACCTCCACAGACGTTCACCGGCTGCCCCACTAGACACCAGGGAGTCTGAAGCACGGGGGACAAATCTGGGGATGCATTGGTAAGTCGAGAGCGACAGAATGGCATATAGGGGGTATAAGGCATATCAGGGAGGCAGAGTTGCAAATAGGGGGCTATAATGCATATGAGGAAGGCAGAGTGGCAAAACAGGGGGTATAAGGCATATCTGGGGGGCAGATTGGCATATAGGGGGTAAGATGCATATTAGGAATGCAGAGTGGCAAATAGGGGGTATAAGGCATATCTGGGGCAGAGTGGCATATAGGGGATATAAAGCATATCTGGGGGCAGGTTGGCAAATAAAAAGGAAATAAACCCAAGAAATGCATTTTTCTCAATCATAGCTTTTATTAAATATAAAAAATTAGTTTACATGTGAATTAATATTTACTAGTAAAACTTTTTTTCCTATAGGGTAGTCTTATATTCAGGCTTTTTCTTTTCCTAAATTAATATTCAACTTTTGGGGATCGTCTTATAACCGAGGAAACGCAGTAATTGCTAATCTAATTTCAGGAATAGTAATGGGGGCACCAAGTAGCTCTCTTTTTAAGGGAATCTAATTTGGAAATGTTGGCTTGTTGGAGCACTGAGAAAATGTCAGAAATGTTATTAGCCTCAGCTTTATAGATGTTATGAAAATAATCACCGAAGGCAGCAATAATTTCAACTGAATCTGTGATCTCTTGGTTGCCATCAATTAGTTTAAGTGCGCTATGGTACTTAGTTCTGGAGTGTCTGATTACATCACCTAGTAGTTTACCAGAGCGGTTTCCCCCACCTAATAAATTTGTTCCTATTGAAATTGTAAGATAACTGGGCCTTCTCAGTTGCCCAGAGATCATATAAAGCTTTAGACTCTTTATAAAGTCTGACAGTTTCTGCAGAGTTCAGCCATATGCGGGCACATTATGCTGCAGATAACTTCGTCCCATGCCGTAAGAGCTTAATTGGCCTCCCTCCTGCGTCCAGCCAAATAGGAGATTATATGGCCTCACATGACTTTAAAGCCTCCCAAAAGAGACAGATATTGCCAAGGTGTTCCAGATTGTTGTCTACATAATTGTAGTCGGAACGATTTAACAAGGGAGGAAACCTCCAACTGCGGGATAAATAACATCCATGGGGTCTGTATGTCAGTCCAGACCAGGGCATGATCTAAAAACAGCAAATGTTCCCACCTGGGAATTTATTAATCTATTCATCAGGGCTTCTGGAATTATGAGAATAAAAAGAGTATTGTCTGTCTGTCAGATCACTGTTTTTCCAGGAGTCAATCAGACTAAAGCGATCTATCAAGGCAGTTGAGTAAAAAATTGGATATCTACAGGGCGGTTTGGAGGGTCTAGCTGGTTATTAACAGTTACATTAAAATATCCACCCAGAATGAGGTTCATAGTCATAGAGAATGAGTGGTATACAGTTGTGCAGGGAACAAGTGTTTTACATTCGGGGTTATAGATATTGACCAAAGTAAGTGGTTCCCCCCACTAAGAGTAACCAATCTGTGTCTCGGACAACTTTCTTCACAACGTAATACTACTAAGTTTGTTGCTAGATTTGCTAGAGCACATGGCAGATAAACTTTCATTAATCCTCGGTGCACTAAGAAAAAAATGGGTGTAGCTTTTTTAAGATGGGTAAGGACAGTTTTTCTTTTCAGTGGGGAATTTAGTCTCAATATTTCAATAAAGTATGCGAAGATAATTGTGTGTGGTGCAGGATGATCAGTTAGACTAGCCATACGGGTCGAAGTCATCTAACCTATTCCCATATGTGTAAATAGCCTTATAGTCCTGCTTTTGTGTGGGTGCACACCCAGGAAGTCCAAGTGCGTGGTCATATCAATCATGTTGCAGAACATTCTTCCTATGCAATTTCCAACTTTTAACCAAACTATGGGGTGTAAACATAAGCATCTAAATCACTTGACCCCGATACACTTCTCGCTTCCCGTGTCAGATCAAAATAGTTTAGAAAGGGCCCTTCTAAACTATTTTGAATTGGTATGAGGAGACACGAACAAGGGGTTGCAGTGGTCACACTGTGCCCCCTGTAGTTACGCCAATGCTGACATGACAGTCTGGAAACCCTTAGGCAGGGCAGAAGCTGGAAGCTCTTGGCCGGGCTGATGGGCACTGCTCTGTGGCCGACTGGCAGGACACCTGGCTGGGAGCCAAAAAAAAGAACAGGGCAGGTACCTAATCCGCAACAGGAGACACGGGAACCCTTCCTCAGGTGATTAAGCCCCCAGGTTAAGGGGTCCCCGGTACTACTAAGGGAAAAAGGCACAGCTAACAGCAATTGATCAGTGCGCAAATGCCAGAGTCACAACACAAGGCTACCACACTCAAACAACGCAAATGCCCTATTTGCAGATAGCAGCAGCATGGCTGGGCTGCACAGGATAAGGTTGTTAACGAGTCCCAGGTGACACCATCAGATTGTAGAAAGTTCCAAAAAGCCACTAGAGGCTGAAAGTGGAAATAGCCACAAAACCAGTATAATTCATACAGGAGACAGGAATGAAGGGTGGAAATGTGACAATAGAGATGAACAGATTATGTCACTGACTATTAAATGGCAATACTGATCAATGAACAGTCACCTAAAGGGTCATTAATCAGTGATCACATAGCATTTTATTAGGTTACAAATTATAATATTGTAAAATTTAAATAAAAAAAAGCTATTAATGACCGGAAGTGTCACTAATCAATCATCTATTCATAAAATAATAAAGTTGAATTTTTTTACTTTATGATGTAAAAGACCCACCTCTCTTACAGCTGTCACTTAAGTCACAGCTCCCTGCTGCAGCATGGTAGATCAGGCAGTCTAACAGCCTAGGCTGCCCTCTGTCAGCAGACGCCAGCATTGCCGGCTTCAGGCTGACCAGTTGTTTGTAACAGCTGCCAGTGTGAGCGCCACTAAGTTGTTACATAAGGAATGCCCATCACTGTGGACTTCAACAGGAAGGTCAGCAGAGGACAGGGTATCTCGGGCAGGGTCTGTGGAGACCCTGAGATAGATGATCGCTTCCCTGTCCCTAATGCAAGTCTGGAGATGGAGTTTTCTTTTCATTTATTTAAGAAGAAAAAAAAAAACCAATAAAGTGGGCTAAGTGAAATTAGTGGCATAAAAACATTCAAGAGGGCCCGAGTGGGATCTCTATCCATACTGCACCGATAACCGTGCAAAAAGTCGTGGTCAAGGCAGACTGAAGCATCCAGTGATGACTAATTTAATGAAAGTCATAAAACATCTTGTATCATTGAATTGTTGATCAACTGTAGGGATTCAACCCTGAAAGGAAAGGTCCACGCCACTCACGACAAGATGGATGTTTTTACTGTTAGAAGATACTTCAGAGCCACAACCCATCCAACTTTTCCCAGAATCTCGAGGAGAGCACTATCACTAAATAAATAAGGGAGTTTTACTGGACTCCCTGGAAAGTGAGACAACTCCAGGGAGGTTTGGGTAGTTATAGTACTTGTGCCCACTGGCAAGCAGCAGATAACTGTTTGGCCATTCACATCTCCCAGAAATTTAATAAAGGTACACAGAAGGTACCTGCCACAATTTTTTCTGTGTTTTCTGTGCAAGTATTACAATCTGATAAAATCAAACTGAAAAGTTCTGGCATAACCAGCACAGTGTACGTAATGAAATGGTCAGCCTCTAGTGATGGGACAGTAGCATTTTCCATTTAGTATCTTTCCTTTGTTTTGCAGCCTGTAGAGAGATTTTAGTCATTTCAATGTTTATAATGAAATCTAAATGCACAAAATGTTTATGTTACCAAAAAAAGCACAATGATTTTCTGAAATAATTTTAACATAATAAACTCAAGACATGCATGATCAAAAAAACACGTTAAAGAAATCTATTTCCCCTGTCAGGTAGAACCCAAGGGTAGCGGTAACATGGTCAAACAAGCCGAAGTCAGGATACCAGGAGACAGGATCAATGGATAACACGCCATGGTCAGGATTGGACTGAGGAGGATAACAAGCACTATAACCATAGGCGACCATCTGGGAGGAAACTGGGAGGTTTAAACAGGAACTGGAAGGAAGGGGCCAAAATCAGTTAAAACATCACTCCCGGTGTTGGAATCTGCAGCTATCTTATGTTTGACGTAATCTTCTTTGAGAAGAATGCAGGGAAGAGGAGCGCAGCATATGCGGGCACGTAACATCTCTACTATTTTTATCAGTATCAAGAGATTGAAGTTAGGGATCCCAACTTCTTTTTGACAAAATAGTTACACAGACAGGAGTAACAGAAGTGATTATTCATAGAAAGTGTATTGATTCAACTAGAAATAATAACCTTGTGATATGGTATTTTTCTTGTCTGCAACAGCCTGCAATAACATCAAAACTATGTCAGGATTTCAACTACATATTGCTAGTGGCACCTTTATGTCCAAATATTTTGTGAGGTGCAAAAATGCTGAGGTCCTTGTTGTCTAAATGGAGGCCTTTATACTGAAATGCAATAATCTGAATAATTGGTATTTTTAAATTATGGGGGGAAAATGAAACCTTTAGTAACTTCACTTTCAGTTACCTGTCACAGAGGCCACGTACAAAAAAACTGGAGGAATATAAATCTATAATTAACAAAATGGATTATAAATATCTATGAGATTATAAACATCTGTGTTTTCATCAGTGAATTCTAGCTTGGCGTTGTGCATTTAGATAGACAACCTAGCTACATCAATTCAACCAGAGAAACTTTTTTTTTTAAACCAGAAACACACAAAATATTTGTTATTATATAAAAAAACACTATGAATAAGCAGTGCTGTATTTAACTTGGGGGCTTCCCTGAGCTCAAAATAGGGCAGTGCCCCCAGTCCCCTCCACAGAATGAGTCTAATAAAAAGACATTGGGGGGGCTTTAAGAAACAGCTTACTGTATCTAAAAAGACACACATTGCCATCAATTAAGTCTACGGAGGCCGCACTGAGTCGGCACAGCATCAACGGCAAATCTTGTACCAGGGGGACTGCTGTACTCCCTGACCTGCTGCCCTAGGTTGGGATTTGTCACTGTGTACAGGCATCTAAAGAAAACTTTGAGATGTCATGGCCATGGTGTCTGAGAGAACCCACATTTTTCTACTGTATAAAGTGGTCTGTAAGGTACAGTCTTACAGTGTCTCTATAAAACTGCCCCTCGTTATCTCCTCCTCCAAATATCAGTAGATCCTGTGTGATTCCCTTCTCACTTCTCTCTTCTTTTACCCTTGGCAGAGGTAGCATGGAATGCCCAGCACGGGGCAAGCGAGGCAAGGATTTGTGAATCAATGAAGTCCAAGCCTTGGTGACTGAAAAGACAAAAAGAAAAAGTACCTTCTTTGTAAGACTGCATATGAAGATTGTTTTTATGAATCCGACATTAACAACCCAACATTTTCATAAAGAACTTATAATACATACATACTTAACCTTTTTTATAAAATTGGCTTTATTATTACATTTTAAGTTTTCCATGTGATGACTGAATAAAGCACCTAATTTAAAACAAAACTTAATTTGTAAAGTTACATGTGAAATCTTGACTAGAAGTTAAATGAATTTGGCATCAGTGGCCTGAGCCCAAGCTATAAAACACAATCCTGTAAACAAAAAAATGTGCCAGAAAACAAGACATTTGTTGAAAGAAGATCACATGGCATAACATTTCTAGAATCTAAAACTACCGTATTTTCCGGCGTATAAGACGACCCCCAACTTTTCCAGTTAAAATATAGAGTTTGGGCTATACTCGCCGTGTAAAACTACCCCTCTGCCCAGTATACAACAACCAGCCAGTCACGGCAAGCGATGTACCTTACCAGTGATTGGCTGGTTGTTGTATACAGAGCCTGCTTGGATTGGGTGGTCAGCTCTCCCTAACATTTACACACACCCCTTCCTTTACACACATAAACGTACACACCAGCTTACAAACACACATATACTGCCCTTACACACACACCTGTCCATACACATACACTGCCCTTACACTAAGGCTGCAACTAACGATTATTTTAATAATTGATTAGTTGGCCGATTATTTTTTTAGATTAATCGATTAATCTGATAAAAAAATGCAATTTTTTTTTAATTTAAAATAATGTAATAAAAAACATACAATTTACACTTTCATTTCTTTATTGCAATGGCCTCTCTATTCACCTTCTTATTTTACTGACATAATAAAAGCTACAAGAACCCAAACAGTGTTTCTCAAACTAGGTTTTAATACAAAGTTATTAGTAAATATTAATTCATATGTTAACTATTTCATATTTAATAAAAACAGAAAAAGCCTCGTTTATATTTTCTTTTATTTACCAAACTGCCCCCAGTTATGCACATCTGACCCCCAGCTTACCACTCTGCCCCCATATATGCCTTTTACCTCATATACCAGAGATTCCACTGTGCCCCCTGATATGCCACTGTGGCCCGATATACCTTATATGCAACTGAGCCCCCTGATATGCCTTATACCCCCTATATGCCTTATAACTTCCAATATGCCACTCGCCCCCATTTATGCCTTAGACCTCCCTATATGCCACTGTGCACCCCGATATGCCACTCCGCTCCCCATAAATGCCCTGCACCACCCTGAAATTCATTATACTCCCTGATTCACCACTCTGCCTCCCCCAGATATGCCACTCTGAAATTCATTATACCCCCCATACACCACTCTAACTCCCCCAGATATGCCATTCTGCCTCCCCGAAATTCATTACACCCCCATACACCACTCTGCTACCCTGAAATTCATTATACCCCCCATACAGCACTATAACTCATCCATACACCACTCTGGCTCCTCGCCCCTCCCATACTCCACTCTGCCTCCTCCCCCCTCCCATACTCCACTCTGCCTCCTGTCAGCAACGGAGGTTCACAAGGCACCAGGGAGCCGGGTAGAGAGGAAGAGTGGCGTATAGGAGGGGGAGGAGCCAGAGTGGTGTATGGGAGGGTGGCTCCCATACACCACTCTGCCTCTCTCCCCCGACTCCCTGGTGTTTTGTGAACCTCCGTTGCTGACAGGCACTTTCACTGCAGCTTCATAGAAGCTGTCTCTTCATGGCCTGTGGGATGAAAAAAAACTACCAAAAGGCTGATAACAGCTGATAACCATCTGACAGCTGATAACCATCTGGTCTATCTAGGTCAGCCTCCTGGAGCACAGAAAACATGCAAGGTAGCATGCAACATCATCGCTTAAGTATGGAGGCCCCAAAATGGCATCCAACATCCCATACGGAAGCAGCGTATGGCTGACAAGTCTGCAAATCGTGGCCTTGTTTTTGCCAAGATACAACTTCACGCAAGTGGTGTCTGATGTCACTACAGGATTTCAGCACACCATTTGGTCCATTGTCAGGCTGGGAGAGGTAAAGCTTGAGCACAATGAAGAAATAAAAACATCAGGCTGCACACACCAAGGGAACAAGGACGTTTTCAAAGACGCTGCTTCACCAAACTCCAGCTAGCTATGCACACAACACAAGGCACCCCAACTACATCTTTCACTTTTAAATTCCCTCACAGCATTGTCCTCTATAACTTCTATCATTAGGCTATTCCAGGTAAGTAATGCTTTCTTAAAATTACACCTAAGCCCACGACCCTCTAGTTTTTGACTATGACCTCTTGTCCTAACATTTCTCCTTCTTTGAAATATACTTCCTGCAAGTACTTGGGTTGAACCATGTATTTAAATATTTCTATATCACCCCCTTATCTCCAAGCTATATGTTAAGGTTATTTAATATTTCTTTGTTCAAATCATTAATGTATTTAAGAATAAAGTCACTTATATGAAAGTGACAAGACCAGAGATGATTTAACAACCACCAAAGACAGACTAAACCTGGCAACAGGATTCCTGGACCATTACCAATACTTTATATACCAGTCCCTGCATTTAATTCTAGTTCACTGTTCAGGCAGAAGAGTCCCCTCATATCTTTCCTTCTCCTAGCCCCTTTGCATTAATCTAATTAATTTACAGTCGCCTTAGATTGTTGTGATCTTTACCTTGTCTGTTTTCTTGTTAACTATTGCTTTCTGCTAAATATTGTCAAAAGGCAGCAAATTTGTTTTTGGAAATCCATCCTATAGTAACGTACATTTGGTGATAGTGTGTGCAGCTTACAGAGCTCAGAAAAAACACTGTTTGCTAGGAAGATGTGACATCTTGTGAGTTTGTGGGAGAGTTATTCTATCAGTTTCCTTGAATCACTATTTGTTAAGAGTAACCAATACTGGCAGGTTTCTGGTTCTTGACCAACACAGGCAGCAAGAAGGGCTAAGCTGGATTTGGCATAACCTTTTTAAATAAGAGGACAGATGAAACCTCACTTCAGAACCAACCAAGCTATTTCTGCACCATTAGTTCACTTGGGTACAGTAAAGTCAAAGAGTTGAAACCATAACTCCAGTGTCGGCTCTGCCTTAAGTGAACAGATCCCTATGCTGCATATTTCGATAAAGCAGCACATTCAAAAACTTCTCACCCAGTCTTAACTCCCTACAGGAACCAATTTTTATCCCCAAATGCCCTACCACCATTTTTGTCTTGAGTTTGTGCCCTGTTTAATTTTATGTATAGCACACATTTCTAATAAGTTTCAGTAATATTTTATCCATAACATAGGTCATTCAAGATGATGAGACTATATATGCTACATAAAAAAAGGTTACATTTTACAAGTGTTACCTGTGTTGAATATGTGGGTATCACTTAGAGCCTGATTGCCGTCATAGCCACCATGAATCAGAAAGTGAGTATCTGAGATGGGGGATGCTGCATGCCAGCTGGATATTGACAAAAAAGGGAGGTCAGTAGCAATAATTCATAACAATTTCAGATCCTACATTAAATTGTAAACGCTGTAGACTGGCCTAGAAGAGCTCTAAACTAGAGGACTGCATTGGGATGCGGGCGGTCTCTCGGGTGCTGCGGGCGTTAATCCCTCACAGCTGCCTTCGCATTGCTCCCTCACAGCGTCTCTTCTCTTGTTCCGCCCATGAACCCAGCAGAGTCACGTGATTTTTATCATCTGCTGATTTTGTACGTTTGCTGACTGACCAAGACATGATCAGTCTATAATTTTAATGGTATAATTTGAACAGTAAGAGACAGAATCAAAAACAAAATCTAGAATAACACATTTCAAATAAAGTTATACATTGATTTGCATTTTACTGAAATAAGTATTTGATCCCCTATCACTCAGCACAATGTTTGGCTCCCAGGTGTCTTTTATACAGGTAACGAGCTGAGATTATTAGCACTCTTAACCCCTTAAGGACCGGGCTTATTTTTCTCTATGTACCGTTTGGGACCGAGCCTGTTTTAACACTTTTGCGGTGTTTGTGTTTAAATGTAATTCTCCTCACCCATGTAGTGTACCCACACAATTTATATGTTGTTTTTTTCAGGACATGATGGGCTTTATTCAGATACCATTGATTGATTTTGATCATATCATCTAATTTACTATAAAAAAAGTAATAAAACATGGTGAAAATTGAAAAAAAAAAAAAAAAAAAAAAAAAAAAAAAAAAACCACCTTTTAATGACTTTTATTTGAAAAATCTTTTACTCATCGACAAAAGCAAGTAAAAAAAAAACAGCTAAATATATTCTACTATTTGTCCTGAGTTTAGAAATACCCAATGTTTTTATGTTTTTTTGCTGTTTTTTGTAAGTTATAGGGCAATAAGTACAAGTAGCGTTTTATGATTTCCAAACCTTTCTTTCCATATCTGGTCATTCTGCCTCCATCTCCTCTTTGGAACATCTTTGAAGCCGGTTCACTCAATTTATCCCCATGAAACCATATATTTTTGGAAACTAGACACTCCAAGGTATTTCAAATGCTGGTATTTTAACCCTTTCCATGCACTAATTATACAACCACACTTCGTAATAGTAATTTTTTTTTTCAAACAAATTGGATTTTAGTTAAACATATAAATATATATGGCATATGTCCCTGTCAAACAACACCCCAATATGTGTTCAGCAACATCTCCTGAGTACAGTGATACCCCACATGCATGGTTTGTCAGGTTGTGTGGGGGCTAAAAGGTAACATTTGGGACATGCGTAATTCACGGTTTCAATTTGAAATTTTGACATCCGTTAAAAACTTTTTTTGTACCCAACTTTCAGAAGGGGCAGGCTACAAGAAAGCCTGGCCTTTCTCCAAGAAGGGATTTGATCTAGCACCGTTTCCCTCATGCCATGGGAAAGACACAGAGGTCACTTGTCAGTGCAAATAAAGGCTCAAAAATGGTGCAGCAAAAAAAAAAAAAAAAAAAAAAAAAAAAAAAAAATTCTAAAAAGCAGTAAATGTACAAAAAAAAAAATCTAAAATAATATAAAAGTGGAGCAGGAACAAACAAAAAAAAATTAAAAATGGGCAGCTGTGTGGTACAGCTTGAAGCAGTTACCAAGGCAGAGTGCAGGTTCTCCAGGGCAATCTGGACAGTAGAACGTGGTGTCCTTTCTTTGCCCCCTGCATCTTTTTTGGGGACTCTGCTTCACCTTTGTAAGAGGAAGTCTAAAAATAAAATGGGTAGCCCCAATTCTACTAGACTCTGTCACCGCCCGGGGAACAGGTGCATCTTGGTACAAGACACCCGAAATAACTTGAAGTTGAAACTGCAAAAAAGACAGTTGCATTCCGGGATTTGCTTTTTGTGCAACAAAAAAGCATTGTAGGTCGCAATTTGCATGATATAAATTGCAACCTTCTTGTAACAGGCCTTTGCCTTCCTCATAATGAGGTAGGGCTGTAGGAGTTGATCTGACAGATCAACTCCACCCATGTTCTTATTATAGGCCCTGATGCACACTGGCTTTCTAGTGACCCCAGCTCTGTCACGGACAGAAACCTCCACAGTTTTCTCATCGTGGATGGTGGTCAGCATGCACACCTTTTTTCTGTCCATGAACTTCAATGCCAAGAGCTCCTCTTGATGTAGAGCTAAGGTGGGAAACCCACACGGTTCTTTTTTTATAGTACCGCAAGCTACTGTGTCAAAACACCACAGCAGCTTGAACAAAGGGACGCTTGTATAAAAGTTGTCAACATACAAGTGGTAGCCTTTGTTCATAAGGGGGAATATTAGGTCTAGGGCTGCAACTAACGATTATTTTAATAATCGATTAGTTGGCCGATTAATCGGATAAAAAAATACATTTTAAATTGAAGAAAAATTGCAATAAAAAAAACGTACAATTTACACTTTCATCTCTTTATTGCAATGGCCTCTCTATTCACCTTCTTATTTTACTGACATAATAAAAACTACAAGAACCCAAACACAGTGCTTCTCAAACTAGGTTTTAATACAAAGTTATTAGTAAATATTAATTCATATGTTAACTATTTTTCATATTTAACAAAAACTGAGAAAAAAGCCTTGTTTAAGTTTTTTTATTTACCAAACTGCCCCCAGTTATGCACATCTGACCCCCAGCTTGCCACTCTGCCCCCATATATGCCTTATACCTCTTATATGCCAGATTCCACTGTGCCCCCTGATATGCAACTGTGCCCCCTGATATACCTTTTACCCCCAGATTTGTTTTATGCCCCCCTGATATGCCCAATATCGATGTCTTATACCCCCTATATGCCACTGAGCCCCCTGATATACCTTTTACCCCCAGATATGTTTATGCCCCCCTGATATGCCTAATATCCATATGACTTATACCCCCTATATGCCCTAAAAATTCATAATACCCCCCATACACCACTATAACTCACCCATACACCACTCTGGCTCCTCCCCTCCCATATACCACTCAGGCTCCTCCCCCTCCCAAACACCACTCTGGCTCCTCCCCTCCCTCTCATACTCCACTCAGCCTCCTCCCCCCTCCCATACACCACTCTGCCTCCTCCCCCACCCATACATCACTTTGCCTCCTCCCCTCCCATACATCACTTTGCCTCCTCCCCCTCCCATATACCACTCTGCCTCCTCCCCTCCCATACATCGCTTTGGCTCCTCCCCCTCCCATACTCCACTCTGCCTCCTGTGAACCTCCGTTTCTGACAAGACACCAGGGAGCCGGGTAGAGAGGCAGAGTGGCGTATGAGGGGGAGGAGCCAGAGTGGTGTATTGGAGGGTGGCTCCCATACACCCCTCCGACTCCTCCCCCCTCCCATACACCGCTCTGCCTCTCTACCCGGCTCCGTTACTGAAGGCACTTTCATTGCAGCTTCACAGAAGCCACAGTGTAAGTGAAGGGCACTAACGGAGTCTGTCTGTGCGATGCAGATGATTCTCTGTCAGCCGGTGGGGGTCTGCATCGCACAGACAGTCCGTTACTCACCTTCACTTACACTGTGGCTTCTATGAAGCTGCAGGGAAAGTGCCTTCAGTAATGGTGCCGGGTAGAGAGGCAGAGTGATGTATGGGAGGGGGGAGGAGGCAGATGGGAGGGAGAGAGACGGAAGTGAGAGACCGTCCGACAGTGAGGGGAATCCAGGTCTCCTGCAGCGTAGCGGGGGATCTGGATTCCGGTGTTATAATCCGATCTCTGTTTGAGGTCGGATTATATAAGGAGAGGAATTTTTCAGAGCATTTGCTCTGAAAAAAACCTCTTCTTATAATCGATAAAAATCAATCCGATTAATCGATGATGAAATTCGTTGACAACGATTTTCATTATCGATTAGTTGTTTCAGCCCTAATTAGGTCCCACACAATCTTGGCACTGGTGCCCAGATGTTCTGGGCAACCTGGAGGGTCAAGGTGGCTATCCTTTCCCTCGTATACCCGGAAAGCCTGAGTATACCCAGTCTCTCTTTCGCAGAGCTTATACAATTTTATGCCATACCTGGAGCGCTTGGAAGGAATATACTGCTTGAATCCCAACCTTCCTTTATACTTCATCAGAGATTCATCCACGCAGATATCCCTTCCAGGTGTATAAGCCTCTGCAAACTTGGCAGCGAGATGGGTAATCAGGGGGCGGATTTTATACAGCCTGTCAAACTGTGGGTGTTCCTTAGGGGGGCACAGGCTATTATCGCTAAAATGCATGAAATGAAGAATCATTTCATACCTTCTCCTACCTATGGACTGGGTGTAAATGGGGGTACTAAGGACGGGGCTGGTGCTCCAGTAGGAGCGGATGGAGGGTTTTTTAATAATTTCCATCAGCATAGTTAACGCCCAGAATTTAAGAAATTCTGGCACGTCAATGGGGGTCCATGGCTGCTTTGCAAAATAGGAGTCGGGGTTAGCAGCACGGTACTGCTGTGTCTGAGGCCAAAAAATCATACGCCTCCTCCGCAGTATACCTGCGCTTCATCATTAACCCCCAGCCGGTAAAATGAAAAAAATATATATATATAAAAAAATACAGTAAGCAAAAAAAGGTGCTAAAAATAATATAACAATATAAAATATACCTGAAAAAAATGTGGATAAAATAAAAGGGCACAAACCGCAAAAAAGTGCTGATGTGCAATATCACTGCCTATGCAGTGATCAACAGTAAGGAAGGGGTTAAAAAGAAAAAGAGGGGCACTTATAAAGAGCCTTTTGTGTAAATGTTTATTTTTGATAAGATTTTATCAAAGTGTACCTGCTTTTCCACGATCTGTCTCTCTCCCTCACTAAAAGCAAGTGATGGAGGGAGGCAGATCTTTACCGTCAAAGGCAATGTTTATAAACATTGCCTTTGACTGAGCAAATAAAGATCAAATAAAGATCTCACTCTCCTGAGTGATCTTTAGGCTTTGGGTGTCAATCAATGGATGCTGATAGCAACACCCCTTGAGTGATGAAAGCGATTTGTAATCGCTTCTGAGGCTACTGCCAGGAGAAGGGCAGCGCCATCTTGGAAGGCAAGGTAAGCATGGCGGCTCCCTGCCACTAAAAACTTAGTTTAAGAAACGATCAAAGGTCGTTTTTTCCACTAAGTTGGTGTTCTTGAAATGCCTTGATATCGAGGCATTTCAGTAACACCAACTTAGTGAAGGAAACGATTGCCGATCGCTTCCTAAACAATTTTAACGGCGGCACGGCGCCACCATTTTTAAACAAAACGCCGTCTTTTTTATTAACTATTATAAACGCTCCAGGGAGCGATCTAACCTCTATGCCGAGGCATTACAGCAACACCATCTGAATGAAGAAAGCAATCTTTGATTGCTTTCTGAAAAAAATTTAACGCCATGACGTGTCAGGCACGTGCCTGACCCGGCAATGGACGTTAAGGGGTTAAAGGGAATGCTCCTAATCTTAGCTTGTTACCTGTATAAAAGACACCTGTCCACAGAAGCAATCAATCAGATGTCCAAGGATGTCAGGGACATGAATGTAGACCTACACAAGGCTGGAAAGACCATTGCCAAGCAGCTTGGTGAGAAGGTGACCAAGCTGTTGGTGTGATTATTCATTCACAAATGGAAGAAACAAAAAGTAACTGTCAATCTGCCTCGGTCTGGGTCTCCATGCAAGATCTCACCTCGTGGAGTGTCAATGATCATGAGAACAGTGAGGAATCAGCACAGAACTATACGGGAGGATCTTGTCAATGATCTCAAGACAGCTGGGACCATAGTCAACAAAAAAAAAAAAAAAAAAAAAAAAAAAAGAATGATTACACTACGCGTGAAGGACTGAAATCCTGCAGCGCCCGCAAGGTCGCCTTGCTCAAGAAAACACATGTACAGGCCCGTCTGAAGTTTGACAATGAACATCTGAATGATTCAGAGGAGAACTGGGTGAAAGTGTTGTGGTCAGATGAGACCAAAATCGAGCTATTTGGTATCAACTCAACTCGCCGTGTTTGGAGGATGAGGAATGCTGCCTATGACCCCAAGAACACCATCCCCATCGTCCAACATGGAGGTGGAAACATTATGCTTTGGGGGTGTTTTTCTGCTAAGGGGACAGGACAACTTCACCGCATCAAAGGGACGATGGATGGGGCCATCCAGCCCGGGCATTGAAAATGGGTTGTGGATGGGTATTCCACAATGACAATAACCCAAAACACACAGCCAAGGCAACAAAGGAGTGGCTCAAGAAGAAGCACATCAAGGTCCTGGAGTGGCCTAGCCAGTCTCCAGACCTTAATCCAATAGAAAATCTGTGAAGGGAGCTGAACATTCGAGTTGCCAAACGTCAGAATCTAAATCTTAATGACTCGGAGAGGATCTGCAGAGAGGAGTGGGACAAAATCCCTCCTGAGATGTGTGCAAACCTGGTGGCCAACTACAAGAAACATCTGACCTCTGTGATTGCCAACAAGGGTTTTGCCACCAAGTACTAAGTCATGTTTTGCAAAGGGGTCAGATACTTATTTATTTCACTGAATAAAATGCAAATCTATGTATAATTTATTAAAAAATGCGTTATTCTGGATTTTTTTTGTTATTCTGTCTCACTGTTCAAATAAGCCTACCATTCAAATTATAGAACGATCATGTCTGTCATTTGCCAAAACGTACAAAATCAGCAGGGGGTCAAATATTTTTTTCCTTGACTGTACATTTATCCTAGTGTAAAATGTGTCCCTTGTCTTTTATGTGTTTCTGGCTTACTTACCAGCGAGGTGAGGGACAACCCCCTTTAACTTCAACAGGAGAAAACTCCATGAGCCCTGGAATAAGAGTAGAAGCATAGAAAGATGGGCAAATGTTAACAAGGCTGCAATAACAAAACTAAAAACACTAAGGAGGGGTTGACAGGGGAAGCAGAGTTCACATACTCACACTAGGAACTCACTTAAACCGGGGACAATCAGCTGACTTGTATAACCATCACAAACTCATTTAAAATTTCTTTTGCAAACATTAATTATTTGAGTTAGGTTTGCTTAACTGTTTACTTAAGTGTGAAAAATAAAAATTGTAATACTCACCCAAATCCAGCAAATATAGATCATTGTAGCACACCGGCGTATCCCAACCACCAAAAATATAGAGTTCCCTGCGCATCAGGCAAGCAGAATGCCTGAGGAAAAGGGATGAGAATCTGTCATTCACATTCCCAAGTCATTGTGTTAAGCAAGTAAGAATAAGGCATATTCTAATGCTTCATTTGTGACGCATAATACAGTAGAAGGGCTACATTTTGACTGTTTTTTTAACTTTATTGTATACTACGTTAATACATTTTGATCATATTTAGTCAGTGGTTGACATGCTTTTATTGATAAAGGCAAAAAATGAAAACCATTAATATGGTAAAATGTCAAAGTTTGAAAGTAAGAGATTCACTCATGGATTGTGTAAATGTAGCCCTAGAACAATACAATACTGTCCTGCCTTTATTCACTAAACAAAAGGATCGGCCCAAGTGGCAACTAAACGTGTGAACTTTAAAGGAAAAATAAAACTTAACGGGAAGTCTACGGGGACCAAAATGCAGGGAATTTTCTTAAATTGAAAATAACTCTGGAAAGGGTAACTGACCATAGTGAACCTAGTTCCCAACACATCTGATGTGTATGGTGCTACCAGCTATAGTGAATGTATTAATCTTTTTAGAGTTATCTAAAACCTAAACCTGGTTTAACAGATTACAAAAAATAATCGGTTTCTTTTAAATGTATGGATCCTTTTATATGTCTATATATTGATATACACATTTATGTACATATGTCTGCAAACAAAGAGACATCATATTCCACAGAGTTATACAATGGGTAAATAGGACATACCAAGTAATAAAGAAATTTGATTTATAGAAAACAGGTGAGGAGGGCCGTTCTTAACCTCTTAATGACCAATGCCATGTTAAAAGACAATAAATTCATACCTGAAGTAAAATTTGCATGGGGGGGGATACTACCACAAACTTTGGGAAAGGCTGGTGGTAGAATCTTGTTAAAATACCAGCATTTGAAACACCCTGGGGTGTCTGGTTTTCAAGATACATGGTTTGATGGGGTAAATCGAATTAGCCGGCTTCAAAGATGGCCCACTTAGGACATGGGGGCAGTAGGACCAGATGTCAAAGTTCCAAGTTGAAAAACGTGCACTTCCCAAATGTGGCATTTTACCTTCCAAACAACCCAACAAACCCATCCATGGGTGGTATCGTTCAGGGGATTTTGCTGAACGCATACTGGGCTGCTGTTTGACAGTGACATATACCAGGAGCTATAAATTCATACTTGAAGTACAATTTGTTTGACAAAGGCTGGTGGTAAAATAAAGTGTTAAAATATCAGAATTTGCAGTGTCTGGTTTTCAAAAATATATGGTTTTCAAAAATATATGGTTTGATGGGGGTAAATTTAACTGATCAGCTTCAAAGACGTCCCAAATAGGACATTGGACAGGAGTACCAGATTTGGAACAAAAATGGCTTTGAAATAGCAAAATGCTACTTGTATTTATTGCCCTATAACAAGCTCTTCTTCTGAAAAAAACAATATACAACGTGTGTGGGTTCAACAAATGAGAAGAAAATTAAAGCTAAACAGAAGGGTATAAAAGGAAGAAAACAGCATGGTCCTTAAGGGGTAAAGAAGCATCTTGAAAGATTTCCTTTTTTTTTTGAAGGACTGAAGGCATGGGGGGAAGCCGGATAGGCACTCCAGAGGATTGGGGCAGCACTTGAAAAATCATGCAATCGTGCATCAGAACTAGAAATCAGAGGACAGAACAAACTAAGATTACTGGATGAGCGGCAAGACCGGTTAGGAGTATATTTGGAGGGGAGTTAGCAGATGTAGGTAGAGGAATCGCTATAAAAAGCTTTGAAAGTAAGAGTTGGGATTTTAAAATGAATCCTGAAGTGAACAAGCAGCCAGTGAAGAGACTGACAGAGGGTAGAGGTATTAGTAAAGCGATAAGTCTGGCAAGACGGGTTTGATTAAGACCAGCTAAGACAGGGTTAAAATAGTCAATATGGTAGATGAGGGCATGGAGTAAGTAAGCTCTTGAATCATGAAACCTAACATTTTTTTTTGTGGAGCTCAGTTATAGCCAAGTTTCATATAATTATGGACCAATAGTTATTTTAATTGGTTATAGGTTTTTTACCTACAGAATAGAGATGAAAACTGCATTGTTGCCTTATTAATAAATGCAAGCATTTGTAAATATGCCTTTTTTCTGGTTACCAACAACTATATATCAATGTAGTAATAAACTTGTACCAGCCTTTCCCTGGGAAGAGTCTTCTCAAGGGAAGCATGCAGAGTCACTTCTCAGGATTCTTACCCCGAACGTGCAGGTGGTTTCTTCCCAAAGACAATGGGCTCATACCAGATCTCATGTTGTGGATCAAAAATGTAGAGCGAGTCACTGCAACCATCAGGTTCTGGGTTAGGACGTGGAAACACACCACCAAACAAACATTTCTCCTCGAAACAAAGAACAGCTATGATACGAGAGGGGTGGAACCTTTCCCCGAGCCTAGAAAGAAAATAAGAATGGAATAAAAATAAAAAAGCGGGTGAAAAAAAAAAAAAAAGTCCTGCCTGCACTTCTCTACCTACTCACCTCCACACTGCTCCATTTCCAAGAATCTGTATCCAAAATATGGACATCATTGAACCACTTCTTGTTTTTTGAACCTCCAAAAACATAGATCCTTTGGCTCTCAGGATCAAACACTGCAGTGTGACCAGTGCGTGACTCTGGAGAAGGTCCATCTGTCAGAGCTTCTGCTGGAGACCACATGCTATCCGCTGAATATGGATAAATGTCACAAAATCAAACCGACTAAAAGCTTGTATGTTAAGAACAAAAGAATGTTCATTTATAAGAATTCTCACCTGTATTAAGTTTCCACATAGAGTCCTTACAGAAATGCATACGTGTACCCTGCCCGCCAATGAGGATCACAGTTTTGGAGTCAACAGGACAGAGGGTATGGCCCCATCGTGGTGTAGGCCCTGCTTTTACATATTAAAACATACATCAATGCTCAGTCAAATTGAAATATTTAATCTGTATTTCGGGATATAACATTGGTTAAAATGGAGATCATATCTTACACAGGTATACCTCAGTCTAAAATATACAATAGCCAATACAAGCAGTTTACTACACTCATCAAAAATATGGTTTTCACATTGCCATGCACTTTGCTATTGGAAACAGAGACACAGAGACACTTACTGTTTTGATACAATTTCATGAACTAAATAGCAATTAAGATGTGAAGAATAATCACACCCAGTGTACTAGCAAATACATTTGGAGAGATATTTCATACTCAGAACCAGGGGGAGTGTGGCTTTGCGCCAACTAAAGCAGGTGCACGTGTAAGGAGCAGAACGTGCAAAAGGTGAAACCAAATGTCCGAAAAAGTAAGAAAAGAATAGAGTACTTTCCTTTCTTTTGGATCGGGTTTATAGCTGCAACCCTATTAACACTCTCCACCGAGTGTTGAAAAGGTATACCAAAAATGACTTCCGTCTAGGGGCGCTTGAAAACACACGATCGCGAATCTCTCAAATAAAAAATAAAGAACAAAAAGAAAAAATAGTGTGATACATTAAAAAATGTTCCTGGAGTTTTTAAACACAAGGCTTCAATGGTTGCACTCACAATATTTATCAATCTTTAGCACGTATATTTAACCACCCTTCAGTCTGTATGTTGGTTCCTTGACCTCAGGTGCATGGAAGACAAGAAATATCCAAATAGGGTAATATCTTTAAAACCAGTGTATACACAATCAAGTAATGCACTCACATTTGGATGAAGAATATCAAGCGCATCTGATTAGTTGTCCTGAAGTGGTCTTGGTTTCCAAAACTAAGTTCCTGGTGTGGTCGTACTGGACCCTCAGGGTCCAAAGATGATGTTTCTTTACTGTTCCAGTATAGATGTTTTTAAAGTGCAAGTGCTCGTGTAAATTGATTAAATTATATGAAATGTGATAAATGGTGTATGTTCAGTAATTGTAAATTGATCAGAATAAAAAACAGTTTTTTTTATTCTGCAGTTGTTTTTTTACATCCTACATTACTTTATTAAATTTTAAATAAATGAAAATTTTTAAATTTTTTATCCGATCAAAAAATATAATCGGCCAACTAATCGACAGTGGCATAAAGGGGCTATAAGGCATATAAGGGGGCACAGTGGCATATTGGGGGTATAAGGCACATCAGGGGTATAAAGCACATCAGGGGGTACAGTGGCATCTCAGTGGCATATAGGGGGTACAAGACATATCAGGAGGCATAGTGGCATATGGGGGGGTATAAGGCATAGTGGCATATGGGAGGTATAAGGCATATCGCAGCACATCAGGGGTCAAGGTGGCACATAGGGGGCTATAAGGCCTATTGGGGGCACAGTGGCATATAAGGGGACAGAGTGGCATATCACGGGCTATTAGACATATCGGGGGTAAAAGGCATATCGAAACAATAGATCGGCCAACTAATCGATTATAAAAATAATAGTTAGTTGCAGCCCTAATTTTATTACAGCAATCATACTTTTTGGGTAGGAGTCTATTAGCATGGCACATCTTGACGTGGCAATATTTGCCCCCTCTTCTTTGCAAAAGTGCTCCAAATCTGTCCGATTGTGAGGACATCTCCTGTGCACAGCCCTCTTCAGATCACCTCACAGATGTTCAATTGGATTCAGGTCTGGGCTCTGGCTGGGCCATTCCAAAACGTTAATCTTCTGGTGAAGCCATGCTTTTGTTGATTTGGATGTGTGCTTTGGGTCGTTGTGGTGCTGAATAGTGAACTTCCTCTTCATCTTCCTAATGGGCACCTGAAGATTTTGTGCCAAAATTGCCTGGTATTTGGAACTGTTCATAATCCCCTCTACCCTGACTAAGGCCCTGGTTCCAGCTGAAGAAAAACAGCCCCAAAGCATGATGCTGCCACCACGCTTCACTGTGGGTATGGTGTTCTTTGGGTGATGTGCGCCAAACATACCTTTTGGAATTATGGGCAAAAAGTTCTCCCTTGGTTTCATCAGACCCTAACACATTTTCCACGTGCCTTTGGGGGGCCTGGTGTTTTTTTTTTTTTTTTTTGTTTTTTTTTTTTTGCAAACTTCAGCCGGGCTTGGATGTTTTTCTTTGTAAGAAAAGGCTTGTCTTGCCACCTTACCCCATTCATATGAAGAATACGGGAGATTGTTGTCACATGTAGCACACAGCCAGTACTTGCCAGAAATTCCTGCAGTTCCTTTAATGTTGCAGTAGGCCTCTTGTAAGCCTCCCTGACCAGTTTTCTTTGCATCTTTTCAGCAATTTTGGACTGTGTTCCATGTTCTATATACCTAATGCTTTGGAAATTCTTTTGTACATTTTTTCTAACTGATATCTTTCAAGAATGAGATCCTTCTGATGCTTTGGAAGCTCTCTGCGGACCATGGCTTTTGCTCTGAGATGCAACTAAGCCAATTCAGGTAAATCCTACTAGAACAGATTAACTTTATTTGTGATTAATCAGAGTCACTTTAAATGATGGCAGGTATGTAATGACTTCTAATTAACATGAGTTTGAATGTGATTGGGAACACAGCCACAGTTATAAGAGTGTGCGCACACTTACGCAACCAGGTTATTGCAGCGTTGCAGGGGATCTGGATCTTAATCTTGTAGTCAGACCTCTGAGGTCTGATTATAAGATGATCTCAAACAGAGGGGTATTTTTCAGAGCATTTGCTCTGAAAAAAACCTTTTCGTTTTTGCTCTGAAAAAAACCTTGTCTTATAATTGAGCACATACAGTATATTATAAACAGGTTGACAGGTCTGGACTTACACAATTATTTTTCTGTTATACCCTTTTCTCTCTGTCTCTCTCTCTGTAGGGCGAGGGATAGGGAGGTCTTCAACTTTATAACTACATCCCTGATTTGGCCAGACGTTTGTATTTCTGATTTTCAAATTTGGTTCCTGTTGGAAAAGGCTCCACATATGTATTTGTGGGATATTACGGTGATTGATGTTAGTTGGTCATGACACTTAGTATTCCGAGAGTGCATCTT
Organism: Spea bombifrons; assembly: GCF_027358695.1. Classification (NCBI taxonomy): domain Eukaryota; kingdom Metazoa; phylum Chordata; class Amphibia; order Anura; family Pelobatidae; genus Spea; species Spea bombifrons. The sequence continues at coordinate 20,309,817 of NC_071096.1, read as the reverse complement.
TTAGCAATTTGGCTATTCATCTTTGGATTGATATTGTAAATCTTTCTATGGCATAATAAGAAGGGAGACAGGGAAAAATAAACCAAACAAAACAGAACCAAGTATCTATAACACAACATTACTATTTAACTTAATTTATATCATAATATCAGTATAGTAGCAGTCTTAACTTACAAATAAAATATAAATAAATAATTTCAGCTCACCTGCAGTTACACCAGTTCCCTTCACGGGGTTACTTAATTTAAATGTCCCACCCTTGCTTTTCTGTGGTGGGACTAGTTCTCTTAAACCTCCATTGTTGGGGCAAACATTTTCCTGTTCGTCTTGTGCTCTCTTTCTTTTCCCACGTTCCTGTTTCACTCTAGTCTGCATAACAAACATGCAAAGATATTTTATATATTTTTAGAGCACTAGTACAGCAATGACACTCAACAGTAACAGGAATGCCTAGACCAAACCAATTCGCCTTCTTTCAAAAACACTCCTTTCTGCGAAATGCCTTTGGACCCCATCTTAAATAAGGTTAATCCTGGGCAGGGACTGCTGCTATTATAATGGGCACTAAAGGCTAGGTAATTAGCTGAACTAACAAGAGGGCAGACTGAAGTGGTTGTCTTCTGTATAGAGAAAAATTATTAATTTGGGGCTCCCGAGTTTTCTAGATTATATTTTTACTAATTTTTTTTAAAATCCTTTTCACTTAAAGTGACGGCAGATAAGAACCATTCAGCCCATCCAGTCTGCCCAATATTGTTATCTTTTGAATAGAGGCGAATCTTGTCTTCGTTAACCCCTTCAGTCCCGGGGGTTTTGGTACCTCAAAGCCCGGTTCAGCAATTATTCTCCTATCCTGCGAATAGTGTAACCATGTAAACTATATATTGTTTTTTCAAGGAGAGATAGAGCTTTCTTTTGATACCATAGTTAGATAATTAGCTGAAAATTTAGGATGAGAAATTAAGTAAAAACTAGCGAAAATTAGAAAAAAAAAAAACTAAATTTTTTTTTTTATATGTATACCCCTCTGAATCCTCACAAAATTAGGTAAAGCGATGGAAAATCCCCTCCAAGTTTATCAATTCAGTTGTCCTGATTTCAGAAATACCTAGTTTATATCGAATTTCCATACTTTCTGAGGACTTATAGGGAACATACTATAAAGGTGTACATTATTCATATAATTTTTATGCTTATGGCTTAACAGGTTTGGGAACAGGGGCGGGAGGGTTATACCTTTTAGACGTTGTGTTAGGGCAATGAGATGTAAGAGTTTTTTCTTTATTTTTTGTATGTTTTGTATTTTTTTTTTTATTGCATATCAGTGCAGTATGGTAAGAGGTCCTCTTAGGAACCTTTTGAACATGTTATTAATGCCCGTGATTTCACAATGACATCACTTAGCTCACTTTGTGGCTGTAAAACGCTAACGGCCGAAATCTGGACCTTGGACGGTTGTAAAAACCTTCACGAAAGTCCAAAAATCAACATGATCAAATCCGTATACCAGATTTGTTTTGGCCTATCTGGAGCTATTACAATCACTGGATAGGTGGTCCTTTATCTCCTGCAGGAGTTTGGAAAGCAGAGGAAAGGGAGGAATAAATAAGCAAGCTGGAAATGCCAGACACGAGAAAAGGCATCCACTGCTAGAGGCCAATGCCTTGTGTCAAGGGAAAAAAGTTTCTGACCTGTGAGTGGTTTCTGGAGGAGAAGAGGTCACATTTCTTAGATCTCTTCAAGGTGCATAGCAGACTTAACATCAGAGATGAGGGTACCGATTTCCTCCACCAGAAAAAAAGGAAAGAACTGTCTTCTGTTTTGACCTCAGAACACGGATCCTCCAGTTCAGGATAATCAAATTCGGGAATTTGAAAACTGGGAAGGCTACCTGGGACAGAGAGCAGGATCTTGTGCCGTAGGAAGGTGTAGGCAAGTGCAAGCCGGAACAGCGCATCGCACAGACACTCGCTGGCTGAGAGGAGGATCCAGGTCTCCTGCAGCGCTGCAGGGAATCTGTATCTTAGTGTTATTATCCAACCTCTATTTGAGGTCGGATTATAAAACGAGGGGTATTTTTTAGCGCATTTGCTCGGAAAAAATCCTCAGTCCTCGTTGACAGAGATTTTCATTATCAATTAGTTGTTTCAGCCCTAATTATATATCGTTTTTATAGGTGAAACTGAAAATATTGCTCCCCCCCCTAATTTTCTTCATACTAAATGATAGTTTATATATATTAGGGCTGCAACTAACGATTTTTCAATTTAAAATAATGTAATAAAAAACGTACAATTTACACTTTCATCTCTTTATTGCAATGGCCTCTCGCTATTCACCTTCTTATTTTACTGAAATAATAAAAGCTACAAGAACCCAAACACGGTGTTTCTCAAACTAGGTTTTAATACAAAGTTATTAGTAAATATTAATTCATATGTTAACTATTTTTGATATTTAATAAAAACTGAGAAAAAAAGCCTTGTTTAAATATTTTTTATATTCCAAACTGCCCCCGGTTATATATATATATATATATATATATATATATATATATATATATATATATATATATATATATATATATATATATATATATATATATATATATATATATATATATATATATATATATATATATATATATATATATATCTCTCAAAAAAAGAAATAAAATTAAAAAAAAACAAAAACAGCACTGACCTGAAAGTCTAGGGTGCTTCCAGGTCAAATGCTGTGAGTTTAGTAAGTGGGCTGATGATGATCAGATCACTCCTAACCAACTGTTAGTTTAAAAAAATCCTGGCTCCTAACTTTTTTACCTGGCGCCTAGATTCACAACAAATTTGTCAAGCCCTGAGATAGATAGATAATATAGATAGATATATATAATATCTATCTATCTCAGGGCTTGACAAATTTGTTGTGAATCTAGGCGCCAGGTAAAAAAGTTAGGAGCCAGGATTTTTTTAAACTAACAGTTGGTTAGGAGTGATCTGATCATCATCAGCCCACTTACTAAACTCACAGCGCTTGACCTGGAAGCACCCTGGACTTTCAGGTCAGTGCTGTTTTTTTTTTTTAAATACATTTTTTTCACTCTTTCGATACTGATGTTCCATTGGAGCACAGCATTGACAGATATTTAGTCCCCACAAGCTTGTGGGGACAAATGTTAACCCCTGCAATGCCACGAATGTGTCATACACAATTGTGGCATTGAAGGGGTTAACGCTGCACTGTCGCTCTCATGGAGTGATCAGGCAGCAGGGGGGTGTTGGGGCTGGTCTCCACACTCATGGCAAGACCAAAGAACCCTCTCACCCTGTCCCTGAAGCTGCCTCTGGCAGCTGGGAAGCAATTGCTGGTCTATAGACCAGCCACTCCAGGGGGGAGTCTATGATGACTGCTGTAGGCTTCTATGCCTACAGGAATCAAAGGGCTTGTGGGGGCTCGTTTTTTTGCTGTTGCTGGTCTGCCTGGGCTTCCAGGCAGACCACCGGCAGCAGAGCCCCTTACAAAATGGGAGTTAACCCCTGAAACACCGCAATGGCGGCATTGAAGGGGTTAGCGGTGCATTGTCGCTCTCAGGGAGCGATCAGGCAGCAGTGGGGTGTTGGGGCTGGTCTCCACACTCATGTGGAGACCGAAGAACCCTCTCCCCTGTCCCTGAAGCTGCCTCTGGCAGCTGGGACTCAATTGCTGGTCTATGGACCAGCCATTGCAGAGGGAGTCTCTGATGACTGCTGTAGGCTTCCATACCTACAGGAGTCATCAAAGGGCTTGTGGGGGCTCGTTTTTGCTGTTGCTGGTCTGCCTGGGCTTCCAGGCAGACCACCAGCAGCAAAGCCCCCAAAACGGGAATTAACCCCTAAATGCCGCGATCGCGGCATTGAAGGGGTTAACGCTGCGCTGTCGCTCCCATGGAGCGATCAGGCAGCTGGGGGGTGTTGGGTGAGGTCCCCAGACTTGTGTGGGGACCCAATCAACACACAAACCCCTTCCCTGAGGCTGCCTGTGGCAGCTGAAAACACGATTGCTGCTTTTCCAGCAACCGCGTTTTCAGCCTACAGGCTCACTCCGTGGGAGTGATCTCAGGCTCGGGGGCGGGCTCGGAGTGGCTGTGCTGTCTGCCCAGACTTCTGGGCAGACAGCAACAGCGCCCCCGTGTGGTGACTCAGCCTCTTACATCCACAATTTTTTCTGGATGTAAGAGGCTGACAACCTAGGCGCCAGGAGAAAATTCTGTCGCCATGGCGACCTGGGATTTGTCGAGCCCTGATCTATCTATCTATCTATAAATATAATTTTTTTTAACGCTTTCAATGCTGATGTTCCATTGGAGCACAGCATTGACCGATATTTAGTCCTCACAAGCTTGTGGGGACAAATGTTAACCCCTGCAATGCCACAAATGTGTTATACACAATTGTGGAATTGAAGGGGTTAACGCTGCACTGTCGCTCTCATGGAGCGATCAGGCAGCAGGGGGGTGTTAGGGCTGGTCTCTACACTCATGTGGAGACCAAAGAACCCTCTCCTCCTGTCCCTGAAGCTGCCTCTGGCAGCTGGGAAGCAATTGCTGGTCTATAGACCAGCCATTGCAGGGGGGAGTCTGATGACTGCTGTAGGCTTCCATGCTTACAGGAGTCATCAAAGGGCTTGTGGGGGGGGGGGCTTGTTTTTGCTGTTGCTGGCCTGCCTGGGCTTCCAGGCAGACCACCAGCAGCAGAGCACCATACAAAACAGGAATTAACCCCTAAAATGCCACGATCGCAGCATTGAAGGGGTTAACGCTGCCCTGTCACTCATGGAGCGATCAGGCAGCAGGGGGATGTGTCAGGTCCCCACACTCAACCCCCTTTCCTGAAGCTGCCTGTGGCAGCTGAAAACGCTATTGCAGGTTTTCCTGCAATCGCGGTTTCAGCCTACAGGATCACTTCGTGGGAGTGATCTCAGGCTCAGACTCCTGGGCAGACAGCAGCAGCAGCATTTTGTGTGGATGTAAGAGGCTGACAAACTCCTAGGCGCCAGGACAAAATTCTGAGTCGCCATGGCGACCTGGGATTTGTCGAGCCCTGAACTAATCAATAACGAAATTCGTTGGCAACGATTTTCATTATTGATTAGTTGTTGCAGCCCTAACAACAAGTATAAGCAGATCATGCACCATGCCAAAGCCAATAGTGTTCTTTTCAGGCAAACATACCACTGGAGTAGCCTCCCATCTTACCTGCCCATGAATCACCATACGGATATGCAGTTCTCCTGTCTCTGACACTCCAAAGGTACCATCATTAGGATCTCTTTGCCAGATAAAGCATCTGCAAGAACAGTGACAAATGAGAACAAAGAATTTACCATCCTGGGACATATTCAAGAGTGGATGTAGAGACGAAAACACTGCAGATAAAACCACACGGCAACAGATTGCCGCAATATCAGTCAATGCAAATAGGGAGTCATAGCATTGTACACATGGAATTCAAGGATTATTTTAGCAGTCTGAATGTCCATCTCTGTGAACACAGGGGGGGGGGAGACGCAGAGACGCTACGGAGCGCAGAGACGCTACGGAAACATATGTAGAGCGTGAGAGAGTAAGCGAACAAGAACATAAGCGAACGTGGACCCATGAATTTTGGAAAATTGAGCTTCTTGCTTCGTTGTCAAAATTTTGGAAAATCTGCAGTTCGTTCGCATCTGAATGCACATATCTAATAGATACTGTTTGTTTTGAGCCTTTGAAGGAATTCAGGATAAAACACCTGAGAGCGTTGCAGCTAAGACTGGTTTCTGATCGATCATGGTCTTGTCGAAAATTAAACCCCTTTGAAAGATGGCCTTGCATCAGGTCTAAGCAATAATGAGTCAATTGCCAAGCTACAATACTAGTTTCCTGCACTATACAATGTTACAGATGACACCGTCCTATACTGCACTCATCAATAATTTACACTCTGTATTGGATCCACTCTTACATAAGTATTAGTAAACGCTGAGCAATTGATACTTATTTCACCCAGGAAGCAATCATAATGCCCTCATTGAAGATATTTTTCAAGTATTTTTAGTGTACCAACAGTCTTTCAGGAGAAGTAGGATATACTTTTTAAATGACACATACATATTTTATTTTGGGAAATCCTATTTTGCACACAGCACCGTGCAGCTTTAACCCCTTAAGGACAATAGGGGTTTTTACTCGTAGTATATTGTGGGACAATGGCTCTTTTAACGTTTTTCAGTGTTATTGTTTAGCTGTGATTTTCTTCTTTCTCATTTCGTGCTCCCACACATATTATATATTGTTTTTTTCAGGACAAACAGGGCTTTCTTTAGATACCATTATTTTTATCATACCATTTTTTGTTAAAAAATTACTTTCTCTCACTTTTTAAACCAAAAAACTTTTACTCATCTGCAAAAACTAATGATAAAACCTGCTAAATAGATTTGACTATTTGTCCTGAGTTTAGAAATACCCAATGTTTTTATGTTTTTTTGCTTTTTTCTGCACGTTTTGGGGCAATAAGTACAGGTAGCGTTTTGCCATTTCAAAACAATTTTTTCCCCAAAGTTAGTCATTCTGCCCCATGTGCCATTTCGGGTATCTTTGAAGCCGGCCAATGCAATTGACCCCATCAAACCATATATATTTAAAAACTAGACACCCCAAGGTATTTGAAATGCTGGTATTTTAACCCTTTCCATGAACTAATTCTACCACTAGCCTTTGTCAAACTTTACGGTAGTAATTTTTTTTTGTATTTTTTTCACACCCGTTGTACTTCAGGTATAAATGTACCGCTCCTGGTATATGTCAGTGTCAAACACCCCCCCAATATGTGTTCAGTAACATCTCCTGAGCGCAGTGATACCCCACATGCAGGGGTTTGTTGGGTTATTTGGGAGGTAAAAGGCCACCTTTGTGAGGTGTGTATATTTTTGCCATTTATACATCTGGTCACTCTGTGCCCACGTCCCATACTGGGGACATCTTTGAAGCCGGCCAATTCAATTTACCCCATCAAATCATAATTTTTTAAAACTAGGCACACTATGGGCATTTATAATGCCAATATTTTAACTCTTTGCGTGTGGGATTTTTTTGGGAAGATACAGCGCTAATTGTATGTAGCGCTAATTGTGTATAAAAAAAACATACATATATACCTATTTGCACTTTTTTCGTGACTTTTTTACATGTAACATATACATATATATACATATACATATACATATTTTTTAAATTTAATTTTTTTTTAATTTTTTTTTACAATACACTGAGGCTGTGTAGCCCCCTCTGAGGCTACACAACCTCAGTGTATAGTTAAAAAACGTCATTGCCTCAATGAAGAGGCAGGCTGGAATGGGGGGTGAGTGATTGACAGACCAGGTCACTGGTCTGTGGTTTAACCCACCGATCGCCGTGATTCACGGGGATCGGGAAGTTGTGAATCCCCCCCCCCCCCCCCCGGAGCATTGCAGGCTTGCCTCAATGAAGAGGCAGCCTGGAATGCCCCTCACCCGATTTGCATCGGGTTCGGGGGGGGGGGGGGGGGGGGTTTGACAGACCAGTGATTTCAGTCACTGGTCTGTCGTTTAACCCACCGATCGCCGTGATTCACTGTGAATCACGGCGATCGGGAGGTTGTGAAGCCCCCCCCCCTGAGCATTGCAGGCTTGCCTCAATGAAGAGGCAGCCTGGAATGCCCCTCACCCGATTTGCATCGGGTTCGGGGGGGGGGGGTTGACAGACCAGTGATTTCAGTCACTGGTCTGTCGTTTAACCCACCGATCGCCGTGATTCACGGCGATCGGGAGGTTGTGAAGCCCCCCCCTGAGCATTGCAGGCTTGCCTCAATGAAGAGGCAGCCTGGAATGCCCCTCACCCGATTTGCATCGGGTTCGGGGGGGGGTTGACAGACCAGTGATTTCAGTCACTGGTCTGTCGTTTAACCCACCGATCGCCGTGATTCACGGTGAATCACAGCGATCGGGAGGTTGTGAAGCCCCCTCTGGGGCATTGCAGGCATGCCTCAATGTAGAAGCAGCCTGGAATGCCCCTTACCCGATTTGAATCGGGCTCGAGGGGCGTGTTTAACAGACCGGTGATTTGCATCGCCGGTCTGTTGTTTCAACCGCCGATCTCCGTGAATTGCGGAGATCGGAAGGTTGCAAAACCTTTTTTTTTTTTGTTTGCCTGGATAGCCTCACTTGTGAGGCTTCCAGGAAAACCGCGATGCCGCCGATCGCGGCGAAAACGCCGCGGTAAACGGCAAATAACGTTACCACGTACATGTACGGGCATTGTCGTTATCGCGTTGCACGGCAACCCCGTACATGTACGTGGATTGTCGTTAAGGGGTTAAACACCAATGTTTATTTTTTTTTTACATATCAATACACAAGATTTCTTGTTGAACTCTGTTTCTGCCCATCTAATATTTTGTTTAAAGAGGCAGTTTTAGTTTGAATGTCTGAAAAAAAGATACAATATCCAGCAGCGTACCTAGTGGGGGGCGGTCCGCCCCAGGCTAGGGTGACCACATGTCCCGGATGCCCAGCAGCCTCGTCACTTTTTTTTTTTTTTTTTTTTTTTTTTTACACACACAGGAGAGAGAGGGGCGTCTAGCAACTGCTCGGTGCCCCTCAGAATCCGTTGTGAGGCCTCTAACGCCGTCGCAGTGCCGCCATGCCATGACATATTTTGGCGCTCAGCAGTGCAGCGGCAAAGCAGGACGACAGAGGCGTCGTGCTCCCACTGCAGGACTTCTGGATGGTAAGTCCAAATCCTTGGACAAAACCGTAGATTGTGAGAAGGGAGGTGGAGGGGGGTAGATAGTGAGAAGGGAGGGAGAGGGGGTAGATAGTGAGAATGAATGTGTGGATGAATTGTCTGAATGGGGGAGATAATGAGTTTGTGAGAATGCAGTAATGAATGTGTAAATTTGTGTGAAAGAGAGGATAAATGATTGTCTGAATTAATTATGTGAATGAAAGTGTGAATTTGTGAGTGACTGTTAAAGTGTTTGTATGATAGATGTAGGGCTGCAACAACTAATAGATAATAAAAATCGTCGCCAACTAATTTAATTATCGATTAGTTGAATCGATTTTTAGCGATTATAAAATGAGGGTTTTTTCCAGAGAAAATGCTCTGAAAAATACCCCTCATTATTTAATCCGTTTCAGTGACTCACAGCAGCAGTTCCTACTTACCAGTCCCTCCCTGTAATCACTGTGACAATTGGCCCCGCCCCTTCCTTCTGCCAGAACCACATGGCTGTGACACTCATCTAACTAAGTATAAAATTAATATTTGGGCTGCTGGAAGTTAGGGGTTAATTTAGGGGCAGTTATGGTTAGTAGGGTGTTTAGGGAATGCTGTGGTTGATGGGGTCTTTAGTGTGAATTTTAATGTTAATGATGAGGACTGAGGGTTAATTTAATAAAGTTAACTTAAGGTGCAGTTAGAGGTAAAGGGGGGCAAACTAAGGGGAATCTAAATCCTGGGGGTAGTGAAGATTATTTTTAAAAGTATGGAGTCAGTGTGATGCAAACGGGTCTGTGACTCTATGAGGGGACTATGAGATATCTGGGTGGTATAAGGCATATCTGGGGAGGACGGAGTGACATATCTGGGGGTATAAGGCATATAGGGTATATAAGGCATATGTGGGGAGGGCAGTGTGGCATGTCTGGGGAGGATGGAGTGGTGTATCAGGAGGTATAAGGCATATCAGGCGCCACAGCGGCATATCTGGGGGTAGCGTGGAGTGGCATATGTGGGAGGCAGCGTGGCATGTCTGGGGAGGATGGAGTGGTGTATCAGGAGGTATAAGGCATATCAGGCGCCACAGTGGGGAGGATGGAGTGGTGTATCAGGAGGTATAAGGCATATCAGGCGCCACAGTGGCGGTAGCGTGGAGTGGCATGTCTGGGGAGGATGGAGTGGTATATCAAGAGGTATAAGGCATATCAGGCACCACAGTGGCATATCTGGGGGTAGCGTGGCATATGTGGGAGGCAGCGTGGCATGCTCAAATGTGCATAAACGGGGGAGGCTGGTTGGGAAATAAAGACAAGAAATGCATTTTATCAAAGTTTTTTTTATTCTGCTGTTTGTATTTAACATCATTTGTTTATTAAATTATTTTAAATAAATGAAAAACTTACATTTTTTTTATCCGATTAATCGAAAAAATTATCGGCCAACTAATAGATTATGAAAATAGTTAGTTACAGCCCTAGATAGATGTATAATTGATTTGTGGAAAGGCAAAGATGGCACAAGCAGGATGTTTGAGCCTTGGGGACCAAGATGAAACAGGCAGGGTGTTTATGGGACAAAGATGGCACAGGCCGGGCTGTTTCGGGACAAAGATGGTAAACCCTATGTGTGTAATCTGGGTGCTGGTCAGGTTCTATGTGGGCAGTGTGGACGCCAGAGCTGGCTTTGGGTTGTGCAACTTATCATCTATGCCTGTAGTTTTAACTCTTGCTATGTTTCCATACAGCAATCACACTCCTATCATGAGTGGATGGCCCAGGACAAGGTGCTGCAGCAACTAAAGAAAATTAATGTTAACAAGGCTCCGGGGCCTGACGGTATTCACCCACGAGTACTTAAGGAGCTGTGTCAGGAAATAAGTGAACCTCTGTTTCTAATCTTTCGGGATTCTTTTCTTTCAGGAATTGTACCAGAGGATTGGAGGAAGGCAGATGTGGTTCCTATTTTCAAAAAGGGTTCCAACTCTGTGCCCGGAAATTATAGACCTGTGAGCCTAACTTCCGTTGCTGGGAAAGTATTTGAAGGGCTGTTTAGGGATAATATTAAAGAATTCCTTGGGAAGAATAGTATTATTAGCATAAATCAGCATGGTTTTATGAAACATAGGTCATGTCAAACTAATTTAATTGCATTTTACGAAGAAGTAAGTAGAAGTGTAGATGAGGGTGTTGCAGTGGATGTAATCTACTTGGATTTTGCAAAGGCGTTTGACACGGTTCCACACAATAGGTTAGTATTCAAACTGAAAGAAATTGGCCTAGATGCAAATTCTTGTTCTTGGGTAGAACATTGGCTTAGAGGTAGAGAACAGAGAGTTGTTATAAATGGTAAATTTTCAAGCTGGTCAAAAGTGGTAAGTGGTGTCCCTCAGGGTTCTGTTCTGGGACCAATTTTATTCAACATATTTATAAATGACCTGGCAGGAGGCATTGAAAGTCATGTTTCTGTGTTTGCAGATGACACAAAACTAGGTAAGGTTATACAGGGCGAGCAGGATATTACTGTGCTGCAGAGGGATCTAGATAGACTGGGGGACTGGGCACTCAAATGGCAGATGAAATTCAATGTAGATAAATGTAAAGTTACGCACTTCGGGGTAGCGAATGCACAAGCAACCTACACCCTAAACGGTAGTGAATTAGGGGTAATGACAAATGAGAAGGATTTGGGAATTGTTATAGACATCAAACTAGGCAACAATGTGCAGTGTCAGTCTGCGGTTGCTAAGGCCAGTAAGGTATTGTCGTGTATAAAAAGGGGCATCAAGTCGCGGAATAAAGATATAATTTTGCCTCTGTATAAATCAATGGTAAGGCCGCACCTTGAGTATGCTGTGCAATTTTGGGCACCTTTTCTAAAGAAGGATATCATAGCACTAGAAAGGGTGCAGAGGCGGGCTACACAATTAATAAAAGGAATGGAGCACTATAGTTATGAAGAAAGGTTAACTAATTTAAATCTGTTTAGTTTAGAAAAACGTCACCTCAGAGGGGATATGATAGCATTATATAAATATATTCGGGGCCAATACAAACCATTGTGTGGAAGTCTGTTCATAAACAGGACTATGCATAGGACACGTGGTCATGCATTTAGACTGGAAGAAAGGAGATTTAGACTAAAGCAGAGGAAAGGGTTTTTTACAGTAAGGACAATAAGGATGTGGAATTCTCTGCCGGCTTCTGCTGTCAGTGGGGAGTCCAGGCTGTCAAACGACAGCCTGGTCTCCCGTGCAGCGGCAGGGATGTGTCCCTGACGCTGCGCGAAGGGCTGGACGTACCGGGACGTCCATAGGGGTTTCTTTGTGGGCGTTTTTTTGGACGTCCCGGTACGTCTATAGGGGAACGAAGGGGTTAAAGTGTTTGTGGGGGTGCTACCTACAGGATCCGCCCCAGGTGCCAAATACTCTAGGTACGCCCCTGACAATACCATGTCCCTAACTTACCTGGACTCCATTGTTAGTGTTCCTAATTTGTGCTCTTTTGCCACTCCTTCCAGTATTACTTCTATCTCGCCATCAGCAGATAAACCAGTCCAGTCGCCCATACAAAAGACCAATAACTGGGAAGGGAGTGATGTTGGCAGAGGGGCAGAAAAACAAGGTGCATCCCGAGGACAGGAAGGCAATCTGTGGAGAGAAATGATGTCACATGTTAATCTCAAAAGATTCCTGCTTGCATTTAGTTGAAAGCACAGAATATGTAGTTCAACAATAAACAGCTAGAGAGTGGCCGTTGGCTACCTCTGGCTTAGGACACTAGGATCGCTAATGACATCACTAGAATAGAAATGGTCATCAAGGATTGTGTAGAAATGATCAATGTAGTCAAAGCATTGCCTAATTTGTTCTGTCATCTAAAAGTCCATAAAAACATTTAGCTCAGTACCTGAATAAAATAACACAAATCTTTCTCAAATGCCCCCTATTCCATTTACCAGCCATCTCCATGGGAACATCACACACCTTTTGAGACAGTAAAAATTAGCCAATCACACAGGAAAACTGCATCAGCACGGCAGTCTCTCGCATATTTCTGTCCAAATTAATTTTCTTCTCACCGAGAGCATGTTCTATATGAGTGGACTCTAAACATTGCTTGAATTATAGCTATTTAAAATAAATGAAAATGGAAAACTTATGCTTACTGTAATTTTCCTCTGGTTGTAATACATACAGGTAAAACCCAAGCATCGACAGAAAATGGAGACACGGCAACATTAAAAGAGATACTAATATCTGCCACCCCCCTCTAAAGAAGAAAACGCATTAAAGCAGTCTGAGTCTATTAATATGCATTCTTTCTAAATGAAAAAATACAAAAAGCACATGCTCTACTCCTCCATGGAAAGCAACTGATAAAGAGGTTGAATGAGCCGGCAGGCAAAGTGCCCTTCAAGGTGTGCCGTTTAAACTGCTATGACGTCACTGCACATTATAAAACAGACTATTATACACTACTCTACAAGCAGAGACGATCAGGATATAGGCTGTATAGTTCCAGACACCTGACAGTGAGATATAGGGTATAACTTTCCTTTTCCTTTTAGACACTGTACTTGCAACATTTGATTTCCCCCTGCAGCGAAACATATTCATGTCACTTTAAAGTGTTTGTTTATATAGCAGACATCGGAAGCACGCATTAAGTATAATATATATATCTTATACACATACAACCACACAACGAAACACCATTCTAGTAAAGCCATCGCTGCGGCCCAAAAGGGAAATTTATATAGTGGAGCGGCTGGAGAACCCACCAGAGTTCTTATCAACCCTCTTACGTAAAACAAAAACATTACCGATTTAATCTCATAGGCGGTTTCCGTGGATCACACAAAACATACAGCTCCAGATCTCGCTCCATTTTCTCCATATGACACTATATTCCTCTATCGATATCCCGCAACGACACCACTCTGAAATCTCCCGCGCTCCAGAACAGCCCGCCACGACCAAGCCACGCCCCCAAACAATGAGCTTCGAACTGTGGGATGACTCGTCCTCAACAGCTCTTATAGTACCGGTGTCAGCGACCGGGGGTCGCAAGATATTGTCAAATTGCTTATCCCGCGGGAATAATATGTGTTCGATTTGTATCATAAGACAAGCTTCTTAAGCTTATAAAAAAATAAATAATAAGTTAAGCAAAAATTTTTCATAGAAAGCGGAGTATGATTGAAAATGTATAAGTATGTCAACTATTTGTGTTCATTCATTGTGCAGTCTTAAAACTTGACTTTTGCCCGCGAAATTGTGTAACTCCCAGGGCATACAGACACATGGCCAATGCAAACCGCTCAGGCACAGGTCTTCTTAACCCCTTCAATCCCAGAGGTTTTTGGTACCTCAAAGCCCAGAGCAATTTTGCTATTTTTGGAGTATGTCGGTTTAGCGATGATTCTCTTTTCCTGTGAATAGTGTACCCATGTGAACTATATACCGTATTGGCTCGGATATAGGCCGCACCCGAATATAGGCCGCACCCTAAAAGTTAGGTGCTATTTTAAAGAAAAAAATATTTTTAAAGAAATAATACACGTTAGTGAAATGGTAAAACAGTATTTTATTTAATGAATGGTATTTGAACATTTTTTATATTTATTATGCAGTTAGCCCTGCTTTTGACAGTATATAATATATGTTATATGAATAAAAGAATGGACAGGTAGAAAGTAGAGATGGGGAGAAGACTAAGAAAAGGGAAAAAATATCAGAACCATATTTTAGAAAGACAACGCTTCCTTTTAAAACAGATTAGGAGAGTATAAACCAGAAGAAGGCTGGTGGGAACAGTCCTCATCATCTTCCCTGTGTAACAACATCAACAACATTAGCAAATTTTTTTAAGTCATCCCTTTGACAAATTTTAGTGGCTTTCACTGCCTGTCTCAGCACCAATACTGGTATTTCTGCTCAGGTTGTCATCACTACTTCCAATGCTTTCTACATCGCTACTGCTATTTTCTTCATCATTCTCCTGAGCCGATTCTCTCTGATCTTCCCACAATACATCATCTTCAGTGCCATCCAGTGCATTTGACAGACAGCATTTTTTGAATCCTTTTATGATAGATTCTGAAGATATCATTGCCCACGCAGAAATAATCCACTGACACAGCAAAGCCACTGATGGTTTCTTAATTTTGCCGCTTGGTGTGAGGGCATGATTTCCAGCCACAAGCCATTCCGAATACTGCTGCCGTAGATTCTCTTTAAATGGCTTGTTGACAACCACATCAAGCACCTGGAGTTGGGATGTCATACCCCCTGGTATTACAACTAGATCTGATTTCAAGGATGCAATCTTACTTTTTACATCTGGTGTTAAATGTCCCTTAAATGCATCTAATACCAGCATTGCTTTTTTTGCAAGCAGAGCACCAGGCCTATTCTTCCATACAACCGATAGCCATTCAATCATCAGGTCCCTGCTCATCCATCCCTTTTCATGGCATCTGACAATTAGGCCTCTTGGAAGAATTTCCTTTGGCATCGTTTTTCTTTTTAGAATGACATAAGGTGTCAGCTTATGACCATCAGCTGTAACAGCTAACATTACTGTGATACGTAATTTTTCATTGCCTGTGGTCCTCACAAGAATGGATTTTGCTCCTTTTTGATCCACGGTTGTACTACTAGGCATGTCAAAGAATACTGGAGTTTCATCTGCATTTCCAATTTGGCTCAATGGATAGTTGTGCTTTCTCCTTAGCTCTATGACATACCTCTGGAATGCAAGCAGCTTTTCATTGAAGTCAACAGGTAGTCTTTGTGCAAGTGTTGTCCTGCGTCTCAGACTGAGGCCATTTCGGACCATAAATCTGCGACACCATCCAAGGCTTGCTTTAAATTCATCCCTTGGGATATTTAATGCACTGGCAATTTCTAATGCCTTCAATTGTATGATTTTCCGGGCGACAGGAATTCCATTTTTCCTTTGCTCTTGAATAAAGTGAAGCACTGCTGCATCAACCTCACAATGTCTGCCTTGCTTAGGCCCTCTAAATGATTTCCTTGTGGAAACCGAAGTTTCTAGTTTGTTCTGCATCAGCTTCCATCTTCGTACATTTTTCTCATCTAGGTCATATTTTCTGGCAGCTTCCCTGTTGCTCGTTTTTTCAGCATATTTTAGGACGTTTATCTTAAAAGTTGAATCATAACTTCGCCTTTTCTCTTTGCTGGTCGAAGGTTTAATCTCCACATGATCAGCCATTTTGGTATTTTATTAGTTCCTGTAGAAAAATTAATTCATTGGTCTTAGGAGACTACAATAATGTTAAGGTTCCCCCTTAATTCATAATGCACCTTACTTACAGAGTGCATCATTAATTAAGGGGTGCCTAAAAAGGCTATAAAGTGTGGGGCTACAATTCAATACTTTATCACCATTTTAAGGTTCCCGCCTTAATTCATAATGCACCTTACATACAGAGTGCATCATTAATTAAGGGGTGCCTAAAAAAGGCTATAAAGTGTGGGGCTACAATTCAATACTTTGCCATTTTAAGGTTCCCCCCTTAATTCTTAATGCACCTTACTTACAGAGTGCATCATTAATTAAGGGGTGCCTAAAAAAGGCTATAAAGTGTGGGGCTACAATTCAATACTTTGCCATTTTAAGGTTCCCCCTTAATTCTTAATGCACCTTACTTACAGAGTGCATCATTAATTAAGGGGTGCCTAAAAAAGGCTATACAGTGTGGGGCTACAATAAAATAGCTTTTTAAGGTCCCATTTTAATTTATGATAATTTATAATGGAGCCTTAGAGTTTAAGGTAGGGACCTTTAAAAGGAATTCAAGGTTGGGGACTACTTGGCAAGTTCTTTATGCTTAGTGTGTGTGGGTTTTTTTTTGTTTTTTTTTTACATTTAATGTATGGTAGGAGGCTACCACCCTCCTTACCTAAACTTTAGATCTGCAACCTTGATGTAGATGCAGCAGACGTGACCTCCACTTCCTGCACCAGTCTGCCTCATCTACATCAATGTTGGGAATAAAAAATCAGGGAGGAACTAAAGTTTCTGCTCGGGTTGCCGGGGGACCGCATTTTTGCCGGACCGCACTGAAGAAAGTTTGCTGATACGGTCTTCCAGACACCCTGGAGAAGGTAAGAAATGCTAAACCCCGATTATAGGCCGCACCCCCACTTTAAAGATTTAAATTGTGGGAAAAAAGTGCGGCCTATACTCGAGCCAATACGGTATTGTTTTTTCAAGGAGAGATAGAGCTTTCGTTTGATACCATAGTTGGATGATTAGCTGAAAATTTAGAATGAGAAATTTAGTAAAAACTCACTCCCCTCCCCGCAATCCCCCTGCACCAATCACACTGTCTGTGAGGACCTGCATAGAGATCGCAGCGTCTCTGTGCCTCATCGGAGGGCAGTGACGCAACCCGGAAGGGAATGCCCGATCGCACGTTTGCAACTGCGCGATCGGGCACTTTCATATGTAACAGCTTACCGGCTTTCATGCCAGAAGCTGTTACAGGAGATTGGGCAGCAGAAAGCCGGCGATGCCGGCTTCTGCTGCCAGGGGGAGTCCAGGCTGTCAAACGACAGCCTGGTCTCCCGTGCAGCGGCAGGGATGTGTCCCTGACGCTGCACGAAGGGCTGGACATACCGGGACGTCCATAGGGGTTTCTTAGTGGGCGTTTTTTTTGGACGTCCCGGTACGTCTATAGGGGAATGAAGGGGTTAAAAACCGATGCAGGCTAAGAGATCAAAGCAAATCCCCAGGCAATTAATTGGGGTCAGCGTAAGTGTCCAAATTCTCTCACGGAAACCGACATACTACGGTATCCTTTCTCACATTTAATTCTGGGCACAATATACTGCTTGGGGTGCCAGCAATATGCACGAATATATGTAGAGTGGTTTATTGTTACCCTCTTGTTTATTATTTGTATACAGTATATGGAAACTGAGGAGAATAGGGGCTAATTTTTTTTCTGAAAAAAAATGCGGTAATGGTACAACTCATGCATACATCGTAGAGGGGTGCAATTATCATAAGAAAGGGGAAGGCACAAAGGTCACCCCTTACCCATGGTTTTATGTATATATATATATATATATATATATATATATATATATATATATATATATATAGCCTCAAGATTGTAAGCTTGCGAGCAGGGCACTCTCCACCTAATGTAAATAATATAAATAAAAGATTATATATATTGTGACAGTGTAAACCCCAGGGAGATGCTTAGTGTGGCATTTGGGTACAGGTGCTATCCAGATCGTAAATATGGGTCCCTGGGGTGGAGCAATTGGAGAGCAGGGTGGGCCAATGCTCCATTTCCCCATTTGGTGGAAATTCCATGCCGGGTTTTCCAGGAGGCAAGAAGTCCACAGGATCCGGTCCGGGATTCCTATGGGGCTGGCATCAGGCACAGGTGCTGGACATTAAAAACCCCTGGAGCCTGATACAAAGGGGGACTGTTGGGGGAAGAGGGAGTTCCCTGTGCTCCCAGGGCAAGGAGAGGCCCTGAAGAAGACAATCCCTGAGCCAAGTGAGGCAATACCTGCCTGGACATTTTGTGTTCTGTCTGGGGGAGGTTTTCCAGAGCCTGGCGTAGCTGGGTCTGGCTGGGAGGTTGAGGTAGTGAGTGATTAGGCTGGTCAGTCTGGACCAGCATAGTTCAGTTAGAGAGGGCTCCAATTGGGAGCTAGGTTTTCTTTTTATGATTTGGTTTTTGGGGTTTAAGCGGTTAAAATAAAGCGCTGTTTTGTTCAAAGCTGCTGTTCCTGACTCTGATTGCCCTAGAGGACTGTGCTTAGGACCCCTAAAAGTGACATGTATGGCCCTCATGCCATAGGGTTTGTCACAATATATATATATATATATACATACAAAAGTATTGGGGAACCTGACCATGACACCAACAGGGACTTTTATGACATGCGGGCCAGTTAAGATCATACACACCAAATTCATCTGACCATGACGTAATGGTCATGTCTTCATTCCCAGAAGAGTGGAAGCTGTAATAGCTGCAAAGCAGTGACCAAATTCATATTAATGTGTGTGCATTTAGAATGCAATGTCATCAAAGTCCCTGTTGGTGTAACGGTCAAGTGTCCCAATACTTTTGTCCATATAGTCAGGGCAGAGCCTAGGGTCACGGACTTCTGGATGCAAGATTTTTTGGGCCCCCCCTAGGTGAGGTAATATTGTTAATCCCTCCCCTTAACAAACATAACCCTTCTAACCACAACTATTTTCTATCCATCCTCTTTGGGCCTGGCCTTACCATGTAACATGCAGCTTGTCAGTGCCATTTGGACCCAAACAGGTCATCAATGAGCGAGAGGGCAAAGCCCTAACTAGTTTTTTTTTCTTTTTCTGTCTGTATATAACATATGCTGACAAACTGATAGATACCAAAATTGTAAAATACAGTCCACTAATGTGTATTTTTTCTTTAAAAATATTTTTTCCTTTAAAATAGCACCAAACTTTAACCCCTTAAGGACCGGGCTCATTTTTCGTTTTGTACCCTGTGGGACCGAGGCTGTTTTGACACTTTTGTGGTGCTTGTGTTCAGCTGTAATTTTCTCCTCACCCATTTAGTGTACCCACATAAATTATATATTGTTTTTTTCAGGACAAGATGGGCTTTCTTCAGATACCATTATTTTGATCGTATCATCTTATTTACTATAAAAAAATAAAAAAAACATGGTGAAAAATTGAAAAAAACACATTTTATGACTTTTATTTGAAAAACCTTTTACTCACCTAAAAAAGCAAGTAAAAAAACTAGCTAAATAGATTCTACTACTTGTCCTGAGTTTAGAAATACCCAATGTTTTTATGTGTTTTTGCTGTTTTTTGTAAGTTATAGGGCAGTAAGTACTAGCAGCGTTTTATGATTTCCAAATCTTTTTTAACAAATCTGGTCAGTCTGCCTCCATCTCCTCTTTGGAACATCTTTGAAGCCGGTTAACTCAATTTAACCCATTCAAACCATATATTTTTGAAAACTAGACACCCCAGGGTATTCCAAATGCTGTTATTTTAACCCTTTCCATGCACCAATTATAGAACTACACTTTGTCAAACTTTGTAATAGTAATTTTTTTTATTTTTTTTTTCACACAAATTGTACTTTAGTTATAGATATACAGGTCCTGGTATATGTCACTGTCAAACAACACCCCAATGTGTGTTCAGGAACATCTCCTGAGTGCAGTGATACCCGACATGCATGGGTTTGTCGGGTTGTTTCAGATTTAAAATGCCACATTTGGGAAGTGCGCTTTTTTCTCCATTTTGGTCAGTCTGTACCTATGCCCTATCTTTGAGCTCGGCCACTCCAATTTACCCCATCATCCATTTTTTTATATATTAGACACCCCTTGGGTATTTGAAGTGCTTTTTTTTAACTCTTTGTTGAGATTTTTGAGAAATTTTAGCACTTGCTCAAAATAATAAACTTTATTTTTTAATTTTATTTTATTTTTTTAATACTTTTTTTATATTTTTTTTACACATTTTGCTGGTACTGGATGGTTCATCTAGTGACATCACTGCATAATTATTTTTAAATGTTAGCACATTTTTTTTTTTTTTAAATATTTTACTAATCACATAGTGATTAGAAAGCTGGGCTCCATTGACTTGCATGGTTGAATGCAGTACCTGTATTCAACCAGCAAGTGGAGCCAGAGTTCTCTAGAGGGTCTGGAGACCGTCTAGCTAACTCTTTCACCTTTATTGTTTATTTTCCCGGGCCGCCGCCATCTTGCTGATGGCGAAGAACACCGGCAGCTGCGGCTGTGACCGCTCTCCGGAGCGGTCACAGCCCACCCAGAGGTAAGTGTTTGGTGTCGCTGGATGCCTCCTGATCGAGGCATTCCAGCGACACCATTTAAGTTTAGGAGGCGATCGTTGATCGCCTCCTAAACGCTTTTAAAACGGGCGTCCGCCGCCATACAATGTATGGCGGCTGTTGACGCCCCGGGGAGGGGCCAGACATGGCCCCCGATGCCGATTTCGGCCTTGCTGAATGCCTCGACATCGAGGCATTGCAGCAAGGCCGTTTAAGCGAAGAAAGTGATCCTTGATCACTTTCTAAGCTTATTTAATTTTTTGACGGTTCAGGACCGTCAAAGGTCATTTAGTGACCTTCTTGTCATGACGGTCCTGAACCGGCAAAGGTCGCAAAGGGGTTAAGGGTGCAGCCTATATTAGGGTGCGGCCTATTTTCGAGCCAATACGGTGTGTATATATATATATACATAGGGTTGCCACCTTTCTTGCAAAAAAATACCGGCCATGCTAATTTGCATAAATAATTATATATGCATGGCATCACCGGAAAAGATATAAGAGATACGATACATATGCGGAGGAAATTTTTCTAAATCACACAAACAAAAACATTCAAAGAATAAAATCACGTAATTATAAATAACACTTATTTATTGAACAAAAACTAATAAATTAAAGGGAACACCAAATGCAAATACATCTGACAACACCAAATAGTGCAAATGCAAACATTTAAACAGCTCTGATGTATACACACTTATGTGTAACATTATTTACTTTGGTGGTGTAGACGGTGACATTTCCTTTTCAGCCATCTCTTTGCTATGGTTTAGAGGACTGCATTGGGAGGCGGGTCCCGTGGGTGGTCTTGCTGGTGTTGCGGGCGGTCACACACTGTACCTGCGGGTCCCGGTAATCCCGTGCAGTCCTGCAAGGCTGCCTTCACGCTTCTCCCACACAGCGTCTCTTCTCTTGCTCCGCCCAGGAACAAAGCGGAGTCACGTGATGTGACGTCACTTCCCGTGACTCCGCTGTGTTCCTGGGCGGAGCAAAAGAAGAGACGCTGTGAGGGAGCAACTCGAAGGCAGCCTTGCGGGAGTGCGTGGGAAATCTGCAGTTCAGGTAAGCAGGTGGGCGTGATTGGCCACATTTATGGCGGGAGCGGGTGGGATTGGGCACACATGTTGCGGGAGCGGGCTGGAGTGGAACACACACATTGCAGGAGCGGGATTGGACAAAAAATCAGCGGGAACGGGCGGGAGCGGGATTAAAAAAGCAGTCCCACGCAGGGCTCTACTATGGTAGTCAGGGACTCTAAGGTTGTTGCCCCTCTGCAACTATGTAAGTTTATAATATTAGATTATCTAAACTGTAACAATTCTTGTGTGGTGATAGCAGGGTTTCCACCTTTATTGTAAAAAATAATTACTTATACCATACTAATTTGCCTAAGTAATTATATATGCATAACATTACAGGTGATGTAATAGATACAATGCAGTTTGTGAACTTTATGATGCTCTGAAAAATTTCTATTAGATACATTTTTTAAAATATATACGGCATCTGTGGGTGGCTGCACATGCTTCCACTGTCCTTAAATGAGTCAATATTAAAGGTACATGATTGTATTACAGTCACCTACCTTGTAAGTTTTCTCCCAAATTCCCAATCCAGGCCTTGCTCAGCCAAGCAGACAGACATAAGGACATAAGGACATAAGGCTTTCCTCCGCTCGGTTGCGGATTTGCACAGGCCGGGCTGTGGATGCTGCCAGAGCGCTGGGAAGTGACGTCATGAAATGAAACATCACTTCTCCCAGCGCTCAGCCTCAGCCACGCATACAGCGCTAAACAGGGCCAGACTGGGAATGAAAAGCAGCCCTGGAAACATTTGGAGACTAGCCCCATATAGTTTATCTCGCAGTCGAGCTCTTGTACCCACACACACATCCTTTATACATACTCGAGTCACCTGAGTACACACTATTTGCCATACAAGTAACTATAAAATATTTTTTTATCACATTATTTGTATTAAAATGCCAGAAAGCAAAAGTGTTAAAAGGCCCTAATACATGTAATACATTAGACATAATGGAATTAAAACATTTGCTACTGCAAAAATTTTTAGATGAAAAAGTTCCATTTTATTCAGTGGAACAAAACAGTGATCACATTATTCTTCACGATATTCTCGTAAGAAACTTTTATTTCTGTATTAATTCATGTAAACTATTTTTTCATATTTAATAAAAGCTATGATTGAGACATTTTTGTTTTTTGTTTTTATTTCCTTTTATTTGCCAACCAGTTATGCACATCTGCCCCCAGGCTTGCCACTCTGCCCCCAGAAATGCCTTATACCCTCCTATATGCCACTCTGCCTCCAGAAATGCCTTATACCCCTATATGCCACTCTGAAATATAGGGGGTTAAAAGGCATATCATGGGACAGAGTGACATATAGGGGGTTAAAGGACATTTCTAGAGGCAGAGTGGCATATAGTGGGTTAAAAGGCATTTCTGGAGGCAGAGTGGCATAAAGGGGGTTAAAAGGCATATCATAGGGCACTCTGCCTCCAGAAAAGCCTTATGCCCCCCTATATAACACTCCCCCCCGACTTACCACTGCTTCTGACTCCCTGGTGTCTGGTGAGGGCAGCGGGTGGAGGCCATTCATGAAATTAAAGGGGCCGGCGTGCACACACCATGCCGCCCAATGGCCGTGCCTCAGCTCTTCGTCCCACCCCTTTTAAGACGTGGGACGAAGTGCTGAGGAACGGCCATTGGGCAGCGCACTACGTGCACGCCAGCCCCTTTAATTTCATTAAGTGCCGGCGGCCGGAGGAGGCTTTCAATCCCGCTCGCAGCCGCTCATCGGCTATTTTGAATGTTGGTCTGCCGGCCGCCCGGCCCACGGAAAATTCCCGGTATCCGGGTGGGCCAGTCCACCCCTGGCGCTAAAGGTGGCGCTCCCCCTCCTGCCAATCAAAATATTTTTTTAAATACCGATACTGGCAGCGTGCTCTAAAAAATACCGGCCAGGTGGCAACCCTATATATACAGTGAAGGAAAAAATTATTTGATCCCCTGCAGATTTTGTACGTTTTCCCACTGACAAAGACATGATCAATCTATAATTTTAATGGTAGGTTTATTTGAACAGCGAGGGACAGAATAACAACAAAAAATCCAAAATATTGCATCTCAAATAAGTTATAAATTGATTGGCATTTTACTCAGTAAAATACGTATTCAATCCCCTATAAATCAGCAAGATGTCTGGCCCCCAGGTGTCTTTTATACAGGTAAGGAGCAGAGATTAGGAGCACAGAAGCAATCAGATTCCAACAGGGGAGGGCTGGCAGCCTAAGGCCTGGAGGGCAAGTCAAGTTTTGGGGGGCTAAAAGGCCACATTTGGGGCATGTGCATTTTTTAAATTGGAAATTAGATGTGTGGTCATCAGTGGCGACTCTGAAATAATATATAGGGGTGACACACAAGATACCACAGTCAAACTGGGGGGGGGCATTCATAATTTCCACC
Organism: Spea bombifrons; assembly: GCF_027358695.1. NCBI lineage: Eukaryota > Metazoa > Chordata > Amphibia > Anura > Pelobatidae > Spea > Spea bombifrons. The sequence continues at coordinate 20,285,683 of NC_071096.1, read as the reverse complement.
ATTAAATCATACCACTGAGAAAATATATATATATATATATATATATATTGCCAAAAGTAATGTGCTATGGAATGATACTTTTGTTATTGGACTAACATAATACTTGATCATTCAACATGGGAAGCCTGAAGCCACAATTTAGTACGACTAATCCTTGAAATAAATATTATAGCATAAATAACACAATACCTTAACTTTTCCTCTAAATGATTTCAGGGCCCTGAATGTTTTGTCCCCTGAAGTCACTACAAGGTGAAGGCTCTGTCACACCGACACCCAGACACACACACCAGGACAGGCTCTGCCATACCGACACCCAAACACACACAGGACAGGCTCACACCAGGACAAGCTCTGCCACACCAATACCCAAACACACACCAGGACAGGCTCCGACACCCAAACACACACAGGACAGGCTCTGCCACACCCACATCCAAACACACACACCAGGAAAGGCTCTGCCACACCAACACCTATACACACACACACCCCAGGACAGGCTCTGGTACACTGATAACCAAAAACACAAACAGCAGGACACAATCTACGTCACTGACATCTACATCAGGATGGATTTTTCACACTGCATTGTAGTTTATACCCCCTTAGAGTTTTTGACCCTTGTATATTGATTCCCCAGCCAGCACCCTTTTAGTATAGATTAATGTGGTGCCCCCACACCCTTGTATAATCGCCTCCAGCCACCACTATTTGTATTAATGCCCCCAGCAAGCCCCTCCCTTTATTATTGATTTATGTGATGGCCCCCTCACATATACGCATCAGACATGCATTTTTATCTACATAATGAGTACTTATCTCTTTGAAGTAAAGACTATGATTGAAACATAATTTCAAAATTACAGCTGAACTGGCAGTTTCGTTAATATTAGACCCTGCTGCCGATATATATATATATAAATATTGGATCATGCTGATATATATATATATATATAAATATTAGCCCCAGTTGCCGATATATATTAATATTAGTCCCTGCTGTCAGACATACAAATCCTGTATTTGCAGGTATACAATAACAATATATAAAACGTAGCATTGCAGGTATAGATAAAATAAATACATGGAAACAGCATTGCAGGTATTACCGTATTTGCTCGATTATAAGACGACCCTGATTATAAGACGACTGCCCAAAATCTGAATATTAATTTAGGAAAAAAAGAAAAAGCCTGCATATAAGACGACCCTATAGGAAAAAAGTTTTACCAGTAAATGTTAATTCATGTAAACTATTTTTTTAATAAAAGCTATGATTGAGAAAAATATTTTGTTTTTAATTCCTTTTATTTTCCAACCTGCCCCCAGTTATGCACATCTGCCCCCAGGCTTGTCACTCTGCCCCATAAATGCCTTAAACCCCTATATGCCACTGGGCCCCATGATATGCCTTTTAACCCTCTAAATGCCACTGGGCCCCATGATATGCCTTTTAACCCTCTATATGCCACTGTGCCCCATTATATGCCTTTTGACCCTCTATGTGCCACTCTGCCTTCAGACATGCCTTATACCCCTATATGCCACTCTGGCATTTAGGGGGTTAAAAGGCATATTATGGGGCAGAGTGGCATATAGGGAGGTATTAGGCATTTCAGGAGGCAGAGTGGTGTATAGAGGGTTAAAAGGCATTTCTGGAGGCAGAGTGGCATTAAGGGGGTTAAAAGGCATTTCATATAGCACTCTGCCTACAGAAATGCCTTATGCCCCCCATTTAACACCCCCCCCAACAAAACAAAAAAAACTTACCGGTGCTTCTGACTCCCGGTGTGTTGTCCGGGCAGCGTGTAGACTTCCGCTGCAGCCGGAAGGAGGTGCGGCTAGCAGCGGGGGTTGTCTGCGTCCATCGCACAGACCTTCCCCGGGTGTCAGAGAGAATTCCCCGGTGAGTGCCATCTTTGCCCTTTCACAATTATACATCTATGATACACACATACTCATTAACTCATGCTCTCCCTCATTCAGACAATTCATCCACACATTAACTCATGCTCTCCCTCATTCAGACTATTCATCCACATATTAACTCATGCTCTCCCTCATTCAGACAATTCATCCACATATTAACGCATGCTCTCCCTCATTCAGACAATTCATTCACATATTAACTCATGCTCTCCCTCATTCAGACAATGCATCCACACATTAATGCATACTCTCACTCATTCACAAAATGCATCCACACATTAATTCATACTCACTCATTAACATGTACCCCCTCTCCCTCCCTTATCACTTTCTACCCCTTCTCCCTCCCTTATCTCTTTCTACCCCTTCTCCCTCCCTTATCACTTTCTACCCCTTCTGCCTCCCTTATCACATTCTACCCCTTCTGCCTCTCTTATCTCTTTCTACCCCTTCTCCCTCCCTTATCACTTTCTAACCCCTCTCCCTCCTCTTTCCCTACGCACCCCCTTTGTATTTCACTCACCTTTAAAGTCCTGCGGCGGGAGAACGAGGCTTCTGTCCTCCTTCTCTGCCGCGGCGCGCGCTGCTTCACTGCTGAGCGCCGGATAAGATGTCATATACCGGTGCTCAGTATGAAACGCCGGCACCGAGGCTGAGGTAGAGGCCTCATGGAGGAGAGTGAGGGGGGGCGAGCCGTTGCTAGGCGCCGCTCTCTCTCCTCCGCGTTCAAAAAAAAAAAAAGCGTTTCAGGCTGCCCAGGACTTAAAGTCCCATTGCGGGACTGTCCTGGGCAATCCTGGATGGTTCCAAATTCGGCAGGGGGGCAACAGGGGGGGGCAAGGAATAACCTAGGGGGGGCAATTGCCCCCCTGTAGCGACGCCACTGGTGGTTATCCTTCCTCCAATGCTAATTGGGACATTGTTGAACCCGGCCAATTCAATTTACCCCATTAAATCGTCAAAAAATGATTCAGGTAAACTGGCAAAATGGTCTGAGCTGTGGCAACTGACATTTAATGTGGGCAAGTGCAAGATAATGCACCTGGGGCATAAAAACCAAGGGCAGTATAGAATATTTCATAGTGTCCTAACCTCAACATGTGAGGAAAGGGATTTAAGGGTAATTATTTCAGAGGACTTCAGAGGTGGTAGACAATGTAATAGAGCAGCAGGAAATACTAGCAGAATATTTGGTTGTATAGGTAGAGGACTTAGCAGTAAAAGAGGGAAGTGCTCATGCTTTTGTACTAATAGTTGCCCAATAATTGTGCACACATAGATATTCTGCTAAGAAAGGAAAGCCAAAACCTCCCTTTTACTTTCTTAAATATTCAGGTTTAAGGTTTCTTAACATTTTTGATTCACGGAGTGTTGTGGACCTCTGGCCCGCAACAACCGAGGTCGGAACGTATCTGGCACGTCTAGGTCCCACCTTGCCGGATAGTCTCCACGCTGAACCCCAAAGCAGCAGACACGTGCGATGAGCCTTCCAAGATGGAGGACGCGTGCATTCCACCATGCGTTCCACCGCACAAAATGGTGGACACATGCGCTCCACAAGCGAAAACGTGTGTCCCACCATCCAATATGGTGGCCACAAGTACAAAACTGAAGAAAGTACAAACACCCGAGGAAGATACGCTCCCTCTGACATCAGTGTCCGGGAATCTCTTTCTCCAATGATATTCCATATGCTGCTGCTCCACCCTTCGCTTCACTGGCAACGGAGGTGTGACGGGGATATCAGAAAGCATAAAAACCCACAGCACCATGCCTTCAGTGCTAGGTTATTCTGAGCCTTTATACAGAAGATATCCCAGTGTTCGTATTCATGTTTTTGTCCCTGTTCCGGACCAGGTTCCTGTTCCTGCTTCCTTCATCTTCTATCAAACTTCCCAGTGACCAGACCTTGGCTCTACTTTGGACCTTGTTACCCTCAGCCTAGGAACTGTTCCTGACTACAGCTTGCCTACTCCTTCTGTTTAGACGTTTCGGTCTTTCTGTACCTTCATCTGGTCCTTGCCATTGGGTTCCATATCCAAACACAATAAGGTACTGCCTCCAAGCGTGACACACAACTACAGTATATGCATGGCCTCGTTCTATGTTTTTATGGTCACGTGGAGTGTGGCTGGGGATCTGTTTTTATTTTATTTTTATTTTATTCAAATAGATTTCATGAGGGACTTAAAACCTTACGATCCCTGATTCCTGTATGGTTGAAGGGATCTGTGTGTTTTATCAGCCTGCTAGCCAGCTAGTCGTACAATATGTGGCAGCTCTCTCACCTCACATCATATTGGGCTGCCTACATCTAATGGCATCTAACATAGGCCTTATGCTTCACTCAAGACTCAAGACCATTTGAAGTTTACACAAAATCTATTTTCAATACCACGCATTTCCAGGCATATGCAATGTGTTGGGTTATTATATCAATAGCTTATTCTTGTGCAAAATGTGCACATATGATTACATAAATTTTTTTGAGAAACAGTCATTAGAAGTCAAAATAGCATGCGTTCATACAAAGTGCTGTTCAATGCCATTTAACGCTATGATCGCTCTTTTGAAAATGTTAATCCCTCAGGAAATCAGCATCACTTTCTCCTACTTCCACGGAAGTCTCCTATTTAGTTTTAAAAATGAGGACCTACGAGGAAGTTAGAAATCTGATGATCCGCCAACCAACAAGTGAAGGAAATTATCCAGGATGCAGGAAAAAGTGTGTGATCCCTGCTCCCTTTTCAATGTCTTAAAAAAGACACACTCATTTATAAGAATATATTTTAAAATATAAGAATTAAGGGATGTGCCACTCTTATGACTCTTGGCCATAATAAAAATGAGTTCCATGGAGCTATAACTCAGAAAAAAGGGTGAAAATAAGTATATAAGTGGTGTCATATTTGTGGAAAAATTTATTTTATGTCTATCATCTCAAATATCTTCCATTCCAGATGCGTCCTCGTAATAATAACCTTGTCTGTCCGTAGGATGTGAGCGGCCTGTGATTGGCTGGCGATGATGTCATCCTTATGAGAGGAGGAGGACACGCTGCTCGTCATTAAGTGTCACCCTCAGCAAACACTAGCCGTACACACACTGACATGCCGACATAGACCGACACATAAAGGACGTGCACAAACCGTAACACCGTGAGGACGAGTAATGCACAGATGAGTCCCATCGCACGGAGAAGCTCGTTCCAGCAGGGAAGGAGCAGCTGACAAAGGTACTCCTGCGTCACTCACAGGGGAAGGGGATCTCATATAAGGCAAATATGAGTTTATTTATGCATTAAAAACAAGTGCCTTATACTGTGCGTATTCATAGTTGCATATGGAGAATGAAGACAGAACTAGTGGACATGTCTGATTCTAGCATTTATTGTTTATTGTCATTTCTGTATATAGTATATTGTGTATAAAAACAATGATATGATTATGGTTGTAAATGCAAATAGCTTCCAAGTTATATTATACACAAAGTGCTTACACTATAAATGTGTTTTTTTTAATCTACAGTAGAATTGGGTAAATTATTGTTAATAAAATGTATGTATTTGTAATGTTAATGTGGACACAGGAGAACACATGTAATTGCATTCTGGAATAATTAGTCTACTACAGCTGTGTAGCGCTCCTCTAAGGGATGCTGCAATCTTTTACAAATGCTGCATTGTGAAGGTGCTCAACATGTTAACCACGACAGAGAGACTGGGCATTGCAGTCTGCAGATGTGAAGGTGAGGGAATAAAGGAAAGGGGGAATGCCAGAGAGAAGAAACATGGGCATGCAGGAAAGAAGAGTGTAGAAAGGACTGTCCGTCTTCAATCCAGTTACAAAGCCCACCAAAATGCTCCAGTAATATGTGCTCATAAGACGTTTGACGCCACATGTGCCCAATGCACATATTCACAGTCCAGAACCAGTTATGATGCATATGAGGGCCAAAGTCCTTGTCACAATGAACACTACAATTATTGTAAAATACCCCACCTCAAGCTCTTCCATACTGTGGTCCTAAAAACTTCAAATTAGTATTTCCCTGGATGAATATGCCTCTACCTCATTGCCTGTCCCCTGGTAGACAAAAAAAGAGAGTGAAGAATGGAGGAAAAGAATATAGAGAGGAAAGGCGACTTAGAGCAAGAACTGCATTCTGTTTTGACTGATTTGTACAGTGCTGGATTGTATTGTTTGTTGTTGTTTGCAGTGGGGTACCAATATTCAGTATTATCTCTTTTTTTCCTGTTTTTGGTTCTTGTGTCCCTGTGAAGTCTTTCAAATGTTAAATGCTGTGCCAGTAAGTCATTTTTCATGTGGTTTTATTTTTCTGTCTAGAACCATGCCTCCAGTGCCTCTAGAAGATCGCTCAGCCCCCCTGCCTCGGCCTAGGTCCCTTCCTCTACGTACCATCCCTCACCCTTGTTTGGCACCTGAGGTCAGGGGTCTACAACCAGGCCATCGGGCACCTTCTCATGCGGACCTAACACTCCCTTGTCCTCTTTCCAATCTTCAACAAGCCCGTTGGCCCAGGGAACCTTGTTCCCGCCGCAGAGGTTCTCCTCCATCTCCCTCACCAAAATCCTCTTCCTGTTTTCACTGGGCTCTTCATCCCCTCAAATGCGGTTGCCGCGGTTGCTGGCGTCTCCTGAGACCCCCCCGAAAGTCTGTTGGCTCATCCTGTAGCTGTGATCCAATTGTTACTTTTGATCCACAGTTCATGGGAGTCTCAATGGTCAGCTATGATGAAGATGATGATTATAGTGTCCGAGCCATTTGGCCTGATGAGTTGGCACGAAAAATTATGTCACGCACCAGAGATGGGACACTTGGGGGTGTACCACTTCTATTGGACTGCAGGGGATTAATGGATGCTGAGATAGAGGAACCTTTACCGCCTCCTTCTCCACTTTCACAAACATCTCCTCCATCATCATTAGTGGGGGGGCCTGGCCGGCGACTGCAAAGTTTGTATTTGTTGTTGGAGCCCTTGAAAGATAAAGAAGGCACAGGATCAGGTAGAGGTGAGTGAGAAAGAGCTTTGCAATGACAGAGGAGAGTGCCACTGGGGCAAATCTAAATGTAAACATGGATAAATGTAAAACGCGTAATTACAAGCGAGAAGCGTAAGCTGGGTGAGTAGTGTAAAACGGGTGGTAGTAGGATGCAAATGTAACAGTGTTGGAAGGGTGACTATAATTAAAAATGTTCATTCACACTTGTAAACAGGACTAATACACTTGCACAGTTTTGGTGACATAACACACAGAGTACTCACTGATTAATTACAGAAACAGGAAATAAGTGACAACCGGCTGCATCCTAATTAGTGCAATTAATCTGTCTAGAGAAGTCAGCCTAAAAAAAAATAGGAAGGACCACACGTGTGTGTGCGACACACAGTAAAGGCAGGTGTGTTTAACAAGGAAGTAACATGACATGTAAGTGAAATAAACTTAGTTCGGATACTGTAAGGAATTACAAAGTCTTTGATTCTATGTTCAACCCTGCAAGATGACACCCATGATATGGATGTAAGTCTTTTATGAAAAGATAGGATCCGTTTACCTCACTACAGTGGGAAGGCAATAAGACACTCCTCATCCTCGTTAAAGTTGGCTTAAATGTGTAAATGTAATAGAACGTAAAGTTTTTAGTTATGATTCAGCCGGTGCATATACATACTGTATGTGTCCAGTTCCTGTAAGTGACATATACCTATTATGTCACTTTTAAAGAGACCTGCTACTTATATCTATGCATTTTGTGGGTGCCATATATATTGATTTTAAGTCCCCCCAGGTAAATCTCTTAACAGGCAATGCTTTAGACCTTATGTACCTCCTAATAGACTGTAAGCTCTCAAGGGCAGGGCTCTTTCTCATTCTCCTATAATATTGTATACTGGGAATTTTAATGTTATTGTTAATTTACTGTCTTCCCTTTGTGTAATAGCAGTACAGGATCTGCTGGCACTCTATAAATAAAATGTAATATAATGAACTAAATATTCCTACCTGTTAACTTCTTTCTACCCTTTTTTGAAGTTGCTGATTGTAATTGATTGGTCAGGCAGCTTTTGTAGGGGAGGGGGCGAGGAGAAGAGTGATAACTTCAAGACAGGATAGGATTGTTGAACATCTAAAATCACGGAAACAACAAGGGCTTACTTTAGGAAGATCATGCCAACTAATCTTATTGATCTTTTGATTGGGTGACTAAAATAAATGATGAAGGTGGTGCAGTAGACATTACACATCTAGATTTCAGTAAGGCTTTTGACTCTGTGCGGCATAGAAGACATCAATAAACTGCAATCTTTGAGTATAGATCCCAATATTGTTGAATAGATTAGGCAGTGGCTGAATGACAGAAAACAAAGGGTTGTAGTCAATGGAATATATTCAGAGCAAGGTCTTGTTACCAGTGGGGTAGCTCAAGGATCTGTACTTGGACCCATTCCACAACAGGAAATATTACTTTACCAAGAGGGTAGTGGATGCATTGAATAGCCTTCCAGCAGAAGTTGTAGAGGGTAATACAGTGTAGGAGTGTAAGCATGCATGGGATAGGCATAAGGCTATTCTAGATAAAAGATAAAGCCAGGAACTAAGGAAAGTATTCAAACACTGGGCAGACCAGATGGACCGAATGGTTCTTATGTTTCATTCTATGTTGTTATGTTTTTTTTGCTTATGGCCCCATATTGTTCTCAGTTCCTTAGTTTGTGTACATTTTTTTTGCAGCTTTAGTTGAACCGCCTGTTGATGAGGGCATTGTGCAGCCTGAAGTGTCACTAGTGCCACCGCTGTCTCCTGATATAGAGAGAGCTGAATTGAGCCTCATCTTGCCTTTTCTTTTCCTGGGTAATGAGAAGGATGCCCAGGACCTGGGACGCATGGTCACCCTCAACATTGGACATGTCCTAAATGTCACTACACACCTACCACTGTACCATGCAGAGTCTGGGGCGCTGCGGTATAAGAGATTACCAGCAACAGATAACAGTAAGCAGGACCTCCGGCAGTACTTTGAAGAGGCCTTTGAGTTTATCGGTAGGTTGAAAGACTTTTAGACTCTTTCTTCCGTCTAGTATTCCTCTGTTAAAAATAAATATTTTCAGAAGAAACTTCTGTTAGTGTAAGTGCAGCTTTGGAATAAAAGGCTCACAACAGTGAGATGCAGTCCTTTACATGTTTAAAAGGGTAAAGGTGTGAAGGAAAAAAGTTTGTCTTAAGCATCAAATCATAATCAAAGCATACTCTAGCACTGAAGTAGGGTGTTGTGTGATATTTTAATGCACGCTGGCCTTCACTAAATCAATTACTTAATCCAGATATTAACTTGTCACAAAGCAGCAAGGTATGTCCAAAAACATAAAAAATTAAATACTCTCCAAGGACCCCTCCAATCCAAATAGTAGAGCACCTTCAGATGTTGTTTGTACCATAAATTGCAATTATGGACTGGATATCTCCCAGAGATACAGATTTACATGTGGGAAAAAAGGCATACACAGTGTAACTATGTTATAACATGTAACTAAATGCTCCATTCATATGAAATTACAGAAATAGTGTGTACAGAGAACAGCTCTAGTTCAAATCAAGCATGTAAGAAGGGTTAAGAGTCACACGTCTTCAATAATGGACTAAATCTGGATCTCACTGTTCACTGTACAGTGAAAGAAAAAATTATTTGATCCCCTGCTGATTTTGTACGTTTGCCCACTGACAAAGACATGATCAGTCTATAATTTTAATGGTAGGTTTATTTGAACCCTGAGAGACAGAATAACAACAAAAAAATCCTGAATAACGCATTTCAAATAAATTATACATTGATTTGCATTTTACCCAGTGAAATAAGTATTTCTTCCCTTTGCAAAACATGACTTAGTACTTGGTGGCAATCACAGAGGTCAGAGGTTTGTAGTTGGCCACCAGGTTTGCACACATCTCAGGAGGGATTTTGTCCCACTCCTATTTGCAGATCCTCTCCAAGTCATTAAGGCTGACGTTTGGCAACACGAACCTTCAGCTCCTTCCACATATTTTCTATGGGATTAAGTACTGGAGACTGGCTAGGCCACTCCAGGACCTTAATGTGCTTCTTCTTCAGCCACTACTTTGTTGCCTTGGACGTGTGTTTTGGGTCATTGTCATGCTGGAATACCCATCCATGACCCATTTTCAATGCCCTGGCTGAGGTTCTCACACAAGATTTGATAGTACATGGCCCCATCCATCGTCCCTTTTGATGTGGTGAAGTTGTCCTGACCCCCAAAGCATAATGTTTCCACCTCCATGTTTGACGGTGGGGATGGTGTTCTTGGGGTCATAGACAGCATTCCTCCTCCAAACACGGTGAGTTGAGTTGATGCCAAATAGCTCGATTTTGGTCTCACCTGACCACAACGCTTTTACCCAGTTTTCTGAATCATTCAGATGTTCACTGGCAAACTTGCTTTATTGAGCAGGGGGGACCTTGCGGGCGCTGCATGATTTTTAGTCCTTCACGGTGTGTGTTGCCAATTGTTTTCTTAGTGACTATGGTCCCAGCTGCCTTGAGATTATTGACAATATCCTCCTGTGCAGTTCTGGGCTGATTCCTCACCGTTCTCATGATCATTGACACTCCACGAGGCAAGATCTTGCATGGAGCCCCAGACTGAGGGAGATTGACAGTTATTTTGTGTTTCTTCCATTTGCGAATAATCGCACCAACTGGCTTGGCGATGGTCTTGTATCCCCTTTCCAGCCTTGTGTAGGTCTACAATCTTGTCCCTGACATCCTTGGACAGCTCTTTGGTCTTGGCCATGGTGGAGAGTTTGGAATCTGATTGATTGATTGCTTCTGTGGACAGGTGTCGTCTATACAGGTAACAAGCTGAGATTAGGAGCACTCCTAAACATTACCTGTTTTAAAGACACCTGGGAGCCAGACATTTTGCTGATTGATAGGGGATCAAATACTTATTTCACTGAGTAAAATGGAAATCAATAGCTTATGTGAAATGCGTTATTCTGGATTTTTTTGTTGTTATTCTGTCTCTCACAGTTCAAATAAACCTACCATTAAAATCATAGACTGATCATGTCTTTGTCAGCGGGCAAACGTACAAAATCAGCAGGGGATCACATAATTATTTCCTTCACTGTAACCATACAGAGTATTAGATATTGTATGAGGTATTGTCCTCAGTCAGGTACCCCTTAAAATCAAGCCAGCCTCCAATAGCCACATTAAGTAAAAAATGATCAATGTGTATAAAAAATAAATAAAAATAGATACCCCCGTACTACGCGTTTCGTTGTGTAAATACCCAACTTCCTCAGGGACTATGGCATCTTAACTAATTCATAGTTCCTCTATCTATCTATCTTTATTCCTTCCCCTACCCCTACACATAAATGGGATCTTTGAAAAAAGAGACCCCTTCTTTGTAATTCCTCTTTGGTTACTTCAGGAAGTTTTCATAAAGTTGTGCAAGGGTCAAAAGTGTTGCTGTGATACAGCATCCGCTGGTTCAAGGGGGAGGTTCTCCCTACTTCTATCTGCACAACTGTACACCAATACAGAACAACAACATTGTCATAGTGGAGTGGTGAAACATGTATATTCGTATTTAAATAATCCTTTAGTGTAAACAAATGATTATCATCTCAACCTGTTTCGTTGATAAAGACCGTTTCAGATTAAAACAATGGCATGTTTCCCTTTTCATGTCACACATACATCTTTCTCTTATTTTTTGACTCCATTCAAATACATATGGTATGTTATAAGTGAATTTAGTTTCAGGATGTAATTTTGTAATTATAACTCTTTCTTCACCATTGTAGAAGAAGCTCAGCAGAAAGGCAAGGGAGTGCTAATTCACTGCCAGGCTGGGGTCTCTCGGTCTGCCACTGTTGTTATTGCATACCTGATGAAGCACACTCTGATGACTGTTGGAGATGCCTATAAATTTGTGAAGGGGAAGCGTCCAATTATATCTCCCAACCTGAACTTCATGGGGCAGCTCATGGAATTTGAATCAGACCTTAATTCTGGAACCACCCCAAGGATTCTAATCCCCAGGCTGAGGGGTGTGGAGTCAGATGTGTAACAAGATAGAATAGTAGGAAAGAGGCAATAGAGAGAACATATGTAAAAAGCAATGAACTGGTGGAATGAGCAAATAATGGGCAGAGTTGGGTAAACTAATGGAAGAGAAGAGCCATAATCAATTTTGTAAATTTAAAAAACCGCACAAGTAAAGAACACAATACTTCAAAATGTTCTCAGACCTAAGAATAACATCCCCAGTCTTCACAAGATACAGAGCTCCAAACAGAACGGAAAATTTCAGGCCACATCACACAACTTCAGCTTCCACGGAATATGCATTATTTGTTGGAAAATTATTCAAAGCCAAGCTTCAGGAAAACATGAGCCATATTCTGAGACCCCGCAATATCTGTAACTTAAGATGCTTAATGACTGAAGGCACAGATTCCCGCTGTGTCTGAAAAGGATGCAAAGCTTCAGACCCACAAGAATATTACAGAACCATTGGCTTCAGATCCTTGCTTTCCTCATTCTATCTAAAGCATTAAACTTTACAGCAAATAACATTTTTCCTTTTGAAGACCAGCAGCACATATTTGTGAGAATACTAAAAAACACTGCTATCTACAAGCCCTGTGTATAAAGGGCATACATGCACATTCTGAAACCCTACCAGACTTCCATCTGCACCTTACACTTTGCCCAAATCTTCACAAAAATGCATCATTCACAGGCCAAACATAAATCCATAGCCATAAAATCTCTACATTAACAAGACACACATGGCCACTTAAAAAACAACCATAGACACACACACTATCCACTGCCTAAATACTCTGCTAATCTATATTCATGGACCAATACTGTAATTTGTGGCTGAGAGGGAATACGTCTTTCATGGGCTACTTTGATTTGACTTAGTCACACCATGGAAGGTGCTTATGTCTTGAATAAGTGGTTGCAGTTTCATTATGTTGCCTTTCATCTTCTACTGGACCTTTCTGTTTTTCCTGTATGTGCTTTTCAGCAGGTAGCTTTGGTGAGTTTGGACAGTATTGTTCTGCATGTGTTTGGGATGCCTGGCGTGCTAAGATGTTAGTCTACATTATTACTGTATCAATCATTTTCAAATTTTCCTGTGCTGAAAGCTGCCAGCTTGCCCTTGCTAAGAGCCCTGATCTGAAGCAGCAGAATGTACAACTTCTATATGTGTATCTCCCATAGCCCATAGACTAAGGAGCCTCTGTGTAATGCGGGAGCTAAATCTTGCAATATATGCACTTGTTGCAATTTAGAATTCACACAAAAGTTTGTAATATTGAGCTACAGTTAAGTGTTTTACTGGTTATAAACTGAAAACATTGTAAGAAAATGTACACTTCAGTAGGCCACTTCGATTTGTAATTCAAGGACTTTTTGGAAAATATACGCTCACATAAACACTTATATATTGAACAAATGGACAATATAAAAAGACATTTAACACCAAAATAACCATGTGCAATAAGGATGTAATGAAAATGTGTATTTATACTATATTAGGAAGAATTTGGGAGGGTTGGTATGTAGCATCCTTTACCCTTCAACACAATGGAGGCGTATTTTCTTACATTGTCCTACTCGTCGTCCCATACCTTTGTCTTAAATCTCTTCCTTTTGGGAGACTGGATTACCTTGGGCATTAAATTCCCTAGTTACACTGTGAATCTGGGCATGAATCTTATTCTTACAAGATGCTCCTTGGAACCCTGTATTGTTCCTGTATTTTTTATGGGGAACAAGTTTTTATTTATTGGTGAACCTACATTATTTAATAAAATATTTTTTTTAAAATACAAAATTGTTTTTTGTGAGTTCTTTTGTGAATACATATGGCGGACAGCAGGGCAATTGACCCCCCAAAATAGACAGAGGCATGCTCCGGGAGTAGGGATAAAGAGGTAAGTCTCAACACCCAGAATTATATATACCGTATTTGCTCGATTATAAGACGAGGTTTTTTTTCAGAGCAAATGCTCTGAAAAATACCCCTCGTCTTCTAATCGGGGTCGTCTTCTAATCAGACCTCAAATAGAGGTCTGATTATGAGACTAAGATCCAGATCCCCCGCACTGCTGCAGGGGACCTGGATCCTCCTGCCCCCCCCATTTAACACCCCCCCACACATACACTTACCGGTGCTGCCTGCTGTATTGCCGGGGCAGCGGGTTGACGTCTACGCGATTTGCGTAGACAACGTCCGCTGCAGCCGGAAGGAGGTGTGGCTAGCAGCGGGAGTTGTCTGCATCCGTCGCGCATACCTTCCCCGACTGTCAGAGATCAGAGTTCCCCGCACCGGAGCCGCACATATTATGGGGCAGAGTTCCCCGCACCGGTACTGCATATTATGGGGCAGAGTGGCATATAGGGAGGTATAAGGCATTTCAGGAGGCAGAGTGGCGTTAAGGGGGCATTTAATAGAGCACTCTGCCTCCTGAAATGCCTTATACCTCCCTATAAGGCATTTCTGGAGGCAGAGTGCTCTATACAATGCCTTTTAATTTCCTGGAATGCCTTATACCTCCCTATATGCCACTCTGCCCCATAATATGCATTTTAACCCCCTAAATGCCAGAATGGGATATAGGGGTATAAGGCATTTCTGGAGGCAGAGTGGCACATAGGGGGTCAAAAGGCATACCATAGGGCACAGTGGCATATAGAGGGTTAAAAGGCGTATCATGGGCCACAGTGCCATATTGGTGTGGCAAGCCTGGGGGCAGATGTGCGTAACTGGGGGACAGGTTGGAAAATACAAGGAAATAAAAACAAAAAAAATATTTTTCTCAATCATAGCTTTTATTAAATAAAATAGTTTACATGAATTAACATTTACTAATAAAACTTTTTTCCATTAGGGTCATCTTATATTCAGGCTTTTTCTGTTTTTCCTAAGTTAATATTCAGATTTTGGGGGGGTCGTCTTATAATCGAGCAAATACGGTATATATATATATATATATATATATATATATATACACTATGACCACCTGCCTAATATTGTGTAGGTCCCCTTTTTGCCACCAAAACAACCCTGACCCATCGAGGGCATGGACTCCACTAGACCTCTGAAGGTACGCTGTAGTATCAGGCACCAAGATGTTAGCAGCAGATCCTTTTAAGTCCTGTAAGTTGCGAGGTGGGGCCTCCATGGATGTATCCTGGTGCCATGTGCTCTCCAGAAATTTGATAACAGTAATCACATAAAAACAATTTTTTCAAAAATAGCGTTAATTCAAGCATTTGTACAAAAAAACTCTATAGGTTGTCCACAGGATGATTCAAATTCAATTAATATGTTAACTACAGTTTGTGTACCATCATTATGAGGCATGATTGTATAATGGCTAGTAATGTATATTTCTGCAAACCACATTTCAGAATTCGGGAGACATACATGTTTAATATGTGAAGAAAATCAGGAGTATTACTTAAGCAAGTAAAAAGATCAGTGGTCATAGCTTTCAAATGTAAATTTGGCAATAGGTTCAAGAAGGCTGCCTCTTGTCGATACAATTGGATGTCCAGGGGATCTCAATGCATTTTTGTGTAACATTGTTACAGTGTATAAAACGGGGCATATTGGGAATCTCTTGTACAAAAATTCAAATGTAGTAGAATGAATCCCCATTGTTTAATGCTGTTTGAAGTTTAGTGAAATTTTCTGCTGAGACTTGTTTAGTAGGCTTGGACGGAACCTTCTCATATACAGTTATGACAAAGATAAAGTACAATGTGCCACACAGTAAAAATAAATCAAATACCTACAGTTTAAACGCAGCTATCCTAGAAACTCCTCTCAGTGTCCAAATAATACAAATCTCAACGCAATGGATAGCGCAGGATCATAGTGTAATACATAAATACGTAAAGTGAATGTAAATAGTTAATAAGATGCACTCAAGTGTAGGTGCAAAAAAGCTTTAAACACGGAATAGGGATCCTCTGGGTTCATCTCTGTATAAAAATAAGTATACAAAATAGTGCAGCATATCAAGGCAAACAGTGCCTGCTGGGGTAAAGCAACTTACAATAAATCAGTGTACGCATAAAAGTCTAGCCAAAGCGGATTAAATCAAATAGAACAGAAAATCAAGCCTCTCTACACGTTTCGCCAGATGTCGACGTTTCCAGCTTCATCAGGAGCAAATTGGCAGATCCATTTAATTTCCTTCAAGCTCTATTTATATGGTGATGATCCCTGTTTCTGTATTATGCAGCAAATGTCCATATTAACCCCTTAAGGACTGGGCTCATTTTTCGTTTTGTACCCTGTGGGGCCGAGGCTGTTTTGACACTTTTGTGGTGCTTGTGTTCAGCTGTAATTTTCTCCTCACCCATTTAGTGAACCCACATAAGTTATATATTGTTTTTTTCAGGACAAGATGGGCTTTCTTCAGATACCATTATTTTCATCGTATCATCTTATTTACTATAAAAAAAATAAAAAAAAACATGGTGAAAAATTGAAAAAAAAACACATTTTATGACTTTTATTTGAAAAATCTCACCTAAAAACTCACCTAAAAAAGCAAGTAAAAAAACTAGCTAAATAGATTCTACTACTTGTCCTGAGTTTAGAAATACCCAATGTTTTTTATGTTTTTTTGCTGTTTTTTGTAAGTTATAGGGCAATAAGTACAAGCAGCGTTTTATGATTTCCAAATCTTTTTTAACAAATCTGGTCAGTCTGCCTATATGGTTTGAATGGGTTAAATTGAGTTAACCGGCTTCAAGGAGATCTCTTTGGAACATCTTTGAAGCCGGTTAACTCAATTTAACCCATTCAAACCATATATTTTTGAAAACTAGACATCCCAGGGTATTCCAAATGCTGTTATTTTAACCCTTTCCATGCACCAATTATACAACTACACTTTGTCAAACTTTGTAATAGTAATTTTTTTTATTTTTTTTTCCACACAAATTGTAATTTAGTTATAAATATACAGGTCCTGGTATATGTCACTATCAAACAACACCCCAATATGTGTTCAGCAACATCTCCTGAGTACAGCGATACCCCACATGCATGGGTTTGTCAGATTGTTTGGCTGGTAAAAGGCTACTTTTGGGGCATGCGTAATTCAGGTGGTCATTTGGTCATTGTGCCTCCATCTCCTCTTTGGAATATCTTTGAAGCCGGTTAACTCAATTTAACCCATTCAAACCATATATTTTTGAAAACTAGACACCCCAGGGTATTCCAAATGCTGTTATTTTAACCCTTTCCATGCACCAATTATAGAACTACACTTTGTCAAACTTTGTAATAGTATTTTTTTTTATTTTTTTTCACACAAATTGTATTTTAGTTATAGATATACAGGTCCTGTTATATGCCACTGTCAAACAACACCCCAATGTGTGTTCAGGAACATCTCCTGAGTGCAGTGATACCCGACATGCATGGGTTTGTCGGGTTGTTTGAGATTTAAAATGCCACATTTGGGAAGTGCGCTTTTTTCTCCATTTTGGTCAGTCTGTACCTATGCCCTATCTTTGAGCTAGGCCACTCCAATTTACCCCATCAGCCATTTTTTTTTTATATTAGACACCCCTTGGGTATTTGAAGTGCTTTTATTTTAACTCTTTGTTGAGATTTTTGAGAAATTTTAGCACTTGCTCAAAATAATAAACTTTATTTTTTAATTTTATTTTATTTTTTTAATACTTTTTTTATAATTTTTTTACACATTTTGCTGGTACTGGATGGTTCATCTAGTGACATCACTGCATAATTATTTTTAAATGTTAGCACATTTTTTTTTATTTTTTTTTTCCATTTTTTATTTTTTTTTGAATATTTTACTAATCACATAGTGATTAGAAAGCTGGGCTCCATTGACTTGCATGGTTGAATGCAGTACCTGTATTCAACCAGCAAGTGGAGCCAGTTCTCTAGAGGGTCTGGAGACCATCTAGCGAACTTTTTCACCTTTATTGTTTTATTTCCCGGGCCGCCGCCATCTTGCGGATGGCGAAGATCACCGGCAGCTGCGGCTGTGACCACTCTCCGGAGTGGTCACAGCCCACCCAGAGGTAAGTGTTTGGTGTCGCTGGATGCCTCCTGATCGAGGCATTCCAGCGACACCATTTAAGTTTAGGAGGCGATCGTTGATCGCCTCCTAAACGCTTTTAAAACGGGCGTCCGCCGCCATACAATGTATGGCGGCTGTTGACGCCCCGGGAGGGGCCAGACATGGCCCCCGATGCCGATCTCGGCCTTGCTGAATGCCTCGACATCGAGGCATTGCAGCAAGGCCGTTTAAGCGAAGAAAGTGATCCTTGATCACTTTCTAAGCTTATTTAATTTTTTGACGGTTCAGGACCGTCAAAGGTCATTTAGTGACCTTCTTGTTATGACGGTCCTGAACCGGCAAAGGTCGCGAAGGGGTTAAAGTCACTTCTAGTGCGTGTCAACGAAAACAGGAAGTGCGACTTTGCGTTCCACTGGCAATATTTGTATTAGTGATGGGAAGTTCGGATCATTAAAGTGAATCGGATCATTTCGACTCGTTCACTGAAATGATCCGATTAATGATCCGAATCTTCGGATCACTCAGTGTGACTCACAGGAGTTACTGTTTTCCAGTAACTCCGTGCAGGCACACTAACGATTGGCCCCGCCCCTTTCATTACTCAATGAATCCTCCCCCCTGCCTACTCCAGTGATGTGAATGAAAGCAGAGAGTCGGTCAAAGATTCGGATCTTACAGGGATCCGAATCTTACAGTGATCCGGATCACTGTAAGATCCGGATCACTGTAAGATCCGGATCACTGTAAGATCCGGATCTTTGAACGACTCTCTGCCTTCATTGGGATTCGAATCAGTCAGATAATATCACCAGGGGCGTACCTAGAGTATTTGGCACCCGGGGCGGATCCTGTATGTGGCACCCCCCCCACACACACACTTTAAAACTACCTGGCCGAAACTGAATATGACCTCCCCACACACCATAAAAAAATCTAACACTTTTATTTAAAGTAAGTAACACACCAAAATAGGACAAAACAATTAAATAACAATATATATATATATATATATATATATATATAATTGTTAACAGCAATCACATTCCTATCATGCCCAGGCATACCCAGATTCCAGGAGGCACTCGCAGACTTGGCATGATAGGAGTATGATTGCCCTATCTACCCCTTCTCGCTCCCTTCTGCCCTATCTACCCCTTCTCACTCCCTTCTCCCTATCTACCCCTCCTAACTATCTACCCTCTCCCTCTTTGAAGTTCACTTACCTTTCAGGAGTCCTGCGGTGGGGGTGCAAGGCCTCTGTCTCCCAGCTCTGCCACTGTATGGAACAGTATAGAGTGATGGGAGTTATGATGTACTTTAGAGCATAATTATATAATGAAAAATACATTGGAAATGGTACAGCATAACACCCATCACTCTCACACACTTACCAATCCACACTTACCAATCCACACATACCAATCCACACGCATACCAATCCACACATATACCAATCCACACACATACCAATCCACACACATACCAATCCACACATATACCAATCCACACATATACCAATCCACACACATACCAATCCACACATATACCAATCCACACACATACCAATCCACACACATACCAATCCACACATATACACTAATCCACACACATATACTAATCCACACACATATACTAATCCACACATACATCAATCCACATATATACTAATCCACACATATACCAATCCACACACATACCAATCCACACACATACCAATCCACACACATACCAATCCACACATACATACCAATCCACTCTCACTGTCACTCTCACTGAATGTTTTCCTACCTTTCCTCTTTTCTCCTTACAGCTCCTTTTCCTGCTCTTCGCTCCTCTTCTTCTTCAGTTCTTCTGTCTTCTTCCTAGGTCACGGGGTTCAGAGGGCACGGACAGCGGTGAGCGCGGCTTCAGTGTTGTGCGCCGGGATCTGACAACAAACCCCGGCGCACAACAGCTGTTGCCGCACGGATCGCAAGGGAGCGGTATCGGGGGTCTTTAACAGACCTCCGGCTCCCTTGAGTGATTTTAAGCCGGGTTCAAGGGAGATCCTTGAACCGGCTTAAAATCACTCAAGGGAGCCGGTGGTCTGTTAAAGACCTCCGATACCGCTCCCTTGCGAGCCTGCTCCTCCAGCGGCGGACATTACTGTCCATCTCTGGAGGAGTGCCGGGTGCCGGCAAGTTGGTACCCCCCTGATGAGCGGCACCCGGTGCGGACCGCCCCCCCCCCGCTAGGTACGCTACTGAATATCACCATACTGTTATAAATAAATACATTAATAATCACTGCCCCCAGGATTTACATTCCCCTTTACCTGCAACTGCACCTTAAGCTAACTTGATTAAATTAATTAAATTAACCCTCACAATTAAATTAACCCTAAACACCCCATCAACCATGACTGCCCCTAAAATTAACCCTTAACACCCCATCAACCATGACTGCCCCTAAAATTAACCCTTAACACCCCACTAAGCATAACTGCCCCCAAATTAACCCTAAACACCCCATTAAGCATAACTGCCCCCAAATTAACCCTAAACACCTCATTAAGCATAACTGCCCCTAAATTAACACTAAAGACCCCATTAAGCATAACTGCCCCTAAATTAACCCTAAACACCCCGTTAAGCATAACTGCCCCCAAATTAACCCTAAACACCCCATTAAGCCTAACTGCCCCTAAATTAACCCTAAACACCCCATTAACCATAACTGCCCCTAAATTAACACTAAAGACCCCATCAACCATACCAATTAATGCAATTAATTTAGGGGCAGTTATGGTTAATGGAGTATTTAGGGTTAATTTCAGGGGCCGTTATGGTTAATGGGGTCTTTAGGGTTAATTTCAGGGGCCGTTATGGTTAATGGGATCTTTACGGTTAATTTCAGGGGCAGTTATGGTTGATGGGGTATAAGGGTTAATTTTATGCTGATGACTGAGGGTTAATTTAATTAATTTAATAAAGTTAACTGTAGGTGAAGTTATAGGTAAAGGGAGGCAAACTCAGGGGAATCTAAATCCTGGGGGCAGTGTGAACATTATTAATGTATTTATTTATGAAAGTATGGTATCAGTAATATTCTCTGAATGATTCGAATCTCTGTAAGATTAGGATCCTTGTAAGATCCGGATCCCTGTAAGATTCGAATCATTTGAATCATTTGAATCATTCGAATCTTCGGATCATTCGAATCTTTGAACGACTCTCTGACTCTATGAGTCATAGTTCCTCTGTGAATTAATGAGCTGTAACCTGACCCCAGAGTCTGTGTCTGAGTGCTCTGCAGATGACTCACAGCTCTAGGATCAGGTTGCATGATTCACAGACCGAACCGCTACAAATGAATCGTTCAGTCTACTGAACCGATTCACCCGGATCACTAAAAAGAATCGGATCAAATGAACGATTCGTTCATGATCCGGACATCACTAATTTGTATTCCAGCATGCATTCCAGACAGTCAAAAATACAGTAATACAAGATAGAAATACCTCAGGTACATAAATATACATAAAATTTAAAATGGGAGGGAAATACTTTAATACAACCACAAAGAGGGGAAAAAGGGATAAAAATGCCCTAAATATATCAATAAACAGGAAAGAAAAAAATGCACGTAAGAAATATAAGAGAGAATATAAATATATATATATATATATATATACACACATTTAATAGGGAGAAGTGTATTATTAAAAAAGAGGGAAGAGAAAAAAATGTATTATCCAATAGGTTAAAATAAAAAATATATATGATCAAAGAAAGGGAAATACAATAACTCCGTCGCCATGCATTGTTAAACTAATCCCATTAACAGGATGGCTACCAGGGGAATATTCAGTAGCTAAAGGGGATTAAAGGTTGGGTTGTCTACCTGTTTATCAATGTTAATTTATGTTAATGAAGTTCTGTGGCTATATCAGTCTATGTTTTACAACAATAAACTGTTCATTCCTGCTGTACTCAGTTCAAGGTAGTTGTGTGTCTACTTATTGGGTACACATAGCAGGGTTCCAAGGTGTGCATGCTGGCTGTTGCTGGAAGTGATTCCGGGGACAACAGGAGGATACATGTGGGTGATCTCTGGGAGTTACTACAGCTCTCTTGGTGAACCCGTTACATTGGTGGCAGCAGTGGGATCCTCCTTGCAAGCGTCCCAGCGAAGTACCAGCGGGTATACCAGCAGCAAGCTAAAGATGGTTCCAGCACTACAGGACGTGTTGGTGCGCAGCAGAGTCGCGAGTTACATAAATGCCTGGATGGAGGCTCTCAGAGTGGACCAGGGTATCCGGGGAATAGTCCTCCCCTCTTCCAAGGAATGGTACGTACTACAACTAGATTGGCGAATGCAGTACCTGGGAGAACAGCCCCAAGAGGACTTGGTGGCTGAGTTGGAGAAGTTGCTTCCGCTTGAAATGACTGTGGATTGTGGATACCGGGCCCTGTATTGGCAGGCTGTGCAGTGGTGTCCAGAGCTGAAGGATGACTACATGCCAGAGGGCGATGACTTTGGCGGCCCGGGATTGATAATGGAAAGCCTACAAGAGGACCGAGAATTTGGGAGCCCATCAAAATATCGGTGCGAGGAGATCCGGGAGTTCAGGGAAGGGATTCTCGCAGATGTGCCCTGTTACCTGC
The DNA here is from genome assembly GCF_027358695.1 of Spea bombifrons. Lineage (NCBI taxonomy): Eukaryota > Metazoa > Chordata > Amphibia > Anura > Pelobatidae > Spea > Spea bombifrons. The sequence goes on along the minus strand of NC_071096.1, from coordinate 20,262,964 downwards.
CCGACTTGTGGGCTGATTTCGATTATTTGGTTTACCAAGAATGGTTCCTGGAGCAGGCCTACCGAGAACTCTTTGAACGTGCTCAGCAGTGTGCCCCAGACGAGGTGGATCCTGTGAGTATTGTGCCCCCACCAGAAACACAAATAACCGAGCAGTGCGCAGCTGGCCTCTGCCCACTCCTTTCCCTCACCCCAGACACTTTGCCCTATTCCCCGCAATATGGCCCAGAAACTGACCGAGACCCCCCCTGCATATGCCAGCCAGATCCCCCAGCTGAACTGCTGGCATCGAGGCAGAGTGCTGCTGGCCTCTGCCCACCGCTTCCCCTTGTTCCCAAGCCTGACCGCGGCAACCAAAGAGGGTCCGGTCAGGCAGCCCCAGAGTTGGTGGTTCCCCTGGACTTTACAAATGCAGCTAAAGCGCTGCCCTCAGGACAGAGTGCCGCTGGCCTCTGCCCGCTCCCCTCTGTGACCCCAGCTCCATTGGCTTTACCCCCGCAATGTTGCCCAGAGGCAGTGATTTCTATGGATCCTGTATCCCCAGCAGAAGTGCTGGCAATGGGAGAGAGGAAGATCAACATCTCTCCCCAGCAGATGGAGTATACAGGAGGGGATGCATGTGGCTTCCCTGCCCTCGCAGTGGATCATACAAACATTTGTACCATGCAGGTGGATTGGACTACGGTCGCCACCTGCAGTCCCCAGAGGTGCCAAACAGTCAGCCCAGAACCCCATATGGAAGGGACCCCAGCCTCTCTGTCTTCTCCCCAGCGGCTGAGAGGACTCCAGGGAGAAGGCACATTTAGCTCTTCTTCCCAGCGGCAGTTATGTTATTTGGGAGAAGCAGAGTGCGGCTGGGTGAGTAATGCTCTTTTGTTAAATTGTTTTGGGGAGTACCAATTTGTGGCTGGCAGTGGTGATCCAGATATACAGACTGACTTCGGAGTCAAACCGTGTGGGGTCTTATCAGACGTCAGTCTCCCCCAGAAAAAAAGAAATATGTGCTGCAGTGTGTGACATAACTGTCCATCACTGGGGCCCCTGGAGAGGACTGGAAGCAAGCCTGCTACCCACAGATTATGGACCCTGTCTCCCTGCCCTGGCGAGTGGGACTGTTGTCCTCGTCTGGGACCCAAACTCCCCAGTCTCTAAGTGCACCCCAGGACTGGTTAGTGGGACAGGTGCCCTTTGCCAGCCCACTGCATCCACAACTCTAGGAGCGACGGAGCTGTGCTCCCCGACTGAACTGGATGCAGACCCGGTTGGGGTCTGGCCCCAGTTCAGTCTTCTTTTTAAAAGGTCAGATATGTGACAGAATGACCTGTCATACAGGGGCCCAAGGTACTCAGAGATGTCTCCAGCCTGGCTGCCAAACAGGCAGGAACTCCATTGTTAAACTTATCCCATTAACAGGATGGCTACCAGGCTATTCAGTAGCTAAAGGGGATTAAAGGTTGGGTTGTCTACCTGTTTATCAATGTTAATTTATGTTAATGAAGTTCTGTGGCTATATCAGTCTATGTTTTACAACAATAAACTGTTCATTCCTGCTGTACTCAGTTGAAGGTAGTTGTGTCTACTTATTGGGTACACATAGCAGGGTTCCAAGGTGCGCATGCTGGCTGGTGCTGGAAGTGATTCCGGGGACAACAGGAGGATACATGTGGGTGATCTCTGGGAGTTACTACAGCTCTCTTGGTGAACCCGTTACATACAGGTAGCGTTTTGCTATTTCAAAACCATATTTTCCAAATCTGGTAATTCTTCCCCCCATGTGCTATTTCGAGTATCTTTGAAGCCGGCCAATGCAATTTACCAAATCGAATCATATATTTTTGAAAAGTAGACACCCCAGGGTATTTCAAATGCTGGTATTTTAACTCTTTCCATGCACTAATTCTACCACCAGTCTTTGTCAAACTTTGTGGTAGTCATTTTTTTCTGTTTTTTCTTTCACACACATTTTATTCAGGTATGAATTAACAGGTCCTGGTATATGTTACTATCATAAAACACCCCTATATGTGTTCAGCAACATCTCCTGGCTGTTTGGGGCAAAAGGACCACATTTGGGGCATGCACATTTTTCAATGTTGAACTTTGACATTTGGTGATCCACTGCCCATGCCCTATTTGGTACATGTTTGAGCTTGGCCATTTCAGTGCGCCCAATAAAACCATATATTTTTAAAAACTAGACACCCCAGGGTATTTCAAATGCTGGTATTTTAACTCTTTGCATGCATACATTTTACCACCAGCATTTTTTCAAAGTTTGCAGTAGTATTTTTTGTGTGTATTTTCCCCCACACACGTAATTTAGGTATGAATTTGCAGCTCCTGGTATATGACGCGCTCACACAACATCCTAATATGTGTTCAGCAACATCTCCTGAGTACAGTGATACCCCACATGCATGGGTTTGTTGGGTATTTTGGGGGCTAAAAGGCCACATTTGGGACGTGTGCATTTTTCTAATTGGTAATTAGACGTGTGGTCATCCTTCCCCCTGTGTTAATTGGGACATTGTTGAACCCGGCCAATTCAAGTTACCCAATCAAATCATACATTTTTTAAAAGTAGACACCCCATGGGCATTTAACATGCCAGTATTTTAACTCTTTCCATGCGAGAATTGTTTTAAGCTAAAGCGCTAATTTTAGGACTTGCTCATAAAAATATTTTTATATATATATATATATATATATATATATATATATATATATATATATATATATTGTGGCAGGATGACCCGATCAAAACAAGAAACTCTAAACACCAGCAGAATAAAAGCAAGATGCGGTTTATTGCAGCTTTGTATAGTCCACAGTGTTGCACTTCATAGCGTAAATAAACAAAAACAAATCCTTTTTTATAAAGTCTGAGGGCCTCTGGCTTAACTGCCTCTCTCCCTGTTTCCAGACAACTAATGCCTCTAACGGCCACCCTTTAAACACCTGAGTGCAGGTTAATTGCCTCCACCTGCTGACCTCCCAGCAATTAACCCCCTCATGCTGGGAATAATGAGCACTCCGACCTGCTACTGATATACACAGACTGTGAGTGGACACAAACTAAGAAGATGATTGGCTGGGACTGTTTGGGCATGGTGGCTATAAAGGTGTGAGCAACAAAGACAAAGGGAGAGAACCATAATGATGCCCACGGGGGGGCCAGCATGGGCTATAGTGGGCCTTGACTGTTGTGCGGAGGAGGGGTAGGCTTTTTTGGCGGGAATTTCGGGGGTGGAGTTAGGGGTAGATTATATAAGTGCCTGCTTTCCCGGGCTCAGGAACCATTTTTGTGGTTAGCTTACCTGGTTGCGTGTCTGTGCGCTGCTGGGCTTTTGCTGTCTGTCTCCCTTTGCTTTTTCTCTTGTTTCTGGCTTTGCTTCTCTCTCTCCCCCCACCTGTTGTCTTTTTACCACCCCTGCAGGTTGGCGGATGGACCGGGACATGGAGGAGCTGCTCGCCGGCGTGAGGAAGGCTGCGTTGGAGCGTGGATCTGCATGGCTGAGGGAGCAGCTGGGATCTGCGCTGGAGCCGGTTCGAGGGTCTGGAAGGCCGGTGAGGAGGACCCGTCCGCCTCGTCGGTTGAGCCCTGGTGAGGAGGAGCGGCCCGGCGACGTTCGTGGTGCGGCCTCCGGTGCCGGACCAGGCCGGAGCACCGGAGTTTCCCAGGACGGCGGCCGGGATTCGGAGCGGAGGAGGCGGCGTCCGCCGCGGAAGGCAGAATCCGGACGGCAGACGGCTGAAGGACGTTCCGGAGGTGGTGAGGACCCCAGACGGAGCTCGGGCAGGGAGCCAGCTCGCTCCCCGGACGGAGGATCCAGCGGCCGGAGCAGCGGGAGGTGGTGCAGCCGTGCTGGGCCTCCGGGGCCTAGCGGAGGCCCGGACCAGGTGTCGTCCGGTGAGGAGTCCCCGGATCAGGAGGCAGGGAGGAAGGGGAGCAGGATGGACGGCCGGGTGCGGCCTGCATCGCGGCCTACACGTGGGAGGAGTGGATCAGCTGTCAGGCAAGTACCCGGGGCAGCAGGGGGTGCTGGACCGTGCTCCGCTGTTGGGGGGGCCCGGGTGCTGTTGCAGGGGGGGTCCCGTGCGGGGTCCCCCTTTTCTCAGGGGTCGTTAGGGGGGGTGGGTTCCGTTCGGGGGTCGGCGGGCAGGTCTGTTTCCCCTGTGGGTAGTGTAGTTGGGCCTTGGCGGCTTCGCGGTGCGTCGGGTTCTCCCTCTGGTTCGGTGGGGGCCAGGGGTACTGGGCCGGCGGGGGGTTCTCCGGGGTCCATAGCCAGCGGTCGGGGGTCTGGTGAGGCGTCGGGGGTTGGGGTTCGCCGTCGCTCCCGTAGTCGGTCGAGTGGCGTATCTGGCCGTTCTAGGCGGGTTAGGCGTTCTCGTTCTCCGTCGCGTCGTAGTCGGTCTGCTCGTGGTTCTTCTCGCGTTAGGGGGGGTTCTCGGTGTTCTGGTCGGGTGGTGCGGGGCCGTTCTCCTGTTCGTCGGGGGGGGTCGGATGGGGGTCGTCGGGTCTCTCGTGATGGGGCTTCCGGTGTGCAGGCTTCGGGGGTTGTTTCGTCGGGGCGGCGGGTTAGGTCGTCTGGTTCGCGGTCTTTGGCTGCACATTCCCGGTGTTTTTCTGCTTCCAGGAGTCAGCGGGATGCTGGGGTTCAACAGATGCCGGATTTGCAGCCTGGGAATGCGGCTTCGGTGGCAGCCACTCCACAGGTTCCCGCGACGTCCACTCAGGATTCTACGGCCCAGCGGTTCGGTGCAGCCGGGGGATCGGTTGGTGAGTGTCTTTTGCAATTGATAAGTGCGTTGCCCGGGGCGCCTGTGGGTAGTGGGTCGGTTCGGGGTTTGTTGCAAGGGCTGCAGTTTTTGGTGGAGGCGTGTGGGCAAGGGGCCAATTCGGCCTCGGGGGTTCAGGGTGCGTGGGTGCCAGGTTCTCCGGTGGCAGGTGGTGCTGGGGAGCGTTTGGCGGGGGAGGTTCCCTCGCCAGTGGGGCCCGTTGTGGAGGTTGCGGTGACGTCTGCTGAGGTTGCGGTCGGTGAAGTTGTGGTTGATAAGGGGTCCTTGGCCGGGGCAGTGCCGGATTCGGCGCGGCAGACGGCGTATGTCTCTTTCGCGGGTCCTTTAGGGGTGCATTTGAAGGCGGAGGTGAAAGAGAAGATTTGGAAGGGGGAGTATGTGGAGTTGTTTTCTTTACTTCCTCTGGAGGAGTCTCTGGACACGAAGGAGGATGACAAGAAGGATAGTAAGAAGGAGGATGAGGAGGAGAAAAAGAGAAAGAAGTGGAGGAAAATTCCGAAAACCTTCGGAAATTGGCTGCGGGCCTTTTGTATTTTGGCAAGCGTTATCGGGGAGAAATCCCCTGATAAGTGCTCTTCTTTATTTTGTTATGTTGATGGCATATGGGAGGCTTACCGGGTGTACGGGGGTTGGGCGTGGTGGCGTTATGACGAGCAGTTTCGTCAGCGCTTGGCGGCTAATCCGGGGATGCGGTGGGACCAGATGGACCTCCCGCTGTGGTTAAAGTTGATGATGGCGCAGAAGGCGTCGCCCTTTCCCGGGGGGGCCGGCGGGGGTTCCCAAGGAGCCTCGTCGGCCGCGCATAAAAAAGGCATATGCTGGCTGTTTAACGACAGCCAGTGCAAGTGGGGTGCCTCGTGCAGGTTTAAGCATGAGTGCTCCGGATGTGGGGGTACTCACAGCCTGTCCAAGTGCTTTAAGCGCGCCAAGGCAGGTGCAGGCTCGGGTCAGTCTGGGTCGAAAGGGGAGATCGCCGGTGAACCGCGACGCGATGCTGCCGTGGCTAAGCCGTTACGGTAGGCGGGCGGATGCAGCGTTTCTGGACGCTGGGTTCGCACAGGGGTTTCGTATCCCTTTTGTACCGCGGGCTTCACGGATTTTGCGGCGAAATTTGAAGTCTGTGTCGGCGTATCCTGAGGTGGTGCGGGAGAAATTGGGCAAGGAGGTCCGGTTGGGCCGTATGGCGGGTCCGTTCGGGGACCCGCCGTTGCTTGGTTTTCGTGTGTCCCCCTTGGGGGTTGTCCCGAAGCGGGAGGTGGGCAAGTTTCGCCTTATTCACCATCTGTCGTACCCGAAGGGTTCCTCTGTTAATGACGACATTGATAGGGAGCTGTGCTCGGTTTCGTACACTTCGTTCGATAGGGCGGTGGATTTGGTGCGGGAAGCGGGGCCCGGGGCGCTGATGGCAAAGGCGGATATTGAGTCCGCTTTCCGGCTACTGCCGATTCATCCGGAGTGCCATCATCTGTTGGGTTGTTGGTTTGACGGGGAGTTTTATGTTGATCTGTGCCTTCCAATGGGCTGTTCCATTTCCTGCGCCTATTTTGAGAAATTCAGTTCTTTTGTGGAGTGGGTCGTGAGTGAGGAGGCAGGTTGTCGTTCTTTAGTTCATTATTTGGATGACTTCCTGTGTGTGGGGCCAGGGGATTCGGATGGGTGTTTGCGCTTGTTGCGCACGTTACAGGTGGTGGCTGCGTCTTTTGGCATTCCCTTGGCCCCCGATAAGACTGAGGGCCCATCTTCTTGTTTGTGTTTCCTGGGGCTGGAAATCGATTCGGTTCTTGGTGTGTGCCGGCTTCCGGCTGATAAGCTAGCTGCGCTGTCGGCGGTGGTGCGGGAGGTGCGGTCTGCTAAGAAGGTTACGTTGCGGGTACTGCAATCGTTGTTGGGGCGCCTTAATTTTGCTTGTCGGGTTATTCCGGTTGGTCGGGTGTTTTCTCGTTCGTTATCCAGGGCTACGGCTGGGGTTCGGGCCGCTCATCATAGGATTAGAGTGTCTCAGGCGATGCGGGCTGATTTGGCGGTGTGGGAAGTGTTTTTGGCCCGGTTTAATGGGACGGTGTTTTTTCAGTCTGCTGTGGTGTCGGCGGATTCCTTGGAGTTGTACACGGATTCCTCGGGCAGTGTGGGTTTTGGGGCTTATTTTGGGGGTCAGTGGTGTGCTGAGCGGTGGCCTGCGGCTTGGCATGATAGTCCGCTCATTAGGAATCTGGCTTTTCTGGAGTTGTTTCCGTTGGTGGTGGCTCTGACGCTCTGGGGGTGGCGGATGCGTAATCGCAGAGTTGTGTTTTATTCTGATAATTTGGCGGTTGTTCATTCGGTTAACAGATTGTCAGCGGCTTCAGTTCCGGTGGTTAAGTTGCTGCGGTGGTTTGTTTTGTTGTGTATGGAATTGAATGTGTTGTTTAAGGCTGAGCATGTTCCTGGGTATCTGAATGTCATTGCTGACTCTCTTTCTCGCTTTCAGTGGGATCGGTTTCGGCGGGAAGCTCCTGGGGCGGACGCCGTGGGCTTCCAGTGCCCGGAGGTGATGTGGCAGCTCGGGACCGCTTGCTTGCGGGATGGGTGAAGTCGTCATTGGCGCCTGCGACGTGGGCGGCTTATGATAAGGTTTGGCAGGAGTGGGACCGGTTGGTGAGTTGTGTGGGTCTGGTGGAGGGGGATGGCGCCCGTTTGGATGTTTTGTTATGGTATCTGACCGGGTTGGCTTTGGAGGGTGCTTCTCCCTCTAAGGTGGATAAGGTTTTGGCCGCTTTGGCCTTTTTGTTTAAGCTGCAGGGTTGGGCTGATGTGACGAAGCATTTTGTGGTTCGACAGGTCTTGAAAGGGATTAAGAGGGGGCGGCGGGTTCCTGATGCTAGGCGTCCGTTGTCTGCGGGGCTGCTTCGTCGGTTGTTTGGGGTGCTGCAAGGGGTTTGTTTTGACGGTTTTGAAGTGTTTTTGTTTCAGGCTGCTTTTGCTTTGGCCTTTTTCGGTGCTTTTCGGGTGTCGGAGTTGGTGAGTCCCAGTAAGTCTGTGCAGGGTGGTTTGGCTTCGCGGGATGTCACGTGTGAGGGTGATTCTGTGGTTGTCTGGTTGAGGTCTTCTAAGACGGATGTGTTGGGGCGAGGCAAGCAGGTACGGTTGTATGCTCTGCCTGGGGATGTCATTTGCCCTGTGCAGTGTGTGCGGCGTTATTGGGATGTTCGGCCTGCTGGTGGGGTGTCGTTTTTGGTTCATCGGGATTTATCACCAGTGTCTCGATTTCAGTTCTTGCGTGTGATGAGGCTGGGGCTTGGTAAGCTTGGGTTGGCGTCGGCTGAATTTGGGACACATTCGTTCCGGATCGGGGCTGCTACGGAGGCGGCACGTTTGGGGTTGGATGATGGAGTCATCCGGAGAATTGGTCGTTGGGAGTCGGCTTGTTTTCGGAGGTATATCAGGCCGTTGCGGTTGGTGAGTTAATTGTGGTTTGTTTGGCGGGTTTGGTTGTTCCTTTCCTCTGCTCGTTATGTTTTTTCTGTTTTGCTTTGCAGGGCCTCGTTTCATCGTGTGGATCATCGGCCACTCCTTTGTGTACTGGGCCCGACGGAGAGCCGCAGTTAGGCGCAACGGCGTGCAGCTGGGCTTCCCCATGGACTTGGTGCATGTGAGGTGGTTTGGGATACGAGGCATGGTGTGGGATGGAGTGTTGTTGGAGGTGGTGAAGTATTTGAGGTTGGGTTTCCGGCCCTCAGTGGTGGTTGTCCACGCTGGGGGTAACGATATGGGGGCTACGCCTCAGCGCGAGCTCGTGTGGAAGATGAAGCGTGATGTTGAGCGCTTGTTGGAGTTGGTGCCTGGCTTGTTGTTGGTGTGGTCGGAAATGATTCCGAGACGCAATTGGCGTCATGCGAGGGATAGGGCGGCTATGGAGCGTAGCCGCGGTAAAGTTAATAAGTTGATGGCGAGTTTTGTGCGCCGGCATCGCGGGGTGGTGGTTCGCCATGTTGCGTTGGAGGAATTTTGCCCCAGTTTGTTTAGTGGCGATGGGGTGCACCTGTCTGATTTAGGGCTCGATTTCTTTAATTTGGCTATCGCGGAGGGGATTGAAAAGGCCTTGTTTTTTCTTGGGGGGGGAGCCCATCCGGCTTAAGGTCTCAAGGGATGGGCTCTTGGCGGCAGCTTGCCAGGTATCCAGGGGGTTAATGTGGTGGTAAGTGAATGGTTGGTAACATCTGGTGGTAGGTTCTTGGCTGTCAGTGCTGGGAACCTCAGGTCAGGGTGGGGGCATCTCGGTATGTCCCTTCCTTAAGTGGTATTGGGTTATGCTACCTGGATTACTTGGCAAGCTTGAGTGTTTATTGTAAATATTTACATGTTGGTGTTTGAGTCATTGTCCTTGTTAACGCACCTATGTTTTGTTTCAGGTTTTGGCGTGACAATGACTCTAATAAATAAAATTGGCTGTGGCCTTTTCTATCCATATTCTATGGTGTGGTGTCATTATTGGGGTTTTTAAGGGGGGAGTAAGCCTAGCCCGGAAGATCGAAGCTACAACAGTCATGATGCCCACGGGGGGGCCAGCATGGGCTATAGTGGGCCTTGACTGTTGTGCGGAGGAGGGGTAGGCTTTTTTGGCGGGAATTTCGGGGGTGGAGTTAGGGGTAGATTATATAAGTGCCTGCTTTCCCGGGCTCAGGAACCATTTTTGTGGTTAGCTTACCTGGTTGCGTGTCCCACCCTCCCTCCCCTTTTTTCTTTTGTTTGTGGGTTGGTGTCGTTTGTCACAGTCTGTGGGGCGGCAGCTTGCCAGGTATCCAGGGGGTTAATGTGGTGGTAAGTGAATGGTTGGTAACATCTGGTGGTAGGTTCTTGGCTGTCAGTGCTGGGAACCTCAGGTCAGGGTGGGGGCATCTCGGTATGTCCCTTCCTTAAGTGGTATTGGGTTATGCTACCTGGATTACTTGGCAAGCTTGAGTGTTTATTGTAAATATTTACATGTTGGTGTTTGAGTCATTGTCCTTGTTAACGCACCTATGTTTTGTTTCAGGTTTTGGCGTGACAATGACTCTAATAAATAAAATTGGCTGTGGCCTTTTCTATCCATATTCTATGGTGTGGTGTCATTATTGGGGTTTTTAAGGGGGGGAGTAAGCCTAGCCCGGAAGATCGAAGCTACAACAGTCAAGAAAGAAGGAAGGATAACATCAAGGTGACAGGGACATCCCAGCCTTACATGCACACATAGAGTCATTAGCATAGTATAGTTAGAGTCATAGAGCCTTGTATTTCAGACGCTTCTCTATATACTCATATATATGTATTTGTTATGTTAATAAACCCATTGTTTTAAGCCACTGGTGTAAGTGGAGTTTCATACGACGAGGAATCTGTAGTAGTTAAAAGAAAGCCAGACGGGTGAAGGTTATATATCCCGGGATTTAAAGGGGCTTTTCTACAATATATATATATATATATATATATATATATATATATATATATATATATATATATTATTTTTATTTTTTTTCCCCTTTTTTATTTTTTTTTTACATTTTTTTGGAACTTGAAGGTTCCCCTGATGGTGACATCAGTGAGGAATTATTTTTTTTTTTCTTATTATTATTTTTTTAAAATATTTTTTAGTAATCACATTGTGATTAGAAAGCTGAGCTCCATTGACTTGCATGGTTGAATGCAGTACCTGTATTCAACCTGCAAGTGGTCTGGAGAGACCCTCCTGAGAACTCTTTTCAACTCCATTGTTTTTTTTAAAGGACGCCCCATCTTGCAAGTGGCAAAATCACTCGCAGTGGCGGTTCACTCTGGAGCGGTCACGGTGCGTCCTGGGGTGGGAGTTTGGTGTCGCTGAATGCCTCGTGATCGCCTCCTAAACTCTTTTAAAATGGGCGTCCGGCGCCATACAGTGTATGGCGGACGCTGACGCCCCAGGGAGGGGCCAGACATGGCCCCTAATGCTGATTGCGGTGTTGCTGAATGCCTTGACGTCGGTAGATGGCTTAGAAGAACTAGATGGTGAGCGTCAGGTTGCCCCTGCACTACTGAAACACATGTTGGAGAACCTGCAGATGTCGATTACTGAATCCATCAAAGAAATGTTGACGGATTTAAAACAGGACCTGCTCCAACTCGGGTCAAGAACTGATCATTTGGAGCACAAGTTTGAGGAGTATACTGGAGCCTATAATGAACTGGTGGACCGCCATAACGAAATGGAGGATACCTTACTCCGTCTCCAATTGAAGGTGGCGGACCTTGAAGATGGGGCATGACAAAATAATTTGCGGCTCTGAGGGATCCCCGAAGATGGACCTAATAATGCCCTAGAGGACAATGCTAAAGGCTTCTTCCATTCCCTGATACCGGACTTGTCGCATGAAGATTTGCTGATGGACCGCATACATCGTGTCCTGAGGCCCAAATCGCTTCCCACCACGGTTTCATGTTTTTTTTTATTAATATTGTTTTTTTCCTTTTTTCTTTATTACCTGATGGTTTACGCTACTTTATGGCTCTTAGACACTTTTGGGCTTTATAGCCTTCACGAAGGTCTTTGTTTGTTGGTTCACCTGTCATTGTTGGCTACTCATCTGAGCCCCCCCCTTCCCTTTGTGCCTTCTTTCTCCACCTCCCATTTTGTTTTCTCTAGACTTGCGCATTCGTCTTCGGGCGAACATGAAAACGAGCACGAAGAGGCCGTTTTTTTGTTCGTTCCGAAGACACGCCGAAGAGAATACAGTGCCGGCAAAACGTAGGAGAAGACGAAGACTCACAACCACGAAGAATCGAAGAATCTTTATAAGACCAGAGCTTGCCTGAGAGATCCATTCATTTTTCGCTGTGACTGCTTTGGCAACACTGCTGTGCTGCATCCGAGCGTTACAGAGAGATTGTTCTGTTCTGTGTGAGACTGGTAAGCCTTAGCCTGCCATTTCTCACAGTGTACTTCATCCTCACTTCAGTGCTACTTAATATAATTAATAATAATAATTTGATTAATTTAATTTTTTTTATTTAATTTGTCATCAACTGTAGTGTAAGTGCTGTTGAGTTGACAGTGCACCCAGTGCCTCAGTGGCACTGGGGTGCCCTTGCCCTGGGCTGGCACTAGTGCCTATTGCCTGTCCTGCTTAAATAAATTAAATAGAATTTATAAATAATAATTTAATAGAATCTATAATTTAATAGTTCATTATTATATATATATATATTTGTCAGTCATATATATATATATTCTATAGTATACTAGTGTAGCGTGTACTGTAGACATTCATCTACTAGTGTCTAATTTAAAATCAGTAATATTAATTAATATAATTAATAATTGAATTCATTATAAACTTATATATATATATTTGTCAGTTATAGTTAGTAATAGTATACTAGTGTAGAGTGTACTGTAGACATTCAAGACATCTACTAGTGTCTAATCTAAAATCAGTAATATCAATAATTCTATAATTCTTTCTTGTCTTAATAGTTAATTAAATTAGCTATAAATAAAAGTAATAATATTAATTAATTACTACTAGCGTATAGTTCAGCTAATCTTATTAGTACTGGTGCTGCAGCTCTATAGTTTGTGCTTTGTTTTAGCAACAGTAAGAGACCAAGTCAATTTTTCTTAATTAATCTTTCATTTTATTTCATTTGTTTTGCTCACCTCAGTCCATCAGTGAAGTGAACTTGTTGGGCTAGTGAGTGCAGCCGCATAAGTGCTGTGTTTTTTTTGATCAGCAAGCAGTGACGTTAACTGTTTTGCAAAGATTTTCTCATTTATTTTACATTTTATTTCAATTTTATTAAAAGTACCCTTAGCGTTTTGCTCACCTCAGTCCATCAGTGAAGTGAACTTGTTGGGCTAGTGAGTGCAGCAAGCAGTGAAGCTAACTGCTTTGCTGTGACATTTTATTTTATTTCTAATTCTTTTCAAGAAAAATTGACTGTGACGAGCTGTACTAAGCAAAGCTTCAAGCTACTAGCTGTAGTACTAAAATAATTCTAATCTTCTTTAATCTTAATCTATAATATATTATAAATAATATTCTAATTCATAATCTATAATATAAGTAATTCTAATTCTAAATTCTAATTCATAATCTATATTCTTCTATCTATAATACATAATATATAAGTAAATTAGTTCTAATCTATTAATATTATATAACTTAATATTAATTAATAAATCATATACTGAATCTGATTTAACCTCACTTTAGCTTAGTGGGTTTGAGAGCGTCTGCCTAGAGGTAGACTTATAGTAAGGAAATATAGCTTTAGGCTAGCATAGTAGTAGGCTAAGCTTTTAGGCCCGTGTAAATTCAAATTAAAAATAAAATACTGCTAGTTATTAAATAGTTAATCTTGAGTTAATAATTTAAATAACTTTAGGATTTTGGCAGATTGCACAAAGCACAGTGCAGTAGTGCATAGTTTTACTTTTTAAGCAGTAGCACTGAAGAGAAGTTCCTCTAATTTTTTTGTCTTTAATTCGTTTTTCCTTTTTTTTATTTGTATTTTTTTTTTTTATAGTTTTTTAAACACTACACTACACTACACTACACTACACACACAACACAAAATTTGAAATGGATCCTCCTTTTGGGACTAAGGAGGGACAAGCTCCATCTACCACCACCACCACCACCACCACCACCAGCACCACCACCAGCGCCACCACCACCAGCTCTAAGATGCAGCCTTTGCGTCAGTCTAGTCGGCCAAGTAGGCCAAGCTCTCACTTATCATTTGGGGAAGCATTGCTTGAAGGATCATCAAGTAAAGGAAAGGCACCAAAAGCAGGCAGTAGTAGTGCGGCTAGGCCCACAAGCTCTATGGTTTTTTACGAAAAGCCTAAAGCACCAGAAGCACGTTCAAAGTTAAAGGGTAGCACAAGTAGTACCAGCCCAGTGACTAAAAAGAAAGGCCTTTTGCCCCAAGCAGCATCTTCCCCATCCACCAGCAGCATGCAAGGTACCAAGCAGAGCCAAATTAGCAGCAAGACTCAGAGGGGTCCCAAACCAAAGCGATCTCATTCCTTTGTAGGGAAAACCACCACCACCACCCCCACCTCTACCGCCTCTACCACCACTAGTGCTGCGCCTACTGTTCCCACTGGTACCGCCACGCCATGTCCTCCTAGTACCTCTAGCAAGCCACCAAGTCCTTACAAAATTTTTGTAAAGACAGTTAGAGAGAGGGCTACACATAGTGGAACTCCACCTAGCGAGGTAGCAGAGGAGCCTGAGACTGAGAGGCCAAGTGCAGAGTCTATTCTTCCTGCTCGCACTACTACTAGTCACGAGTCTCACGACGATATCAGTCTTAGCTCCAGCCTAGCAGGAATTCCATTCGATCTGGCTAATGAAGAGCTAGACTATGAGCCAGAGGAAGTAGAGGAGATGAGTGGTCAGGAATCAGATTCCTCAGGGAGCAGTGTCCAAATGACTAGTGCACAATTTTCCCCTGAGCCTCCACCTTCTCCGCTACGATCATCACCATCACCACCACCACCAGCAGCAGCAGCAAAACCTAGCAAATCTAAAGCAATTAGCAGTCCCACTATGGCCAGTACTGTTACCACCAGTCCCACCACCACTAGTTCTGCCTCTGTTCATCCACCCCGAGCAGTAAGAGCAGCACCCAAGGCACACTCCAAGGCTATGCGCGCCCCAATTTGGGAGCACTTTGAAAATGTTGAAGAAGGGCGCTATGGAAAGTGCAAACATTGTGGGAAGCTAATAAGCAGAGGGAAAGTGTCTGGCCATTTTACCAGTGCTAGCATGAAGCATCACCTCAGCACTCAACACAACGCTGTGCTATTGGGGAAAGATGCAGAGGTAAAACTTAGTGCAGGCAGCATAGCTGGTGGCCGTGGAAAAACCCCAACAGCTTCTTCTTCTGAGCCAATAGCAGCAGCAGCAGCAGCAACTAGTGCTGGCAGCCAGAGACCAAGGCAGGTTGGAGCACTGCATGTCCAGCCCACCCTGGAACAATTTGTGGCATTCCAATCCAAAAGGTCAATGCCCAAACAGCAGGCCAATAAAGTAACGCAACTGATTGGTCAGTTCATTGCTGTTGGAGGGGCATCCTTCTCTATGATCGAAGGGGAGCCTTTCAAACAATTGATGGCAGCTGTGGCTCCACAATATACAGTTCCGTCACGTTCCACTTTCAGCAGGAACATTGTCCCCTCATTGTATCGGTCCTGTGTTGCAGCAGTGAAAGAGGAGCTTTCCAAGGCTGCTGGTCAGTCTGTTCATTTCACTACAGATTTGTGGAGTGCACCTAGCGGCCAGCATGCCTTTCTTTCTTTGACAGCACACTGGTGGCAGCCCGGTGTGTCTAAGGAAGCTGCTGCAGCAGGCTACCGATCTTTCCTTCTCCATGCAGAAGTGATGGATGAAAAGCACACTTCCCAAAACATTCTGCATGCGATGAGGAAAATGTTTAGCCTTTGGGTGGGACCAGAGGCGGGCACCAATGTTGAAGTTGGTTTTGTGGTAACTGACGGAGGTGCCAATATGGTGAAAGCGCTGCGAGATGGTCATATTGTTGGTGTGCGCTGTGCAGCCCACATCATCCATCTTGTAATGAAGGCAGCAATGTCAGAAGGAACTAATGTGGCAGCAGTAGTTCGGTCCCGCTGCAGAAAGATCGCTGGGCACTTTCACCATAGTGTTAAGGCTAGCCAACTTTTGAGGGAAGAGCAAGAGAGGTCAGGTCTTCCCGTACACTGCCTACGTCAGGATGTCAGTACACGGTGGAACTCCACGTTAGACATGCTCGAGAGGATTTTGGAGCAGCAGAGGGCAATCCATAATCTTGCCTCAGAGCACAATATTGGGATTACCTCTCCATTGAATAGGGAGGATTGGACAGTGATCGCCCAGCTAGTGGCAGTCCTTAAACCATTCAGGGATGCCACAGAAAATTTAAGCTCAAACACTGCCAGTCTGGCCCAGGTAATCCCAGTGTTCTCCCATCTAGGCAGCAAGATGGATGTGTTCCTTGGAAACCGTGAGGCTGTTCAAGGTGGCACTCTACATCTAAAAGTACACCTTCGCAAACAAATGGAAGAGAGTCCCGAAATGATGCTAGCGTGCCTTTGCGATCCAAGAATTAAGGGAAAGCTAGCTTTGAAATTTAATGTTCTCAGTAGCTACCGGGAGCAATTGGTCAACAAGGTGCGTGACTGGCAGCGTAAAATGGGAATGCTGTCCGAGGAGGGAGAGGTGCAGGAGGAGGAAGAGATGATGTGGTCTGCTACTCCTAGCAGCAGCATCAGCAGCAGTGCCACAAGCAGTACAACACAGCTGAGTGGAGCAGCTGCGTTTTGGGAAGAGGCACTTGGGAGTATAGTTGGACCATCTGACAGAGCTAGCAGCAGAAAGGAGAGTAGTGCTGCTGAAATGGTCAAACTTTACCTCTGTGAAGTTCCTTCTGCGCCTAATGTTGATCCTCTTAGCTACTGGGATGAAAAGAAGAGTGTGTGGCCTGCACTCTCATGGGTTGCGCAGCAGCTACTATCATGTCCGCCAACCACTGTTCAAAGTGGCACCTCATCTGATGGAGCAGATTGCCTTCCTTAAATTCAATCTGCCCAAGTTGGGTTACCCAGCTCTTAGCTTGGAAAGTTAATTTTTTTTATCTGTAATGTTTAAGGTAGTTTCTCCCCCTGGTTGCACGTGTTTGCGGTGTGGCAACGTCTGCTACCTCCGCCGGTGTAGCCAATTTACACTAGGGCCTAGTGTCTAAGTTCTGGAAGTCCGCTCCCAAACGCCATGGACTGACAGACTTTCATGCTTTGCCCTGGGGTGAAACAGGTGAGCGGGTCGTCAATTGCCCACTCATTCACCTTTTTCCTTTTCCAACGGTGCTGCTGGTGGTGGTGCCAGCATCTTTTGCCAGTTCGCTTCCTGGCTAGTGTCATGCCTTAAATGTCCCTAATGGAGAGGGTAGTTTCTCCCCCTGGTTGCACTTGCTGCGGTGTGGCAATGCCTGCTACCTCCGCCGGTGTAGCCAATTTACGCTAGGGCCTTGTGTCTGAGCTCTGGAAGTCTGCTGCCAAACGTCTAAGACTGACAGTTTTTGGATGCTTTGCCCTGTGGTGAAACAGGTGAGCGGGTCGTCAATTGCCCACTCATTCGCCTTTCCCAATTCTACTGCTGCTGCTGCTGGTGGTGGTGCCAGCGTCTCTTCTCTGCCAGTTCGCTTCCTGGCTAGTGTCATGAATCAAAGGTCCCTAATGGTAAGGGCAGTTTCTCCCCCCTGGCTGCCTCTGTCTGCGGTGTGGCAACGCCTGCTACCTCCGCCGGAGTGGCCAGCTTACGCTAGGGCCTAGTGTCTGAGCTCTGGAAGTCTGCTGCCAAACGTCTAAGACTGACAGTGTTTGGGTGCTTTGCCCTGGGGTGAAATTGCCCACTCATTCGCCTTTCCCATTTTTCAATGCTGCTGCTGGTGGTGGTGGTGCCAGCATCTCTTCTCTGCCAGTTCGCTTCCTGGCTAGTGTCATGCCCAAAATGTCCCTAGTGGTAAGGGCAGTTTCTCCCCTCTGGCTGCGTCTGTTTGCGGTGTGGCAACGCCTGCTACCTCCGCCGGAGTGGCCAGCTTACGCTAGGGCCTTGTGTCTGAGCTCTGGAAGTCCGCTGCCAAACGTCTAGGACTGACAGTGTTTGGGTGCTTTGCCCTGGGGTGAAACAGGTGAGTGGGTCGCCAATTGCCCACTCATTCGCTGCTGGTGGTGGTGGTGCCAGTGTCTCTTCGATGCCAGTTTGCTTCCTGGCTAGTGTCATGCCTCAAATGTCCCTAATGGTAAGGGCAGTTTCTCCCCCCTGGCTGCCTCTGTCTGCGGTGTGGCAACGCCTGCTACCTCCGCCGGAGTGGCCAGCTTACGCTAGGGCCTAGTGTCTGAGCTCTGGAAGTCCGCTGCCAAACGTCTAGGACTGACAGTGTTTGGATGCTTTGCTCTGGGGTGAAACAGGTGAGTGGGTCGCCAATTGCCCACTCATTCGCCTTTTCCATTTCCTTTTCCATTTCCATTTCATTATTTTCCTTCTGATACACAACCAACCAACCAAACATAACACACACAATAACACAAATAACACAGTGACATAACACATAACACACATAACACAGTGACAAGTGACAACACACATAACACATACACGTACAATGCACAAATCACAAGGACCTTTCCTCTTGTTATTTGTCCTGGCCTTCATTTCTACACTCACTAGCATTAACGCTATAACTCACACTTCATACTATAACATTTTTCCATCCACATACCTGCCAACAGACCCAACTTTTTCAGGGACAGTCCTGCTTTTTTCCAGTCCTGTCCCATCTAATTTAGCTAAACTAGGTATGCAAATACACGTTGGTAGTTATAGCTCGGTAGGTAGCACTAGTATAAACATTAAATAAATATAATAAAGTACTAAATAATAAATCTAACTTTAAAATACATTTAAATAAACCCCTAATTTTTTTTTAAAAACCATTAAAATTAAAATTAAATTATTATTTAGACATAATACATCTTTAACCAAAGCAGTGCACTGCTACTAATCTTAAACATAACCGTACATTAACCCTAAGCTATTTTTTAGTTCTTGTCCAACATTTTTCCATCCGCATACCTGCCAACACACCCAAGATTTTAGTGGACAGTCCTGCTTTTTTCCAGTCCTGTCCAGTAAAAGTTGGGTTGTTGCAAAGTATGCCATTGTAAATAGGTAGCAAATGTTGGGCATGTATTACAAGTGGTCCAAAATCAATTTAAAAATGTAAAATAATCCCTATTCTTTTATTAAACATCTATGGATGTGTGATTGTGTATGATAAACGGAGGCCAAGTTCCTTGGAGCATTTGTCTCTAGGTCATTTTGTGTACAGTACACCTCAGTACGTGTGTGCAACTCTATTGGTCGTTTCGGCAGGGGGCTGGCCTGCCATCAACAAATGAAGTGCGTTCTGCAATTCACTAGTTGATGCCAGACCAGCCCCCTGCCGAAACGACCAATAGAGTTGCACACACGTTCCTTCACGGCAGCTGCTGCTGCTCCGATGTGTTGTTAACCCCGTATTAACCCCTGCTAGGCAACCGGGAAGGAAACGAAGATTAAACGAGAATGTCCGCGAATATTCGCCCGTTCCTGTCTTCTCTTCGGGCGAATATTCGCGGACATTCTCGTTTAATCTTCGTTTCCTTCCCGGTTGCCTAGCAGGGGTTAATACGGGGTTAACAACACATCGGAGCAGCAGCAGCTGCCGTGAAGGAACGTGTGTGCAACTCTATTGGTCGTTTCGGCAGGGGGCTGGTCTGGCATCAACTAGTGAATTGCAGAACGCACTTCATTTGTTGATGGAATACGAAGGTTTTTTTTCCCCCGAAGACGAGCACGAAGACGAACACGAAGAGCCCCCTGGTGCCCAAGTCTAGTTTTCTCTTCTTCTTCTTCTTTTGGTTCCACTCGTTCCCCGGTGTCCCGACCCATTAATTTTCTGAGCCTTCCAGCCTTCCTCTTCCCGCAATGAGTCTTACGGTTATAACTATCAATGCCAAAGGCCTTAACACCCCCAGACAAATGGAATTAGCCATGCGACGACTCCATCAGACTTATTATTCTAAAGGCAATAAAGCTGCTGGCCAGGAAACGTAAGAATCATTCAACACATTAATCCATATCTATAACCCTAAGAGCATAGTTGATCAGTTTGCTGTTTTTTTTTTAATCTCTTTATAATTTAAAGTCCCATCCGCATACTTCACAACCAATGGACTCTGCGATTCACACCTTTCTTAGGTCTCTCTCCATACCCAAGCTCTCAGAAGACCACTGGGAAGATCTAACTAAACCTCCCACAGTTGAAGAGGTGGCTTTGACTATAAATGCTCTCAAACCTCACAAAGCACCAGCTCCGGACGGTTTTCCTAATACATATTATCAGAAATTTAAACATATTTTGGCTACTCATCTCTGTGACCTATTCCACATTTAATGGATACCTCTCTGCTCCCTTTGGAGATGGCGGAGGCACATGTCACTACAGTAAGAAAACCAGGGAAGATCCCAACTGATTGTGCGTATTATAGTCTTTTGAATAAGGTTTTTAAATTATATTCTAAGATTTTGGCCGACCGTCTTAATCGTTTTTTTTTTTTACCAGGATTAATTCAAAATGATCAAGTTGGCATTATCAAGGGGCATCAGCACCGGTCCTCCAATTTTACCATCTCGGGCCGCACCAGAGTGCAAGCGGCCCCCGCATGGTCACACGGCCACCTACAGTCACTCTTTGTAGGTTCTTATCTCCGATTCCCCTGAACCCTGGAAACAAACAAGACATCTGGGTGACAACCTGCTTCGACTCTTCATCAGGGTTTCACCCACTTCTTCGGAGAGACCAGTCTGGATCAATCTCTCCCTCTCAGGAGCCACTCTGACAATTTGAAGTATCCCAGATTTGGGTGGAGCATAGGTCCTTGATGGAGCAGGTCCGGCTTGTTCTCCAACTTCTTTGGGGGCTCTACGGATTTACGGATTAATTCTGGGTACCAAATCCTTTGGGAGCTATCAGGATCACCCGGCATATCTCTCTCTTGATCTTCCTG
Organism: Spea bombifrons; assembly: GCF_027358695.1. NCBI lineage: Eukaryota > Metazoa > Chordata > Amphibia > Anura > Pelobatidae > Spea > Spea bombifrons. The sequence continues at coordinate 20,242,561 of NC_071096.1, read as the reverse complement.
AGAACCCTGGTGATGAGAGGAAGAGGGGAAAAGATGTAACTCAGCTTAAACTCCCAAGTCTGAGAAAATGCATCCAGTGCTAAGGGGGGGCTGCTGATGACAGGGAATAAAACAGAGGCAGTTTCCTGTTGGTTGCTGTAGCCATGAGGTTGATCTGTGGAGTCCCCAGTCTCTTGTGATCTGCAGACATGTCGAACTGTTCAGGCTCCATTCTCCTTGAAGAATGACGGTCTGCTGAGGAAATCCGCAGTGATGTTATCTTTTCCATGAATGAACACGGCCAAATGGTGAGAGAGATGGAATTTGGCCCATTTCCCAATTTTCTGAAGAAGAGTTCCCAATTGGAGACTCCTTGTGCCTCCTTGCTTGTTCACGAAAGCCACCACCGTGCAATTGTCTGACAGAATTCTCACTGCTCTTTCCTGTAATCTGGACTGCCAAGAAATGAGCATTTTCTAGACTGCTAGAATCTCCAGCACATTGATATGTAGGAGACGGTGGAGACCCTCCTGGTTTGACCAAAAGCCTTGTTTGTATTCTTCTTCCATCATGGCTCCCCACCCGGATAAACTGGCGTCTGTAGAAACTACTGTCCAAGTAGGCTAGGTCCAGACCAGACCCGAACTCAGTCTTTTCACTTGAAGCCACCATCTGAGGGAGAAGTGAACACTGGCTGGAATAGCATATTTCCTTGAGAGCGCTGGAATGGGCCGATCCCATGTCCCGAGGATGAAATTCTGTAGAGGACGGATATGAAAAAGGGCCCAAGCCAGGGCAGGCCTTGTAGACACCACCATTCCCAGAAGACGCATGATGAGCCTCAGACTGGAGAGATGTCTGGATAGAATCAAGCGGGTTAGGCTGGTGATATTCTGAATCTTGTCTCCGGGCAGGAGAAAGGGTCCAGGATAAACCCCAGGAAGGAAATTGTTCTGGTGAAAAACAGACAGGATTTTCAAAAATTGATAATTCATCCCAAATCCTGAAGTAGGCAAACAGTCCTGTGAATCTGCTGAGTAATAAGATCTGGAGAGCTTGCTGCCAGAAGCCAGTCCAGCAACAATTCCTTACAGCAATTTAGTGAAAATTATTGGTGCAGAAACGAGACCAAAAGGAAGGGCAATGAACTGGAAGTGAAGAATCCCTTTTGTGGAAGGGATGGCTACCCAAGGGAACTTCTGTGACTCTTGCCTGATGGGAACATGAAGATAGACATCTTGAAGATCAAGAGTAGATAGAAAATCTCCCTTGGAAGAAGCTCTATGGTGGATCTGATTGACTCCATCCTGAACTTTCTGTAAACCACAAAACCGTTTAAGAACTTGAGATCTATGATAAGTCTGAAATCTCCTGACGATTTGGGAACAACGAAGACGTGGGAGTAAACACCTCTTCCTCTTTGACCAGAAGGCACAAGAATCAACACTTGTTTCCTCACAAAATCTTGAATATGATCCAGAAGCACCATTCTCCTGAAAGGATCCGCAGGGGGCGTTCATATCATAAACCGTACTGGGGGAGTGCTGAGAAGCTCCAGACCGTACCCTCTAGAAATGATTCCCAGAGTCCAGGTGTCCGAAGGTATTAAAGCCCATTGCTGTAGAAATCTCTTCAGCCTGCCCCCTACCGCAATGCTTCTGGCGTTATGCTTTCTTGGAGGCCCCGTCCTCCTGTTTACAGGAGGAAGGTCTGCCTCTACCTCGGAATGGCCGAAACCTGCAACCATAAGGTCTATCTTGAAATCGGACTGGAGACTGGAATCCTGACCTCTGGATGACTTAAATGGGTTGGGACGAAAATAATGCAGAGGTTTACGTTTCAGCAAAAAATACTTGTCACCAGTAGCTTTTTCCAACAGAACTTCTAGTTCCTTCATGAACAAATCTCTCCCAGACAAGGGGATCCCACAAAAATGGTGCCTGGAAGCTGAGTCTGCTGACCAGGACTTGAGCCATAAAGCAGCCATACAGATGGATTCCATAGCTGAATCGCACACACACACACAAAAAAAATCAGCCTCTTTACATCCGAAATGCCATGGAGAATATCTTCTTCTCCTGCACCACCCAGGATTTCATCCTCAATTTGTTGGACCCGCAAACGTATAGCTCTGGCCACCGAAGCCGCCGCAATGCCTGTGTCACGTCCTTGGGTCCTGTAAGCCGCGGGCGGGGGTTTGCTCGCGGATCATGGGGACCCGATACTTCTCTCTCCAGTCCCGTGGTCGGCGAGCGGACGTCTGCTTGCGGCGCACGGGCACCCGAGAGACTTGCACGTTCTCTCCGTGCCGGCGGCGAACAGACCGACCACCGACATGGGAGAAGGAAGGTTGGTTCCGGGAACTCCTCGACGGGCAGATCAAAGGCTGCCCGTCAATGCAGGAGTTCCCAGAAGGGTTCCTTTACCTGTTGTCTGGCCGCCAGTCCGTCCACTAGGGGCGCAGCTACTCCTTCTGGCGCCGTGGACGTGGTGGACGTCTGAAGGGGGGGTCTTGACTCTGCTTGGAGGCGGGGTCTTCTGTTTGGCGCCAGATTTAAAAATCCTTGCTGAGCTTTCACAGGCACCCTGTTGTGGTCTGCTACCTGTGTATCTGAGATTTCTGCTGATTCCTGTTTTTGACCCTTGCCTGCCAGACCTCCCATTTGCCTAGTGATTCTGTGCCTTTGCCCTCGCTACCTGTGTACCGACCCGGCTTATCTGATTACCTGCTCCTGTGTACCGACCTGGCTTGTCTGACTACCTGCTCCTGTGTACCGACTCAGCTTGTCTGATTACCTGCTCCTGTGTACCGACCCGGCTTGTCTGACTACCTGCTCCTGTGTACCGACCCGGCTTGCCTGTCTACCAGCTCCTGTGTACCTGTTTATCATACTCAGTACTTACCTGCTACCTGTGTTCACGGAGACTGTCTCACTGTTGGGATCATCTAAGGCCTGGATTACTGCTGTTGGGGCTTCTCCCTATACAGCAGTTTTCTGGGCAGAATAACTCCTGCGATGAGTACCTCTAGTGATACAGACGCGACAGCCTGGTTTAAAAATAGCTGCTGAGGCCTCAAAAAATCTCTTCAACAACTGAAGCCCAAGCAAACTTGCACAATTTTGTTAAAATGTATACAGAATGGAGCAAGAGATCTCCATAATTATCTGTTATTGTTTTCTGTATTGTTATTATTATTTTCCTGTTTCTGTGCCAGAATTGCCTATTACCCTTTCCAGTCTGTCTGTGCTTGATAGCCTAGGAATGCCTAACACTCTCTATTACAGCCCTCAAAGCCTGCAATACACTCCTCCATCTTCCCAACAACTGAATTATTCAACTCATTTGGCCTCCAGTATCATCTATATGAAGATGACTCCCAAATATACTTATCTTCTCCTGATCCCTCTCCATCTCTCATCTAGGGTTGCCACCTGGCCGGTATTTCACCGGCACAGCCGGTATTTAGAGCACCCTGCCGGTATCTGTATTTTAAAAATACCGGCCATGCATATACCCCCCTATATGCCACTCTGTCCCACGATATGCCTTTCAACCCCCTATATAACAGATTATGCAAAATAGCATGGCCGGTATTTTTTGGCAAGAAAGGTGGCAACCCTACACTCAAACCTTCAGCATTTACCCTCCCTCCCAACATTCAAGAATCTCACTTCTTCAGAGAAGCTAGAACCATCTTGTCATTGATACAACCACCACACTACCTCTCACCTTTTCTCTGTGCCTTATGTTTGTCACCCCATTCCCTTAATATAAATAAAAGATAATAATAATTAGCTGCCCCTTCCGCCTTCCCGTCCATGGGATCTAGAAAATGAGAGAAAATGAATAGCAGATTTTTTGGTGGCCCCAGCCACTGGAGCATCTATTTTGGGAGCTAAACGGAGCTCAGAGAAATCCTCTGGGAAAGGAAACGACTTGGAAACTCTTCTGGAGACACTTAGCTATCTCTCTGGAGCCTTCTGCTAGTCAGTAATAATAGATTTTAAGGTTTCGTGGACTGGAAAGGCCTTAGGCTTCTCAAAAGAACCTTGAAAAAAACAGATCTGTTTTCTGTTTCGGCTGTTCCTCTTCCAAGTCCAGAGTGACCTTCACTGCAGTAACCAGCTTGTTCACCTCCTCTGCAGGAAAGAAAAAGGTCTCTTCAGAAAGCTCCCCTTCTTTCAGCGATCCGGGTTCCTCCAGGTGCCAGTCCCTTTCTGAGCCTGAAGAACCAGGATCCTGGCCAGAAGACTGGAACCCAGGTAGAGGATCAGGACAAGATCTCTTAGGCTGCGAAAAAGAATCCAAAACAGATGATCGGATCTGCTGAAAAGTGGACCTCAACCTTCAGCCATTCCTTGAAATCCAAATTGGATTCCTCCCTGGCTTTCAGGCAGGACGGGCAAAACTTCCTCGAGGTGTCAGACACAGTAGCCTTGCAATTTTTACAGCCAAAATGCTTTGTTTTAGACGTAGCCTTATTATGAGCTGGAGTCTCTTTAGGGAGGTCTGGCTTATCTAGCGACATTCTGATAACAAAGAACATGAGACTGTTAAAATATAACAAAATAAGACAGAAGAAGAGAACTCCCATGGACTCATATCCTACTTGGACTAAGTGGTAGAAAGACACCAAAACAGAAAAACAGGATGCCAGGACTCATTAGAAGTAAACTGCCAGCCAACAGCAGCACAATCAAATAAACAGAGAAACCTTACCGAAAATGCTGGGGAAAAAATGAGCCAGAAACCTCTAAAAAACCCTCTGACCTGAGAGCTGCTTCCTGCTGCTGAGAGACGTTGACCTCAGACGCCACCTGGCAGCCTGGGTGTCACGAACCGAGGACACAGATAGATAAGGAGCCCAGGTGCAGGGGATACGAGGGGCAACAGAACATCAGGATCAAGAGTTGTATTGAATGCGATGGTACAACAATATATATGCAATGGAGGTTACTTGGCAGGAAGCCCACTTGCGGGGCACACGGCAGGAAGCCCACTTGCGGGGCACACGGCAGATAAGCCCTCTTGCGGGGCACACGGCAGATAAGCCCTCTTGCGCGGCACACGGCAGATAAGCCCTCTTGCGCGGCACACGGCAGATAAGCCCTCTTGCGGGGCACACGGCAGATAAGCCCTCTTGCGGGGCACACGGCAGATAAGCCCTCTTGCGGGGCACACGGCAGATAAGCCCACTTGCGGGGCACACGGCAGATAAGCCCACTTGCGGGGCACACGGCAGATAAGCCCACTTGCGGGGCACACGGCAGATAAGCCCACTTGCGGGGCACACGGCAGATAAGCCCACTTGCGGGGCACACGGCAGATAAGCCCACTTGCGGGGCACACGGCAGATAAGCCCACTTGCGGGGCACACGGCAGATAAGCCCACTTGCGGGGCACACACGGCAGGAAGCCCACTTGCGGGGCACAGACGGCAGGAAGCCCACTTGCGGGGCACACACGGCAGGAAGCCCACTTGCGGGGCACACACGGCAGGAAGCCCACTTGCGGGGCACACACGGCAGGAAGCCCACTTGCGGGGCACACACGGCAGGAAGCCCACTTGCGGGGCACACACGGCAGGAAGCCCACTTGCGGGGCACACACGGCAGGAAGCCCACTTGCGGGGCACACACGGCAGGAAGCCCACTTGCGGGGCACACACGGCAGGAAGCCCACTTGCGGGGCACACACGGCAGGAAGCCCACTTGCGGGGCACACACGGCAGGAAGCCCACTTGCGGGGCACACACGGCAGGAAGCCCTCTTGCAGGGCACACGGCACGACTAGAAGCCCTCTTGCGGGGCACACACACAGCAGGAAGCCCTCTTGCAGGGCACACGGCACGACTAGAAGCCCTCTTCCAGGGCACACGGCACGGCTAGAAGCCCTCTTCCAGGGCACACGGCAGGTTGCCCACTTGCAGGGCACTCAACCAGGGTAGTCCGCTAGTGGGCAGTCATCCTGGGAGTCGCGATGCAGGGCACTCCTCTTGGGAGTCCACTAGTGGGGCGCTGGCCGCAACTCAGGAACACGGCAGGTTGCCCACTTGCAGGGCACACGGCAGGTTGCCCACTTGCAGTGTACTCTACTTGGGAGTCCACTTAGTGGGGCGCAGGCCGCAACTCAGGAACACGGCAGATTGCCCACTTGCAGGGTACTCAGCTTTGGAGTCCACTTAGTGGGGCGCTGGCCGCAACTCAGGAACACGGCAGGTTTCTGGAACACGGCAGGTTTCTGGAACACGGCAGGTTTCTGGAACACGGCAGGTTTCTGGAACACGGCAGGTTTCTGGAACACGGCAGGTTTCTGGAACACGGCAGGTTTCTGGAACACGGCAGGTTTCTGGAACACGGCAGGTTTCTGGAACACGGCAGGTTTCTGGAAAAAGGCAGGTTTCTGGAAAAAGGCAGGTTTCTGGAAAAAGGCAGGTTTCTGGAACAAGGCAGGTTTCTGGAACAAGGCAGGTTTCTGGAACAAGGCAGGTTTCTGGAACCAGGCAGGTTTCTGGAACCAGGCAGGTTTCTGGAACAAGGCAGGTTTCTGGAACAAGGCAGGTTTCTGGAACAAGGCAGGTTTCTGGAACAAGGCAGGTTTCTGGAACAAGGCAGGTTTCTGGAACAAGGCAGGTTTCTGGAACAAGGCAGGTTTCTGGAACAAGGCAGGTTCTGGAACAAGGCAGGTTCTGGAACAAGGCAGGTACTGGAACAAGGCAGGTACTGGAACAAGGCAGGTACTGGAACAAGGCAGGTACTGGAACAAGGCAGGTACTGGAACAAGGCAGGTACTGGAACAAGGCAGGTACTGGAACAAGGCAGGTACTGGAACAAGGCAGGAACCAAACAGGTAGTCCTCAAACGTTAATGTCAAGGCCCAGACTGCAGGGCTGGGCAGGTTTATAAAGGCTGACTTGATCAGGTAAGCCACTGCAGCTGGACCTGATAATTAGTCTGAGAGGTTCTGAATGGTAAGGGCGGCCACTAGTGGCTGGAAACTTGAAAATGAATAACAAAGTTTGAACAAGTCCAGCTAGCGCATGGTGAAGCGTGACACTGGGATGAGAACCGTAAATGCGTCACAGGCAGGGACCTGCCGCAACCGCAGTGGAGGCAGTGGAGTCCTGGCATCCTGGAACAAGCTAGCCTACCCAAGGGCTGCTGCGGTAAGCAAGCTAGGCCCCCCCAAGGACCCTGCGTGAAAATAACCCTTTCCCCACTCTGGCTAAGTGATCCTCCCAAGGATCGAACCGGAGTGGGGGAAATGACCTCTCCCACGGGCTCAGGAAAAAAACAAACGGGAATAGGGCAGGAAAGAACACTGGGGTAAGGGAGAGGTTCTGGGGGTTTTATTCTTTCCTGCCCTATTCGGATAGGCGGAGCCATCTCCTATGCTACCGGGAGTGACAGGGGAAAGAGGTCCCAGTGGTCACAGGAGCACTCGCGGTAGTGACTTCTAAGCTAGGAGAGTTGCTTCATCAGATTTCAGGAACAACATCAGAACACTCTGTTCAGAAGAGCGCAGTGCTAGAAACAGCGACGATACTGTGCAGGACCCTCAGACTCCCAGGCAAAAAAACCCAACTAAATAAACTTACACTATTTCTGAAAATACCTCCACCTGTATTCTCCAATCCATGTTCTATCCTTGAGACTATATTCCCCAAAGTGGGCCAAAGGGTTTCTAGAAGATTAACAAAATTACAAATCTTGCATATCAACACAGAGTAAAGCAGTATAGACTGTGTATGAATCCATATACTGTCTCATGGCGATAATTCATTTAACAAAAATACAGCCTTCAATTCAAAAGATGCAATCAAGTCAAACACTGCCGCAGAAGAATAAATTACCATATGATCTCTCACTACCAAAATCACTATGCAGTTCTTCATCATTCCATATGACTAATAATAGAAACAGCATCATTTAATAAATATCCTGTTATCATTACATTAGCATTACTTAACAATGTTATTGTTTACGACCAACTGTAGAAACATCTGTTTCATATACATCCATCTACTGTAGTTTCATATTATGATTAATATTGTTAACTAATGTGTCATTAGTTCCCCATACAGATTCTGAATACGAAAAATCAGCTACTGTATTTACTCACATCCTTGATCACGAGGACATCCATAACGTCCTTCTGGTCCCTGGTATTACAGAGGTTACATTATGAGTAAAACTAATATTAATACATTTCTGGAAAAGTGAGAACGTTGTAAAATTTTGTTTAACATATTTAATCTGTATTACACACAAAATCCTAGGAAATCCAGAACAGTGTAGAAAACATTAGTAATTTCCTTGAGTTGCCTCTTAAAACAAAAGTGTATTAGACTAAAGCAGCATAAACAGGGATTAAACCGGAATGAATGTAATGAAATACTAGAATTGCATAAACCTTTCTTGGTCAAGTCCTATATACGGATTATGGCTTATTTTTGCCTTAATCATTTATAAATAACATGATCAAAAACATAAAAAAAGGTGACCATTCATAATAGACGGCAGACTGCGTCTTCATACCTCCTTTAGACATAATGTGGCATTTTTATTTGAGCCTTTCATGGTGGTCAGCTCTTGTAGCCCTTTATGTCCTTCATAAGACTGATGCCAATGTATTTCCTTCAAGCACACACAAATCTTGGCCACGCTCCACCCGCCCAAAACCCCAATATAGCACTCCCCCGGGACTCACCTTGGGTCCGTTCTTCGCAGGCAAACTTACAAGTGCACGTCCAAATGGAGCAGAAATCAATACAGCAAGGCAGGGGCGTAACTAGAAGCCTCAGGGCCCCGGTGCGAGAATCTGTTAAGGCCCCCCCAACCCAATCTACCCCCCTCTCCCCCCTTCTCAGGCTATCTACCCTCTCCCTACCCCCCCCATTCTCACTATCTACCCTCTCCCTACCCCCCTTCTCACTATCTACATTTTTGGTTTTGGTTTTTATTTCCTTTTATTTGCCAACCTCTGCCCACCCCAGTTATGCACATCTGCCCCAGGCTTGCCACTCTGCCCCCTGATATGCCTTTTTTATAGGGGATATGCCCCTCTTCCTCCAGAAATGCCTTATACTCCTACACGCCACTCTGCCATATAGGGGGTTAAAAGGCATATCATGGGACAGAGCGGCATATAGGGGGGTATAATGCATTTCTGGAGGCAGAGTCGCATAAAGGGGGTTAAAAGGCACATCATGGGGCCTGAATGGGGACAGAGGTGACACTGGGAGGGGCTGATTGGGGACAGAGATTACATGGAGGTGGCACTTTTTTTTGTTTAATCATTTAAAAATAATTAATTTAAAAAAGCATTATGTTGTTTGTTCCCCACGGACACACTTACATAAACACACATACCGATTGTTTTTAAAAAATAAAAAAAAATAATACAGTTTGTACAAAAAATTAATTCCACTTTTTCATCTTGTCCTCTGTCCTCTGGTAGCTGCAGACTGTTTTCTATGCTAACAGGATGTCAGTGACACGACATCCGGTGTTCCAGCAGTCTGAGTGCGAGGGGGCGGAGCTTTCACCCCTCACCCTGCTTTCAGTCTCATCATCACTAGGCGGCCATCAGATTGCTGGAAATGTAAATCTAAACGGCCGCTGCGTGCTGATGCCGCCGACCGGAGCTACTTTAATCCTTTTTTTTTATTTAATATGCCGGATCGGCTTGCCATAAAAAAAGTATTAAAGTAGCGCCGGCCGGCGGGATCAGCAGCGTGAGGGGTGAAAGCTCCATGCGAGGGCGCTGCTCCCATCACTAGGTGGCCATCACACACGGCCGCTGGCTGCTGATGCGGCCGGCCGGCCGGCGCTACTGTAATACTTTTTTTTTAATTTAATATGGCAAGCCGTACCCAGTGGCCGTTTAGATTAGATTTTGGGCGACCTGGGGGGCAATTGTCCCCCTGCCCAGCCCGCCCCTGGCGATGGAGGCGGCTTCCAATACCGCTCCCAGCCGCTCAGCGCCGGGCCCACGAACCTGCCGTCCCCCCCGGGAAATTTCACGGTATCCTGGTGGGCCAGTCCGACCCTGCTTGGGCCCCCCTGAGTGGCAGAACGCCAGGGCCCGGTCACAGTCGCGACCCCGGTAGTTACACCACTGCAGCAAGGGGAAAAAAAATGGAAAATAAAAAAAAAATATTTCTGTCCTTGGACAGCAGCACTCAACACCCTCAGCTGGCAGAATCAGATTTCACACTTGACGCGTTTCGCTTACCCGTAAAGCAGTCTGATTCAAGGGTAAGGTTACACCCTTTAACCCTTTCAGTCCCCTATGGACGTACCGGCAGGTCCATAAAACCCATTGCACGAAACCCTTATGGACATAACGGCGCGTCCTGACCTTCTTGCAGTGGCAGGGATGTGTACACGGCCGCACAGGTCGCACACCCCTAAGGCCGGCCCTGTCCCCAATCTTCTCCGGGAATTTTCGATCTATGGCGTGCTCACCAACTTCAAAATTAATGCCTCCAAGATCCTAAATGTAAATTTGCCCCACGAAGTCACCTCTCCTTTGAAATCCTTGTTTCCCTTTGCTTGGTGTTGCCCGAAACTTAAATATCTGGGGGGTCCCCCGTACCGTAATTATCACCTGGTGTAGAATTCCCATGTGTGCCATAACTTCCATCAATTGCACCCGCTCCCTGTGTTAACTAATTATGGGTTAACGAGGGGGCGTGAGCATAGATCAACCTCTAGACAAAGTCATTTATATATAAGGTGCAGTAGCAGCAACATATGTTTAAGCCATGATTTTATTAATGACCCGGAGGCTCCTATTATGCAATCTCTTTCTTTATTACTCCCTCAGCAGCAAAGAATGAGGGCAAAAAAAAAACTTTGACTGAAAGAGTTAACCAAATCCAACCAACAAACATGAATCTGCCTAGAGATAGGCCAACCAATGAACAGGTCTCTTCAGCATCAAAGGGAGTGCAATCCTGCAGAACTTCCTCTTTCTTTGCTGCTCCCTCATCGGACAGTTAAGTGTATTTTTTTCTCCTCAATATTTGACTTCCTTAGTCTATATATTTTACATATTTATTTTATAATTTGCTATATATATTCCTTCTCTGCTGTTTGTATTTATTTGGATTATTGCCTACCTATTTTTACTTATTTCTTTGCGTTGCCGCCGTTCTTTTCGTCTGTTTTGTCGATATTCTCCTTTATTTTACCTCAGTTTTATCTGTGTTCCCTGCTGCCGTTTCCCGTATCCTTCTTGTGTTCTTTTGGTGACGCTTTATTTCCTCGTTTCGGTTCCTTTCGGCTGTTAGCCGCGTTATCGGCTATTTCAGCCGGCAGCTTCGGCTGCCGCGCATGCGCACTTGCGCTCGCGGCGGTCATCTTGTGACAGCTCCGTGTATTCCGCTCGTGGTTTCGCGGGCTTTTGGCGCTTACGGACGTCAGTGTGGTGACTTTCCAGTCTTTCTGCTCTTCTCCCAGGGTTTTCTTGGGTTAATCAACCCTCGTTTTTGTTGACCTTTAGTTTTAGTTAGTTTTATTTAGTTTCCTCTTTGTTCCTTGCTGGGCTTTGCTATTTTCTCAGCATGGATTCTCATAGGGAAACTTTAGTGGAGTCTGGTGCAGCTATTCTTAATCAACCTGAGGACTCTCATCCTCTGTCTTCAGAGGATTTTCAGTCTATGTTAGATGCCACTATGTCACATTCTATTTCCAAGGCTCTATCCTCTGCAATGGGTGTTATGTCCCATTCCATTAGCCACTCTATTCAGCAGGCTTTGCTGCAGGCTCCTTTAGCTGCACCCACTGTTCCTACTGTTACAGCTCCTATGCCTTCAGGAAAGAAGGCCCTGCGTAAAACTAAACATATCTCATCACCCCGAGTGACAGTCATACATCTGTCAGGATGGACAAGGTTTATAATCCTGTCTCAGAGAGCGCTGGTGTACCGCGCAAAAGAGTCACTGGTCGGACAAAAGCGGCCAGAAATTGGAAACGAGCTAAAGCTCAATTGGATTTGTCAGCATCTGACGAGAGTGATGGGGATTTGGATTCCTATAAAGAATCGGAATCGGATATGTCTGCTGGTGAGGACTCCCCTGGGCCCTCTTTTTCCTCTCCTGGGGAGGAAGCAGACTCGGCCCCTATGGCCGTTGGGGAGGATTTTGGTGTCAAAGACCCTCAGGGTACTCCCCTCTTTGACCCTGATGACTTACGCCATCCACGGTCGGCTGAATGGGACCCTCCTGCCCACATTGCTCAGTACTTGGCACTTCGAGTGCGCAAACCCATCTCTAAGGAGACTAGACGCAAACTTAGGGCCGAATGCCCTCGCCCACTGGTGCCGGATGGAGTCTGCAAAACTCCTGAGGTTGACCCTCAGATTATTCAGTTCCTATCTAAGACGGCTGGAAACCCAGGAAGGGTTTGGAATTTTCCCTGCGTAATTGTCAGGACAAGCTTTTGGATACCCTTGGTCCTGTTACTAAGTTGTTTGAATTATTAGAAGCTGGCAAGGCTTCCCCGGCTGCATTCAATTTTGACGAGGCCCTGGGTTGGCTTCAGCGCCTGCTCTGCTTGACGGGCAATGCTAATTCGGCTCTCTGTGCCGAACGCCGCAAATCCATCTTAATCAAAATTGAGCCCAAACTGGTAAACATGGCTACTAAAGAACCTGGCCAGGCAGCTAACGGCCTCTTGTTTGGAGATTCCTTTGTAAAGGATGTTGGCTCATTTGTTAAAACATTTACAGCCTTAGACAAGGCTCAATCCTCCATGAAGCGGGTTTTTGCCCCTAAGGTTTTCGCAGGGGCTGGACGAAGCAGGGGCCGTTCGTCCGGCCGTGGTACCAGGTTTCACGGAACCCACAGAGGCTCTTTCACACAGCGCCAAACCTTTGCAGAGCAGCGTCCAACTCCCTTCTTCCCGTCACGGGGGAGACCTGCCCCCTCTCGAGGTTCCCGAGGATTCTCCGCTTCCAGACGTCCTTACGGTGAGTACATTATTCCCTTCTTCTCCTCCTCAAGTGGGTGGTCGTCTAGCTCATTTTTATCAGGCCTGGGCTTACATTACTTCCGACGCATGGGTATTAAACACTATCAGGGGTTACCAGATATCACTATATCACAGATACCACTATCAGGGGTTACTCGCATTCCTCTCACTGCTCAATTTCAATTGCCTCAAACTCTCCTGATTTCTCAAGAGATTCAATCTCTTTCGGAAAAAGGTGCTATTCTCAGCATCCCCAGGGACACTCCAGGTTTTGTCAGTACTCTCTTCCTCGTGCCAAAGAAGGGAGGAGGCGTCCGTCTGGTCATCAATCTGCGACCTCTCAACGCGTTTGTCGTATACCGTCATTTCAAAATGGAGGGTATTCACTGCCTCAGGGACTTGCTGTTGCCGGAGGACTGGATGGTGAAGCTAGACCTTCAGGACGCCTATTTCACCGTTCCTATCGCTCTGGAACATCAGGATCTTTTGCAGTTCCTTTGGGAGGATCGGAAATGGAGATTTACGTGCCTGCCATTCGGCCTATCATCAGCCCCGTGGTGCTTCACCAAGGTCATGAAACCGGTGGTTGCGTTTCTTCGTTCCCGAGGTGTTCGTCTAATCATTTACCTGGACGACATGCTCCTCATGGCTCAGTCCCCTCTGCTCCTGCAAACTCACCTCGACTGGACTCTACACCTGCTTCAGTCGCTCGGTTTCTTGATCAATTGGGACAAGTCCTGTCTTACTCCTTCTCAATCCATCGAATTTCTGGGATTCCAGGTAGACTCCGTTCATCAGTCTCTTTGCCTTCCTCAGCCGAAGATTGTGGCTATCAAGAAGGAAATCAGGAAATTGCTTCGCCTCGAGGTCATCACCATTCGTCAGATCGCACGGATGATAGGTCTATTGTCCTCCTCCATCCAGGCCATATTCCCGGGCCCCCTTCACTACAGAGCTCTTCAAAGGCTAAGAAATTCCGCGCTCTCTTCTTCTCGTTCTTACGAAACTTGCATATCTCTCGACGAAGAATCCAGAGACGAGCTGACCTGGTGGTTGTCCCACATGGAGGCATGGAACGGCAGGGCCATTTTTGGCACCGTTCCGGAGATGTCCATAGAATCGGATGCCAGCTTACACGGTTGGGGAGCGCATTGCGGAACCGTATCTACAGGTGGCAGATGGTCCACAGAGGAGTCTTTCCTTCATATCAACTGCCTAGAACTCTTGGCAGGATCTTTTGCCATCCGCAGTCTTGCTCCCACTGGAGCCTCTTGCTCCGTTCTACTCAAGATGGACAACGTAGCAGCAGTACGTTATATCAATCACCTGGGAGGCACGAAATCCAGGACGCTAGCTTGTCTCGCCAGGGATTTTTGGAGATACTGCCTTCTTCACGGGATTTCCGTCACTGCTGTTCATATTCCCGGCCTATCCAACTACACGGCGGATTGGAACTCGCGCTTCCTCAGGGACTCCGGGGACTGGCGTCTTCATCCATCCGTCTTCCTCAAGCTCCAACGTCTGTGGGGACCGATGGTTCTGGATTTATTCGCGTCTCGTCTCAACACCCAACTGCCGAGGTTTTTCAGCTGGAGACCGGATCCCGACGCGTTGGCCACAGACGCTTTTCTTCAACAATGGCCTCAGGCTCTGCTTTATGCGTTCCCTCCATTCAATATGATTGCCAGGACGATTTTGCAGATGCTTCGTTTTCGGACGTCATTAGTGCTGGTGACACCGCTGTGGAGGTCCCAACCTTGGTTTCCCAGACTTCTAGAAACGTCGGTGGACTTCCCCAGGATCCTTCCTCTCTTTCAGGATCTCTTGCTCGACCCGGATCTTCGTCCTCACGACCTGGTTCTTCAGGGCAAGCTCCAGCTGATAGCATGGTACATTTCAGGGGTCCCTGGTCTGTCGAGGGAGTTTCACAACAGACTCTCCTCCTCCTGGCCGATGCTTGGGCCCCAGGGACTAGGCGAGCCTATTCTTCAGCCTGGCGTTCCTGGTCTCGCTGGTGCCTGGACAGATCATTGGATCACGTTTCTGCCCCTTTGAGTTCGGTTTTATCGTTTCTTACTGATCTTTTTTTAAAATCAGAAAGCCTATCGTACGGTTAACTTATACCGTTCTGCTATTTCGGCAGGGCATGTTCACCTGGACGGAGTTCCGATTGGTCAGGATCCGTTAATCTGTCGTCTCCTTCGAGGTATTCGCTTGTCCAGACCCCCTTTACCCCGTTATTCTTCCACATGGGATGTTGATGTCGTCCTACGTTTTTTGGAGAACTGGCCTCCCAATCAGGCCCTTTCACTCAAGCAGTTGTCCGCTAAGCTCTTGCTCCTGTTCTGTGTATTATCTTGTAAGCGAGTTTCGGATGTCAGGGCTTTAGACTTCTTTGCTAAAGTTTATAGACCTGATGGAGTCTTATTCGATATTTCTAGGAGAACGAAGACCAACATTAAGTCTGTCTTTTACCCAGCTTTTCCTCATCGACCTCTTTTATGCCCTGTTCTTTGTCTCAGGGAATATGAGCTTCGCACTCAGTCCCTACGGGATCCCTCATCTCCTCCTTTGTTCATCTCCTTCAAACTTCCGCATCGCCCTGTTTCTACTTCTACTCTTTCCAGATGGCTTAAGTGGATACTTCAGCTGGCAGGCGTGGATATGTCCATTTTCTCCCCTCACTCGGTTCGTGGTGCCTCGGCATCCAAAGCATCTTCTATTGGTTGCCGTATGGAAGATATTCTCAAGGCGGCTGATTGGTCCTCAGATTCCACCTTTAAAGAATTCTACCTTCATCCTGTTCAACATTTCTCTACACGTCTGGTGGATCAGCTTTGAAATTGCATAATAGGAGCCTCCGGGTCATTAATAAAATTCAAAGATTTTACTATTATCATGACGTAAAGTCATGATTTTATTAATGACACGGAGGCGAGTATTATTCCCTCCCTTTCTTTTTTCCCTCCCATGGGACGTGAGAAATGTTTCCTTTTGGTTTACGGTAAGGATGGTTACGTTTGTATTCATTTTGATATATTTCATGATGTCCCAATCTATATGCGATTTATGCGATATCTGTGATTTATGACCTCATTTGGTATGCTGCATCACATAGTCGCTACCGTTACCTCTTTTCTTCTTTTTCTAGTTTGATCTTCTCTGCATGGTTTGGTTGCCAGTGCTTTAGGATGGATTGGAGTTTGATGTCCTGATCTTCTGTTCCTTGATTCGGTTCGCCTGGTTCTGCAAAGAAAGAGGAAGTTCTGCAGGATTGCACTCCCTTTGATGCTGAAGAGACCTGTTCATTGGTTGGCCTATCTCTAGGCAGATTCATGTTTGTTGGTTGGATTTGGTTAACTCTTTCAGTCAAAGTTTTTTTTTTGCCCTCATTCTTTGCTGCTGAGGGAGTAATAAAGAAAGAGATTGCATAATACTCGCCTCCGTGTCATTAATAAAATCATGACTTTACGTCATGATAATAGTAAAATCTTTGAATTAAGAACCGTAAGGCTTGAAACGCACTGGCGTATTCTCTTTCAATCATTTGAGCACATCTATTTTTTTCTCTTTTTTGTCTATCATGTTTTAACTGGTCTAATTAAATTTTGAATCTTTAAACCCTTATTTGTGGAGCGGGATCTTCTATCTATATAGTTATTTGGATTAACCGAGGATATGGCTCAGCTTTCTATCCCGTGCTCCCTGCAATTTGAAGCGTCTCTGCAAACATCTGAATGGTGAGCTGGAGTTATTTTTGTTCTTCGTTAAATTTTCCTCTATAACCATAAACTGGCTTTCGTGCTCACCGCATAACATTGACTATTTACTTAAAGAAATACAAGACACGCGTTTTTGCATTTAAGTGCATTTTTATGCCTTATACATTTTTGTGAATCATTATTGAATATATTTAAATACAGTTAATTTTTCTAAAAAAAGACTGTTTTCTACTTCCTGGCTATTAAAGGGAGCCTATAATGGAGGAAGCTGCTACCTTCAACCCTACATGTATAAATGATCTAAGTTTGGATAACTCCGAACGTTTGAACAAAGTAGCCAATATGTTCCACGTGGACTCAGAATTAAGAAAAAATCTACCACACCCTTGGAAGAGGAATACGCCATACGTTGGGATAATGCATTGTCTGAATGCTCCTTTAAGCTGATGAACATTATAATAGAACATGAACAAAATAAACTAATGAAATTGGAGAAGAGCATAAGTGAAATTAATCTTTCTCTCAGCATGTATGATGGTGTAACCAGTCTAGTGGAATTACAAAATAAAATGAATAAAAATCTTGAAAATCTGGAGGAGATCATTACAATAGGTAAAAAAACCAAATTCAACAGAGATTTGAAAGACTACGCGACTAATTCAGTTCATACATGGCAGAGGAGCTATAGAAACAAATAGAAAAAAACTAACTTAGATAGCTCCATTTCTATCAAAAAATCAGTTAATTTTAGTTCTTCAGATGCCGATACAACTGATTATTGCACGGATGCATCAGATGATGATACCATTGATCGCAGCTACAAATCCAACACTATGCAACAATATAACCATCAAGGAGCTACAAAAAACGAGACTGGTCCTGCCAAAAAAACGCAAAAGAAAAACATATGCAATATCAACTGCCAGAACAAAACGCAGGGGGCATCAGGCAGGACGTAAACATAGAAAGTGGTCGAAACCAGACGCACTCGACACCAACAGTATCAACACAAATAAATGATTTATCTGCCAACATATTAACGCATGAGCAAGTGGAGGTCTTGTGAAAAGGGTTAAATTTTGTTCTGGATCAATCCTTCTACTTATACAACACCCTACAGGATGTCAACCAATTTGTTAGATCACTGACAATTAAAAAACATTTTTTCACTGAGAATTCTCTAAGTCATATTAATACTGTGGATTGCACTAAAACAATACAAAAAGAAATTAATATTGTGGGATCTAGTCAAATTCCGTTGCAGTCTTCATTTGTGTCATTACTCAGCCTTATAGATCTACAGTCTGATCAATATCCAGAAATGGATTTATTTATTGAAGATACTAAAGACAGATTCAAAACTTCTAACCCATTCTTTTATCCTATAAATTCCCGTACTACATCGATGGACACATTTCAGCATAAGGTGGAACAGGACCTAAAGCAACTAGATGCCAGTAGAAAAAACTCAATTAAAAATCTTACCAAATCACAACATTTAGCGCCTCAGGAATTTAAAACTAATCCCTATTTGATTATTCGTGGAGCTGACAAAGGAGGAGCCACAGTTATCATGGTCAGGGCACTATACAAGCAACTTGTTCTTGATATCTTGCCGGACACCTCTACATATAAACCAATATCTCATGACCCCACTGAGCTAATTAAGCAGAAGTTGAAGCATATAGTGTCTGAGGGCGTCTCCCTGAATATTCTCTCTACTCAACAACAGGAGTTCTTGTGCCCTGATTTTCCGGTTTGTCCTGTTTTTCATGCACTGCCTAAGATTCACAAAAATGTTTTTCCCCCTCCCCTTCGCCCTATTGTGGCGGGGATAGGGTCAGTGCATGAGAGACTGGGCACATGGATGGATGAAATGCTTCAACCTTTAGTCACTCGTACAATGGGTTATATACGAGATACTAAATCCTTATTAACAGCTATGAATGTCTTACCATGGTCAGGTGGCTGTTCATGGATGTCATGTGATGTTGTCTCACTATATTCCTGCATTCCCCATAAACAGGCTTTGGTTGCAGCAAATTTTCACTTCAAGAAATATAGCACATATAGTATTTCTTTACAGTCTTTTGTTTTGGATGTTCTATGATTTGTATTAGAACATAATTTTTTTAGGTTTGACAGCAATTTTTATTTTCAAATTACTGGTTGTCCTATGGGTGCAAAATTTCCCCCCACTTTGGTGAATCTCTACATGGCCTACTGGGAGGAGAGTCATCTATATGCGGCCGCCAATCCGTTTACATCTTGGATTGACTGGTATGGCCGATATATAGATGACCTCCTCCTGGTGTGGACAGGGTCACGTTTTGAGGCGGATAAATTTTTACATTACATTAATTCCAATGAACTAAATCTTAAATTTACACTAGAATGGGGTGGAAACACCATTAATTTTCTAGACATTTGTTTAACCAGCGATGTGGTTGGAGCCAAGGTGGTTACATCTTTGTTCCGTAAACCCACGTCTGGGAATAGTACGTTACCTGCTTCCAGTTGCCACCCTCGACATGTAATTCGTAATCTCCCTGTAGGTGAATACATTCGTTCTAAAAGAGCCTCTTCAAATGAATTGAGTTATGACATCACACTTAATGACATTACCAATAGACTCAGAAGAAGAGGTTACTCTAATACCATCTTAAATAGAGCCCAAAATATTGTATGCTCAAAAAAACTTAGTGATTTATTATCCATTATAGATTCAGATGTTTCTTCCTATAAAGCCAAAAAACACGTTAATTATGATCCAAAGCATATTACATTTTCCACTGCATACAGCACTGAGTTCACACACATAAAGGATATTCTAATCAGGCATCTACCGGTGCTTTATGAAAATGATATCCTCAGTGTGATTCTCAGAAATGGTGTCAAAGTAGTAGCGAAAAGAGGCTGTACACTACGTAATCAATTGTCTTCTAGTGACTTTTCAACCAGTAATAATGTATGCAGTTGGTTACATCTTAAAGGATGTTACAAATGCTCTAAACCCAGGTATAACCTGTGTAACTATATCAAGAAAACTAATTTGTTTAAGTCACTAAGTAACTGCAAAAGCCAGTTTATAAAAACTTTCATCAACGTTGTAATACAACGCATGTCATATATTTAGCAACATGTACTTCATGCAATGTACAATATGTCGGGTGCACTACCCGAAAGTTTAAAAGGCGTATATATGAACACATACATAACTTAGACACAGCTCTTTCTTCGCTACGATCCATGTCCGGTTTATCCAAACATTTTAGTGAAATACATAATGGTAACACAACAAATTTAGAAGTGATAGGCATAGAACGCGTTCATCCCCCCAAAAGGGGAGGAGATTGGTCCCGTGCTCTTCGCCTAAGGAAAGCTTTTTGGATTTTATGCCTTGACGCAAGATTTCCTTTGGGCATGAGCTATAGAAACGACTTAGCATATATTTATTAAGTTTTATATATCATACATTATTTTTTTTAAGTTGAATGTCTCTCATTTGTCATACGTATCATAATTATCACCTGGTGTAGAATTCCCATGTGTGCCATAACGTTCATCAATTGCACCCGCTCCCTGTGTTAACTAATTATGGGTTAACGAGGGGGCATGAGCATAGATCAACCTCTAGACAAAGTCATTTATATATAAGGTGCAGTAGCAGCAACATATGTTTAAGCCATCATTAAGAACATAAGGTTTGAAAAGCGTTGGCGTATTCTCTTTCAATCACTTGAGCACGTGTCTTTTTTTCTCTTTTTTGTCTATCATGTTTTAACTGGTTTAATTAAATTTAGAATTTTTAAACCCTTATTTGTGGAGCGGGAGCTTCTATCTATATTGTTATTTGGATTAACCGAGGATATGGCTCGGCTTTCTATCCCGTGCTCCCTGCAATTTGAAGCGTCTCTGCAAAACATCTGAATGGTGAGCTGGAGTTATTTTTGTTCTTCGTTAAATTTTCCTCTATAACCATAAACTGGCTTTCGTGCTCACCGCATAACATTGACTATTTACTTAAAGAAATACAAGACACGCGTTTTTGCATTTAAGTGCATTTTTATGCCTTATACATTTTTGTGAATCATTATTGAATATATTTAAATTCCATTCAGGCTGATCTCCGTTCATGGAAACGGTTGTCGGTCTCTTGGGTTGGCAGGATAAATACGATTAAAATGAATATCATGCCCCGTATATTGTATCTCTTTCAGACCCTTCCTATTGCTATTCCATCTTCCTTCTTTGCATCACTCCGGACAACTTTTATGCGGTTTGTGTGGAGCTCGCGGACCCCTCGGATCCGCTTTACTACTCTGATCTTACCCAAGCCCCGAGGTGGGCTGGCCTTACCCTGCCCACGCTCTTACTATAGGGCTTGCCACTTGCTCTGGGTCTTGGAGTGGTATCATCACCCATGTCATAAGCAATGGGTAGGAGTTGAATCTTCAACTACCTCACTTTACGAATAGAGTCATACCATTAACGCCAGAATTTTTTCTTCTTCATCACATACCGTACTCGGTGTCCTGGTTCCGGAAGTCGGTTGTCCATCACCTCCTCACCGCGGCGAAAGCGCTGGTTCCCCTACACTGGATCCTTCGAGTGGAACAGATACGGGTATTTGAGGAGTTATCCCTTTCAGCAACCGGGGCTGCTGAGAGATATCAGAAAACATGGTACTACTGGTTGGACTTTATGTCTGGCCCTATGGCTCGCTCTCTGCTTACCTAAATCCTTTGCTTTTGCAGTCTTACCGGCTCTACTGGATCTTCCTTCTTTCTTTCTTTTCTTCTCTTCTTTCTCTTCTTCTTCCTCTTACCCTCTCTCCCATACCCTCCTTTTTTTTTCCTCCCCCACTTTCTCCCCTTAACCCCTCCTTTTTTGCCTCCCCTCCCCCTCATCCTCTTTACCCTCCCACCCCTCCCTGATTTCCGTCACCGCTGCTCTACTGGTCTCGCCTGTGTGTGGGTCCTCTCCTACGTGCTATTGGGCTCTTTCTCTACCGCACGTTTGAACCATCAGGCATACGCCTAGTCCCGTGGTCCGTTTGTACCGTTTTTGTAACCCCCTGGGTTGCTACTTTCATTTTCTTTCTCTTACTTACTTGCCACTCCCATGTTACATGACGCTGCCCCTATTCCGCGACTAGACGACGCTGCCGCTTGGTATCTACAAGTTCTGCAGTTCTAGTGCGTGCACCGACATTCTACTACCTACCTTAGGATTCCTCTTTGATGCATACTCTCTCTTTACTGGGACTGTGCCAGGTCCCTTGCTCCATTGGTACTATATGTATCGTTCTGTATGATATTGTCATTGCATTTTATTTTTGTTTTTCTCCTGTCATGTATCGGCATGTTAGAGAC
This sequence comes from Spea bombifrons, assembly GCF_027358695.1. Lineage (NCBI taxonomy): Eukaryota > Metazoa > Chordata > Amphibia > Anura > Pelobatidae > Spea > Spea bombifrons. Next base: position 20,220,505 of record NC_071096.1, on the reverse strand, counting down.
CACTCATGTAACCTCTTGTGTTGCTGCCTGTACCCTCCCCTTCCCCTCCCTATTTTTCCTTTCTGTATCCCCTCCCTATACTATTTGAAAATACAATAAAATTTGATTTACCCTAAAAATAATTATGCAGTCATGTCACCATCCGGGGAACCAACCAGTTCCAACAAAATGTAAAAAAGTCCAAAAATATGGAAAAATATGACCAGATTTGGAAAAAATGTTTTTTTAAGTAGCAAAACACTACTTGCACTTATTGCCATTGGGTATTTCTAAACTCTTTTAGCAAGTTTTTTCATTAGCTTTTGTAGATGAGTTTATGAGTTTATCATATTTTATTATAATTTTTTTAATAGGAAATTAGATGATATGATCCAAAAATGGTATCTTAAGAAAGCCCTTCTTGTCCTGAAAAAACAATATATAACTTGTGTGGGTACACTAAATAGGAGAGGAAAAAATTGTGGCTAAACACGAGCCCCGCAAAAGTGTTTAAACTTGGTCCCAAAGGGTACAAAAAATAAAAAATAGCCTGGTCCTTAAGGGGTCAAACACATTATTAAATAAATAAAAAACAAATCATTTTTTTTAACTAGACACAGAGTTTTTAAAATTCTGATACTTTAGCACTTTCCATGTAGTAATTCTGTCACTGTAGTAGTTATTTGTGTAATTAAATTACTGTTTTTTGCTCTTAAATAAGGCACTTCCTCTGGGGCTTCTGTGACTGAGCGCTGGCGAGACATGACGTTCTGGTGCTTCATCACAGAAGCCCCTGCGGAAGAGGAGATTGCGAGCATAGCGCAGACATTCACCGGCTGCCAAGAGGAGGATCCCCTGCAGCACTGCAGGTGACCTGATGCGCGCAACCTCCGCTGGGGCTTCTATGATGAAGCACATGACCTTCTGGGGCTCAGTCATAGAAACCCCGCAGAAGCGCCAGGTAGCAGCGGAGGTTGTCTACACACCTTCACACAGACGTCCCCACTAGACACCAGGGAGTTTGGCGCACAGGGGACACTTGGGAAGCACTGGTAAGTGTGGGAGGTAGAGTGGCATATAAGGCATTTCTGGGGGGCAGAGTGGCATATCTTGGGGGCAGAGTCGTATATAGGGGTATAAGGCATATCTTGGGGGCAGAGTGGCATATCGTGGGGAAGAGTGGCATTTCGTGGGGCGGAGTGGCATATAGGGGGGTACAAGGCATATCTGGGGGCAGAGTGTCATATAAGTGTATAGGGCATATCTGGGGGGCAGAGTGGCAAGCCGGGGGGCAGAGTGGCAAGCCGGGGGGCAGATGTGCATAATTGGGGGGCAGGTTGGCAAATAAAAGGAAATTGAAAAAAATGCATTTTTCTCAATCATAGTGTGCATTAAATATGAATAAAATAGTTTACTTGTGAATCAATATTTACTAGTAAACCATTTTTCCTATACGGTAGTCTTATATTCAGGCTCTCTTTTTCCTAAATTAATATTCAAATTAGGTGGGGGGTGTCTTATAATAAGGGTCTTTTATAATCGAGCATAAACAGTGCTTTAATTAGTAACAGTGGTCCTGGACTATATGGAGAAAAACAATTCTCAGCAAACATTGGGAAATATTAAGAAGATACCCTTTACTATATACAAAAATACCGGGTAGACCAAAGGTGGTTTCGAGGGGAGCCCCGAACGCCAGAACAAGCCTTTTACCAACAAAAGCAGTAAATAGTACTTTATCTGGTAGAATAACCATTTTAATTTCTGGTGGAAAAAAGTAAAAAATACAAGAGAAATGCTGAGAAGTAATGTGTCGGATGTGATATACCGTATTGGCTCGGATATAGGCCGCCGCCATATATAGGCCGCACCCTAAAAGTTTGGTGCTTTTATAAAGAAAAAGTTTTTTTTCTTTAAAAAAGCACCAAAAAAAACATGCTGCCACTCTGTCCCCCCCCAGATATGCTGCCACTGTCCTCCCTCCCCGAGATATGCTACCACTGTCCTCCTCCCACCCCGAGATATGCTGCCACTGTCCTCCCTCCCCGAGATATGCTACCACTGTCCTCCTCCCACCCCGAGATATGCTACCACTGTCCTCCTCCCACCCCGAGATATGCTGCCACTGTCCTCCCTCCCCGAGATACGCTACCACTGTCCTCCTCCCCCCCGATATGCTACCACTGTCCTCCTCCCCCCCCCTCGAGATATGCTGCCACTGTCCTCCTCTGCCCCCCCCCTCCTCGACTTACCGGAGCAGACTCCCGGGTGTCTTGCGGGGCCGGCGAGGGACATCTACGCAATACGCGTATGCAACTTCCGGTACCGGAAGTTGCATATGCGTATTGCGTATGCAACTTCCGGTACCGGAAGTTGCATACGCGTATTGCGTAGATGTCCCCCGCGAGTCTGCTCCGGTAAGTCGGGGGTGGGCAGAGGTAAAACGCTTAGACAACCTCCCGTGCCGGCACCCCCCCCCCCGTGGGAAGTGCTGGCAGGAGAGGCTGTCTGAGCGTATCGGGGAGTAGGATACGGGTCCCCTGCACCACTGCGGGGGATCTGTATCCTAACCCCGCTGCCTGCCCGGCGCCCGGGACTCCATGTCCCGGGCATCGGGCGCTAGACCCCGAATATAGGCCGCACCCCCACTTTAAAAACTTAAAGTGGGGGAAAAAAGTGCGGCCTATATTCGAGCCAATACGGTATGTATTAACTTGCTCCTGCAAGTTACAGTATGTATAGAGAACATCAAAATGTTTAAAAGCGAGAGAACACATTTACGACATTAAAAAGCTTACAAAAATCACACGCAGGAGATCAGAAAAATAAATTGGCTAGGAAAGCAATGTGGTGGATTTACAAACTTAAAACCTGGAGGTTTAAATGCCTAGTTTCAACTGTGTAATTTTCTTTATTTTTCTCAAGCTCTTTAATTTTTTTAATCTATTTTATATTTGTAGCTTGTATAAATAGTTGTGCCATGTTTAGAAATATGCCCTTGTATCTGAAAATATCCTTCTGCTGTAAGAAGTAAGTTTGGCTACAACAGTATCAAAGCCTTAAACATTTGAATAAAATGCACCCTAATTTATTTTTATGTGCTAAAATTGGGTTTCATATACATGAGTGCTATACAGCTTTTTGTTATATGTTTGTTGACAGAGTAAGAATATGTAAATGCTTTGTAATGCCTTTAACAGATGTGCAGACAATCCTCCATTTGGTCTACATATATAAGGACAATTATTTTCCTTTCCTCAAAATCATATTAATTAGACACAACAAACTGTAAAACAATGTTCTCTTTATTAGCACCATCAAGTTAATAACCATACATTTAATTTTTTGTTTTAAGGAGAGATAAAGTTAAATGAATTTTAATTAAATCAATAAAAGAGAAACACATACAATTCATCCATTACAAACACACTTTAACATTTCCTTGGTGCCCGTGTTTTGCTGTAATTTTCTATTTTGCCCACTTACTGAACCCACACAAGTTATATATTGTTTTCTTTCACGACAAGAAGGGCTTTCTTTAGATGTCATTTGATTGTATCATATCGCTTACTGTGACGGAGACCCGTATTCGGACTGAGTAGCTCCGCCGTAGAGATCTTCCTTGCTGCTGAAAGCTTAATTGCTCAAGGGATTAACCCTTCATATTCCCCAAGCACTAGCTGAAACTTGGTGTAGGGGTAAAACAAAACTCAGTTTATTGAAGACAGCACAGATATTTATACACCAAACATGATAGGATTAGGGGTTTAATCCCACTAACTACCAGACAGCCCAGGGCTTCCATACAGTTCTACGGCCAGCAATGCCCACCCGACAAAGAGTTACTATTTCGGGGTAATCCTGCGGGAGCGGCGTCAATCCCAGGGGAACCAATGGACAGCTCAGGGTCCAAAGATGTTATGATCCAAAAAGCAACATGATCCGACATTTGGTATAGTCCTCACGGTAGCCGGAGTTCCATAACCACGGCCAGGTAAACCCCGGTCCTAAAGATTGGTAATAAAACCAGGGTTCCAGAACGAGCTCCCTCTCTGTAACCACCACAAGCTTAATGTAACCTCAAAAGAGCGACATAGTGGGGCAAAGGGCGGCCGTAGTGATGCTATTCCAATGGCCGGCAGGCATCGCCGTGGTTCCTTGCTACCGCACAGTTCCATGAATTTTTGCTAGGTCCCGGTAAGGCATATTGCGTTTCCTGGCTTGTAGAGCCCCCCATAGCCGGCTAGTTCATGAGAGTCTGGTTCTGGCAGACGAGATGGGGTTTCCTGGTCACCCTGTGCCCCCCAATGAGCACAGGGTTAGTTAGACATAATAATGAGTCTACCCAAAAATCCACCAGTGCCCCCCCTCCCAAACTCAAACATACCCCCATGAGTCCTCAGCCTTAAAGGGTTACCGTGACAGTTACTATTAAAATAAATACAAATTAAAAATAGTATAAAATATGGTGAAAAATAGAGAATAAAACAAAAGGACTTTTTCTGACTTTAACTTGAAAAATCCTTTACTCATTTATAAAAACTAATGAAAAAAACTGCAAAATAGATTCTACTATTTGTCCTGAGTTTAGAAATACCCAATATTTTTATGTTTTTTTGCTTTTTTTCTGCACGTTATGGGGCAATAAGTACAAGTATAGTTTTGCTATTTCAAAGCCATTTTTTCCAAATCTGGCAATTCTGCCTCATGCAGGGGCGTACCTAGAGTATTTGGCACCCGGGGCGGATCCTGTAAGTGGCACCCCCCCCCCAAAATGTAAAGACATCTACAAAATTATGTTGGCAAGAATATTTATTGCACCAATTTGTAAACTGTATGTCAACTGTAAACAACAAGAAATCTGAAAAAATAAATTAATAACTTATAAGTAAAATAAACACGTTTAAATAACGTTTACTGAACATATAATAGTGCTTTCTTTAATAACCCTCCAAAAAAAACGGCGTCCACATTGCCCACATAGAACCTGACCAGCACCCAAATTACACACACATAGGACGTGCCATATTTGGCCCCAAACAGCCCAGCATGAGTCAGCATTGTTCCCAAACAGCCGAGTGTACGCCATCTTTGTCCCATAAACACGCTACCTGTGCCATCTTTGTCCCATAAACACCGTGCCTGTGCCATTTTTGTCCCATAAACACCCTGCTTATACCATCTTTGCCTTTTTGACAAATCAACTATACACCTATGATTAACACAAACACTTTTACAGTCACTCACTAATTCACGTTCATTCACACAATAATTTATTCTTTCACACAAATTATTTACACATATTCATTGATGCATTCTCACAAATTCATTAATTCTCTCACTCATTCACACAATTCATCCACACATTAATCCATTCATTTTCGCTCTCTCATTCTGACTCTTTATTTCAATATTCTTGCTACCCTCCTTTCTCCCTATCTACCCATTCTCACCCCCTTCTGGCCTATCTAGCCCTTCTCACTCCCTTCTCCCTATCTACCCCCTATCCCCCCCGTCTCACTCCCTTCTCCCTATCTACCCCCTCTAACTATCTACCCTCTCCCCCCTTTGAAGTTCACTTACCTTTCAGGAGTCCTGGGGTGGGGGTGCAAGGCCTCTGTCTCCCAGCTCAGCCACTGTATGGAACAGCATGGTAAGTGTGGATTGGTAAGTGTGGATTGGTAAATGTGTGAGAGTGATGGGAGTTATGATGTACTTTAGAGCATAATTATATAATGAAAAAGACATTGGAAATGGTACAGCATAACACCCATCACTCTCACACATTTACCAATCCACACTTACCATTCCAGATGCCACACATACCAATCCACACATACCAATCCACACATTCCACACATACCAATCCACATTTACCAATCCACATTTACCAATCCACACATTCCACACATACCAATCCACACTTACCAATCCACACATACCACACATACCAATCCACACTTACCAATCCACACATACCAATCCACAGATTCCACACATACCAGTCCACACTTGCCAATCCACACTTACCAATCCACAGATACCACACATACCAATCCACAGATTCCACACATACCAATCCACACTTACCAATCCACACATACCAATCCACACATACCAATCCACAGATTCCACACTTACCAATCAACAGATTCCACACATACCAATCCACACATACCAATCGACAGATTCCACACATACCAATCCACACATACCAATCCACAGATTCCACACATACCAATCCACACATACTAATCCACATTTACCAATCCACAGATTTCACACTTACCAATCCACACATACCAATCCACACATACCAATCCACAGATTCCACACATTTGAAGTTCACTTACCTTTCAGGAGTCCTGGGGTGGGGGTGCAAGGCCTCTGTCTCCCAGCTCTGCCACTGTATGCAACAGCATGGTAAGTGTGGATTGGTAAGTGTGGATTGGTAAATGTGTGAGAGTGATGGGAGTTATGATGTACTTTAGAGCATAATGAAAAAGACATTGGAAATGGTACAGCATAACACCCATCACTCTCACACATTTACCAATCCACACTTACCAATCCACACTTACCATTCCAGATGCCACACATACCAATCCACACATTCCACACATACCAATCCACACTTACCAATCCACATTTACCAATCCACACATTCCACACATACCAATCCACACTTACCAATCCACACATACCACACATACCAATCCACACTTACCAATCCACACATACCAATCCACAGATTCCACACATACCAGTCCACAGTTGCCAATCCACACTTACCAATCCACAGATTCCACACATACCAATCCACAGATTCCACACATACCAATCCACACTTACCAATCCACACATACCAATCCACACATACCAATCCACAGATTCCACACATACCAATCCACACTTACCAATCAACAGATTCCACACATACCAATCCACACATACCAATCCACAGATTCCACACATACCAATCCACACATACCAATCCACAGATTCCACACATACCAATCCACACATACCAATCCACATTTACCAATCCACAGATTTCACACTTACCAATCCACACATACCAATCCACAGATTCCACACATACCAATCCACACTTACCAATCAACAGATTCCACACATACCAATCCACACATACCAATCCACAGATTCCACACATACCAATCCACACATACCAATCCACAGATTCCACACATACCAATCCACACATACCAATCCACATTTACCAATCCACAGATTTCACACTTACCAATCCACACATACCAATCCACACATACCAATCCACACATACCAATCCACACATACCAATCCACAGATTCCACACATACCAATCCACACATACCAATCCACATTTACCAATCCACAGATTTCACACTTACCAATCCACACATACCAATCCACACATACCAATCCACAGATTCCACACATACCAATTCACACATACCAATCCACAGATTCCACACATACCAATCCAGATTTACCAATCCACAGATTTTACACTTACCAATCCACACATACCAATCCACACATACCAATCCACACATACCAATCCACAGATTCCACACATACCAATCCACACATACCAATCCACACATACCAATCCACAGATTTCACATTTACCAATCCACACATACCAATCCACAGATTCCACACATACCAATCCACAGATTCCACACATACCAATCCACAGATTCCACACATACCAATCCACACATAGCAATCCACAGATTCCACACATACCAATCCACACATACCAATCCACATTTACCAATCCACAGATTTCACACTTACCAATCCACACATATCAATCCACAGATTCCACACATACCAATCCACACATACCAATCCACTCTCACTGTCACTCTAACTGAATGATTTCCTACCTTTCCTCTTTTCTTCTTGCAGCAGTCAGCTCCTTTTCTTTCTCTTCGCTCCTCTTCTTCTGTCTTCTTCCTGGTTCAGAGGGCACGGATGGCGGTGGGCGCGGCTTCAGTGTTGTGCGCCGGGATCTGACAACAAACCCCGGCGCACAGCAGCAGTTGCCGCGCAGATCGCGGCAGATGGGTTCCACCGGCTTAAAATCACTCAAGGGAGCCGGAGGTCTGTTAAAGACCTCCGATACCGCTCCCTTGCGAGCCTTCTCCTCCAGCGGCGGACATTGCTGTCCGTCTCTGGAGGGGTGCCGGGTGCCGGCAAGTTGGCATCCCCCTGATGAGCGGCACCCGTACAGACCACCCCCCCGCCCCCCGCTAGGTACGCTACTGGCCTCATGTGCTATTTCGGGTAGCCGGCCAATGCAATTTACCACATCAAACTATATATTGCTGAAGACTAGACACCCCAGGGTATTTCAAATGCTAGTATTTTAACTCTTTCCATGCACTAATTCTACCACCAGTGTTTGTCAAACTTTGTAGTAGTCATTTTTTTTTGTTTTTTTTTTCCCCACACATAGCTCCTGGTATATGTCACTGTCACACAATACCCCAATATGTGTTCAGCAACATCTCCCTTGATACAACCCATAAATGGGTTTGTCCGGCTGTTTGGGGGCAAAAGGGCTACATTTGGGGCATGCACATTTTTCAATGTTTAACTTTGACATTTGGTGATCCACTGCCATACATGGGAACTCTGCATGTTTGACTCGGAGATCTCCAGGTTACGGGGTCTTAACAAGCCCCGCTTCCCGCCCATTTGCCTTTTAAACGGGGGTGTTTCCCTCTGACTAGCAGGACCGCCCACAGACGTCAGCAGGACCCCATCAAATCATACATTTTTTAAAAGTAGACACCCCATGGGCACTTAACATGGCAGTATTTTAACTTTCTCCATGTGAGAATTGTTTGAAGATATAACGCTAATTTTAGGACTTGTTTATATATACATACACACACCCTATTGGCCCGATTATAGGCCACATCCCTATCATTTGGAACAGTAAAACAGTATTTTACCTAATGAACAGGAATACATGTATTTTTACATGTTGGTATCTTTTATGCAGTTATAGCATGTTATATATAAACAGAAATTTGGAAAACCAATAGCCATTTTAAGCCCCCCCCCACTGGTAGGTAGGTACAGGCAGGGCACACAGTTTGGACATGGCTGGACAGGTAGGCGAGTCTGGGACACAAAACTGGATCATGAACGTAGCCAAGGTCAGAACAAAGCACACAGAACTTTAGCTGCAAGTAGACTAACAGGAACCAAAGCCAAACAATGCAAAGACTGAAGGGCAGAGAAGATATATAAGGGCAGGGCTAAACTCAGGTAACGTAGCTCAGCTGTCTTAAGTAATTATAAAGGGGTGCTCCTGAGGGGAAAGGGTGGGCGCTAGTGGCTGCAGGTAGACATGACAATGATATATTTATCACACAACCCAGGCTAGCAGGGTGGAACCCTGACAAGCTCTGCTGCTGCTCTCCACTTCCACCGATGTCCACCGGCTGCCAGAGAGGAGGATCCAGGTCCCCTGCAGCGCTGCAGGGGATCCTCCTCTCTGGCAGCCAGTGGAAGTCTGCACGATGCGCTCAGACAACTTCCGCTGCTGCTAGTAGGTGCTCCCGCTGAGCTTCTATGGTGGGGCACCAGAAGGTTATGTCACGCCGGCAGCAAAGGGGGTTGACTGCATCGCGCAGACATCCACCTGCTGCTAGAGAGGAAGATACAGGTCGCCTGCAGAGCTGAAAAAAACCACCTGCCTGGAACTGCATGTCCCGGACGTCGGGCAATACGAATTACGCACCCCTGTGATAAACCCCGATTATAGGCTGCACCCCCACTTTAAAGACTTAAAGTCGGGGAAAAAGGTGCAGCCTATAATCGGGCCAATACGGTATATATATATTTATTTATTTATTTATTTTTGGCCTTTTTTGGAACTGAAAGGTTCCCCTGATGGTGACATCAGTGGAAAATTATTTTTACATGTTTTAAATGTTTACACTTCTTTTTTACTATTTCTATTTTTTCTTCTTTTTTTTCACATTTATTTTATTAATCACATTTGTGATTAGAAAGCTGGGCTCCATTGACTTGCATGGTTGAATGCAATACCTGTATTCAACCTGCAAGGGCAGCCAGAGTTCTCAGGAGGGACCCTCTTGGAAACTTTGTTAACTATTTTTTTAAAGGACGCACATTCATCTTGTGAGTGGCAAAATCTCATAGTGGTGGTTGTATCCTCTCTCCAGAGCGCTCACAACACGTCCTGGGGGTGGGTATTCGGTATTGCTTAATGCCTTGAGTCATTTCAGATACACCATTGACGTTTAGGAGGCGATCGTGCAGTGAGTTTTTAACCCCTTAACGTCCATTGACGGGTCAGGCACGTCACGCAAAAACAGTCAGGTGACGACCTATGACCTGCCTGGCACGTAATTTCAACAAGCTTAGAAAGTGATCTACTTTCTTCGCTTAAATGGTGTTGCTGTAGTGCCTCAATGTCGAGGCATTCAGCAACACCGAGATCGGCGGGGCGACAGCGGACGCCTGTTTTAAAAGAGTTGATTGTCTCCTAAACTTCAATGGTGTCGCTGAAATGCCTCGATCACTCACCCCAGGACACGCTGTGACTGTTCAGGAGAGCGGTCACAACCGCCACGTCATATTCCGGCGCTCAGCATGACATGCTGGCACCGAAACCGAGCTAGAGGCCTCTGCGAGTAATTTTGCCACTTGCAAGATGGCGGCACGTCCTTTAAAAAAAAATAACAAAGATGGAAAAGTTCGTCAGAAGGTCTCCAGACCCTCTAGAGAACTCTGGCTCCACTTGCAGGTTGAATACAGGTACTGCATTAAACCATGCAAGTCAATGGAGCCCAGTTTTCTAATCACAATGTAATTAGTAAAATAATAAATAAATAATAAAAAATAATAAATAATTAAAAAAAAATATGGGGGAAAAAAGCTTTAAAAAAGTGGTAACATTTAAAAATGATTATGCATCAGAAGAACCATCCAGTTCCAGCAAAATGTAAAATAAAATCCCAAAAGAATAAAAAAAAATAAAAAAATAAAGTTTATCATTATGAGCAAGTGCTAAAATTAGAGCTGTATTTTCCCAAAAATCTCACTCTTTATTTATTTCAATATTCTTACTACCCCCTTTCTCACTATATACCCCCTCTCCCTCCTGTCTCACCATCTATCCCCCTCCCTTCTCATAATCTACCCCCTCTCATTATCTACCCCCTCTCCCTCCATCCCTATTATCTACCCTTTCCTCCTTTGTAGTTCACTTACCTCCCAGAAGTCCTGCGGTGAGAGCGCAAGGCCTCTGTCTCCCTGCTCTGCCACGGTGCGCGCTGCTTCACTGCTGTGCGCCGGAATATGACATCATATTCCGGCGCTCAACATGACATGCTGGCACCGAAACCGAGCTAGAGGCCACTGCGAGTAATTTTGCCACTTGCAAGATGGCGGCACGTCCTTTAAAAAAAAATAACAAAGATGGAAAAGTTCATCAGAGGGTCTCCAGACCCTCTAGAGAACTCTGGCTCCACTTGCAGGTTGAATACAGGTACTGCATTCAACCATGCAAGTCAATGGAGCCCAGTTTTCTAATCACAATGTGATTAGTAAAATAATAAATAAATAATAAAAAATAATGCAGCGGTCCCCTGCACCGCTGCGGGGGATCTGTATCCTAAACCCGCTGCCTGCCCAGCGCCTGGGACTCCCGGCAGCGGAGGTTGTTTACCCGCATCGCCGCAGCCGGTGACCGTCCGCACGATGCGTTTTACCTCTGCCCCCAAGACTTACCAGAGCAGACTCCCGGGTGTCATCCTCTGAGTGCCGGCACCGGAAGTTGTATATGCGTATTGCGTAGATGTCCCCTGCCGGCCCCGCAAGACACCCGGGAGTCTGCTCTGGTAAGTCGGGGGGGGCAGAGTGGCAGCATATCACGGGGGGGGGGACAGTGGCAGCATATCTCGGGGGGGACAGTGGCAGCATATCTCGGGGGGGAGGAGCACAGTGGCAGCATATCTCGGGGGGGGGACAGAGTGGCAGCATGTTTTTTTGGTGCTTTTTTAAAGAAAAAAACTTTTTCATTAAAAAAGCACCAAACTTTTAGGGTGCGGCCTATATCCGAGCCAATACAGTATATACCGTATTTGCTCGATTATAAGACGACCCTGATTATAAGACGACCCCCTAAAATAGGAAAAAAAGTTTTACTAGTAAATATTAATTCATGTAAACAATATTTTCATATTTAATAAAAGCTATGATTGAGAAAAATATATTTTTTTTATTTCCTTTCCACTGAAGCCACGCCCAACATTTTCCGCGCTCAGTGCACCGGAAGGACAGGAAGAAGAAGAAGTAGAAGAAGAAGAAGAGGAGGAAGAGGAAACGTGAGAGTGAAAGAAGAAAAGGTAGGAGAGAGTGGATTAGTAAGTGTGTGAGAGTGATGGGTGTTATGCTGAATGTAAGTGTGTGAGAGTGATGGTTGTTATGCTGAATGTAAGTGTGTGAGAGTGATGGGTGTTATGCTAAATGTACGTGTGTGAGAGTGATGGGTGTTATGCTGAATGTAAGTGTGTGAGAGTGATGGGTGTTATGCTAAATGTAAGTGTGTGAGAGTGATGGGTGTTATGCTGAATGTAAGTGTGTGAGAGTGATGGGTGTTATGCTGAATGTAAGTGTGTGAGAGTGATGTGTGTTATGCTGAATGTAAGTGTGTGAGAGTGATGGGTGTTATGCTGAATGTAAGTGTGTGAGAGTGATGGGTGTTATGCTGAATTTAAGTGTGTGAGAGTGATGGGTGTTATGCTAAATGTAAGTGTGTGAGAGTGATGGGTGTTATGCTAAATGTAAGTGTGTGAGAGTGATGGGTGTTATGCTGAATGTAAGTGTGTGAGAGTGATGGGTGTTATGCTGAATGTAAGTGTGTGAGAGTGATGGGTGTTATGCTAAATGTAAGTGTGTGAGAGTGATGGGTGTTATGCTAAATGTAAGTGTGTGAGAGTGATGGGTGTTATGCTGAATGTAAGTGTGTGAGAGTGATGGGTGTTATGCTGAATGTAAGTGTGAGAGTGATGGGTGTTATGCTGAATGTAAGTGTGTGAGAGTGATGGGTGTTATGCTGAATGTAAGTGTGTGAGAGTGATGGGTGTTATGCTGAATGTAAGTGTGTGAGAGTGATGGGTGTTATGCTAAATGTACGTGTGTGAGAGTGATGGGTGTTATGCTGAATGTAAGTGTAAGAGTGATGGGTGTTATGCTGAATGTAAGTGTGTGAGAGTGATGGGTGTTATGCCGAATGTAAGTGTGTGAGAGTGATGGGTGTTATGCTGAATGTAAGTGTGTGAGAGTGATGGGTGTTATGCTGAATGTAAGTGTGTGAGAGTGATGGGTGTTATGCTGAATGTAAGTGTGTGAGAGTGATGGGTGTTATGCTGAATGTAAGTGTGTGAGAGTGATGGGTGTTATGCTAAATGTACGTGTGTGAGAGTGATGGGTGTTATGCTGAATGTAAGTGTAAGAGTGATGGGTGTTATGCTGAATGTAAGTGTGTGAGAGTGATGGGTGTTATGCCGAATGTAAGTGTGTGAGAGTGATGGGTGTTATGCTGAATGTAAGTGTGTGAGAGTGATGGGTGTTATGCTGAATGTAAGTGTGTGAGAGTGATGGGTGTTATGCTGAATGTAAGTGTGTGAGAGTGATGGGTGTTATGCTGAATGTTTGTGAATGAGGGTTTCAGATAGCATGGATGTGTAAGTGTTGGGGGATAGCTTGGCATAGGGAGTCCGTAATCACATTCCTTTCATGCCCAGATTCCAGCATGTAGTGGCTGCCTAGGCATGATAGGAGTGTGATTGCTGTTATAAATTATTTTTTGGTCCAACTTCGGTGTGTTAACACTTTTATTGGACAGAATAATTCAATGACAGTATTAATATATATATATATTGATATATATAATTGCAAACAGCAATCACACTCCTATCATGCTAAGTCAGCCAGAACATGCTAGAACCTGGGCATGATAGGATTGTGATTGTTGTTATATATATGTCTATATATATATATATATATATATATATGTATATGTGTTAATATTATTGTTGATTTTTTTGTCTAATTTTGGTGTTACTTTTAATAAAGTATTTTAAAGTTGTTTTTTTTTTGTTTTGGCCAAGTGAATGCTGAATTTTTAGTTTCAGTACAGAATTTTACATTTCGGTGCATCACTACTATATACTATGCCAGTCACTAAAGTGGTAAGCCTACACCACATCAATGTTTGGCTTAGTATATAGTGATAGGGGTTGTCAGTGTCTGGCTCAATGTATAGGCACACATTGACGATGGTGCTGCGTAATCCCTAAGTATATAATGATAACAAATATGCTGTACCCCTGTCAATGTTTGCCTAACCATAGAAACTATGCAGTTTTAAAGTGTGTGTGGGGGGTGCCACATACAGGTTCTGCCACAGGTGCCAAATACTCTAGGTACGCCCCTTCATCATGCGGCTGTCAGACCCAACGGCCATGCCTCAGCTCCTCTTCCCACGTCTTAAAAGGGGTGTGATGAAGAGCTGAGGCATGCGGTGTGTGCACGCCGGCCACTTTAATTTCATTAGGCGCTGGTGGAGTGACTGCCGCACGACGGCCGCTTTCAATGTCGCTCGCAGCCGCTTTGATGGTGCAATGGGCCAGTTGACTAGACTTGCCCCCCAGGCCTTAGGCTGCCAGCCCTCCCCTGCCCATGATGTGCCTTTTAACCCTCTATATGCCACTCTGCCTCCAGAAATGTCTTATACCCTCCTATATGCCACTCTGCCCCATGATATGCCTTTTAATCTGGCATATAGGGGGTTAAAAGGCATATCATGGGGCAGAGTGGCATATAGGGGCTTAAAAGGCATTTCTGGAGGTATATATATATATATATATATATATATCTGCTAACAGCAATCACACTCCTATCAAGCCAAGGCAGCCAGTACATGCTGGAACCTGAGGATTATAGGAGTGTGAGTACAGCCTCCCTATGCCATGCTACCACCACCACCCCCCTTACACATCCATACTAACACACACTCATTCACAAACATTTAAATACTCATTCATTCCATTAATCACACATACTTGCTCAAAAACCCTCCCCCACCCCCTTACCTGAACTGCAGATCGCTCACTCGAAGACTTCTGCAGGGGCCCGGCTGTGCGTGCAACTTCTCTGGCCCCGCCCCCAGGGTAAATTGGAGTGGCCGGGCTCAGACTGACCGAAATGGGGAGGAAAAAAAGCGCACTTCCAAAATGTGGCATTTTAACCCCAAACACCAGACAAACCCATACATGCGGGGTATGACTGTACTCGGGAGATGTTCCTGAACACACATTGGGGTGTTGTTTGATAATGACGTATACCTGGAGCTATAAATTTATACCTAAAGTACAATTTGTGTGAAAAAAATACCAAAAAAAAATACTACCACAAAATGTGGCAAAGGCTGGTGGTAGAATCTGATGCATGGAAAGGGTTAAATACTACCATTTTAAGTACCTTGGGGTGTCTAGTTTTCAAAAATATATGGTTTGATGGGGTAAAATTGTAGTGGCCGGCTTCAAAGATGGTCCTATTAGGACATGGAGGCAGAATGATCACCTCCCCCGGGTTAGCCCCCCCATATTAAATTTTTTTACAAAAGATCATGGCATTTGTTAGATCTTTGTTAGATCAGGTTTGATCAACTGTTTTTTTCGTTAGATCAACTCTAAAATAGGCAATATTAACAATCTTTTTCAGGGGGGGCTAACCCGTAGCCAGCCCCCCCTCAACAAAAATTTCAACAAAATGTTACTGATTATGATAGCTCTACGTTAGATCAGGTTTGATCAGACAAAATTTTTGTTAGATCTAGTCTAATTACTGAGATATTGCATATTTAATGAGGGGGGGCTGGCCCCCCCTCAACTGAAATTTGGATTTTTTTTAATGGATCTTGGTAGATATTCGTTAGATCAGGTTAGATCAACTGTTTTTTCCGTTAGATCTACCACGCAGGAGGCGGGAATTCACAATCCTATTTTGTGTGCGGGGGATGGGTACACATACGGTCTGGCCCCCCCTCAACTGAAATTTGGATTTTTTTTAATGGATCTTGGTAGATATTCGTTAGATCAGGTTAGATCAACAGTTTTTTTCGTTAGATCTACCACGCAGGAGGCGGAATTCACAATCCTATTTTGTGTGCGGGGGATGGGTACACATACAGTCTGGCCCCCCCTCAACTGAAATTTGGATTTTTTTTAATGGATCTTGGTAGATATTCGTTAGATCAGGTTAGATCAACAGTTTTTTTCGTTAGATCTACCACGCAGGAGGCGGTATTCACAATCCTATTTTGTGTGCGGGTAAAGGGTATACATAGGGGCTGGCCCCCCCTCAACTGAAATTTGGATTTTTTTTAATGGATCTTGGTAGATATTCGTTAGATCAGGTTAGATCAACTGTTTTTTTCGTTAGATCTACCACGCAGGAGGCGGTATTCACAATCCTATTTTGTGTGCGGGGGATGGGTACACATACGGTCTGGCCCCCCCTCAACTGAAATTTGGATTTTTTTTAATGGATCTTGGTAGATATTCGTTAGATCAGGTTAGATCAACTGTTTTTTTCGTTAGATCTACCACGCAGGAGGCGGAATTCACAATCCTATTTTGTGTGCGGGTGATGGGTATACATAGGGGCTGGCCCCCCCTCAACTGAAATTTGGATTTTTTTTAATGGATCTTGGTAGATATTCGTTAGATCAGGTTAGATCAACAGCTTTTTTCGTTAGATCTACCACGCAGGAGGCGGTATTCACAATCCTATTTTGTGTGCGGGGGATGGGTACACATACAGTCTGGCCCCCCCTCAACTGAAATTTGGATTTTTTTTAATGGATCTTGGTAGATATCCGTTAGATCAGGTTAGATCTACAGTTTTTTTCGTTAGATCTACCACGCAGGAGGCGGTATTCACAATCCTATTTGGTGTGCGGGGGATGGGTACACATACGGTCTGGCCCCCCCTCAACTGAAATTTGGATTTTTTTTTATGGATCTTGGTAGATATTCGTTAGATCAGGTTAGATCAACAGTTTTTTTCGTTAGATCTACCACGCAGGAGGCGGTATTCACAATCCTATTTTGTGTGCGGGGGATGGGTACACATACGGTCTGGCCCCCCCTCAACTGAAATTTGGATTTTTTTTTAATGGATTTTGGTAGATATTCGTTAGATCCGGTTAGATCAACTGTTTTTTCGTTAGATCTATCTACTCACAATCTTCTTTTGATTTTACATATCCATGCCTGTTCATTTGCACATCAAGCCACAGGTGCATACCTCTCAACTGTCTCGATTAATGCAGTACAGTCACGATTTGGAGGCTCTGTCCCGCTGAGCTCTACCTCTGTTCCATGGAATTCGGGATTCAGAATCCTGCGGGTCCTGATCGTGTTCTCTGGTGCCTGGGTCACCAGAAAACGACTACTGGACATTCTCAGCATTGTACGCATGCGCAGTAACACTGCCAGCTTCAGTGACAGCACTAGCGCGCATGCGCGGTAACGCTGACACTCTGATCTTCACAGTTTAGGAAGAGTGATGGCAGCAATGCACATGCGCGCCAGCGTCCCAATTTGCCGAGATGTTGGGAGGTATGAGGTAATGTCATAAATAACAGACTCCGCAGACACATTTAAAACACATTTTTCTCCGATTTTAGGCATTTTCTTGCAGTTTGCCTAACACAATGTATAGATAACTTTCAATATTTTTTTATTCTCTGCATTCACAGTATGTGTACCCATCCCCCGCACACAAAATAGGATTGTGAATACCGCCTCCTGCGTGGTAGATCTAACGAAAAAAGCTGTTGATCTAACCTGATCTAACGAATATCTACCAAGATCCATTAAAAAAAATCCAAATTTTAGTTGAGGGGGGGCCAGCCCCTATGTATACCCATCACCCGCACATAAAATAGGATTGTGAATACCGCCTCCTGCGTGGTAGATCTAACGAAAAAAACAGTTGATCTAACCTGATCTAACGAATATCTACCAAGAACCATAAAAAAAAATCCAAATTTCAGTTGAGGGGGGGCCAGACTGTATGTGTACCCATCCCCCGCACACAAAATAGGATTGTGAATACCGCCTCCTGCGTGGTAGATCTAACGAAAAAAGCTGTTGATCTAACCTGATCTAACGAATATCTACCAAGATCCATAAAAAAAAATCCAAATTTCAGTTGAGGGGGGGCCAGACTGTATGTGTACCCATCCCCCGCACACAAAATAGGATTGTGAATACCGCCTCCTGCGTGGTAGATCTAACGAAAAAAACAGTTGATCTAACCTGATCTAACGAATATCTACCAAGATCCATTAAAAAAAATCCAAATTTCAGTTGAGGGGGGGCCAGACCGTATGTGTACCCATCCCCCGCACACCAAATAGGATTGTGAATACCGCCTCCTGCGTGGTAGATCTAACGAAAAAAACTGTAGATCTAACCTGATCTAACGGATATCTACCAAGATCCATAAAAAAAATCCAAATTTCAGTTGAGGGGGGGCCAGACTGTATGTGTACCCATCCCCCGCACACAAAATAGGATTGTGAATACCGCCTCCTGCGTGGTAGATCTAACGAAAAAAGCTGTTGATCTAACCTGATCTAACGAATATCTACCAAGATCCATTAAAAAAAATCCAAATTTTCGTTGAGGGGGGGCCAGCCCCTATGTATACCCATCACCCGCACACAAAATAGGATTGTGAATACGCCTCCTGCGTGGTAGATCTAACGAAAAAAACAGTTGATCTAACCTGATCTAACGAATATCTACCAAGATCCATTAAAAAAAATCCAAATTTCAGTTGAGGGGGGGCCAGACCGTATGTATACCCATCCCCCGCACACAAAATAGGATTGTGAATACCGCCTCCTGCGTGGTAGATCTAACGAAAAAAACAGTTGATCTAACCTGATCTAACGAATATCTACCAAGATCCATTAAAAAAAATCCAAATTTCAGTTGAGGGGGGGCCAGACCGTATGTGTACCCATCCCCCGCACACAAAATAGGATTGTGAATTCCCGCCTCCTGCGTGGTAGATCTAACGGAAAAAACAGTTGATCTAACTTGATCTAACGAATATCTACCAAGATCCATTAAAAAAAATCCAAATTTCAGTTGAGGGGGGGCCAGACCGTATGTGTACCCATCCCCCGCACACCAAATAGGATTGTGAATACCGCCTCCTGCGTGGTAGAAATAACGAAAAAAACTGTAGATCTAACCTGATCTAACGGATATCTACCAAGATCCATAAAAAAAAATCCAAATTTCAGTTGAGGGGGGGCCAGACCGTATGTGTACCCATCCCCCGCACACAAAATAGGATTGTGAATACCGCCTCCTGCGTGGTAGATCTAATGAAAAAAACAGTTGATCTAACCTGATCTAACGAATAACTACCAAGATCCATTAAAAAAAATCCAAATTTCAGTTGAGGGGGGGCCAGCCCCTATGTATACCCTTTACCCGCACACAAAATAGGATTGTGAATACCGCCTCCTGTGTGATAGATCTAACGAAAAAAACTGTTGATCTAACCTGATCTAACGAATATCTACCAAGATCCATTAAAAAAAATCCAAATTTCAGTTGAGGGGGGGCCAGACTGTATGTGTACCCATCCCCCGCACACAAAATAGGATTGTGAATTCCGCCTCCTGCGTGGTAGATCTAACGAAAAAAACTGTTGATCTAACCTGATCTAACGAATATCTACCAAGATCCATTAAAAAAAATCCAAATTTCAGTTGAGGGGGGGCCAGCCCCCCCTCATTAAATATGCAATATCTCAGTAATTAGACTAGATCTAACAAAAATTTTGTCTGATCAAACCTGATCTAACGTAGAGCTATCATAATCAGTAACATTTTGTTGAAATTTTTGTTGAGGGGGGGCTGGCTACGGGTTAGCCCCCCCTGAAAAAGATTGTTAATATTGCCTATTTTAGAGTTGATCTAACGAAAAAAACAGTTGATCAAACCTGATCTAACAAAGATCTAACAAATGCCATGATCTTTTGTAAAAAAAATTAATATGGGGGGGCTAACCCGGGGGAGGTGAATGATCAGATGTAAAAGTTCCAAGTTAAAAAATGTGCACTTCCTAAATGTGGCATTTTACCTCCCAAACAACCTGACAAACCCATGCATGGGGGTTATGACTGTACTCGGGAGATGTTGCTGAACACATATTGGGGTGTTGTTTGAAGGTGTTGTATACCAGGAGCTGTAAATCCATACCTGAAGAGCAATTTTAGCGATAAAAACACAAAATAAATGACTAACACAAAGTTTGACAAAGACTGGTGGTAGAATTAGTGCATGGAAAGAGTTAAAATTCTAGCATTTGAAATACCTTGAGGTGTCTTTTTTTTTCAAAAATATATGATTTGATGGGGTAAATTGCATTGGCTGGCTTCAAAGATACCCGAAATGGCACATGGGGGGAAGAATTACCAGATTTGGAAAAAATGGTTTTGAAATAGCAAAACGCTACTTGTACTTAATGCTATATAACGTGCAGAAAAAAGCAAAAAAACATAAAAACATTGGGTATTTCTAAACTCAGGACAAATAGTAGAATATATTTAGTAGGTTTTTTCATTAGCTTTTTTGGATGAGTAAAATATTTTTTGGGTAAAAGTCAGAAAATGTGTTTTTTTTTTACATTTTCATCATATTTTATTATTTTTTTTATGGGAAATTAGATAATATGATCAAAACAATGGTATCTGAAGAAAGCCCTTCTTGTCCTGAAAAAAACAGCATATAATTTGTGTGGGTTCACTAAATGAGTGAGGAGAAAATTACATCTAAACACAAACACCGCAAAAGTGTTAAAACAGCCTCAGTCCCAATGGTACAAAAGGTAAAACACAGCCTGGTCATTAAGGGGTTAAAGCAGACTACTATTGACCAAGGCTGGTCTAATATACCTGCCATCTACCACTTTACCACACCTTTTGTCACAATATATATAAATATTAGTCCCTGCTGCCAATACATTTTATATTGAAAAAAATTAGACCCTACGCAAGCATTTCCTTGGGCTCCACGCCACGCTCCCTAGCATGCAATCACTCCATCTGCTCCTGCACCACAAAATAGGTATAGATTAAGTAAACAACACATAAAACAGCACTTGCATGTATAGATCAACTGAATAAGACATACAAACCTACATAACTACATACATAAATAATGTATGGAAACATCCTATAGCAGGGATAGATCAACACATTAACACACAAACCCAGCTTTGCGTGCATAGAGCAATTGAAATTCACATGTGAACTCTATGAAGGTATAGAATCAGACAAACAAATCCTGTATTTGCAGGTATTCAAAAATATTGTATGGAAACATAGCATTGCAGGTATAGATCAACTGGAAATCACATGTAAACTCAACACTGAAGGTATAGATAAAACTAGACTTGCGCATTCGTCTTCGGGCGAACATGAAAACGAGCACGAAGAGGCCGTTTTTTTGTTCGTGCCAAAAACACGCCGAAGAGAATACAGTGCCGGCAAAACGTAGGAGAAGACGAAGACTCACAACCACGAAGAAAAGTCTTCGCTTTTTGCCGCGCAGCCGCCAAAATTTCAAACAGGAGTGAGCTGATCTCGTCTGTCCAATCAGCTCACTCTTGTGACGTCACGCTAAGGGTCTCGTCCAATGCCTGTGCTGCTGTTTTTTGAATTCTGAAGGCGCCTTTATAAGACCAGAGCATGCCTGAGAGATCCATTCATTTTTCGCTGTGACTGCTTTGGCAACACTGCTGTGCTGCATCCGAGCGTTACAGAGAGAGATTGTTCTGTTCTGTGTGAGACTGGTAAGCCTTAGCCTGCCATTTCTCACAGTGTACTTCATCCTCACTTCAGTTCTACTTAATTAATATATTTAATAATAATAATTTGATTAATTTAATTTTTTTTTAATTTAATTTGTCATCAACTGTAGTGTAAGTGCTGTTGAGTTGACAGTGCACCCAGTGCCTCAGTGGCACTGGGGTGCCCTTGCCCTGGGCTGGCAGTAGTGCCTACTGCCTGTCCTGCTTAAATAAATTAAATAGAATTTATAAATAATAATTTAATAGAATCTATAATTTAATAGTACATTAGAATATTATATATATATATATATTTGTCAGTCATATATATATATACTATAGTATACTAGTGTAGAGTGTACTGTAGACATTCAAGACATCTACTAGTGTCTAATCTAAAATCAGTAATATTAATTAATATAATTAATAATTGAATACATTATAAAATTATATATTTGTCAGTTATAGTTAGTAATAGTATACTAGTGTAGAGTGTACTGTAGACATTCAAGACATCTACTAGTGTCTAATCTAAAATCAGTAATATCAATAATTCTATAATTCTTATCTTAATAGTTAATTAAATTAGCTATAAATAAAAGTAATAATATTAATTAATTACTACTAGCGTATAGTTCAGCTAATCTTATTAGTACTGGTGCTGCAGCTCTATAGTTTGTGCTTTGTTTTAGCAACAGCAAGAGACCAAGTCAATTTTTCTTAATTAATAATCTTTCATTTTATTTCATTTGTTTTGCTCACCTCAGTCCATCAGTGAAGTGAACTTGTTGGGCTAGTGAGTGCAGCCGCATAAGTGCTGTGTTTTTTTTTGATCAGCAAGCAGTGACGTTAACTGTTTTGCAAAGATTTTCTCATTTATTTTACATTTTATTTCAATTTTATTAAAAGTACCCTTAGTGTTTTGCTCACCTCAGTCCATCAGTGAAGTGAACTTGTTGGGCTAGTGAGTGCAGCCGCATAAGTGCTGTGTGTTTTTGTTCAGCAAGCAGTGAAGCTAACTGTTTTGCTGTGACATTTTATTTTATTTCTAATTTCTTTTCAAGAAAAATTGACTGTGTGACGACAACAACTGTACTAAGCAAAGCTTCAAGCTACTAGCTGTAGTACTAAAATAATTCTAATCTTCTTTAATCTTAATCTATAATATATTATAAATAATATATAACAATATAAATTCTAATTCATAATCTATAATATAAGTAATTCTAATTCTAAATTCTAATTCATAATCTATATTCTTCTATCTATAATACATAATATATAAGTAAATTATTTCTAATCTATTAATATTATATAACTTATATTATTAACAAACCCACTAAGCTAACCTCACTTTAGCTTAGTGGGTTTGAGAGCGTCTGCCTAGAGGTAGACTTATAGTAAGGAAATATAGCTTTAGGCTAGCATAGTAGTAGGCTAAGCTCTTAGGCCCGTGTAAATTCAAATTAAAAATAAAATACTGCTAGTTATATAAATAGTTAATCTTGAGTTAATAATTTAAATAACTTTAGCACTTTGGCAGATTGCACACAACAGCACAGTGCAGTAGTGCATAGTTTTACTTTTTAAGCAGTAGCACTGAAGAGAACTTCCTCTAAGTTTTTTGTCTTTAATTTGTTTTTCCTTTTTTTTATTTTTATTTTATTTTTATTTTTTTTTATAGTTTTTTAAACACTACACTACACTACACACACAACACAAAATTTGAAATGGATCCTCCTTTTGGGACTAAGGAGGGACAAGCTCCATCTACCACCACCACCAGCACCACCACCAGCACCACCACCAGTTCTAAGATGCAGCCTTTGCGTCAGTCTAGTCGGCCAAGTAGGCCAAGCTCTCGCTTATCATTTGGGGAAGCATTGCTTGAAGGATCATCAAGTAAAGGAAAGGCACCAAAAGCAGGCAGTAGTAGTGCAGCTAGGCCCACAAGCTCTATGGTTTTTTACGGAAAGCCTAAAGCACCAGAAGCACGTTCAAAGTTAAAGGGTAGCACAAGTAGTACCAGCCCAGTGACTAAAAAGAAGTGCCTTTTGCCCCAAGCAGCATCTTCCCCATCCACAAGCAGCATGCAAGGTACCAAGCAGAGCCAAATTAGCAGCAAGACTCAGAGGGGTCCCAAACCAAAGCGATCTCATTCCTTTGTAAGGAAAACCACCACCACCCCCACCTCTACCGCCTCTACCACCACTAGTGCTGCGCTTACTGTTCCCATTGGTACCGCCACGCCATGCCCTCCTAGTACCTCTAGCAAGCCACCAAGTCCTTACAAAATTTTTGTAAAGACAGTTAGAGTGAGGGCTACACATAGTGTAACTCCACCTAGCGAGGTAGCAGAGGAGCCTGAGAGGACAAGTGCAGAGTCTATTCTTCCTGCTCGCACTACTACTAGTCACGAGTCTCACGACGATATCAGTCTTAGCTCCAGCCTAGCAGGAATTCCATTCGATCTGGCTAATGAAGAACTAGACTATGAGCCAGAGGAAGTAGAGGAGATGAGTGGTCAGGAATCAGATTCCTCAGGGAGCAGTGTCCAAATGACTAGTGCACAATTTTCCCCTGAGCCTCCACCTTCTCCGCTACGATCATCACCATCACCGCCACCAGCAGCAGCAGCAAAACCTAGCAAATCTAAAGCTAAAGCAATTAGCAGTCCCACTATGGCCAGTACTGTACCACCAGTCCCACCACCACTAGTTCTGCCTCTGTTCATCCACCCCGAGCAGTAGGAGCAGCACCCAAGGCACACTCCAAGGCTATGCACGCCCCAATTTGGGAGCACTTTGAAAATGTTGAAGAAGGGCCCTATGGAAAGTGCAAACATTGTGGGACGCTAATAAGCAGAGGGAAAGTGTCTGGCCATTTTACCAGTGCTAGCATGAAGCATCACCTCAGTACTCAACACAACGCTGTGCTATTGGGGAAAGATGCAGAAGTAAAACTTAGTGCAGGCAGCATAGCTGGTGGCCGTGGAAAAACCCCAACAGCTTCTTCTTCTCAACCAATAGCAGCAGCAGCAGCAGCTAGTGATGGCAGCCAGAGACCAAGGCAGGTTGGAGCACTGCATGTCCAGCCCACCCTGGAACAATTTGTGGCATTCCAATCCAAAAGGTCAATGCCCAAACAGCAGGCCAATAAAGTAACGCGACTGATTGGTCAGTTCATTGCTGTTGGAGGGGCATCCTTCTCTATGATCGAAGGGGAGCCTTTCAAACAATTGATGGCGGCTGTGGCTCCACAATATACAGTTCCGTCACGTTCCACTTTCAGCAGGAACATTGTCCCCTCATTGTATCGGTCCTGTGTTGCAGCAGTGAAAGAGGAGCTTTCCAAGGCTGCTGGTCAGTGTGTTCATTTCACTACAGATTTGTGGAGTGCACCTAGCGGCCAGCATGCCTTTCTTTCTTTGACAGCACACTGGTGGCAGCCCAGTGTGTCTAAGGAAGCTGCTGCAGCAGGCTACCGATCTTTCCTTCTCCATGCAGAAGTGATGGATGAAAAGCAGGCTTCCCAAAATATTCTGCATGCAATGAAGAAAATGTTTAGCCTTTGGGTGGGAGCAGAGGCGGGCACCAATGTTGAAGTTGGTTTTGTGGTAACTGACGGAGGTGCCAATATGGTGAAAGCGCTGCGAGATGGTCATATTGTTGGTGTGCGCTGTGCAGCCGACATCATCCATCTTGTAGTGAAGGCAGCAATGTCAGAAGGAACTAATGTGGCAGCAGTAGTTCTGTCCCGCTGCAGAAAGATCGCTTGGCACTTTCACCATAGTGTTAAGGCTAGCCAACATTTGAGGGAAGAGCAAGAGAGGTCAGGTCTTCCCGTACACTGCCTACGTCAGGATGTCAGTACATGGTGGAACTCCACGTTAGACATGCTGGAGAGGATTTTGGAGCATCAGAGGGCAATCCATAATATTGCCTCAGAGCACAATATTGGGATTACATCTCCATTGAATAGGGAGGATTGGACAGTGATCGCCCAGCTAGTGGCAGTCCTTAAACCATTCAGGGATGCCACAGCAAATTTAAGCTCAAACACTGCCAGTCTGGCCCAGGTAATCCCAGTGTTCTCCCATCTAGGCAGCAAGATGGATGTGTTCCTTGAAAACCGTGAGGCTGTTAAGAAGCTGAAGGATCTGCTAAAAGTACACCTTCGCAAACGAATGGAAGAGAGTCCCGAAATGATGCTAGCGTGCCTTTGCGATCCAAGAATTAAGGGAAAGCTAGCTTTAAAATGTAATGTTCTCAGTAGCTACTAGGAGCAATTGGTCAACAAGGTGCGTGACTGGCAGCGTAAAATGGGAATGCTGTCCGAGGAGGGAGAGGTGCAGGAGGAGGAAGAGATGATGTGGTCTGCTACTCCTAGCAGCAGAATCAGCAGCAGTGCCACAAGCATCACAACACAGCTGAGTGGAGCAGCTGCGTTTTGGGAAGAGGCACTTGGGAGTATAGTTGGACCATCTGACAGAGCTAGCAGCAGAAAGGAGAGTAGTGCTGCTGAAATGGTCAAACTTTACCTCTGTGAAGTTCCTTCTGCGCCTAATGTTGATCCTCTTAGCTACTGGGATGAAAAGAAGAGTGTGTGGCCTGCACTCTCATGGGTTGCGCAGCAGCTACTATCATGTCCGCCAACCACTGTTCAAAGTGAGCGCGTGTTTTCTATGACTGGAAACATACTGAGTCCACAGCGCTCACGCATGGCACCTCATCTGATGGAGCAGATTGCCTTTCTTAAATTCAATCTGCCCAAGTTGGGTTACCCAGCTCTTAGCTTGGAAAGTTCATTTTTTCTCTCTCTAATGTTTAAGGTAGTTTCTCCCCCTGGTTGCACATGTTTGTGGTGTGGCAACGTCTGCTACCTCCACCGGTGTAGCCAATTTACGCTAGGGCCTAGTGTCTAAGTTCTGTAAGTCTGCTCCCAAACGCCATGGACTGACAGACTTTCATGCTTTGCCCTGGGGTGAAACAGGTGAGCGGGTCGTCAATTGCCCACTCATTCACCTTTTTCCTTTTCCAACGCTGCTGCTGGTGGTGGTGCCAGCGTCTCTTCTCTGCCAGTTCGCTTCCTGGCTAGTGTCATGCCTTAAATGTCCCTAATGGAGAGGGTAGTTTCTCCCCCCTGGTTGCACTTGCTGCGGTGTGGCAATGCCTGCTACCTCCGCCAATGTAGCCAGCTTACGCTAGGGCCTTGTGTCTGAGGTCTGGAAGTCCGCTCCCAAACGCCAAGGACTGACAGTCTTTGGATGCTTTGCCCTGGGGTGAAACAGGTGAGCGGGTCGTCAATTGCCCACTCATTCGCCTTTTCCAATGCTGCTGCTGCTGGTGGTGGTGCCAGCGTCTCTTCTCTGCCAGTTCGCTTCCTGGCTAGTGTCATGCCTTAAATGTCCCTAATGGTAAGGGCAGTTTCTCCCCCCTGGTTGCACTTGCTGCGGTGTGGCAATGCCTGCTACCTCCGCCAGTGTAGCCAGCTTACGCTAGGGCCGTGTGTCTGAGTTCTGGAAGTCCTCTCCCAAACGCCAAGGACTGACAGTGTTTGGATGCTTTGCTCTGGGGTGGAACAGGTGAGTGGGTCGCCAATTGCCCACTCATTCGCCTTTCCCAATTCTGCTGCTGCTGCTGCTGGTGGTGCCAGTGTCTCTTCAATGCCAGTTCGCTTCCTGGCTAGTGTCATACCTCAAATGTCCCTAATGGTAAGGGCAGTTTCTCCCCCCTGGCTGCCTCTGTCTGCGGTGTGGCAACGCCTGCTACCTCCGCCGGTGTAGCTAGCTTACGCTAGGGCCTTGTGTCTGAGCTCTGGAAGTCTGCTGCCAAACGTCTAAGACTGACAGTGTTTGGGTGCTTTGCCCTGAGGTGAAACAGGTGAGCGGGTCGCCAATTGCCCACTCATTCGCCTTTCCCAATGCTGCTGCTGCTGCTGGTGGTGCCAGCGTCTCTTCAATGCCAGTTCGCTTCCTGGCTAGTGTCATGCCTCAAATGTCCCTAATGGTAAGGGCAGTTTCTCCCCCCTGGCTGCCTCTGTCTGCGGTGTGGCAACGCCTGCTACCTCCGCCGGAGTAGCCAGCTTACGCTAGGGCCTTGTGTCTGAGCTCTGGAAGTCCGCTGCCAAACGTCTAGGACTGACAGTGTTTGGATGCTTTGCTCTGGGGTGAAACAGGTGAGTGGGTCGCCAATTGCCCACTCATTAGCCTTTCCCATTTTTCAATGCTGCTGGTGGTGGTGGTGGTGCCAGCGTCTCTTCTGTGCCAGTTCGCTTCCTGGCTAGAGTCATGCCCAAAATGTCCCTAATGGTAAGGGCAGTTTCTCCCCCCTGGCTGCGTCTGTTTGCGGTGTGGCAACGCCTGCTACCTCCGCCGGAGTGGCCAGCTTACGCTAGGGCCTAGTGTCTGAGCTCTGGAAGTCTGCTGCCAAACGTCTAAGAATGACAGTGTTTGGGTGCTTTGCCCTGGGGTGAAACAGGTGAGTGGGTCGCCAATTGCCCACTCATTCGCCTTTCCCATTTTTCAATGCTGCTGGTGGTGGTGGTGGTGGTGCCAGCATCTCTTCTCTGCCAGTTCGCTTCCTGGCTACAGTCATGCCCAAAATGTCCCTAATGGTAAGGGCAGTTTCTCCCCCCTGGCTGCGTCTGTTTGCGGTGTGGCAACGCCTGCTGCCTCCGCCGGAGTGGCCAGCTTACGCTAGGGCCTAGTGTCTGAGCTCTGGAAGTCTGCTGCCAAACGTCTAAGACTGACAGTGTTTGGGTGCTTTGCCCTGGGGTGAAACAGGTGAGTGGGTCGCCTATTGCCCACTCATTCGCCTTTCCCATTTTTCAATGCTACTGGTGGTGGTGGTGGTGGTGCCAGCATCTCTTCTCCGCCAGTTCGCTTCCTGGCTAGAGTCATGCCCAAAATGTCCCTAATGGTAAGGGCAGTTTCTCCCCCCTGGCTGCGTCTTTTTGCGGTGTGGCAACGCCTGCTGCCTCCGCCGGAGTGGCCAGCTTACGCTAGGGCCTAGTGTCTGAGCTCTGGAAGTCTGCTGCCAAACGTCTAAGACTGACAGTGTTTGGGTGCTTTGCCCTGGGGTAAAACAGGTGAGTGGGTCGCCAATAACCCACTCATTCGCGTTTCCCATTTTTCAATGCTGCTGGTGGTGGTGGTGCCAGCGTCTCTTCTGTGCCAGTTCGCTTCCTGGCTAGAGTCATGCCCAAAATGTCCCTAATGGTAAGGGCAGTTTCTCCCCCCTGGCTGCGTCTGTTCGCGGTGTGGCAACGCCTGCTACCTCCGCCGGAGTGGCCAGCTTACGCTAGGGCCTAGTGTCTGAGCTCTGGAAGTCTGCTGCCAAACGTCTAAGACTGACAGTGTTTGGGTGCTTTGCCCTGGGGTGAAACAGGTGAGTGGGTCGCCAATTGCCCACTCATTTGCCTTTCCCATTTTTCAATGCTGCTGGTGGTGGTGGTGCCAGCATCTCTTCTCTGCCAGTTCGCTTCCTGGCTAGAGTCATGCCCAAAATGTCCCTAATGGTAAGGGCAGTTTCTCCCCCCTGGCTGCGTCTTTTTGCGGTGTGGCAATGCCTGCTGCCTCCGCCGGAGTGGCCAGCTTATGCTAGGGCCTAGTGTCTGAGCTCTGGAAGTCTGCTGCCAAACGTCTAAGACTGACAGTGTTTGGGTGCTTTGCCCTGGGGTGAAACAGGTGAGTGGGTCGCCAATTACCCACTCATTCGCCTTTTCCATTTCCATTTCATTATTTTCCTTCTGATACACAACCAACCAACCAAACATAACACACACAATAACACAAATAACACAGTGACATAACACATAACACACATAACACATATAACACAGTGACAACACACATAACACATACACGTACAATGCACAAATCACAAGGACCTTTCCTCTTGTTATTTGTCCTGGCCTTCACTTCTACACTCACTAGCATTAACGCTATAACACTTCATACTATAACATTTTTCCATCCACATACCTGCCAACAGACCCAACTTTTTCAGGGACAGTCCTGCTTTTTTCCAGTCCTGTCCCATCTAATTTAGCTAAACTAGGTATGCAAATACACATTGGTAGTTATAGCTCGGTAGGTAGCACTAGTATAAACATTAAATAAATATAATAAAGTACTAAATAATAAATCTAACCTTAAAATACATTTAAATAAACCCCTAATTTTTTTTTAAAAAACCCATTAAAATTAAAATTAAATTATTATTTAGACATAATACATCTTTAACCAAACCAGTGCACTGCTACTAATCTTAAACATAAGATTAACCCTACATTAACCCTAAACTATTTTTTAGTTCTTGTCCAACATTTTTCCATCCGCATACCTGCCAACACACCCAAGATTTTGGTGGACAGTCCTGCTTTTTTCCAGTCCTGTCCAGTAAAAGTTGGGTTGTTGCAAAGTATGCCATTGTAAATAGGTAGCAAATGTTAGGCATGTATTACAAGTGGTCCAAAATCAATTTAAAAATGTAAAATAATCCCTATTCTTTTATTAAACATCTATGGATGTGTGATTGTGTATGATAAAAACGGAGGCCAAGTTCCTTGGAGCATTTGTCTCTAGGTCATTTTGTGTACAGTACACCTCAGTACGTGTGTGCAACTCTATTGGTCGTTTCGGCAGGGGGTTGGCCTGCCATCAACGAATGAAGTGCGTTCTGCAATTTACTCGTTGATGCCAGACCAGCCCCCTGCCGAAACGACCAATAGAGTTGCACACACGTACCTTCACGGCAGCTGCTGCTGCTCCGATGTGTTGTTAACCCCGTATTAACCCCTGCTAGGCAACCGGGAGGGAAACGAAGATTAAACGAGCACGAAGAATGTCCGCGAATATTCGCCCGAAGAGAACACAGGAACGGGCGAATATTCGCGGAATACGAAGATTTTTTTTCCCCGAAGACGAGCACGAAGTCTAGATAAAACCCCCTTATTTAGAGGCATAGATCACAGGTTGTACACCCCACAGCCAGCCCTGGCGTCCACACTGCCCACATAGAACCTGACCAGCACCCAAATTACACACATAAGACTTGCCATCTTTGTCCTTAAACAGCCCAGCATGAGTCAACTTTGTCCCCAAACACTCCATCCTATGCCATATTTGTCCCATAAACACCCTGCTTGTGCCATCTTTGTCTTTCTTCAAATCAAATATACATCTCTGATACACACAAACACTTACAGTCACTCAGTAATTCACACTTTCATTCACATAATCATTTATTCTCTCCCTCATTCAGACAATTCATCCACACACTAATTAATACTCTCCCTCATAAAGACAATTCATCCACACATTAATTCATACTCCCTCATTCAGACAATTCATCCACACATTAATTCATTCATTTTCTCCCTCATTCACTCAATTTATCGACACACTAATTAATTTATTCTCTCACTCAATCTCACTCTTTATTTATTTCAATATTCTTACTACCCCCTTTCTCACTATATACCCCCTCTCCCCCTTTCTCACTATCTACCCCCTCTCTGCCCCTTTCTCACTATCTACCCCCTCCCCTCCTTTCTCACCATCTACCCCCTCCCTCCCTTCTCATAATCTAGCCCCCTCTCCCTCCCTTCTCATAATCTACCCCCTCTCATTATCTACCCCCTCTCCCTCCAACCCTATTATCTACCCTTTCCTCCTTTGTAGTTCACTTACCTCCCAGAAGTCCTGCAGTGAGACCGCAAGGCCTCTGTCTCCCTGCTCTGCCACGGTGCGTGCTGCTTCACTGCTGAGCGCCGGAATATGACATCATATTTCGGCGCTCAGCATGACATGCTGGCACCGAAACCGAGCTAGAGGTCTCGCGGAGGAGACTAAGGGACACTGAGCATTTGATGAAAACTTCATGGGCGAAAAACCACTCGGTGCCCCTCTCTCGCGTCAACAAAAAAAAAAGACGGCGCTTCAATTCCGGGACATGTGGTCACCCTAGTGGGTACACTAAATGAGTGAGGAGATCTAGTCAAATCCAAACACAAACGTGATGAACAGAGGCACACATGCACATAAGTATTTGTGTTTGTATGGGATGATTTTATAATTTCTAAATTGTACTCTTTGCACTGTTTTGCCTTTTATACATAGGTCTAAATATAATTTATTACGTTTATTCAATTTTGATGTGCATTTTAACAAAAGCATAGAGTTTCTGCCATTTTTAATCCATTATTAAGTGAGAACTTATTCTAAAAGCACTCCCACCAATATCTTTCCCCCTTTTCTTTTTGTTGTGTTGAAAAACCATCTGATGTTTTAGTGGCTGCTCCTATACAGTGGCAAGAAAAAGTGGATCTTTTGGAACTACCAGCATTTGTATATAGGGAGCATCATGATTTAGGGCTACTTTGCTGCATCAGGGCCTAGACAGCTTGCCATCATCATAACTGGGAACTTCTGGGCTCCGGCTAACCGGAGCCTTCCCTTGCAGGACGTGGACAGGACTGCACACTGACGTCGGTGGGCGGTCACACTGACATTAACGGCACCGGGAAACACTCCCATTTAAAGAAAAAATAGGCAGGGAGTGGGATGTGTCAAGAACCCGCTCCTGCGACCCGGAGAACCGGAGTGGCGGTGCTCAAACCCGGAGAGTTCCCAGGTATGGCCATTATCGAGGGGACAATTAATTCCTAAGTTTATCAAGATACAAGATAATGTCAGGGTGCCTGTCTGCCAGCTGAAGCTCAGTAGTCGTTCTTTAATGCAGCAAAAACGACAACCCTAAACATCAAAGTAACTCTATCAAAAGGCTTAAGAAAAGAAAATCTACCTTTTGAAGGGACCCCGTCAGAACCCAGACCTTAAACCAGGGCTTGACAAATTTGTTGTGAATCTAGGCGCTA
Organism: Spea bombifrons; assembly: GCF_027358695.1. Taxonomy (NCBI): domain Eukaryota; kingdom Metazoa; phylum Chordata; class Amphibia; order Anura; family Pelobatidae; genus Spea; species Spea bombifrons. The sequence continues at coordinate 20,187,704 of NC_071096.1, read as the reverse complement.
GCTAAAAAAGTTAGGAGCCAGGATTTTTTTAAAACTAACAGTTGGTCAGGAGCGATCTGATCATTATCAGCCCACTTACTAAACTCACAGCATTTGACCTGGAAGCACCCTGGACTTTCAGGTCAGTGCTGTTTTAAAAAAAAAAAAAAAAATTTGATACTTTTTTTTAACTCTTCCAATGCTGATGTTCCATTGGAGCACAGCATTGACTGATATTCAGTCCCCGCAATTGTGGCATTGAAGGGGTTAACGCTGCACTGTCGCTCTCATGACAGCAGGGGAGGGTTGGGGCTGGTCTCCACACTCATGTGGATACCAAAGAACCCTTTCCCCCTGTCCCTGCAGCTGGGACGTAATTGCTGGTCTATAGACCAGCCATTGCAGGGAGGAGTCATCAAAGGGCTTGTGGGGGCTCGTTTTTGCTGTTGCTAGTCTGCCTGGGCTTCCAGGCAGACCACCAGCAGCAGAGCCCCGTACAAAACAGGAATTAACCCCGAAAATGCTGCGATCGCGGCATTGAAGGGGTTAACGCTGCACTTTTGCTCTCATGGAGCGATCAGGCTTCAGGGAACACTCAACCCCCTTCCCTGAAGCTGTCTGTGGCAGCTGAAAACACAGTTGCTGATTTGCCAGCAATCGCGTTTTCAGCCTACAGAATCACTCCATGGGAGTTATCACAGGCGCGGGGGCGGACTCGGAGTGGCTGTGCTGGTCTTGCCAGACACCTGGGCAGACAGCAGCAGCAGCAGCGCCCCCGAGATCACCACGATTGTGGCGACGTGGGGCATTTTTGGGGGTATGTAGCAGGCTGACAAACACCTAGGCGCCAGGACAAAATTCTCAGTCGCCATGGTGACCTGGCGCCTGGGATTTGTCGAGACCTGCCTTAACCCATTAGATTTGCTGTGGAATGACCTCAAGAGAGCCGTTCACAGGAGACATTCTAGGAATATGGCTGAGTTTAAGTAGTTCTGTAAGAAAGAATGGTCCAAAAATCCTCCTGAACATTGGGAAGAACTTATTTGAGGTTATTGTTGCCAAGGGAGGTTTGAGCCGTTATGAAATCCAAGGGTTCTCTTACTTTTTCCATCAACACTGTGAGTGTTTAATGGGTGTGTTAAATAAAGACATGAAAGGTTAAGATTGTGTGTTATCAGCTTAACCACAATGTCTTTGTGTATACCTGTGACTTAGATCACATTTTATGAACAATTAACGCACAAAACTAGGTAATTCCAAAGGGTTCACTTAATTTTTCTTGCCGCTGTAATTGTAACCTACTCAAGAGAAGTCTTTATTTTTTTCCTAACACCTAAAAATGACCAGAATAAAAGTGTCCTGGTCTTTCAAATGGAAAAATGTTTCTACACTCCAGGCATTCAAGGTTGTCGTCTACATGTTCCAGAGGTACCTAATGGTCTAATATTTTTGGAAATGTGTATTCTTAAAACTATATGATGTTCCTAAATAAAAGTTATGGTATGTAATCGTCAAACGTGGCATACATCGGCTCCAGCGGCAGATCGGCTGCTGCAGCAGCGTGTTGCCACCAGCTGGACAGGATTGGGTCGCAAGCTGCACGAGCATAAAAACACAACATTTGGCCTCTCATATGTATTCCTCCAAACTTCTGCTGATTCGCTGGGGCAGCGCTTCTGTGCATGCGCACAATTCTGTGCATGCGCAGTAGGCATTCTCTGGTGTCCTAGGCATTGGAGGATGAAATCAGGACAGCATCTCAGCTATTGCAGTATACCTTTAATAACACATTTCTAAAATGATCGTCTAGTGAAAAAATTATTATGCTTTTATGTAATGTAAAAAATATGTTTAAAATATATAACTAATTCAACAAAGTCTTCAGATCCTCGTTATGTAAATAGAGCCATGATAAGATTTTGTTGCGTTTGTGTGTCCTTTTAATAATCAGTTTTTTCATGTGGAGGAAAGTATGCATCGAACGTCTTTTACAGCCGTAGCACCTATTTCAATCTTCAACTAACATTATTTTTCTGTACTATGTTTTATAAAGGCGAATACCTACATAGCTACCGTGTTTCAGCATTTATATGCAACATAAGAAAAAAGCCCAGGCTGGCAGAACCGCTGTAGGCCGCGGAGGTCTTGAAAATGTAATGATAGAGACGAGCTTCCTTTTCTACAGAGCGTCCTGTTTGCGCCCTCCCCCCACCGCCCGAAAAGTTGTTGGTACCTCCCAGCAACAAGGGAAAAGATTTGTTATTGTAAGGTGGTGAGCAACGGAAACGTGACGCCTTAGAGCGTCCCTAACATTTCCAGAGAGTACACGGGCTCGGAAACGTTGACGTGAATTACGGTGGCGGAGCTAATTTTTTATTTCGCTAGCACTACTTCTTATAGTAAAATATTGTAGATTGTTAAATGTCGTTACTAATTGTACAACGGTCCAAGTACACGTCCTCGTACATGCTACTCTTATCTATAGTGAGTTATATATCCGTTCTGCATCGCCTATAAGAACTTATTTTGGTTCATTACAATTGTTACAGTTTTTTTTTTGCATTGGATATAACGATATTTCTCCAACTTGTTGGGCTGCGTTGGAAGTGTATGTATGTATTTGAAAGGGAAGCTTATTTAACCTCTTAAAGACCAGGCTTATTTTTTCTTTTTGTACCCTTTGGTACCGAGGCTGGTTTAACACTTTTGTGGTGCTTGTGTTCAGCTATAATTTTCTCCTTACCCATTTAGTGTACACACACACACACACACACACATATATATATATATATATATATATATATATATTGTTTTTTCAGGACAAGCAGGGCTTTCTTCAGATACCATTATTTTGATCATATCATCTTATTTACTATAAAAAAAATAAAGCATGGTGAAAAAATCTTTTTCTCACCTACAAAAGGAAGTAGAAAAACTAGCTAAATAGATTCTGCTATTTGAGTTAAGAAATACCCAATGTTTTTAGGGTTTTTTTGCTTTTTTTGTAAGGTATAAGGCAATAAGTACAAGTAGCGTTTTATGATTTCCAAACCTTTTTTCCAAATCTGGTCATTCTGCCTCTATCTCCTCTTTGGAACATCTTTGAAGCCGGCTTCTTCAATTTACCCCATCAAACCATATATTTTTGAAAACTAGACACCCTAAGGTATTTCAAATGCTGGTATTTTAACCCTTTTATGCATGAGATTCTACCACCTGCCTTTGCCAAAGTTTAATTTTGTGTTTTTTTCACACAACCTGTACTTCAGAAATGAATTCATAGCTCCTGGTATGCGTCACTATCAAACACCCCAATATGTGTTCAGCAGCATCTCCCGAGTGCAGTGATACCCCACATGCATGGGTTTGTGGGATTGTTTGAGATTTTAAATGCCACATTTGGGAAGTGCGCTTGTTTTTTCTCCATTTTGGTCAGTCTGTGCCTATGCCCTATCTTTGAGCCCGGCCACTCCAATTTACCCCATCAAACCATTCATTTTTTATTAAATTAGATACCCCTTGGGTATTTGAAATGCTTTTGTTTTAACTCTTTCTATGTAGAGATTTCTGAGAAGATAAAGCGCAAATTTTAGCACTCGCTCAAAATAATAAACTTTATTTTATTTTATTCTTTTTTGGACTTTTTTTTTTTTTTACATTTTGCTGGTACTGGATGGTTCCTCTGGTGACATCACTGCATAATTATTTTTAAATGTTAGCGCATTTTATTTCTTTTCAACTTCATTGTTTTTTTAAAGGGCGCCGCCATCATGCGAGTGGCGGTTGTGACGCGTCCTGGGGTGGGTGTTTGGTGTCGCTGAATGCCTTGTGCCATTTAGGAGGTGATCGTTGATCGCCTCCTAAACTCTTTTAAAACGGGCGTCCGCCACCATTCAGTGTATGGCGGATGTTGACACCCCCCGGGGAGGGGCCAGGCATGGTCAAAGGTCGTTAACTGACCGTTTTTGCATGACGGCCCTGAAACGTCAAAGGTTGTTAAGGGGTTAATTGATAAAGGCTAGGGCTGCAACAACTAATCGATAAGGAAAATCGTTGCCAACGAATTTTATTATGGGTTAGTTGAATCGATTTTATCGAATATAAGATGAGGGTTTTTTCAGAGCAAATGCTCTGAAAAATACCCTTTGTTTTATAATCTGCCCTCAAATAGAGGTTGGATAATAACGCTAAGATCCAGATCCCCCGCAGCGCTGCAGGAGACCTGGACCTTCCTCTCAGACAGCCGGCGGGCGTCTGTGCAATGTGCGCAGACATCCGTCGTCAGTACTCCATGAAAGTGCCGGCCAGCAGCAGAGGTTTGTCCAAGCGCATTGCGCAGACCTCCACCAGCTGCCCCGACTAGACACTAAGGTAAGTCTTGGCATATAGGGGGTATAAGGCATATCTGGGGTATAAGGCATATCAGGGGGCACTATGGCATATGGGGGGGGGGTGTAAGGGGCATATCTGGGTTGGGAAGAGTGGCATATCTGGGTGTATAAGGAAAGGCATATCTGGGCAGGGCGGAGTGACATATCTGGGGGTATAAGGCATATCTGGGAGGCAGTGTGGCAATCCTGGGCTCAGATGTGCATAACTGGGGCAAGATTTTTTTCCTGCTGATTGTTTTTAACACCCAGTTTGTTCATTAACCCCTTTGAGACTGGCATTTGGGTACTGCGTACCCATTTAAATTTCCTAGATTCGTACATGTGATTCGCTTCAGAAGCGATTACGTGCACGGAACTGAGCGGGATTGGCTGCCACAGATAGTAGATAGTAGTCAGTAGCAGCCATCCCCTTGTATCATGAATGACGTACCCGGTACGTCCTGGTCTGCTGATGACACGTGACCAGGAAGTCCCAGATACGTCCCAGTCTTGAAGGGGTTAAATTATTTTAAATAAATGAAACATTTACATTATTTTTTTATCTGATTAATCGAAAAAATAATTTAGTTGCAGCCCTAGTAAAGACCATTTGAAAATTTAATAAATAATACTGATAACAGTGTCGCTGGTATTTCGAAACTTTCTGACACCCCCTCTACAGAATGTATAGTGAAATATTCTAAGTTCACAATAGCTGTTGTAACATTTTTGTGGTGCTCGTGTTTAGCTATAATTTCTTTCTCTCATCTAGTGTATGTACTACACAAAGTATTTTTTTTTTTCTTTTTTCAAGACAAGAAGAGAATTCTTTAGATACCATTATTTGGATCATATCATCCAATTTACTAAAAAAAAATCAAACATATGGTGAAAAATTAAAAGAAACTGCTAAATACAGTTTAATATTTATCCTTAGTTTATAAATACCCATTTTTCGTGTAAGTTATAGGGCAATAACTACAAGTAGTGTATTGCTGTTTTGAAACCATTAATGAGTCACCAGAATTAGGAATCTGCACTCACTCCCCACAGGAACTCAGGTGCTTAGCTGTGCCAGGAAGGGCCAGCTCCCCAGTAAATCAAAAATAGAAGAAGGCTCCAGGCACGCAGGGGTTCCATCAGACAGATTTATTGTAGGAAACAGACAACAACGTTTCGACCTCACGATGAGGTCTTTATCAAGTTGATAAAGACCTCATCGTGAGGTCGAAACGTTGTTGTCTGTTTCCTACAATAAATCTGTCTGATGGAACCCCTGCGTGCCTGGAGCCTTCTTCTATTTTTGAAACCATTAATGGTCATCCTGCCCCATCTTCTATTTGGGACATTTTGGAAAGAGGCTAATTATATGCCCCATTTAACCATATATTTTTGAAAATAGAACACCCCAGGGTATTTCAAATGCTGGTATTTTTACACTTAACATGCACTTATTCTATCACCAGCTTTTGTCAAAGATTGTAGTATTTTTGTTTCAGGTATGACTTTATAGCTCCTGGTATATGTCACTACCAAATGACGCCCTGATATGTCTTAACCAACATCTCCTGAGTACAGGGATGCCACCCATGCATAGGTTTGGTGGGTTGTTTGGTTGCTAAAAAGCCGCTACTGGGGCATGTTGAATTCAGTTTTTCAATTTGGAATTTTGACATATGGTCATCCTGAGCCCATGTACTATTTGGGGCATCTTTGGATGTGAGATATGGATCTCCAAAAAGTGATCACACGGGGCCTCAACATTTCTTCTGGGGTGTTGCCTAATGCCTCAATTTCAAGGCATTGCAGCAACATCGGCAGTGGATGAAAGTGATTGTTGATCGCTAAGAAAACTTGTTTAACCCCATGATGTACCATGTGCGTCGATTGCCATCAAGGGGTTTATATGTATTCTTTAAATAAAAAACACCTGGTAGAAGCTTTTCTGACAATAGTTGCCACTGATTGGTTGCTTCAGACTATGTGGGACATCAATGATCAAGTGGGGGATCTAAACTGCACAAAGAGCGGCAGCATAAAATAAGGTGTCTCGGTAGGTTTTGTTTTAGAAAAAACTAAGTGCCCCTATAAGTGCCTTGTGGCCTGACAAAATAAATCTTTGTAAACAGGTGAGAAAATTGGCAGCTAATTTGACCATTCTATTTCATTTTGTTACTCTGGAAGTTAATTTACCTGGTACTTCATATGGAGACATCCTGGTCAATTTCTAGTGGTCAAATTAAGTTGAAAAAATGGATTTTTTCCACCCTAGGCAAAACATAATTTTGCTGCCCCCCCCTGGCTCCACCCCCACAAGGTCATGCCACGCCGGTGCTCTGTCTCTCTCATCCTCACTCTCACTGACTTACCCTGCCACCTTCACAAAGGCTTTGTTCTGGCTGCTGGACCCACAGACATGCTTTCACTGCTGGGTCACGTAATGTTGCATCCTTGAGTAGGTAGGTCTTTTTTGTAAGAATTTAGGAGAGGCCTGGACCAGTCTGCTCCTGGTTATAGAAATCCAATGGCGGCTTTTACAGGGGAACCCCTTGATGTACAGGTGAACCCTACTGGTGATGGAATCAATTACATCACAGGAGTTCCCCTATACTAATACAGATCCCTGGGGCCATAAAAAACCCCAAAGTAAGTATCTAGTCACGTAGATTGCTCCCCTCTTATAACACATAAGTGGATGCTTTTTAAAAAAAGATGTCACTTTGTAAAATGTTCAAATTCTTTAGTACCACTTCAACCACTTTTTTTGTGATGAAGTGGTATGTTAATGGAAAAACAATCTTTTCTGTATCGGACTTCAACGTGGGCTTATGCTATAAAACCTGTGCTTTAAACCTTTATAAATGGGCTTTCTATATCCCCGAAGCCTAAAAGGATTATACATTACTTTCAATTCTATATCCCTCAGTTTATTTCCGAATTATTTCAGATCACTCTCAAAAATTGTGAAAAAAGGTAAGGAGGAAAGGGGGATGGAGTCCAGTTGTATAACAAGAAGTTACAAATGACAAGAGTACCCGACGCAGTCATGAACCATCAAGATTACAAGGGACAAAAGCTCGAACTAAACTCCACGCAGGGAAAAATTCCTCCAACACTTTATGAGTAGTTGTATCCGAGCTATAGTACTGATAATCCAGCAGTACTATTCCACCTTATTTGTCAGTCGGGTGAACTACTGCATTGATGTCTGCTTGCAACGTTTCAATAGCTTTCCATTCTGCTGCAGATAAATTAGATAGTACCCTTGCCTCACGTGGTTTCTGTATTAAAATGTGTTTGCTCCTCAAAGTTCTGTACAAAAGTCCTTTTAGATGCTTGGGTGAGGGGGATGCTATGGAGACCTTTCTTCATTAATTACAGTAAGATCAGTGCAGGGTAGTTTAGAGCAGTGGTTCTCAACCCGTGTATCCTCAGGACCCACATTTGTCTTTGGTCATTAAGTCGCGACCCAAAAATAATTTAATTTCTGAAACATTGTATTTTATTCCATAAAACAACTTGTGCAGTGTTCCACTTATATATATGCACTTTTTAAACAGTAAACAAACAGTAAACAAACAAACGGATACTTTGTTAGTGAAAATTAATTGTGCCATAATCACAGCGCTAGTGAAATGGAAGTGCCATTGAGGCAAAAACCCAATAAATAAATAGTCATTGAAACATATGAGGTAGAAACATGCCAGTAGAGGGCACCAACACTTTGGATCCCTTTAGTACCCACTTCTACCCATTAAACCATTCCAAATACCATCCCTCTCCATCTCTCTGCCATCACAGCTATCCCAGCACCTCTACACTAACCTTTATATGTGAAACCTGCCTGTATTTGCTCTGCTACTTCTGTCCCCCACATATTCCTCCCTATTCCTATCACTCGCAACCACCAAACTTAACCAACATGGTCAACCTAACCAATTTTATTCCTATCATCTCCAACCATAAACTCCCTCCAGTCCTTAACTGTTCCCTAACAAAGGCTCTCCTCCTCACTTATCACCTCTTCCTTTTCCCGTCTACAAGATTTCACGCGAGCTGCCCCATATGTCTGGAATCTAAAACCCACTTCTTCAGAGAAGCATTCCACCTTAACTGCTAGAACTTCCTTGTCATTGAGACAACCACCACACTACCTCTCACCCTTTCTCTGTGCCTTATACCCCCCACACTACCTCTCACCCTTTCTCTGTGCCTTATGTTTGTCACCCCATTCCCTCAAGATTGTAAGCTTGCGAGGAGGGCTCTCTCCACCTAATGTATCGATTTGTCTTAGTCTGTCAATTCTCGTCTTGTCATACCCTTTGAACTTATGTATTGTATAAAGCGCTGCGTAAATTGTTGGCGCTATATAAATAAAAGATAATAATAATAATAACTAATGGGAAAACTGGGGATGCTTTCTGCTGAGATGGTGCATAAGGGCTGCAGTGTTGGGGGGGAGAGGCTGTGGTGGTTAACTGGGGCTGTGATAGGGGTTGTGGTGGGGAGAAGGGGGTGGGGGTGAGGGGTTGTGGTGGGGGACAGTGGTTGTGTCTGGGTAACTGGGGCTGAGATGGTGCATAGGGGCTGTGGTTGGGAGTAGGGGACAGAGGCTGTGGTGGGGGGCAGTGACTGTGATGGATAGGGGCTGTGGTGGGGTAACTGGGGCTGTAGTGGGGGTAATAGAGGATTTGGTGGGGTAACAGGGGCTGTGTCCTAGTGGGGGACAGAGGCAATAGGGACAGCAGAGCAGATTATATTTATATAATATATATATATATATATATATATATATATATATATATATATATATACATAATTAGTACACTAAAAAATATATACCTACCTCAGAAAAGATGAGGGAGTGGAAAGGCTGTCCGCGGGCTACAGCAGGAAGAGGGGAAAACTTTATTCAGTTCCGACTAGGAGCAGACAGCGACCGGAAAGCAATCAAGCAACTTGCTTTGCGGTCGGGGAGTAATACTAAAGTACATGCCGGACCAGATGCTGCCTGATGGCCCTGACTGTTGCGGCCGCGGTCCTGACAGCCTGCGGCTCGTGGATTTCCTCTAGAATGTGTAAAGCAGCCCCAGTGTAAGGACTTACCGGCCTCTCTGGTCCCGTGCCGTGGCCAGTCCCGCGACGCTTCCTCCTCGGCCGGCTTACCGGGCAGCGAGTACCACCGCTACCCGGTCGGCGTCTTCACCGCGTGGCCGACCACGCAGCAAACCGGTAGCACATCTGTAACGTGTTCTTATAACCTCGGGTGACCTCCTTAATGCAGGACACACCTCCACCTGTCCCTATTTAAACCTGGACTTCCTCTTCTGGGTCACCCTTGGTTGGTGTATGTCACGGACAGGGCTATCGGCCGAGCCGTGACGTGGGAGTACGGGCGTAACAAGGGTCAAACGCCAACCAGACTTCCGGCGCGTTTGGTCACTTTCCCCGCAGGGCACCAAGCAACCACCACCAACCCCAACCAGTCACCCCAAAACTCCCAGTGTAAAACACGCTGCCACCACCAAGAACTTTAAAACCGGGCGTCTTAGGTTACCCAAAAACAATTAGACTGCGATAACTGAACAATCCCCAAACTGATATCTATATAGTTAACCGCTTAGTAACGTGACTTATATGTATACAAAAGGCTATCTCTAGGCTGAGTTCGATTAGAGAACAAAGACAGAACTGATTAAAAATGTTTAATCTGAGCATAAAATGGGTCACAGTGCTGTTATACAAAAATGCATGTAAAAAGAGACATAGACTAAAATAGTACAAGTACAAAACAGTATAAAATAAAAGGGATAAAACAGAGTATCATACCACACTTCCTTGGAACCTTGATGTTGTCTCTCTGATGGTAAAAACAGGCTCTCTTTCCATTACCAGTTGCCCACCTTTTTATCCCCCCCCAAGACCGCCCTTTTCCTGTTACCTGAGCAAGGGGATGGGAGTAGGGGGTTCAAAACTATGACCTTCTGAAGGCGGGGTTATATCTTCTCAACTTTGGTCTGGGATCACAAAATATGTAATATGACGCTGGCTGAGCTTGGCATAATTATGACACCAGGATCATCATAATTCTCTGGTCCTAGTGATCATTTTCATACCAAACTCCACACCTGTATCAGTTAGCACAAGGACACGTTCGCATAACACTTGTTATGGTCATGCCTGCATGGCGTGTTTGGTCTCCCTGAAACCAGCACATCACAGACATAAGGATGCAATGTACGATAGGGCCCAAAGGTTATGTACTCATCATATTTTGGACATTATACATTTAATAATTTTACCCTGTGTCTATTGATACCCTGTCTCCACACCCCAGGGAGATGTAGCCAGGATGTCTGGCCCTTCACTCTTCCACAGGAATCCCTTCCTGTCCCAGGTGACAATACCCAGCATGGGGTAATCAAGTTTTATTTTGGGTTCTGGCTCCAAAAGGAAAGGTGTGAACAAATGTTACTGGACTTAGCCTCAAATCCCTTAACCCATTCAGTGCCAAGCCCCAGTTACTCATGCCCTGGCATGACACCTCCCCCTTTAAGAGGGTGGCCCAGAGATTAAGGCACAAGCTTATCTCTGCGCCAACCTACTCTTTCCCTGGGTAACAGTTTCCGGCTTAGATAAAGTATTTCTTTGGGAAAACCCACCCTGCGGAGTATACTGAGCAAAGCATCAGCTACCTTATCTGCTCTGCTACAGGATAAGGCCATGGTCTCAGGGTACCCAGGGGCATAGTCCACCCCCTTAATAACAGATTGTTTCTTCATCCAGCTCGGTATAGCTACAAGCCCCAACAAATCTACTTGATGGGTAGCTAGGGTGTCCCGCCCTGGGTTCCCAAACCAAGTAGACCCTACGTAAGGGATAACAGAATGGTTACCAGTTTCAACCTCTCCCTTGTGTCCTGACTTCGTAGTCCCACAGGATACGGGCACAGGTGCACAAACGCCCTCTCTCTGTCCCCCACCCTCTACCGTTTTAAAGCCTTCCCCCTCCTCCTCAGAAATAGAGTCTGGCTTTTGGCATTTAGTGGAATCACTTTTTACAATAGGCCCGGTGTCCCTTTGGTTTGACATTGCTGGTTCAGGCACAGACAGGTATTCTTGCGCTGTCTGCCCCCTATTCTGGGAAGACTGCTGCCAGGTTACCACAGCTATGGTTGAAACATCTGTCACCCCACCTGTTCCACTCAAAGGAGGCATACATACAGGACCCAGCGAACCAGCTAATCCTGACACAGAGGAACACTCACTCACCCTCTGCCCTTCTCCACAGTCAGGTGGCCCCCTCACATCTTCACACAGCACCTCAAACATCCCTGGTACAGATTCGCTCTGCCCTCCCTCCCAGTGATGCGAAACCTTCAAATTCTCAAACGCCACCTCCAACATTCTGGGTTCTGGCACAGACAGACATTCACTCGTTCTCTGCCCTTCTGCACAGTCGGGTGGTCCTTTCACACTTTCACAAAGCACCTCAGACATTCCTGGTTCTGGCACAGATTCAATCTGCCTTCCCTCCCAGTGATGTGAAACCTCCACATTCTCACACGGTACCTCAGACACCCCTGGTTCTGGCACAGATTCACTCTGCCCTCCCTCCCAGTGATCACATTTCACAATGTCCCCTAAAGTTTCACACAGAACTTCAGGTGAAGCAGGGCTGTCAGTCAGCCCTTCTGGCTCGCAAGCAGTGTCCTCTGGAGCATAGTGACAGAGCATCCGGCCCAAATCATTCCCCAACAGAACATTAACAGGGATATCCTCAGAAACACCCACTTCCCGCAAACCTTTCCCCGCACCCCAATCCAGGTACACACGTGCCAGGGGCACAGCAGGGCGCACGCCCCCAATTCCTTTGATGGACATGGTTCTTCCAGGGATTATGTCCTCCGTATTCACCACTTCAGGGCGCACCAAGGTGAATGAAGCTCCAGAATCTCTTAGTCCCATGGTCACCCGGTCACCCACAGTTACACTCTGCAGGTTATCCTCCTTTCTCGCCACAGGCCCACCCACAAGCAAAACTGATGGTGCCCCTTCAGGGGCGCTCCCACCCCCACGAGCAGGTTGGGGTGGATTTCTAGTGGGGCAATTAAAGCTCAGATGCCCAATCTGGTTGCATTGACAACAACGGCGGGCATGTGACTCACCAGACATAGCCCTTACCCCATTGGCAGTTGGTGGTGAAGTCCTCACTGCTGATCTTGTGGACGATGATGGAACTGTAGCCCCTCTCCAGGTGGAAGTACCAGCTGACACAACTCCACGCCTAGATGCACGAATGTCGGCGTAGTCATCTGCCAGCTCTGCAGCATCCCTAGCTGTTTTCGGCTTTCTTTCTAAAATCCATTCTCGTACATCAGGGCTCCGGGTCTGTAAGAACTGTTCTAGGACCATTAAGTCATTAACAGCTTCATAGGTAGTAACTTGTACTCCAGTTACCCATTGCTTGTACGCGGTTTCCAATTGAGCAACAAATAGAATGCAGCTGGATGACGCACTCTGCTGCATGCACCTAAACTTTTTCCTATAAGCCTCAGGAGTAAGGTTAAAAGTTTTTTGCAAGGCAGATTTGATTGCCTCATAATCGTTATCAGTCTCTGAGGGAAGGGACACAAACACATCCAAGGCTTTTCCTTTCAGTTGTGGGGTTAGATATCTCCCCCACTGGTCTGAGGGTATTTGGTGCTGCCTGCACACTTTTTCAAAACTTTTTAGGAACACATCCAAATCAGTCCCTTCTTCCAGGGAGGGAAAATCATCCTTGCGGAGCCTACGTGTGCTGGGATCGGATGCATTACTGTTCAGAGAGGACTGAACAGTGGACTGCAGCTTGGCCATTTCTAGTTCATGTCTCCTTTGTGCCTCTCTTTCTGCCTGCCTTTCCGCAGCTTCTCTTTCTGCCATCCTTTCTTGTCTCTGCGCTTCTCTTTCTGCCAGCCTTTCTTGTCTCTCTGCTTCTCTTTCTGCAGCTTCTCTTTCTGCAGCTTCTCTAGCTGCCAATCTTTCCTGTTCTGCAGCCTGCTGTTGAATCATCACCTGCATGGCCTCCCGAGGATTTGAAGCTATTAGTTGCCGAAATAAATCCGTTGTGCAAATGTCCATAGCACTTTGAGGAGTACCACCACTAGGCATTCCAATGAGCACTCCCGCAGTAGTAGGGAGTTCTGTAACACTTTCGTTGTCCGTCTCTGGCTGGACAGCGTGCCTATCGGTCTCCATAAGGTCAGCAATAAGTTGTTCCTTGCTTTTGCCAAAAGTTTGTAAATCCCTTGCTTGGCACATCAATTCCAGGGCCTCTTTGGGTTGTTTGCGATAGGCCTCCATATTTAGATGGTATAGAGAAAGAAAAACAAGAGTAGGGAGGGGAAACTGTTTTGTACTTTGTATGTATTTTTAAATCAGCACTGAGCTCTGTCTTTGGAAATTACACAAAAAGGTATGCAATTTCTTCTAGTGCTTCAGGCAAATCCAGTCAGCACTAAAAACCTCTAAAAAAAAATATATATATATCTATCAATATATCTATCAATATATCTATCCCACCGCTATGCCACCAGTTTGTCACGGACAGGGCTATCGGCCGAGCCGTGACGTGGGAGTACGGGCGTAACAAGGGTCAAACGCCAACCAGACTTCCGGCGCGTTTGGTCACTTTCCCCGCAGGGCACCAAGCAACCACCACCAACCCCAACCAGTCACCCCAAAACTCCCAATGTAAAACACGCTGCCACCACCAAGAACTTTAAAACCGGGCGTCTTAGGTTACCCAAAAACAATTAGACTGCGATAACTACACAATCCCCAAACTGATATCTATATAGTTAACCGCTTAGTAACGTGACTTATATGTATACAAAAGGCTATCTCTAGGCTGAGTTCGATTAGAGAACAAAGACAGAACTGATTAAAAATGTTTAATCTGAGCATAAAATGGGTCACAGTGCTGTTATACAAAAATGCATGTAAAACGAGACATAGACTAAAATAGTACAAGTACAAAACAGTATAAAATAAAAGGGATAAAACAGAGTATCATACCACACTTCCTTGGAACCTTGATGTTGTCTCTCTGATGGTAAAAACAGGCTCTCTTTCCATTACCAGTTGCCCACCTTTTTATCCCCCCCCCAAGACCGCCCTTTTCCTGTTACCTGAGCAAGGGGATGGGAGTAGGGGGTTCAGAACTATGACCTTCTGAAGGCGGGGTTATATCTTCTCAACTTTGGTCTGGGATCACAAAATATGTAATATGACGCTGGCTGAGCTTGGCATAATTATGACACCAGGATCATCATAATTCTCTGGTCCTAGTGATCATTTTCATACCAAACTCCACACCTGTATCAGTTAGCACAAGGACACGTTCGCATAACACTTGTTATGGTCATGCCTGCATGGCGTGTTTGGTCTCCCTGAAACCAGCACATCACAGACATAAGGATGCAATGTACGATAGGGCCCAAAGGTTATGTACTCATCATATTTTGGACATTATACATTTAATAATTTTACCCTGTGTCTATTGATACCCTGTCTCCACACCCCAGGGAGATGTAGCCAGGATGTCTGGCCCTTCACTCTTCCACAGGAATCCCTTCCTGTCCCAGGTGACAATACCCAGCATGGGGTAATCAAGTTTTATTTTGGGTTCTGGCTCCAAAAGGAAAGGTGTGAACAAATGTTACTGGACTTAGCCTCAAATCCCTTAACCCATTCAGTGCCAAGCCCCAGTTACTCATGCCCTGGCATGACAGTGTATTTTGTGGTTTTCCTGTGCGACTTGCTGTGACTATTTCTTTGTTTGACCCGGCTTGCTGACTTTGCTCCTGTTTTCTGATTTGGCTCCTGTTCTCTGATTGTTGGTATTGACTCGGCTTGTTTGACTACTCTTCTGGATTTTATTCGGCTTCCTGCTTTACTGGTTACCAGACCTGATTCTCGGTTCCAGCTCTCCTGGCTACTCCTGGTTCCTGTTTGCCTGGCTCACTCCACCATCCGGGGTCCTCCTCATCCACTCGTTACACCCAGGAAAGTGAAATTTTCCGGGTATGCCTCCAGTCCGGCCCTGACCCTCCGCGACCCACTGAAGACAGGGTCGCGACCCATGAGTTGAGAACCACTGGTTTAGAGGAAAGAGAATGAGAAATAATATTTATTTTTATGCAAAATAAACAAAAATGAAAAATAAACAATACAGTAATGTCATTGACACTGTTTGACACTACATGTAAAAAGTATAACACCCCTTCACTACCACCAAAAGTATTAAAAATAATACCCTATATGGTACTATATAAGGGATGGATGTGGCCCTCTAGAACATTATAGGTGTGGTATGTCTGTAATCAGGGGATGTTGCAGAGCATAAATTGGGTCATTGTTCATCAGTGGAACCTAATATTTGACAGCAATTGCAAATGTATTTGTTTTTTTTACATTTTAATAAATTATTATTTTTGTGTGTCTCTGGTTTCAAACGAAAGGATGTATAATTGTGTGGGTACATCAAGCATGGAAATGGGGATCCTAATTGAACCCACATATGGTAAAATAGCTCTGGGACCTAAGGTAATAAAAACCACTGGGGCTGAAGGGGTTAAACCTGATGTAACATACCAAGTGGTGTATATATACTTGTAATGCAACAATGCATAACACCACTATAAGTTTTACATGCATTTCAGTCTAATATCCCTAACAACCCAGCTATAGCAAAATGCATATTTTAGTTGGTGAGGCTGCAATCCCTCGACATCAAGGCATTTAGCAACACAAAAAAATGTAGTGTCTGTTTTTTCAAAAATATATGGTTTTCTTATGGAAAATGAATGTCCCAAATAGGACAAGGACGCACACTGACCAGATGTCATTTTTTTTTTTTTTTAATGCGCACCTCTCAAATGTGGCCTTTAAGCCCTCCCAAAAACATATGCATAGGTGGTATCACTGTACTCAGGAGATGTTGCCAAACACATATTGGGGTGTTGTTTGATATTGTGTGTGAAAAAACAGACCAAAAACACTACCACAAACATTGACATAGGCTGGTGCATATATGGATAAGTATTGGTACACACCTCTTAAGAACTGAATTCAGGTGTTTCAATCAGACCCATTGCCACAGGTGTATAAAATAGTCATGCAAACTTAATTTACAAACATTTGTGGAAAAAAATGGGTTGTTCTGAAGAACAATTTAAGCGTGGTACTGTTACAGGATGGCACCTTTGCAATAAGTCAATTTGTGAAATTTCATTCCTGCCAGATATTCCATGGTCAACTGTAAGTGGTATTATTGGAAAGTGGAAGTGTTCAGCAGCAACTCAGCCAAGTGGAAGACCACATAAAGTCACAGAGTGGGGTCACCTAGTGCTGAGGTGCATAGTGTGTAAAAGTTGCCAACACTCTGCTAATTCCATAGCTGAAAACTTCCACTGGCATTAATATCAGAACAAAAACTGCATCGGGAGCTTCATGGAATGGGTTCCCACGACCGAGCAGCTGCATGCGAGCCTCACATCACTAAGTACAATGCCTGGTGTCGGATCGAGTGGTGTAAAGCACGCCACCACAGGCCTGGAGCGAAGGAAATGTTTTCTGTGGAGTGACGAATCACGCTTCTTTGGCAGTCTGATGGGTAAGTTTGGGTTTTCTGGATCCCGAGCCTGACTGCATTGTGTCAACTGTAAAGTTTTGTGGAGGAGGGATGGAGTTGTTTTTTAGGGGTTTGGAAGGGAAATCTTAATGCTTCAGCATACTAAGACATTTTGCACAATGCTATTCTTTCAAATTTTGGGGAGAACAGTTTGGGGAAGGCTCTGTACTATTCCAGCATGACTGTGCCCCATTGCACAAAGCAAGGTCCATGAAGACAAGGTTGAATGAGTTTGTGGAGAACTTCACTGGCCCGCACAGAGCCCTGACCACATGGAACACCTTTGCAATGACCCGGAACAGAGATTGAAAGCCTGGCCTTCTCGCCCAACATCAGTGCCTACTGGATGAATTGGCAAAAGTTCCCACATAAATGCTCCAAGATCTTATGGAAAGCCTTCCCAGAAGAGGGGAGGCTGTTATAGCTGCAAAGTGGGTATCAAATACATATTAAGGTCTCTGTATTTAGAATGCAATATAATTTTGGTCTTGTACATAATGTTTTTAATTAAATACATTTGAAGTGTTCCAAATGCCATGTCCTCTGCAAATGTTGTGTAAAACACTTTGCAAGTAAGGTGAGTTCTTATTTCTATGTACTGGCACATTAGCCCAGGGCCAGTCTAGCGATGATAGGGTGGCACTTTAAGGCCAGCTGTCATCTGATGATGTAAGTGTGGCCGATGGCTGGATATGATCGGCTGCACACTACGTTTTTTTTTTTTTTTACTTGTGTAGTGTGCAGCTGTGCATATCCAGGAGTGAGTGTGTCAGCTAAGAGGCAACTGGGCATTCTCCCAGTATGTCAAACGTCATTTTTTTTTTGCCATCTCTTTAATTTTCTGCCATGCATTTCTTTCTATTAGTAACCTAGGTACTGATAGAAGCAGGCATATTTCAATAAACCAATCACACAGAACCAATGGTGCTACTAACATCTCAGCAAAATACCCTTCATTTTTCAGAGGAAATTAACACAATACTGCCAAACGTCCATTGTTTATTTTCTTCTCTATCACACACCAAGGGGAGGAATAAGTTAAGGAAAACATAGGAACAATTTAATAGTGAGGAATAACTTAATCGCTGATAGGATTACGGGGGGTTGGGTTTTTGATCCATGTGTGCTGCCTTTCTTAAAATGTAAACACCATTACACATAGGGGTGGCCGCATCAGCCATTTTCTTCTAGGACACATGGAAGTGAGAAGTGTTTCCCTTCACTCTGTAAATTAAATAAGCGCCACATTTGTATACAGGTACAGCATCCACATACTGCATTTAGAAAAGACGTGACCTCAGGAGATGCGAAATTCGCTCTTCAGGGCTCTGGCAGCAGAGCAGTTAATCATGGATTTCGCTGCAGTACCTTGTGCTCTCAGAGGGCCCCTTCTCCATGGTAACAAACCGATCGCCCGGGAGCTCAGGGATTAAAGGTGGGCAGCTATAACCCCCCATACCTGACTGTACATCCACGTTCAGGAGATCGACCGTCGTATGGCTACACAAACGTACTAAGCATCAATAACAACAGTCATGCGGACACACTGTGTACAATATTCCTAGGAATGCATCTGCGCAGTTATATACTGGTTTATATAGGGTACGCGCTGCTGCTTTGTTATAGACTGGGAAAACTGGGCAGAACAGTTATAGGCGGATCACTGCTATATTGTACTGAGCAAACTATAGTTCGAAATGCTTGTAGACAAAGCATCCTATTAGCTGAATGCTGGTGTCCCCTAGAGGGGCCGGGTAACATTGGGTAAAGCGTGATATTTCATGACTACTGCTGATCTTACGGAGCACACGATTGGTCGACAACTGCCGTACAGAACACTGTAAATACCCCTCGGAGCAGCCTAGAATCTACTAGTGATGTAATCTAGATGCCTGCCCATAGGCAGAGCTAGAATGCGAACACGTATGTAAAAAACAAGGAGGCGGTATTGCTCGCCACATGTACGCACGCGGACACCGTACATTCAGACAGTCTGTAGGCCCCCGCTGACAATAATAAGACAACCCAGTAAGTTCTGTACGGCGCTAAGTGAAGAACCCGCCCCCTATGATGTTACAGACAACTCCTCCTCAGTCCTGTGCGGCGCTACAAAAGACCCCACCCCCTTTTGACGTAACGCCTATTTCGCCTCAAGTCCTGTGCGGCGCTTGGATGGAGGCGACTCCCCCATTTCGTGTCGTCACACCGACGCCCCGCCTTCCTGTGCGGTGCTGAGCGGCCGGCGGTAACTCGGGCCCTACGTTTGTCGTCTGCTTGAACTTGCCCTTAGGAGTGGAGAAAACGACGAGAGAGATGGAAGAAAAACGTGAGACGGCGGCCATGGAGCGTGGGAAAAGAATAGAAGACGAACCGAAAATAGCGGGTGGGCCCCATGCGGGCCCAGTCGGGGAAACGTCATCCAGGAGTGGTCAATCGGATCAGGAAACCTCGATGATGAGAATCAAGGAAGAGGCCGCAGGGGGTGAGTGGCGGAGCCTGTTGGGCAATAAAGACACCTAGTGGAAGAACTTGGTAACTGCAAGAATAGAATAAACCGCCTACTGTTTATAGCCGATATTGTCCGATGTTTAGGTGACTCGTGGGGGAGAGCAAAGCAGACGAGCTCCGGCTATTACAGTGAGGTGATCAGGGGCGGTCTGGTTTACAGTGTAGCTTTTTGGCTTCGCAAAATAGGCAGCTTCACCTTTGCTAAAGGCAAGCTGCGAGTTGTGATAGTCTTTAGCACTGGTGTCTTAGACACCATGTGGCCACACGTAGTTATTTATCTGTTTTTTTTCAGTCTCACAGTCTTTGAGGTAATAAAGGGAATATGAAGGTTTAGAAATAAGTGATACAGCGAATTACTGCGTTCCTGTAGCCATTTAATGCATCTGTTAGAATGAAATATAAAGTATATTCTTTTAAACTGGACAGCATAATGTATAGGTCACGACATCTGGAAGAGGGTTGCAGATGTGCAGGAATGGGGCCTCAGGTAGAGAGTAATAATTCAATAGCAATTGAGTCATTTTGTATTTCTGGGTAACATTCACATAGTAAAGGAATAGTGTTGCTCATTAAAATTAAGTTATGCAGCAGTTATGGGGGAAACAAAAACATCTGGCTCGAAGATGTTGACTGCTAACAGTTGTTTAGTGAGAACAGAAATCACAATTTTCTTTTTTCATTGTGATTATTTTTTATACAACACCATCAAATTCTGCAGCGTTGTACAATGGGTAAGGAGGACATAACAAGTAGTATATAACGTTATGATTTCACTTACAGAAACAAGGGGTAAGGAGACTCCTGCTCAAAGGAATTTACAACATATTTGTGTGAGATTGTAAAGTGTTATGATCGCCTGTGAATTGTAAAGGCACCAAAGTAATACCGGCTACCTGTAATAGATCGTAGGTGCTCGCTCTGAATAGATGTTTCAATGTCTACTAGTGTCAAGGAAGAGAGTACATCTACAGAATGCAGATTTGTAGGATAGATTTTAAGTGTATAATAATTGGGAGGAGAATTTCATGGCAGGGCTAATTTTAGTAGGACCTAAACCTGATTTTCTACCCCCATTTCTTTTTTTTTTTTGTGTTGCAAGCATTCTTTTTATGGCATTCCCCATTGTTATTGGTACATATGGCTCATATTCCTCTTCATAATCTTTATTTATTTATTTTTTTTATTTTTTTTCCCCCTCAATTTTCCTGTACATCATCTCAGTAGATGGAATATATGAAGATCCCACTGATTCACAATTTGGTGGGCTTTTCCCTGGATCACATATTGGCTGGGGATCACTTGACACTAGTGTAGAGGGATTAAGTCAATTAGGAGGAGCACCAGGACCTGATCATTGTGAAGAGCGGGCTTCCCGTCCAGGAAACAGTCGCATTCCTGGTAAAGATCATCGACGCTATTACCACAGCTACTGGAGGTTAGAATATTTGATGGACTTCAACCCTCGCTGTCATAGCATGATTTGCATGGTGTGTGGCAGCTCTCTAGCAACTTTGAAACTTAGCACTATTAAGCGACACATACGCCAGAAACATCCCTATTCTCTCAACTGGACACCGGGTGAAAAGGAAGTCATCATTGGCAGCTGGGATGCTCACCTTTGCGTAGATGCTCAGACGCTGACAGGGACAGGTGATGAGCTTGGATCAGGTAGGTGGAAAATGTGTGTGTATGCTTGTATATCACATCTGGTAGAGCTGTCATTGACTTCAACCTAGCTCAGCTCAATTCCTTAAGCGTGGCAGAGTTCTGGCAAAAGCCCTCCCCTCTATTAGTAGACATTCCTTATACTGTGGGGTCTTTAAATTGTGGTCACTTGGAAAGGGCAGTGTAATTGGACCTGTTAAAAGAGGCTTATAATATGTTACATACTTAATTTCTCTACAGTAAGGTGTAAAAGTTTGACAGATGTGGAAAGCAAGAATGCTTTCAAAAATAGACATGTTAATTTATTGCTATCTAACAAAATGCAAAGTGAGTGAACATAAGGAAAATCTAAATCAAATCAATATTTGGTGTGACCACCCTTTGCCTCCAAAACAGCATCAGTTCTTCTATGCTGCACAAAGTCAGCGATTTTTGTAGGCGTATAGTTGGGTGTATGGTTAACCGATTATGCTAAACAGGAGCTAATGATCAGCAACTAAATATTTAGGTTGAAACAATCATCAAACCCTTCGAGACCGGGATTTATCTGGTACGCCATGGTTACATGGTAGCTGCAGACCGGGACGTACCAGGTACGCCATCTCAAAAAAATGCCCCCATGTTGCCACGCTGCTGCTGTCTACCCAGGAGTCTGCGCAGACAGCACAGCCACCCAGAGCCCTTTGGCCCCGTTCCACGGTCCCTAGCATGCAATCACTCCCTCCGCTACAACACCAAAAAAAAAAAATTGCCACACTGAATGCAGATCAGGGGAAGACTGTGAGAGTCAGTAGTCTTCCCTCCTTCTGACTGCCGTGACATTGAGAGGTCCCGTTGTCCCCTCATTCACTACTATACCTCTATTTTACTTACTCCCTGTAGTTTGGGTATAGATCAAATAAACAACACGTGGAAACAGCATGTGCAACTGAATAAGACATAAAAACCCTGTATTTGCAGGTATACATAAATAATGTATGGAAACATAGCATTGCAGGTATAGATAAACAGAACATACAAACCCAGCATTGCAGGTATAGATCAACTGGAAATCACATGTAAACTCAGCATTGAGGGTATAGATCAAATAAACAACACATGGAAACAGCATTGCAGATATTGATTAACTGAATACGACATACAAATCCTGTATTTGCAGGTAAACATGAATAATGTAGGGAAACATTGCAGAGCATGGCCAAGCATATGCCATCTTTGTCCCACAAACACCCTGCTTATACCATCTTGGTACCCAATGCTTAAACACCCTGCTTATACCATCGTTGCCTTTTTGACAAATCAATTATACACCTATGATTCACACAATCATTTTATTCTTTCACACAAATTATTTACACATATTCATTAATGCACTCTCACAAATTCATTACTTCTCTCACTCATTCACACAATTCATCCACACATTTATTCAGTTATTCTCTCACTCATTCACACAATGCATCCACACATTAATCCATTCACACTCTCTCATTCTGACTCTATTTCAATATTCTTGCTAACCTCCTTTCTCCCTCCCTTCTCCCTATCTACCCCTTCTCCCTATCTACCCCTTCTCCCTATCTACCCCTTCTCCCTATCTACCCCTTCTCCCTATCTACCCCTTCTCCCTATCTACCCCTTCTCCCTATCTACCCCTTCCTCACTATCTACCCCTTCCTCACTATCTACCTTCTCCCCCGTTTGACGTTCACTTACCTTGTAGAAGTCCTGCGGTGGGATCGCGAGGCCTTTGTGTCCCTGCTCTTTTAGGGTTAATTTAGGGGCAGTTATGGTTAATGGGGTATTTAGGGTTAATTTAATGCTGAGGACTGAGGGTTAATTTAATAAATTTAATAAGGTTAACTTAAGGTGCAGTTAGAGGTTAAGGGGGGGCAAACTAAAGGGAATCTAAATCCTGGGGGCAGTGAAGATTAACCCCTTAACGTCAATCCACATGTACGGGGTTGCCGTGCAACGTGTTAACGGCAATGCCCGTACATGTACGGGCTGCTGTATGGCTAGGTTTCCACTTGGGCTTTTGTCCTGCGTTTTTTTTCTTGATGAAAAACGCCAAGAAAACTGCCACTGCATTTACCTGCGTTTTGGCGTTTTTTCTGGCGTTTTAGCCTTCCTGTGGAAATTGCTTTTTTTTACCTTAGGCAGTTTTTCCAGCCTTTACAAGTTAGAAGTTTCACCCAGCTAAAAGGGATTAGGATAAATGGCAAGTAGCTGCCCCTCCTGATGTCATTTACTTGGTAGAGTTCTACTTAAACGCCCCGGCGGACCCTTTTGTCTCTTTTCTGTGGTTTGTAAGGCATGCTTTATTCCTAATGTCTGCTCCTCTAGGAAGATTGGCCCCAAATGATGGTGCAAATTGTTTGCTGTTGCTTTTTGCACGCAGGATCCAGTTGGTTTGTTTGTAATGGCATGTTTGGTCCCATTGGTGTAAAATTCAATATAAACTTTGTTTTGTGTGAAACTGTTTGTTTCCAGCCTATTTCTCGTAGGACACACAGATACTGGGTCCATCCTCTGCATTGTAACTGTGGAAAAAAACGCCATAAAAAACGCCAAGGCAAAAAACCCACATGGCTTTTTCATGGTGTTTTTTCTCTCCCATTGACTTCTATTGGAGAAAAACGCCAAGATTTCCTTGCAAAAAACGCCAGAGTGTCAACATGCTGCGATTTTGAAAAACTGCCACAGAGCCCAAAAAGCAAAAAAACGCCAAAGAGGACTGAAAAAACGCCAAACAGAAAAACGCCAAGTGGATATGGCATTGTGCAATTTCCTATTGATTGGAATCGCTTCCTAAGCATAAACTGTGTTGCTGACATGCCTCAATAGCCCAATAGCCTTGTGATTGCTCCTAAGAGCAACCACAAGTGCCATCATGTAAATGACGTTGCCGTCATTCACAGGATGGCATTAACAATAGAAAATGGGTTCACAGTGGGTCTATCCAGACCCTCTTGAGAACTCTCGAGCTCCTCCTGCAGGATGAATGCAGGTACTGCATCCAACCATGCAAGGTCAATGGAGCCCAGCTCACTAATCAGAGTGATTAGTTAAAAAAAAACTTTTTTTTTAATAAGCAAGTCCTAAAATTCTTTCTTTACAAAAATTCCAGCATGGAAAGAGTTAAAATATTGCCATTACAAATGCCCATAGGGTGTCTCGTATTAAAAAATGCATGAGTTGATGGGGTAAATTGAATTGGCTGGGTTCAAAGTTTTCTTAAATATGGGGGCAGTAGGATCAGATGTCTAAATGGCATAAAAATACACCTCACAAAGGCGGCCTTTTACCTCCGAAATAACCGTACAAACCCATGCATGTGGGGTATCACTGTGCTCAGGAGATGTTGCTGAACACATATTGGGGGTGTTGCAGTGACCTATACCAGGAGCTGTAAATTTATACCTGGAGTACAACATGTGTGGGAAAAAAATAAAAACATTTTTTACTACCATAAAGTTAAAATACCAGCATTTGAAATACCTAGGGGCGTCTAGTTTTTAAAAATACATGGTTTGATGGGGTAAATTTCATTGGCCGGCTTCAGAGATACCCGCAGTAGCACATGGGGCAGAATGACCAGCTTTGGGGAAAAAAAGGGTTTTGAAATAGCAAAACGCTACTGATACTTATTGCCCCATAACCTGCCGAAAAAAGCAAAAAAACATTGGGTATTTCTAAACTCAGGACAAATAGTAGAATCTATTTAGCAGGTTTTTTCATTAGTTTTTGCAGATGAGTAAAAGTTTGTTTAAAAAGTTATTTTTTTTTTTTTTAACCAAAAAACCCATATTTTTTTTTATAGTAAATTAGATGATATGATAAAATTAATGGTATCTAAAGAAAGCCCTGTATGTGTGGGAGGATGAAACCACAGGTAAACCGCAACACTGAAAAATGTTAAAAGAGCCATTGTCCCACAATATACTACGAGTAAGAACCCCTATTGTCCTTAAGGGGTTAATCCTGTGTTTATTTATAAAAGTATTGTCAGTGTGCTGTGAACGAGTCTGTGAATCTATGAGGGCACTATGGCATATCTGGGGGGTATAAGGCATATCTGGGAAGACGGCATGCCATATTTGGGGGTTGTGACAGAAAGGCCGGTACAGTAGTGGATGGGCGGTATATACGCCCTACTTTGGCTAATTTTGTGTGTCCTTATGTGTAAAATTAAAGCCCCAGGGAAAGAGAAGTACAATAAAAAACTACAATATAGGAAGTGACTTGTAAATTGTGTAATGGGTCCCTGGGGTGGAGTATCCAGAAGAGCAGGGAGGGCTGGTGCTCCAACAGCTTTTAAAATCCAGACCAGGATTTACAGGTGACCAAGTATAGCTCACCTGGTCTAATCAGGAGGGTTTAAAAAGCCCAGCTTGGTTCAATTCACTCTCTTCTTATTGCCAGCCAGGAGAGCTGCTGGATTTATTTTGTTTGTTTGGCGTGTTTTGATTTGAAGAAAATAAAAATTTAAATTCTATCTGGATCTGGAATTGGCTTTTTACCCTAGAAGACAAGTGACTCTGGAAGATCTCTGACTAACTCCTTATGTTTCAAAGGACGTTCAGTTACGGGGTATAAGGCATATAGGGTATGTAAGGCATATGTGGGGAGGGTAGAGTGGCATATCTGGGGGTATAAGGCATATTTGGGGGCACAGTGGCATATCTGGAAGTATAAGGCATATAGGGTAAATATACGGCATATGTGGGGAGGGCAGTGTGGGAAGCCTGGGAGGGCAGTGTGGGAAGCCTGGGAGGGCAGTGTGGTGAGCCTGGGAGGGCAGTGTGGGAAGCCTGGGCTCAAATGTGCATAACTGTGGGGCAGGTTGGGAAATAAAAACAAGAAAATTATTTTTATCAAAGTTCTTTTATTCTGCTGTTTGTTTTTAACATCCTGTTCATTTATTTAAAATAATTTCATAAACAAACATTTACATTAATTTTTTTTATCCGATTAATCAGCCAACTAATCGATTATGAAAATAATCGTTAGTTGCAGCCCTAAAGTGGATGTGAAATGTTTTTTCTTTTTTTGTTAGATTAAATTTGGAAGGCGCCAGTGTAGAATTGCCTGCATGGGACAGACCAATAGGCCCTTAACTAGATTCCCTGAGTCGTCTAGTTTTAGGAAATATATAGTTTTAGGGGGTTAAAATGAAATATGGGACTTCTACCGTGTCTCAGATGAGATCTGGAACCAACAAACTGATCTGTCAAAATTCCATGTTTGAAAACTGAAATGCGCATGTTCCAATTTTGAACCCACAGTGCCAAAGAGACATGCCCTACCCATGTATATGGGGTAAACCTGTACTCTGGAGTGTTTGTAAATACAAATCATAAGTTGTTTCAGTCATTTTATGTACCCAGGAAAAAGAAATACTGTGTTCGGATAGAATGGGTTTGTAAAAAATGGGGAAAAAATGAAATTTTACTGCAATGTTTAGGACAGACTGGCACTACAATGGTTAAATAAAAAGTGTTAAAATGCCCCAAGTAAAATATTTTGGGATGTCATCTTCCAATATATACTTTTGTTGAGCAGTCTTTCTTTTTCTGTGGTGCGCAACTCCCAGGATACACATTTAAAAAAAAAAAAAAAAAAAAAAAATCTTGTTTAGAAACAGATGCGCGTCATTCATATTTAACCCTGTAAGTGCCAAAATATATGAAAATACCAGGCATATGCGGTGTTTCCAAAAACAGGACAAATACCTAAATACACTTTTGGAGTTTATTCCATTTGCACTGGTTTATATTAAGTTTTTATAGGTGAAACTGTGAAAATATTCCCCCCCCCTTAATTCCCCCCCACGTTTTTAGATATTTTTCATACTTAATGATGGGGTATATATATATATATATATATATATATATATATATATATATATATATATATATATATATATATATATATATATATTATTATTATTTCAAAAGAAAGCTCTACTTGTGCTGAAAGGTGAGGTTGTTAAAGACCATTTAATGTTAAGTCATACAACACTGCAAGACTGAGCACAGCAACGAGACACAAGGTAGTTATACTAAATCAACAAGGTCTCTCCTAAGAAGAAATTTCAAGGCAGACAGGTGTTTCCATATCGGTCCAAGCTCTTTTGAAGAAGCACAAAGAAACGGCAAGCTTGAGAACCATAGACGCAGTGGTCGGCCAAGGAAATTTATTGCAGTAGATGAAAGACGACGCATGCTTACTTCCCTTCGCCATTGGAAGATGTCCAACAGTGCCATCAAAACAGCATTGGCAGAAAATAGTGGGACCCTGTCTGGAAAAGTCTAGTCCGAAATTGCTTAATGGAAGACTTTCGGCTAAAAGGCCATACTTAGCATGTGAAAACAATACCTAGCGTCTCCACTATTCACTAAAGCACAGAAACTGGGGCACAGAAAAATGACAGCATGTGCTCTGGACTGATGAAGCAAAATTTGAAATATTTGGTTTAGCAGAAGGGTTTGTTCGCAGAATGGCTGGAGAGTGGTACAATAAGTGCTTGCAGGCAACAGTGATGCGTGACAGAGGTTCTTTTTAAGTCTGGTACTGCATTTCTGCAAACATAAATTGGGTCAGGATTAATGGTCTCAAAGCTGAGATGTACATGTATATATCCATTATGCAATACCAGTATCAGGGAGGCATCTAATTGACCCCCAAGCATATAGCCAAGGTCATTAAGAACTATCTTCACATAAAGAAGAAGTCCTGGGAGTGATGGTTATAACCCCCACAAAGCCCTGATCTCAACATCATAGTCCAGGGCTCGACAAATCCCAGGCGCGACAGAGAATTTTGTCCTGGCGCCTAGGTTTTGTCAGCCTCTTACATCCACAATTTTTTCTGGATGTAAGAGGCTGAGTCACCACACGGGGGCGCTGCTGCTGCTGTCTCCTGCTGCTGTCTGCACAGGAGTCTGGGCAGACAGCACAGCCACTCCGAGCCCGCCCCCGAGCCTGAGATCACTCCCACGGAGTGAGCCTGTAGGCTGAAAACGCAGTTGCTGCAAAACCAGCAATCGTGTTTTCAGCTGCCACAGGCAGCTTCAGGGAAGGGGGTTGTGTGTTGATTGGGTCCCCACACAAGTTTGGGGGCCTGACACAACACCCCCCAGCTGCCTGATCGCTCCATGAGAGCGACAGTGCAGCGTTAACCCCTTCAATGATCGCGGCATTTAGGGGTTAATTCCCGTTTTGTATGGGTGCTCTGCTGCTGGTGGTCTGCCTGGAAGCCCAGGCAGGCCAGCAACAGCAAAAACGAGCCTCCATAAGCCCTTTGATGACTTCTGTAGGCATGGAAGCCTACAGCAGTCATCAGAGACTCCCCCTGCAATAGCTGGTCTATAGACCAGCAATTGAGTCCCAGCTGCCAGAGGCAGCTTCAGGGACAGGGGGAGAGGGTTCTTTGGTCTCCACATGAGTGTGGAGAGCAGCCCCAACCCTCCCCTGCTGCCTGATCGCTCCCTGAGAGCAACAGTGCAGCGTTAACCCCTTCAATGCCACAATTGTGTATGACACATTCGTGGCATTGCAGGGGTTAACATTGGTCCCCACAAACTTGTGGGGACTAAATATCAGTCAATGCTGTGCTCCAATGGAACATCAGCATTGAAAGGGTTAAAAAAAAATAATTAAAAAAAAACAAAACAGCATGACCTGAAAGTCCAGGGTGCTTCCAGGTCAAACGCTGTGAGTTTAGTAAGCGGGCTGATGATGATCGGATCACTCCTGACCAACTGTTAGTTTAAAAAAATCCTGGCTCCTAACTTTTTTACTTGGCGCCTAGATTCACAACAAATTTGTCAAGCCCTGTCATAGTCTGTCTAGGATTACACGAAGAGAGAGAAGCAACTGAGGCTGCCTAAATCCACAGGAGAACTGTGGTTGGTTGTTTGAAACAACCTACGTGTTGAGTTCCGTTTTTATAATAATAAAAAAAAAAAAAAAAAAAAACCTGTGTGCAAATATACCTAAAATAATTGATGCTGTTATATTGATTTGATTTACACTTTTCTTCTGTTTGCTCACTTTGCATTTTGTTATATAACAAACTACTAATTGCTAACCACGAACGTGTCTATTTTTGAAAGGATTCTTACTTTACAATACTTTACAACTTTTTTGTACCAGCCTAAACATTTTGCACGCTGCTGTACATGTACAGGTAGTTTTTTTTTTTCTGTGTATAGTTTCTGCATTTGATGTTACATAGTTAGGCTGAAAAAGACATGCGTCCATCAAGTTCAGCCTTTCCCATATCTGTTTATTTCTTGCTGTTGATCCGAAATTTGCAACCCTGTGAGATCACTCAGTTTTGCTGTTTACATATTGTGTATATTAAAGCTGATTTGTCAATTTTCATAAATCCTACATTTTACAATTCCTTACACCAAATAACCATATCTAATGCTGTTTCCATCATTAAGGATCTACACCTTGTATGTATACCATGAAGAATGGAATGGTGACTCTCATTTTTCAAGTGCTATGTAATTTGTGAATCTTTCTCTGCTCTGTTGGTTAAGACAGCCTTTGGACAGGTGTGTGAGGAAAAGATTGCTAATTTCAGGACAGGAAAATAATTGTTTAATGGTGGTTATGCTGCAGGCTGGCAGATGAATAAAAACACATGATGTAAATTGTCTTGCCCTTACTCGTCTTCCCTTATTTTCTTTTTTGGTTTCCTATGCCAGTTTGATCATTACTGACCTATATTGATCTTTCTTGTTCCAACAGAGGACTTAGACATTTCACCACAACCTAAGAAAAAGCGTCGCCGCCTTCCGCCAGTGATGAAAGGTGTATGGCGCCCTGTATTTGGTCCAGAATTCCCTCAGCCTGCTCCTCCAGATACCAGCCATCTTGAACAATATCTAAATGAGTCTCTTCAGCAGTGGTTCAGAGTAGAATTCTTAATGGATTATGACTGTCAGGGTAACCAGCTCCATTGCATGATGTGTGCCACTGTCTTACCTAGTCTAAACCTCGCTGATATAAAGCATCACATCTTGTATACACATCCTACCTCTCTCCAGTTGAGCCCCACACAGAAAAGTGTGATTCTCGAGGCCTGGTCAAATCGCGGACAAATGCTGGAAGAAGAGGGGGAGGATGAAATGGATGAAGATGACGAGGAAGAAGAGGAAGATGAAGACCTTTTCAAAAGCGATTTGAGAGAAGACGAGGAAGCAGGAGATAGCTCACCATTTAGTCTTGCAATGGAGAGGGAAGTACAGGAAAATAATTTAAGCGAGTTTGATGTTATGGAGGAGGAAATTCAAAAGAATAAGGAAACTATGATGAATACAAGAGAAGGTGAAAATCTAAAGGCTAAAGAAGGTCAGAGACTTGTGGAAGAAAAACTAAATAAAAAAGAAACACAGGAGATGTCTCAAAATGACTTAAAGGTAAGAGAGGTTCTGAGAATAGAGGATGAGAAGTTAAAGGATATTCAAAAGCATGAAGACCAGACGGTGGAAAATGATAAACTAAAGGGAGGAGAGCCACAGAGAATAGAGAATGAAATTATAAAAGCAAGAGATGTGCAGCTATTGGAGAAGGAGAACTTAGAAATGTGTGAAGCCCAGAAATCTGAGGAGGAGAGATTGAAATCTGTTGAGGTTGAAAGACTTGAGAGGACGAAAGAGACTCATAAATTAACAAAACATAAATTAGAATTACAGAATGGAGACAAGATAGTGAAAATCGAGGAGGAGGAGCAACAGATAGACCTGACTGTGGAGGAGGAGATAAAAGAAACAGAAAAGAATCAGATGGAAATAGAGGGGCAGAAATCACCAATGACTTTAGATTCACAGACAACTGTACCTGAAGAAAAGAAAAAAGCAGTTGAGGTGGAAAAGCCCTGTGTCTTACAGTTGCAACAAGTATCGTCAGTCCCACAGACAGTGCTGGGAATTGGGCTTCCTGTATTAAAAAGTGAGTGATAAAGGTATTTCTGGTAGTAAAGGAAGTATAGTTCTGGTTTAAAGTGGAAGGATTAGGTACCAAGGAACAAAGATACATGGGTGGGAGAAAATTACTATAGTGACACATGTTATAAAGGATGCTGTAGAAAGATTTGAAACTGATTTTGCATATTGAATAATATCCCCCATTTTAATTTTTCAGTGGAATCTCCAACACCCATACTTATCACTCGAGTCTCTGTTATCCCTGACCCCTCCCTCCTTCAGTCTTCAAAAGCTTCCCCATCTCCTTCTCCCTCCCCATCTCTTTCACTTTCTCCATCTCCCTCATCATCTTCTGATTTCACCAAGTCCTGGAGGGTTATTGCACCAAAGGTCTCCCCAACAGAGCTCAAAACACCCAAACCAACCTCTGCTAGCTTTGATTCTTCCCGCTGGCCCCCTGGGGTTGACCCCATGCTATGGGAGGTAAGTCTTTGGCGTGGAAACCCTGCAAGCCGGATACAGTGTGCTTCTTACCAAAATCGTTGGCGCTCTGAGTACCTAATGGACTACAATGGTCTCCGTGGAAGTGTTGTCTGCATGTACTGCTGTTCTTCCCTCACTGTTCTGAAGGAAAGCAGCATCAGAAGACATATCGTACAGAAGCATGCACGCACTGGAGACTTCACAGCTGAAGAGAGGGCTGCTGTAATCCATGAGTGGGAGACAAAGGTGGCTGAAGTAAGGAAAATGGTGACCGAGCAGCAGAATGATGGAGTTGTAAGAAAGAGTGGTAAGGAATGTATTTGGACTTATGGATTTCGTTTTTTTGTAATGGAACAGTATATGTACCATGTATATATCAAGACACCGGGACTGCATGCCTCTTAATTGTTACTATAAACAGCCCACATTGCATGGTATTTTCTAAAGTGGTTTCAGGAGTGATAGTTCATTTTCTAATGTATTCCTTACAGTTTGTGTAAATTGCAGATTCAGTGTATACACGTTTCAGTTTCCCACATAGAACCCAGTTATAGTATTTATACAAACATACACAGGATTATATGTTTCTACTGCAATCTGGTTTTATTTCAGCATTTATAAAAAAAAAAAAACATCTTCACTAATAAAAGTAAAAAATGTTGGTACATGATAAAAATCAAAAATCCTCAATATTGCTATGGCCATCATTTGCCTTAAGACTGGTTTAACGCTCTGCCTGGCATTGGTTCTGTATACTTGTGCAAGACTTTACAATCCACATTATTCGAGCACTCCTTTAGAGATTGTTTAGAGAACTGGTAATAAGAGCCAGTAATCCGGGTGGGAAAGCCATGGAAAATTAGCACTCCTTCATTGGACTTTGGATACACCTGGCACAGTTTTAATGTGTGTGTGTGTGTGTGTGTGTGTGTGTGTAGGATCACTGTACTGTTGGAAATGATTTGTCTTCCACACAGCTCTGTTCTGCAGGGGCATGCCATCCCTTCTGATACTTCTCTTTGGTTAAAGTGAAGTTGATCTTGTGCAAAGTTGCCAACTACAACCCAGTCAGCAAACAGGACAATTTTACAGTCTTAGACATATTTTTGCTACAAAGAATTTAAGATATACACCACTACTCTCCTACAAAGATAATGCTTCTGCTTACTGGGGTACGGCATTTCTGGTTCAGCTGAACTTTGTTCTTGATGTAGATGCTATTCTACTCTATTATGATGTTATAGATATACTGATCTTCTGATGGTGTGGTCAGTTTACATCTGCCTGGTCTTGCTTTGGATGAAATTATTTTTACAGTAGTATCAGCAGTGGCATTGTTAAGTAATTCCAGAATGGAAGTTCACCATTACACTAAATCTTTTGCAACAGTTTTCCTATTATTTACCATCTTAGCATTCTCTCACCAGTTACTTTCTTTTTGTTTTGTTTTATAAATCTAATATAGAATTGTTTACCTGATGTCCATTCTTTAGATAAAGTTCTGGATGCATCAGAATGGGTTGTGGAAGAAGACGAGACTGTCTGGTCAGGACCAGCTCCCACAGAAGGCAGTGGAGCCTCATGGGAATATGCATTTGGAAGATTGCAGGGTAAAGCAAAGGATCCCCGCAGATACCAGCATGATCGATGGAAGCTTGAATACCTAATGGACTACACACCAGAAAAGGATGGGCTAATCTGTATGGTATGTGGAGTCACTCTTATAAACCCCAAAATCACTACAGTCAAGATGCACATCCAACAAAAGCACCCAGATACCACATACTTGAGTGACCAGGAAAAGGGTGTGGTTATGGAGGAGTGGGAACAAAAAATGGCAGCTGGGAAAAAAGGAGAAGCTCAGCAAGAT
This sequence comes from Spea bombifrons, assembly GCF_027358695.1. Lineage (NCBI taxonomy): Eukaryota > Metazoa > Chordata > Amphibia > Anura > Pelobatidae > Spea > Spea bombifrons. Next base: position 20,154,211 of record NC_071096.1, on the reverse strand, counting down.
GGTGAGGATGAGATCTGTATAGAGATTAACGGTAAGAAAATCAGATTTTTACCTTAGAGCCTGCATGTCTTGCAATTGTTTCAGCAGTAATTATACACAATATTGGTCAAACAAATTTCAAGCTTCATAGTGAATGTGCTGTTTCGCCATTTAATATGATGAGTAAAGTTGTAGTCCTTTTTTTAGGAGTGTGAGAACATAGCTTCCTTCTGTAGAACACTCTACATGAATACTCCTTTTTTTTTTTTTTTTTCTTTTCTGATTTGTAACTTACTTTTGCTATTGTGTAGGAGGGGTGAACTTAAAACTCTTACCGTATTGGCTTGGATATAGGCCGCACACTATTATTGGCTGCACTCTTATATAGATATATATCTATATATCTATATTTAACATTTAATGTAACCTAAACTTTAGTTTTGCAACATTGACGTAGATGCGGCAGACGTGACCTCCACTTCCTGCACCAGTCTGCCTCGTCTACATCAAGGTTGAGAATCAAAAATCAGGGCGGAACAAAAGTTTTTCTTTGCGTTGCCGGGGGACCTGATTTTCGCCGGACCACACTACCGAAGGCGCTTTGCAGTCTTCTAATCCGGTCTTCCAGACACCCTAGAAAAGGTAAAAATGCTAAACCTCAATTATAGGCTGCACCCTCACTTTAAAGATTTAAATTATGGGGAAAAAGTGCAGTCTATATCGGGCCGATACGGTATTATTTTCAGAATATAGAGAGTTTTGAAATGCTGTTCCTCTTATATGTACAACTCCAATGCTTCAATTCACAACTTTTATGGAATGGTAGTTAAACAGCCTTCTGTTGGCTGATATTTGTTTTGTTTTTGTTTTTTTTCACCTTTTTTTTGGTGCTTTAGTTGTATAATGGTTTCTATTTTTTTTTCCATACAGAGGAATCTGTAACTTCTGACAGCAATGGATCTATTGCTGAGAACTGTAATTTCCGTTCAGAGGTCATCAAACCATCTTCATCCAAGTCTTCTAAAACTACCCCGTGTCTGCCTCCTCCCTGCAACAGTGCCAAACGGAACTATCAAGTCCGTTGGCGCACAGAGTTCATGATGGATTATGACTGCCGTAGGCAGGGCCTGATCTGCATGGTTTGTGGTGGCACACTGGCCACTCTTAAAGTCAGTACTATTAAACGTCACATTGTTCAGGTACACCCGTATTCTGTGAACTTCACAGCTGAGGAGAGACAGCGGATTCTGGAGGCCTATAGCACTATGGCACTTCATTACATCCATTCAGAGGATTGTTTCAAACAGCAGCCCCAGGAAGAAGTACGAGAGCGCAAGAAAAAGGCTATAATGGACCTATGAGGTGATATACAATAAAAACATTTTTTTTTTCGATAATAATGAATAGCTACAAACTGCGTTTTTATCCAGTATCATGAAGCGGGTTGCCTAATGAAAGCTCCCCTGGAAGTTTGTTCTTTTTTGTCTCTAATTTTCAATGACTTGATTTCCATTACAGAGATAGAGGAAGACTTCATGTCATTAAACGCTTTACACAGAACTGTTGCAGAGCATCGTGTAATATGCCTTGCGGGCAAATGTGCATCCCACAGCCATTTCTACATAAACTGGGAATTGTAAGCAGTCTGATTGCTATCCAACATTGAGTTGCATATTCCTGCTACAAGGTCACTTTAATCATACTCTAAATGTGAAAAATCCTGTCAGTTTTTTTACACCCTCAATCCCACTTATACAATAGTAACGGAACCATGGTATGTATATTTTAGGCCCTTTATTCCCGTGCGTTTTGTAGGGATCCTTAACTTAAGAGTGGGTCTTCACACAATTGCGCACATTTAAAGAGTTATGTTAAATGGTTGATTGTTACTCACTAACGGTTTCCTGTTAAAAACATTTGTGGGCTAAGCCTGTTATGCATTTGTGGCTCAATGTACAAACACCAAATGCGAGCTTGTTTTTACAATTACAAAAATGTACATTTAATAGTAAATTTTTGTATGTGTAAGTGTAATAATTCTTGGTCCTCTATTACTTTAGGTACAGTTACGTGAAAGATCTGGAAAAGACTGGATCTCTTCTGAGAAATGTAATATTGATCACATATTACTTGCTTAGAAATGGATTTCTGATTGTGTTCAACAGTAAAATGTCCTGCATTCTGCACTGCTGTAAAAGGCATTAAAAATTCTCAAACAAAAACCCCTTCTTTATGGCACTGTTTTGGGCAGCCAATGTTTAGCTTTATTGTTTTTTTGTAGGTCTGTTAAGTAAAACAAAATATGGAATGAGAAAAAAATAAATGTGCTCTCTGAAAGCATAGCAATCACAGCAACAGGATTTTGCGTGCATGGCAGACAGAACAATTTGCGATCTATACATTTTGGAGATGTTCTGCTAAATAAATTGTACAGGCTCAGTTTAAGGCATGCCTTTAAGTGTTGGTTGAAGCTGATGTTGCATTTTGGTGTGTGTGTGTGTGTGTGTGTGTGTGTGTGTGTGATTAACCCCTCCAGTCCCAGGGATTTTTGGTGCCTCAAAGCCCGGAGTACTTTTGCCATTTTTGCAGTATGTCGGTTCAGCGATTATTCTCCTTTCCTGCGAATAGTGTACCCGTGTAAACTATATATTGTGTTTTCAAGGAGAGATAGAGCTTTCTTTTGCTACCATAGTTAGATGATTAGCTGAAACTTTAGGATGAGAAATTTTAGTAAAAACAAGCGAAAATTTGAATTTTTTTATATATATATATAATTTCCTCTGAATCCTCACAAAATTAGGTAAAGTGATGGAAAATCCCCTACTATCAATTCAGGTGTCCTGATTTCTGAAATACTTAATATAGATTTTCCATTTTTTTTCCCAGCACTTATAGGGAACATACTATAAGGCGTACATTATTATATAGAATTTTTATGCTTATGGCTTAACGGGTTTGGGGGCTGTGAACGGGGACAGCAGGGTTATACTTTTTAGATGTTGTGTTAGGGCAATGAGATGTAAGGGTTTTTTAATTATATTTTTATATAGATATCTTTTTTTGTTTGTTAGTGCAGTATGGTTAGAGGTCCTCTTAGTGACCTCTTGAACATGTTAATGCCAGTGATGTCACAATGACAGTATTGTTTTTTTTTTTTTTTATTATTTTTTATTTTAAAGGGGTTAATTCCACATATTATAGCTCAGGACATGCTTGGAAACGAGAGAAATCCGAATGTATCATTCCTGGTAAAATACTTTATCAATAATATAAATATATATGTGAAGGGCATGTTGGTACATGCTCAAGGAAACCGTTACAGCACTGTAAAATAAATACAGGTACGTTTAGAGAAATTTTAAACCAAAGACACACCAAATTCCGAGTGGCATATAGCTTGCTCAATCTTGATCAAATAACCAGTAACGTTTCATTATTTATTCTACATAATAAGGAGATGTTAGAAGCTGGTGAGTAAAATTTCAAATTCAAAGTAAATGGGAAGATGAGGAGACACGTGTTTGAAGAGTGGTTCTCATGGTAAGGGATGTGGATGGCTATACGCATCATACGAAAAATGCGTTGGCCTGAGAGCGAGAATTCTATCCAGAAACCACTTCTACAAAACCTGGTCAAACAGCATGGTTACTCTACACGCGGCTTTATTCTGGCATTTGTTCAATAAGGAACTCCCAAAATGAGTTTAACAATAATGTCATTGCTAATAGGACGTGACCTTCTTGGTGCTTAACTGTTGTAAAGGTATCAGGTTTTGTTTCTCTAGGCCTATAGTGGTATCTAAAACATAACATAATTGATAGTTAAAAGCAAAACTACAGATGAATGTTTTGTGGCAATAAAAGTTATAATTATGGCAAAATACACTTAATTCCCCTTGACCCTACTGGCTAGTATGTCTTAAGGGAACTTACAAACATGCTATTCATTTATCTCTATAAATATACTATCTAGTTTATCTGCTATATATAGATATATATTGTGCTAACATGTTGCAATACCCTTACGTAAAAAGAAGTTTGTGTCGTCCTATTCAGTGATATGTGATGATGTTGGGCACTACATTGCAGTGTTCCAGGTCGCGAATGAATATGACGAAGAGTGCCTGAGATCATAGGTAGGTGAGATTACCTGTAAATAAAAACTTTCAAAGATTATGGTTTATTACTTTGAGCAGGTGGTGGGAGTTCCTCTTTAAACTTTTGAGCTCAGTGACGTCAAGACACATTTCCTCTTTGGAGACTTTCCTAATTTTGATATCTTTGCTATAGTTATAATGTATTGTTTTATATAGTCCCATCATATTCCATAGTGCTGTACAATGGGTAGACAGACACATAAGTAGTATATAAATTATACAGGTTCTGGTATATGTCACTGTCAAACAACCCCCCAATATGTGTTCAGGAACATCTCCTGAGTGCAGTGATACCCGACATGCATGGGTTTGTCGGGTTGTTTGAGATTTAAAATGCCAGATTTGGGAAGTGCGCTTTTTTTTCTCCATTTTGGTCAGTCTGTACCTATGCCCTATCTTTGAGCTCGGCCACTCCAATTTACCCCATCAGCCGTTTTTTTTATATATTAGACACCCCTTGGGTATTTGAAGTGCTTTTATTTTAACTCTTTGTTGAGATTTTTGAGAAATTTTAGCACTTGCTCAAAATAATAAACTTTTTTTTTATTTTATTTTATTAATACTTTTTTATATATTTTTTTTACACATTTTGCAATGTACTGGATGGTTCATCTAGTAACATCACTGCATAATTATTTTTAAATATTAGCACTTTTTTTTATTTTTTTTTTTCATTTTTTATTTTTTTTAATTTTTTTTAATATTTTACTAATCACATTGTGATTAGAAAGCTGGGTTCCATTGACTTGCTTGGTTGAATGCAGTACCTGTATTCAACCTGCAAGTGGAGCCAGAGTTCTCTAGAGGGTCTGGAGACCGTCTAGCGAACGCTTTCATCTTTATTGTTTTTTTTCCCGGGCCGCCGCCATCTTGCTGATGGCGAAGAACACCGGCAGCTGTGGCTGTGACCGCTCTCCGGAGCGGTCACAGCCCATCCAAAGGTAAGTGTTTGGTGTCGCTGGATGCCTCCTGATCGAGGCATTCCAGCGACACCATTTAAGTTTAGGAGGCGATCAACGATCGCCTTCTAAACGCTTTTAAAACGTTTTTCTAAACGCTTTTAAAACAATGTATGGCGGCTGTTGACGCCCCGGGGAGGGGCCAGACATGGCCCCCGATGCCGATCTCGGCGTTACTGAATGCCTCGACATTGAGGCATTACAGTAACGCCGTTTAAGCGAAGAAAGTGATCGTTGATCACTTTCTAAGCTTATTTAATTTTACGACGGTTCAGGACCGTCAAAGGTCATTTAGTGACCTTCTTGTCATGACGGTCCTGAACCGGCAAAGGTCGCGAAGGGGTTAAGGACAATACGGTTTCTTACTCATAGTATATTGTGGGACAATGGCTCTTTTAACATTTTTCAGTGTTGCTGTTTAGCTATGATTTTCTTCTTTCTCGTACATAAAACATATTATATTTTTTTTTTTCAGGACAATTCTTTAGATACTGTTATTTTTATCATATCTAATTTACTAGAAAAAAAGATAAAATATGGTGATTTTTTTTTGTTAAATTACTTTTTCTCACTTTTTAAACAAAAAAACTTTAACTTATCTGCAAAAAGTAATGAAAAAAACCTGCTAAAAAGATTCTACTATTTGTCCTGAGTTTAGAAATACCCAATGTTTTTATGTTTTTTGCTTTTTTCGGCAGGTTATGGGGCAATAAGTACCAGTAGCGTTTTGCTATTTCAAAACCCTTTTTTTCCCCAAAGCTGGTCATTCTGCCCCATGTGCTATTTTGGGTATCTTTGAAGCCAATGAAATTTACCCCATCAAACCATATATTTTAAAAAACTAGACACCCCTAGGTATTTCAAATTCTGGTATTTTAACTTTATGGTAGTAAAAAATGTTTTTATTTTTTCACACACGTTGTACTCCAGGTATAAACTTACAGCTTCTGGTATATGTCACTGCCAAACACCCCAATACATGTACGGGCTTTGTCGCTAAGGGGTTAAACTGAACCATTTAGTTTACCAAGAACTGTTTTGTAAAGAGTAAGGGTATTTAGTGATTATTTTAAGATAATAGAGCTAATATGCAACTGCCTAAAAACATGTCAAAACTAGAACTGTTTGAAAAAGGAAAATGGCACTATTATTATTGTAGTAATTACAAAAATGACAACTCTTCCTTTAACCCCTAGTTTTCTAGCTACCTAGGATACACATAGCTGGTTATCTAAACCCACTTTGGCAGCTGGAGATTTAGTGCTGGAGATGTAATTGTAAAGAGGGAAGCTACCTACATATATGGTGGTATTGTGATATGGTAACACCTCTTTGGAGATTAGTCATTATGGTACTAAAGAAATTAAAAAAGGTGAATTTAGCGTTAAACCCAGAAACGTGCATATGACATCTAAAATGGCAAAAAATGAATAAAAACCCAACCCTAATCGCGATTCATAGTTTTGCTGCCAAAATAACTATAGCCCAAAGCTTTAGGTTTTACATGGCCACAATCGAAGCATCATTTTACCTTTCAATTACACATGGAATACAGATTAAGTAAAATAAGAAAGGTTTACAGCAGAGCTAGCAGATATGGGAAAATTGGATAAAAGCCAGATAATATTAGCCTCTAGATGGATTAACTATTTTTTTCCCCATCTAGCTAGTTTTAATAAAGAAACAAACATTAAGACAATGAAGTAGATGGTCAAAGGGGGGGATAGCCGTTGGATGTAGGTTAACCCCTTTGTGACAATGGGCGATTTTATTTTTTGTACCCTTTGTGACAAAGGCTGTTAACATTTCTGTGCTGCTCGTGTTTAGCTCTAATTTTCTTCTTTCCTGTTTACTGAACCCACACAAGTTATATATTGTTTTTTTTAAGGTCAAGAAGGGCTTTCATTGTTTTGTATCTTTATTATTTACTATATATATAAAAAAAAACGTTTTTCTTTTACTTGAAAAATATTTTACTCATCTATAAAAGCTAATAAAAAAAAAATAAAAAAACCTGCTAAATAGATTCTACTGTTTGTCCTGAGTTTAGAAATACCCAATGTTTGTTTTTTTGCTTTTTCTGCACGTTATGGGGCAATAAGTACAGGTAGTGTGACAGAATGACCTATCATACAGGGCCCCAAGGTACTCAGAGATGGCTCCAGCCTGGCTGTCAAACAAAGATAGCAAAGGCAGGAACTCCATTGTTTAATCCCATCGATAGGATTGCTGTCAACAAAGGTTGGGTTGTCTACGTGTACCTGTTTATCAATGTTAATTTATGTTAATGAAGTTCTGTGAATATGAGTCTACTTTTAACAACAATAAACTGTTCATTCCTGCTGTGCTCAATTCAAGATAGTTGTCGCTTCTTATTGGGTACACATAGCAGGGTTGCAAGGTGTGCATGCTGACTGGTGCTGGAAGTGATGTCGTGGACAACAGGATAGATGTGGGTGATCTCTGGGAGTTACTACAGCTCTCTTGGTGAACCCGTTACAGGTAGCATTTTGCTATTTCAAAACCGTTTTTTCCAAATCTGGTAATTCTTCCCCCCATGTGCTATTTCGGGTATCTTTGAAGCCGGCTGATGCAATTTACCCCATCAAACCGTATAATTTTTTTAAAACTAGACACCAGGGTATTTCAACTATTTCCATGCACTAATTCTACCATCAGTCTTGGCCAAACTTTTTGGTAGTCATTTCCACCCCCCACACACGTCACTGCCACACAACACCCCAATACGTGTTCAGGAACATCTGTGTACAGTGATACCCCCACATGAATGAGTTTGCCTGGCTGTTTGTGGGCAAAAGGGCCACATTTGGGGCATGCGCATTTTTCAATGTTGAACTTTGACATTTGATGATCCACTTCCCATGCCCTATTTGGTACATCTTTGAGCTTGGCCAATTCAGTGTGCCCTATAAAACCATATTTTTGAAAACTACACATCCCAGGGTATTTCAAATGCTGGTATTTTAACTCTTGGCATGCACACTTTCTACCACCAGCATTTTTTTCAAAGTTTGCAGTAGTATTTTTTTGTGTATTTTTCCCCACACATGTACTTTAGGTATGAATTTACAGCTCCTGATATATGTCACACAACACCCCAATATGTGTTCAGCAACATCTCCTGCGTACAGTGATGCATGGGCTTGTTGGGTTTTTGAGGGGGCTAAAAGGCCACATTTGGGGCATGTGCATTTTTCTAATTGGACATTAGACATGTGGTCATCCTTCCCCGCATGTTAATTGGGACATTGTTGAACCGGGCCAATTCAATTTACACCCTCAAATCATACATTGTTTAAAAGTAGACACACTATGGGTATTTAACATGCCAGTATTTTAACTCTTTCCATGTGAGAATTGTTAAGCTTTTATCTTTTTTAAAAAAAAAAAAAAAAATTGGAACTTGAAGGTTCCCCTGATGGTGACATCAGTGGAAATTTTTTCTTTTCTTTTACTAATCACGTTGTGATTAGACAGCTGGGCTCTATTGACGTCTATGGTTGAATGCAGTACCTGTATTCAACCTGCAAGTAGAGCCAGATTATCAGGAGCGTCGAGGCATTACAGCAACACCGTTTTGGTGCAGAAAGCAAACTTAGATCGCTTTCTGCACCCGTTTGAAGTCATGGCAGTCCTGGCACGTCAATTGTCGCTAACCATTTGTTTTGAGGTGACGTGCCCGTACCGTCAATTGTCATTAAAGGGTTAAGTTATATGTTTCAGTCCATTTTGTTAGTCTTCATTTTGTGTAATGTTTAATAGACAATAAGGTATACATTTTTTTTCATTTACAATTTAGCTATTAATACATGAAATATTTTTTTGGGTACTCCCTATATTGTAAGTGATTACCGATTTTCATGTTTAAAATTGAACTTTTTGTATATTTTGCAATAAACAAAAAATAAAAATTGTAATTTTGCATATGCCTCCAACAATAAATCTGTTCTCTCAAAGCACAAACTATTTCCGTAATATATTTTGTTTCAGTGTGTGTGCATTAAAAGGTTCTTAAGAAATAATTTCACCACAATCTATTATGTCCTACTCCTTTTAATACCACATGTATTTGAAATACATACAGAATTTTGTTCCACTTACCTGGAGAAACAAACAAAAAGTTTTAATCCTAACACAGAGTTCAAAGGAGCTGGTTCACCATCTTATTAGTACTTAATTAGCCTACTTTACCTCTTCAGTCTTAAAATAATAGAGCATTTAGTTCTTTAAACAGCATTGATACATTGTGAATAGTTGAAGCTCAGTGCAACACAAAATCACATTAATAAAACATCCCTCCCCTGGTGCAGGGTAAATGACTGCTGAGTATTTGCTAACTCAAATTTAAGCACAACATCCTTGTTTGCCTGCAATAACTTTTATATTTAATTCTAATACAAAATGACAAGAGACACACTTTATCTAGGTAAGGATTATCGTATGCTAAATACATGGTCCTCACCTTTTTAAATCAAACTTTAGAGAACTTGAATAGAGATTTGTGCCAAGTTAGATTGCTTGTTCTACAATAAAAAAGTGTATTTTCCATCTATTTCCTTGCCTCGGAATAAAACAGATAATATTCAGACTTTGATAAAAAGAAACTTCTATGTACATGGTCATGGAAAATATGTGTGTGTAAGGTGGCATAAATCAATCTCCTACAAAAAAGCAGTGGGGGAAGGAATGATCGGTAACAGAGAGGGCATACAGCTGCCCACAAGGCTTATTTGGGGTCTCTAGAAGTGTTCATATCTGGCAATGCTCTAGTGATAGATTTATTCTGTATTCCAGTTATACAATTTAAATGTCAATATAAATACCCAATAGCAGAATGTTCTGTGATCTCAAACAGGTATTGTGGTTAACAGGTATCAATTAAAGTGAATGCATTAATTCTTAAAGCCACATCCCTTCCTATACAGGAGGAGCTATAACTGGTTAGAGTAGGCTGGGGTAACAAGTGAAGCCTGAAAGAAAATTCATGAAGGGTTCAAGTGCAAAATACAGCAATTAGAGTAACAAGACCAAAGTAGATCAATAGTCTATTATTGATCTAAAGTGGAGAAACAAGAGTAGGACAGTACTAATGAGAGAAATAAGAATAGGTTAAAGATGCGAAGGGAAACTTGTTCAACAGTCAAACATGGGATCTAGGTGGAGTAGAGTGCTGTCCTATGTTTTGGTGTGAGAGCTGAGTGTTACAGTGACAGATGCAGGAAAGAGCTATGTGTTGCAGGGTCCCTCTCGTTTATCCAGTGTTTATAGAAGCAGGAACACCTTCTTACTGTGCATGACTCAGGTGCAAACATCACGTTCTTTTTCTCCGAGAGGGAAACTGCGTACACATGTATACAATCATATGTATACAAAAAAATCCTGTCCGCTACATAAAGGCAGCCACTTTAGCAAGTAGTAACAAGGTACAACATAGCCAGTGTTTACACTGTTATGACCCTCCCAACCCTCCCCCCGTAATCTTGCTTCTTTATTCTGCCTTCTTCTTCAATGCTCCTGGGAGCTTGGCCTGAATCCTGCAAGGAAGAGGTAAGAGTTGTTATCGGTGCATTAAGTACCATTTTGAAAGTTATTCACAGTTACTATGACATACTCTGCTTAGTAGTTAATGTTTATTCCTATGTTGCTCCCAGAAACGATTTCAGCCTGTCCCTTGTCTATGATTGGTACTTACTTTTCTGTTATGGATTTCACTTGGTTATGGACCAGCGATACATAATGGTCAATTTGAACCTGCAAGTTGGAAAGACACGTGCAAGATAATTAGGAATGGGGCAGTAGGTAAAATACAAACTTTGTTTTTAATGTTAAACACACTCTGGGAACTTTAGCCCCCTTGTGACAAAGGCTGATTTTACTTTTTGTACCCTTCGTGACAATGGCCGTTTTAACATTTCTGCGCTGCTCGTTTTTAGCTGTAATTTTCTTCTTTCAAGTTTACTGAACCCACACACATTATATATTGTTTTTTTCAGGACAAGAAGGGCTTTCTTTAGATGACATTGTTTGTATCATATTATTTACTATTAAAAAAGTATAAAATATGGTGAAAAATTTAGAAAAAAATGACTTTCTAACTTTTAGTTGAAAAATCTTTTACTCATCTATAAAAGGTAATGAAAAAACCTGCTAAATAGATTCTACTGTTTGTCCTGAGTTTAGAAATACCCAATGTTTTTATGTTTTTTTTGCTTTTCTTCTACACATTATGGGGCAATAAGTACAGGTAGCGTTTTGCTATTTCAAAGCCATTTTTTCCAAATCTGGTAATTCTTCCCCCCATGTGCCATTTCGGGTATCTTTGAAGCCGGCCAATGCAATTTACCCCATCAAGTCATATATTTTTGAAAACTAGACAGCCCAGGGTATTCCAAATGCTAGTATTTTAACCCTTTCCAAGCACTAATTCTACCATCAGCGTTTGTCAAACTTTATGGTAGTAATTTTTTTTGCATTTGTTTTTTCACACACATTTTACTTCAGGTATGAATTAAAAGGCCCTCGTCACTATCACAAAACCATATATTTTTGAAAACTAGACAATATGTGTTTAGCAACATCTCTTGAGTACAGCGAAACCTCACATGAATGATTTTGCCTGGCTGTTTGGGGGCAAAAGGGCCAGATTTGGGGCATGCGCATTTTCAATGTTGAACTTTGGCGTTTGGCGATCAGCTGCCCATGCCCTATTTGGTACATCTTTGAGCCGGGCCATTTCAGTATGCCCAATAAAGCCATATATTTTTGAAAACTAGGCACCCCAGGGTATTTCAAGTGCTAGTATTTTAACTCTTTCCATGCACCATATCTACCACCAGTCTTTGTCAAACTTTGTGGTAGTCATTTTTTTGCATTTGTTTTTTCACACACATTTTACTTCAGGTATGAATTAAAAGGTCCTCGTATATGTCACTATCACAAAACCATATATTTTTGAAAACTAGACACACAAGGGTATTTTAAATGCTGGTATTTTAACTCTTTGCATGCACACATTTTACCACCAGAATTTTTTCAAAGTTTGCAGTAGTATTCTTTTGTGTGTATTTTTCCCCCACACACCTATGTTATGTATGAATTTACAGCTCCTGGTTTATGCCACTGTCACACGACACCCCAATATGTGTTCAGCAACATCTCCTGAGTACAGCGATACCCCACATGCATGGGTTTGTCATTTTTTGGGGGAACTAAAAGGCCACATTTGGTATGTGTGCATTTTTCTAATTAGAAATTAGATGTGTGGCCATCCTTCCCCCCATGTTAATTGGGACATTGTTGAACCCGGCCAATTCAATTTACCCCATCAAATCATACTTTTTTTTTAAAAGTAGACACCCCATGGGCATTTAATATGCCAGTATTTTAACTCTTTCCATGCGAGAATTGTTTTAAGCTAATGTGCTAATTTTAGGACTTGTAAATGTAAAAAAAATTTTTCAACTTGAAGGTTCCCCTGATAGTGACATCAGTGGGAAATTATTTTTACATTTTACTGTTTTTTTTTTACTATTTTTTTCTAATTATTATTAATTTTATTTTTTACTAATCACACTGTGATTAGAAAGCTGGGCTCCATTGACTTGCATGGTTGAATGCAGTACCTGTATTCAACCTGCAAGTGGAGCCAGAGTTCTCTAGAGGGTCTGGAGACCGTCTAGCGAACTTTTTCATCTTTATTGTTTTTTTTCCCGGGTCACAGTCCATCCAGAGGTAAGTGTTTGGTGTCGCTGGATGCCTCCTGATCGAGGCATTCCAGCGACACCATTTAAGTTTAGGAGGTGATCGCTGATCGCCTCTTAAACGCTTTTAAAACGGGTGTCGGCCCGGGCGGGGGCCAGACGTGGCCCCTGGTGCCGATCGTGGCGTTGCTGCATGCCTCGAGGTAGAGGCATTACAGCAACGCCGTTTGGGTGCAGAAAGCGAACGTAGATCGCTTTCTGCACCCATTTAAAGACGTGCCGGTTTTGGCACGTCATTTGTCGTAAACGACTTGTTTTTCCGTGCCGTGCCAGAACCGGCAATTGTCATTAAGGGGTTAAATGTGCCTTCTTCAAAAGTAAAACAAAAAACAAAAAAACTGATTTAGAAGTTGCAGCCCTACTCCGTAGTCTGGCATTGGTTGCCACTGATTGGAAATCAATGAAAACACTAACTGCACACATGTGCGAGGGACTAATGTAACCCCTGGCTAAATTGTTCTCCAAGCCAGTGCAGGTTACTGGACCAGAGTATATCACATGCAGGGAGATATCTACAGAACCCCTCCATAAATTTGCCAAACTACCACAAAAGCTGTGCAGCTTTCGTATGCATTAAAGTGAATTAGTGCCCCTTTAAAAACTTTTCTTGTGGGTCCATTGGGGGTTATTCACTAAAGCTGGGGTTAACAGCATATGCATGTTTGATTTCACTATTCGCTATCTATCTATCACAAGCAAATTTCAACAATGGCTGAGCTGGTGCTTCATAATGCATAGGTCAACTGGTAAAAGCCCACCCAAATTATTCTTAACCAAAGCTCACTGGGGTTCGCCTTTTATAATGTAAAGTTAAGTCAGTGAGATGAAACTACTCTCCTGGAAATTCAGTTTAGTTAACCCCTTAAGGACCGGGCTCATTTTTCGTTTTGTACCCTGTGGGACCGCAGCTGTTTTGACACTTTTGTGGTGCTTGTGTTCAGCTGTAATTTTCTCCTCACCCATTTAGTGTACCCACATAAGTTATATATTGTTTTTTTCAGGACAAGATGGGCTTTCTTCGGATACCATTATTTTGATCGTATTATCTTATTTACTATAAAAAAAATAAAAAAAACATTGTGAAAAATTGAAAAAAAACACATTTTATGACTTTTATTTGAAAAATCTTTCACTCACCTAAAAAAGCAAGTAAAAAAAACTAGCTAAATAGATTCTACTACTTGTCCTGAGTTTAGAAATACCCAATGTTTTTATGTTTTTTTGCTGTTTTTTGTAAGTTATAGGGCAATAAGTACAAGCAGCGTTTTATGATTTCCAAATCTTTTTTAACAAATCTGGTCATTCTGCCTCCATCTCCTCTTTGGAAGATCTTTGAAGCCAGTTAACTCAATTTAACCCCCTCAAACCATATATTTTTGAAAACTAGACACCCCAGGGTATTCCAAATGCTGTTATTTTAACCCTTTCCATGCACCAATTATAGAACTACACTTTGTCAAACTTTGTAATAGTCATTTTTTTTATCACACAAATTGTACTTTAGTTATAGATATACAGGTCCTGATATATGTCACTGTAAAACAACCCCCCAATATGTGTTCAGGAACATCTCCTGAGTACAGCGATACCCCACATGCATGGGTTTGTCAGATTGTTTGGCTGGTAAAAGGCTACTTTTGGGGCATGCGTAATCCAGGTGGTCATTTGGTCATTCTGCCTCCATCTCCTCTTTGGAATATCTTTGAAGCGGGTTAACTCAATTTAACCCATTCAAACCATATATTTTTGAAAACTAGACACCCCAGGGTATTCCAAATGCTGTTATTTTAACCCTTTCCATGCACCAATTATAGAACTACACTTTGTCAAACTTTGTAATAGTATTTTTTTTCCACACAAATTGTACTTTAGTTATAGATATACAGGTTCTGGTATATGCCACTGTCAAACAACACCCCAATGTGTGTTCAGGAACATCTCCTGAGTGCAGTGATACCCGACATGCATGGGTTTGTCGGGTTGTTTGAGATTTAAAATGCCACATTTGGGAAGTGCGCTTTTTTTCTCCATTTTGGTCAGTCTGTACCTATGCCCTATCTTTGAGCTTGGCCACTCCAATTTACCCCATCAGCCATTCTTTTTATATATTAGACACCCCTTGGGTATTTGAAGTGCTTTTATTTTAACTCTTTGTTGAGATTTTTGAGAAATTTTAGCACTTGCTCAAAATAATAAACTTTATTTTTTTATTTTATTTTATTTTTTATATTTTTTTTTTACACATTTTGCAATGTACTGGATGGTTCATCTAGTGACATCAGTGCATAATTATTTTTAAATGTTAGCACATTTTTTTTTTATTTTTTTTCCATTTTTTATTTTTTTTTATTTTTTTTTGAATATTTTACTAATCACATAGTGATTAGAAAGCTGGGCTCCATTGACTTGCATGGTTGAATGCAGTACCTGTATTCAACCTGCAAGTGGAGCCAGAGTTCTCTAGAGGGTCTGGAGACCGTCTAGCTAACGCTATCATCTTTATTGTTTATTTTCCCGGGCCGCCGCCATCTTGCTTGATGGCGAAGATCACCGGCAGCTGCGGCTGTGACCGCTCTCCGGAGCGGTCACAGCCCATCCAAAGGTAAGTGTTTGGTGTCGCTGGATGCCTCCTGATCGAGGCATTCCAGCGACACCATTTAAGTTTAGGAGGCGATCGTCGATCACCTCCTAAACGCTTTTAAAACGGGCGTCCGCCGCCATACAATGTATGGCGGCTGTTGACGCCCCGGGGAGGGGCCAGACATGGCCCCCGATGCCGATCTCGGCGTTACTGAATGCCTCGACATCGAGGCATTACAGTAACGCCGTTTAAGCGAAGAAAGTGATCGTTGATCACTTTCTAAGCTTATTTTATTTTATGACGGTTCAGGACCGTCAAAGGTCATTTAGCGACCTTCATGTCATGACGGTCCTGAACCGGCAAAGGTCGCGAAGGGGTTAATTAACCCCATGGTAAACCACCTAGTTTATCACCACAATGCAACACATTTCTTCCACACATCATACCGTCTAATGCTCCAGTCTCCTACTTACACAGTATCTTAACTATAATGTAAGCCCTGACCACAAGTAAGGGTTATGTTCTTACATCAGGGCTTGACAAATTTGTTGTAAATCTAGGCGCCAGCTAAAAAAAAGTTAGGAGCCCGGATTTTTTTTTTAAACTAACATTTGGTCAGGAGTGATCTGATCATCAGCCCACTTACTAAAATCACAACATTTGACCTGGAAGCACCCTGGACTTTCAGGTCAGTGCTGTTTGTTTTTTTTTTTTTTTTTTTTTTTAAATTTTACTCTTTCAATGCTGATGTTCCATTGGAGCATAGCATTGCCTGATATTTAGTCCCCACAAGCTTGTGGGGACAAATGTTAACCCCTGCAATGCCATGAATGTGTCATACACAATTGTGGCTTTGAAGGGGTTAACGCTGCACTGTCACTCTCAGGGAGCGATCAGGCAGCAGGGGGGGTTGGGGCTGGTGTCCACACTCATGTGGAGACCGAAGAACCCTCTCCCCTGTCCCTGAAGCTGCCTCTGGAAGCTGGGACGCAATTGCTGGTCTATAGACCAGCCATTGCAGGGGGGAGTCTCTGATGACTGCTGTAGGCTTCCATGCCTACAGGAGTCAAAGGGCTTGTGGGGGCTCGTTTTTGCTGTTGCTGGTCTGCCTGGGCTTCCAGGCAGACCACCAGCAGCAGAGCCCCCTACAAAACGGGAATTAACCCCTAAATGCCGCGACCGCGGCATTGAAGGGGTTAACGCTGCACTGTCGCTCTCATGGAGCGATCAGGCGGCAGGGGGATGTTGTGTCAATTAACACATCACCCCCTTCCCTGAAGCTGCCTCTGGCAGCTGAAAACGCGATTGCTGGTTTTCCTGCAACCGCGTTTTTAGCCTACAGGATCACTCCGTGGGAGTGATCACAGGCTTGGGGGCGGCTGTGCTGTCTGCCCAGAATCCTTTTTTGTGAATGTAACAGGCTGACAAACACCTAGGTGCCAGGACAAAATTCTCTGTCGCCATGGCAACCGGGATTTGTTGAGCCCTGTCTTACATTAACACTGGAAGCAGGACAAAATAAATGTTCTTGCCGCTCAATAGATATAGGCTGGCAAAAGGAAAATGCTGTTTAACGGTTATATAAATTTTCTCCTAGGACTTTAATTAGTGCAGGAAAAGCGGAAAGGTATATCCTAGGTCACCACCGGAGGCAAGATAGAAGCTTCTCCATCTACTACAGATGCACATGCTGCCTGTTTTCAGGCAGCTCAGGTGATGTTTAGGAAATGAGAAGAGAAAGGCAGGATAAACTCCAAAAGCTCTATGGGGGCTTATGATAAAGATGTGGTTCCTATGCTGGCAGAAGCAACAAATAAATTTTCTGGGCGTATCTGGCTTTCTGGTACTCAATAATGAGATAAGTAAGGAAACGTGTTGAAAGAGCCAAGCTGTCATGTCTCTATGGTTTGGGGTAATTCAACCGTGTGTATGAGAGGGGCAAAAATGCCATGACCTCCAATAGAGTAAACGTACAGGCTAGATCAGAGGATAAACCCGACATGAGCTGTGTTTACCACTAGAATGCCAACTATGTAGCAGACTAACTGGGCTCAGGAGACCAGCCTCGTATCTCCTACTCAACAGCACTCTCAATGCTAAATATATATTTCTGTAGAGTAATGAGACTGCCCGTCAGCTAGCCTCTACTCACTTTCCACAGTGGGAACGGCATCTCTAACAGAAAAATGTAATTAAAATTTGAATCTGATCACTGCCTATAGTAAAGAAAAAGAGGAGGGAGGATGCTGGTGGAGTTGTTAGATTAGCTGTCTAGCATGCAGGTGAAAAGTCTTTACCATTTGGGCAGACAAGCATAAGACAGATAAATACAAAAAGAGATAAAAAATGGAGCTTCTTAAGAAAGTGTTATATCTATAGTGAGTGAGGAGCAAAAAGTATTTTGTTTCTTCCTGGCTCCACTGGATATGACCCACTGGTCCTGCATTGACAACAGGTGTATGAGAAAAGGATTTAACTGTAGATAAAAAAATGGCAATTTAGTTTTGTTAAAAGGTGTGTCAGTACTGTAGGATTATGCCACTTTCAGGTTTCACTTACCTTGTATTTCTCATAGACTATGGGGGCAGTAAAAGCAACCAGCACCCCTGCAAAACACAAAAAGTGATATGTCAAGATGCACTATTACTTTCATAAGTAATAAGCGGGGGTAACAAACCTTTAATTATAGAGCAACTATACTACCTTCCCATATTTTCTTTAGTTTTCAGAGATTAACTGCCACTCCTAAGAAGAAGGTTTTGACTTTATTTTGCCACCTGTTAGTTGTTCCTTTATATTTAAAGTGACACTGCAGACATCATATGAACATCTGGACATTCCCATTCATTATTTTATCTCTGTACCCACTATTTTTGTTTAAGCTCTGTCTTTGCGCTCTAATTTTAAGCTCAAAGTTTAGCATAGAGTTATCAAGTTACCGTTATCCAAATTTGGAAGTTTTACATTTTTTAAATAAACTGTGTTATTCTATAGTTTGAGGCTATCAAAGCCTCCTTAAATATTTTTAAAACCTTAAATGGAGCTTGGTGGTGGCAGCCAGTAAAGTTTTGGAGGTGAATAGGTTTGGGGTTAAGGTGTACTCTACTAGGCACAACCCACTCACACACCAAGGTCAAATTGTAGTATATAAAGTGATAACTCTTTGCATCAGGTGCATACTTGAAGCACTAGGTGCCTTTCTGTCTTGTACTGCTTCAAATGGGATGGCTTTTTACATGCATCCAGATATCAACTATCTTCCTACTAGTTATTTTAGTGCATTTGTGAGACAAGGTGACATTTCACCAAGGCTAATATTTTACATATGGATTTTGTTAGGTTTGCTGTCCAACTATACATTTACTAGCGAAATAGCCAACTTTAAATGTCCAGTCTCTAAGCTCTCTGTGGAAAGAAAAAAGAAAAAACTACTTCTAGAATTCAGATGGGCCTTGATGTGGTCCGCAGCTCTGAAGTTCAGCATTTCATTTTAGATATAGGTGTTATTGCTAACTGAATAAACAAAAAATAAACTTCTCCACTAGCATCAAAATAAGGTACCGTTCCATCTACATTGCTGGCACTTATGTCACTAAATCCAGTGTGTGAAAAACTTCTAGTACTTTTAAATGCCTAAACTTTCCCCGAAATCATTTACTCACAATCCACGTGAGTAAATGGCCTAAAAATCAGGCACACTGAAAGGCTGTTGTCATACAAACCGAGAAAGCGTCTTTAAAGTCCGAGCTACGGTTTAATTTGCTGCAATGCTCAGAGTAATTTCCAAAATGTAACACACTGTTAATACAGAATACAACTGCTATTTGAATTTTTTTTTTTAATCACTCCCTCAAGTTTTTTTTTCTTTTTTAACTTTAAGCATCCAGGACAAGTGCCTTTAATTGGTCAATAGTGCTGGTTTATCTGAGACAGAAATAAAATTTCTTATCAAAGAGCTGAGGCCAATTTCTGGTTTACTACATACTATACCTCAAGTATGGCTGCATGAATGTAAATTCTAAGGTAAATTCTCTTACCAAGGATGAGTAGCGTGATCCCATTAAATACAGCTCCTACGTAGGTCATCAGCCACATAAGAAGGGCAAGCTGAAAAGGAAACAAAGAATGAGAAGTTCATTCTGCTCATATAATCAATGTTATACAGTGTATAAAGGAGACACCAAGAAGTCTTATCACTAATTGTTCAAAGGAAGGTTATCA
The DNA here is from genome assembly GCF_027358695.1 of Spea bombifrons. NCBI lineage: Eukaryota > Metazoa > Chordata > Amphibia > Anura > Pelobatidae > Spea > Spea bombifrons. The sequence continues at coordinate 20,134,534 of NC_071096.1, read as the reverse complement.
GACTCTATAAACAGAAAATTCTGACGTACCATAACTTCCATCCAGCAGTCTCACAAAAGGGTAATTTCTGGTATTCCAGAATAGGCGTCTTACTGAAATAAACTGGCCCCTATAAAACCTGGTCAGGTATCTCCACCACCAGGTTACGTGTGAAATGTGATTTGAAACGTACCGCATTTGCTCGATTATAAGACAATGTTTTTTTCAGAGCAAATGGAGGTCTGACTATAAGACTAAGATCCAGATCCCCCGCAGCGCTGGCGGAAGTACCGAACAACAGCAGCAGAGGTTGTCTGTGCGCATAGGGTAGTCTTATATTCAGGGGTTTTCTTTTTTTCTAAATTAATATTCAAATATGGTAATAAGTAACCAAAAGAAACATTCTTGCCTAGTTAACCGATCCATTGATTGCAATAGTTATACGACCGCTTATAAGGCATAATAAAGTTTGTATTGGTGATTCTCTGTGCTGACTAGCCCCGTCTGAAGAATTAGGACCGAAATTAGGAAAAACCAAAACCTGTCCTCGGGTCAGCTAAAGTAAATAGGAGGACTGTCAAAGAAAATATATACCATTTATATCTTGAATCCTATTTCTCCATCCTTACTCCTATATACAAATGTTAAACATGCTTATTAATTAACCCCCCCCCCTTTAAAATCAACCATTACCCAGCCCCTGACTGGAGGGAAAAAATATTTGAAAAAAGAAAAAAAACTGCAGGAGTCAAGATACTTTATTATAAAGTAACTAACTACCGCCCTATCTCTCTGCTTCCTTTTACCTCTAAGCTGCTTGAACGGATTGTGTACAATCCCCTCACTAACTTCCTCTCCTCTAATTCCCTCCTTGACCCTCTACAGTCTGGTTTCAAACCCCTTCACTCTACTGAAACAGCTCTAACAAAAGTCTCCAATGACTTGCTCTCTGCCAAAGCTAAAGGTCACTACTCTATTCTAATTCTACTGGATCTCTCTGCTGCTTTCGATACTGTTGATCACCACCTTCTTCTTGACTCACTTGCTTCTATAGGCATTCGAGATACAGCTCTCTCCTGGATCTCCTCATATCTGTCTAACCGTTCCTTCTCTGTCAACTTCTCAGGCAACACATCATCGCCCCTTCCACTTTCGGTTGGTGTCCCCCAAGGTTCAGTCCTTGGCCCTCTGCTGTTCTCTCTTTATACTTCCTCTCTTGGCAAACTAATCAACTCATTTGGCCTCCAGTATCATCTATATGCAGATGATACCCAAATCTGTCTTCTCCTGATCTCTCTCCATCTCTCATGTCCCGGATCACCAGCTGCTTGTCTGCTATTTCTTCATGGATGTCACAACACTACCTGAAACTTAATCTTTCTAAAACAGAACTCATTATCTTCCCTCCCTCCATCTCCACTCCACTCCCTGAATTCTCTATCACCATTAACAACACAACTATCTCTCCTACTAACCAGGCCCGATGCCTTGGGGTCATCCTTGACTCAAACCTCTCCTTCATCCCTCACATTCAGTCCCTCGCCAGATCCTGCCGCCTGCACCTAAAAAACATCTCTCGTATCCGCCCATTCCTCACCCAAGAATCCACAAAAACTCTGGTTCATTCACTTATCATTTCCCGTCTTGACTACTGCAACACTCTTCTGGTTGGCATTCCACTGTCTCGACTCTCTCCACTACAGTCTATCCTTAATGCCGCTGCTAGGCTCATCTTCCTTGCACGTCGCTCCTCTTCTGCTTCCCCCCTCTGTGAAACCCTCCACTGGCTTCCGATTACCTTTAGAATTAAATTTAAGATCCTGGTACTGACATATAAGGCCATCCACAATACTGCTCCTCCGTACATTTCTGACCTCATTAGCAAATACTCTCCTACTCGATCCCTACGTTCCTCCCATGGACTAAGGCTCGCCTCCTCACTCATCACCTCTTCCTTTTCCCGTCTACAAGATTTCACTCGAACTGCCCCATATCTCTGGAATCTGCTCCCAAGGAACCTTCAGAATTCACCCTCCCTCCCGACATTCAAGAAACATCTAAAAACCCACTTCTTCAGAGAAGCATACCATCTTAGCTGCTAGAACATCCTTGTCATTGATACCCCCACAATACCTCTCACCCTTTCTCTATGCCTTATGTTTATCACCCCATTTTCCCTCTAGATTGTAAGCTTGCGAGCAGGGCTCTCTCCACCAAATGTATCGGTTTGTCTTAGTCTGTCAATTCTTGTCTTGTCATATCCCTTGAATATATGTATTGTATTAAGCGCTGCGTAAACTGTTGGCGCTATATAAATAAAAGATAATAATAATAATTTGGTAATGATTTAGTCTGTTGTAATATAGGCTATCAAAGTTACCTTGAGTGAATCTATGAGGTCCTCCACAAGAAATAAGCGCATTAGATATTTTAGGGCATTATTAATGTGAACAAGAGATGCATTAATCTTCTTCTGGAAGCCATCAGATGACAGAGTGATATCCTTTTCCAGCAAAGACCTTAAAAAATAAAAATAACTAATAATTAAGTGTTCTTACACTCTAAACACATTCCTTTCTTGTATGTCTAGTATATTTTTTGAACACAGATGATGCAACAGTGTTTAAAACATTTAAATAAATCAAAAACTAACTTCAAGAAAATTTTTTTATTGTGTATACACGTATACAGATGGGCTTATACACTGCAGTGGGCCACGTTAATTTTTCATTGTGAGAAAATATGGCTCAACCTGTCCAAAATTCACAACAATATGCAGCATTATTAATATGCAGAGTGTATAATAAAATTGAGGGAGGGGATCAAAAGACAGCCTGATCTCCTGTGTAGCGGCAGGGATGCGTCCCTGCCACTGCAAGAAGGTCAGGACATACCGGTACGTCCATAGGGGATTCTTGAGAAGCATTTTATAGGGGACTGAATGGGTTAAACCATATATTTGTGAAAACTAGACACCTCAAGGTATTTCAAATGCTGGTATTTTAACCATTTCCATGCACTTATTCTACTACCACCCTTTGTCGTTGTGTGAGTAATTTATTTTATCTTTTTTATCACAAAAATTGCAATTCAGGTATTCACAGCTCCTGGTGTATGTCACTGTCAAACAAGACCCCAATATGTGTTCACCAACATCTCCTGAGTACAGTGATACCCCCCATGCATGGGTTTGTCGGGTTGTTTGGGAGGTAAAATGCCACATTTAGGAAGTGCGCTTTTTTTTTTACTTAGAACTTTGACATCTAGTCCTACTGCCCCCATGTCCTAAGTGGGCCATCTCTGAAGCCGGCTAATTCAATTTACCCCATCAAACCATATATTTTTGAAAACTAGACACCCCAGGGCATTTTAACCCTTTCCATGCATGAGATTCTACCACCAGATGTGAATTTACAGCTCCTGGTATACGTCACTGTCAAACACCACCCCAATATGTGTCGAGCAACATCTCAGAGTACAGAGATACCACCCATGCATTGGTTTGTCTGGTGTTTGGGGGCTAAAAGGTCCCATTTGGGAAGTGAGCTGTCTGTGCCTACGCCCTATCTTTGAACCTGGCCACTCCAATCTACCCGATCAGACCATTCTTTTTTTTTTTTCTTCTTAATTAGACACCCCTTGGGTCTTTGAAATGCTTTTATTTTGACTCTTTCCATGTCAAGAATTTTTTTTCTTTTTACATTTTGCTGGAACTGGATGGTTCCGCTGATGGTGACATCACTGCATAATTATTTTTAAATGTTACCACATTTTTATAAAGCTATTTTTATTTTTTCCCCATTTTTTGTATTTTTAAAATATTTTCCTAATCATATTGCGATTAGAAAGCTGGGCTCCATTTGACTTGCATGGTTGAATGCAGTACCTGTATTCAACCTGAAAGGGAAGCCAGAATTCTCAAGAGGGTCTGAAGATACAACTTAGTTATTTTATTGTAAAGGAGGCACCGCCATCTTGCGGCAAAGTCTCTTGCAGTGGCGGTTTTGACCGCTCGGTCACAGCGCGTCCTGGGGTGGGTGTTCGTTGTTGCTTAATGCCTCGCTATGGAGACATTTCAGCGACACCATTCAAGTTTTAAAACGGGTGTCTGCCACCATACAGTGTATGGTGAAAGTTGACGCCCCGGGGAGGTTCCAGACATGATGCTGATCTCAGTGTTGCTGAATGCCTCGACATCAAGGCATTACAGCAACACCGTTAAAGCGAAGCAAGTGATCATAGATCACTTTCTAAGCTTGTTTAATGAAATGACGTGCCATGTCATATATATGCATGCTTTGAAAGTCTGCAGTGGAAACTGTGATTTAGTCCCCACAGGCACAGGCTGGGGAGTGAAGACTCAAATATTAACCCCTAAAATTCAACGATTTCATAATTTTAGGGGGTTAACGTTGCAAAATTGTTCTCATGGAGCGATCAGATATCAGGGGAGGGTCAAGGCCGGTCCAAGGAAACATCTCCCACCGAGCCCCGGCAAGTAGCGTTGCGCTCAAGAGCGTTACATTTAAACAGGCAGTTTATATATGTCCGCGTGGTCCTCAAGGGGGCTGCATTTGGCAGAAGAACCATGGTTAATGGGTAAAACGGGATGTTCGAATGCCAATACTTAAGCTTAAAAGGAAACACTTAGCCAAGATAAAACCTACGCTAAGGCTGGCATGTTTTGTGTTACTTCCTCATTTTACAGCAGACAGGAGACTGATGTTTGTTTTTCCAAAACGTGTGCATGGTAATTATACATAAAAAAAACAATATTAGAACAAATTACAGACCACCTAAAAGGATATTTGTATCTGCAGTCAAAGAAAGCGTGTGCTTACTTGAAAGGATGCCCTTCATCAGACTTCTGGACGGCTTGCATCACGGACTTGTAGATACGATAGCTGATGGTAACAGTCAACAGGGACAGGATGAGATAGGAGATGACACTGATAATGCTGAAGGCTGCTAGGGACAGGAGCAGCACCATTGTCAACCCAAACACCATGCCAGACTTCTTTACATCTCTCCAGTACAGTAGGTCCCAAACTGAGAGGAGAAAGAGTCAGACCATCACATCAACTAAACAGAAAAAAATCCAAATACAGTTAAAACTGATAAGTAATATTTTAGATGTACATGTAGCGATCACACAAAAATATATATATATATAAAAAAAGTATTTTATTTTCTTTCGGTACAATGTCATAATTTAATTAAAGGTTTTCGGCTCAAAAAGGCTGCCCAGCTGGAACATCTGCATCCCTGGAAGACCAGGTTTGTTTGAGTACTGGCAGTCAGAAAGAGCAAGCCTATAGTTTGAGATGTTGCAGCAAGCAAAATAAAAAACGCACTTATCCCAATATGGACATGTCAAAGACACAGACACGCACACAAACACACAAGATATGTCACTTTTAGATTCCTAATCCATGGTTACATCTGATTATATCTACTGGTTTAAATACAGCTTCAGGAGACAACATAGCCATACCCTATAGTATTGCCTGTATTGTAATTCACGTATGCTACACATGAAGAATCATATATGCTAACAGGGTCAGTTTCTCAATGACTACAGCAGGTATTTGCTTAGTAAAGATGGAGCATTAGCCGCACCCCTTCCTAAAACTCTGGAACAGGTACAAACAGGAGTGACATTTTGTGTTTACATTTTATTATTAGTGTAGTCATTTTATTTTTCTTTGATTGAAATCATGTATGTACTTTTTTTCCTATGTACAACTTATACGCTCCAACATTCTCCCAGAGGGAGAGGGTTGATATTCTAACGTATAAAATACAGTCTCAACTGATTTTGGATCAATGATCAGGATTGTACAGAATTAGGTTCCCTGTTTGCTCACTGAAATGATGTGCACAAGGGTCTGATGCATACCGAGCAGTACACAAAAAAAAGCTGGGGTAAAGGAAAAGACACAAATTAACTTAAAATGGAACCCATGCCAGGCTGTCTCTAAAGCGAATCGTTCTATCTTGTGTAGCCCTGTCAAAGAGCAACAGATGAAGTTCAAAATAATATTTCTTTAGAAACAGGTTTTGTGTATACACAAGATCTGAAATGCATTTTCTTTTACAGTTTAAGCTCAGTGAAATTGATAATTTAGCATTTCTGTTCAACAGTTCTATCTGCATCAAGAAAAGGAAGTACATTTATTCTGCAAGTCATGTATTTAACTTTAACCCCACTGTATTCTAAATTATAAATTAGCAACACATTTAGCAGAAAAAAATTGTTTATCCGTAATTTTTTTGTGTTTTACTGATGCAATTAACATTTTGAGCAGACACTACTTTTGACTTGTTAATGTCGTAAAAGTGCTAGTCTGTAAACCTGCATGTACACTGTGTGTGAATATGTAGCCTGTGTTCCATTCTAAGATCCTGTAAGTTGTTTTCTGCCTGTTATTACCGCTTAGACCTGCATACATGCACAGAAAAGCATGCCATAACCTATTTTTATACCTTGTTGGAAAGGCCGTGAAAGAGGCATGGTTTGTGTACCCATTTAAAACATTGACTACACATGCTCTACACTGGATATTAGAGCCTTGCGCGGGATGGCTTTTTTAATCCCGCTCCCGCTGATTTTTTGCCCGCTCCTGCAATGTGGGTGTTCACATTTGTGGCCAATCACGCCCACCTCCTTACCTGAACTGCAGAGTTCCCGTGCAGTCCCGCAAGGCTGCCTTCTTGTTGCTCCCTCACAGTGTCTCTTCTCTTGCTCCACCCAGGAACAAGGCGAAGTCACAGGAAGTGACATCACGTGACTCCGTTTTGTTCCTGGGCGGAGCAAGAGGAGACGCTGTAAGGAAGCAGCGAGAAGGCAGCCTTGCGGGACTGCGCGGGATTACCGGGACCCGCAGGAACAGTGCCTGACCGCCCGCTCCCGCCCGCAGTACCAGCAAGACCGCTCGCAAGTTTTTTGGCACCCGCGGGACCCGCCTCCCAACGCAGTCCTCTACTGGATATGATGGATTTCTAAAAGCCATTAGTCCTCAACCACAAAGCAACTGAAGTTGTAATGTGTTATCTCCATTTTTTTTCAATCTCTACAAACTGGTAATTCCTTTTAAGGCATACTTATGAATACATCAATGTAGGGCTGCAACTAACGATTATTTTAATAATCGATTAGTTGGCCGATTATTTTTTCGATTAATCGATTAATCGGATAAAAAAAATGAATGTAAATTTTTCATTTATTTAAAATAATTTACTAAACAAATGATGTTAAATACAAACAGCAGAATAACTTTGATAATACATTTCTTGTCTTTATTTCCCAACCAGCCCCCCAATATATGCACATTTGAGCCCAGGCTTGCTACGCTGCCTCCCAGACATGCCATGCTGCCCCCCCACATATACCACACCACGCTGCCTCCCACATCTGCGACTCCACGCTGCCTCCCACATCTGCCACGCCACATCTGCCACTCCACTCTACCCCCCACATGCCACTGTGCCTGATACGCCTTATACCCCCTGAAACACCACTCCATCCTCCCCAGACATGCCACCCTGCCCTCCCCACATATGCCACGCCATGCTGCCTCCCACATCTGCCACTCCACGCTGCCTCCCACATCTGCCACTCCACGCTGCCTCCCACATCTGCCACTCCACGCTGCCTCCCACATCTGCCACTGTGCCTGATGCGCCTTATATCCCCTGATACCCCACTCCATCCTGCCCAGACATGCCACCCTGCCTCCCAGACATGCCACTTCTCTACCCCCAGATATGCCACTCTACCCCCAGATATGCCTTATACACCCTGATACACCACTCCGTCCTCCCCAGACATGCCACACTGCCCTCCCCACATATGCCTTATATACTGTATATGCCTTATACCCCCAGATATGTCACTTCACTGCCCCCAGGATTTAGATTCCCCTAAATTAACCCTAAACTCCCCATTAACCATAACTGCCCCTAAATTAACCCTCAACACCCCCTTAACCACAGCATCCCCTAAATTAACCCTAAAGACCCCATCAACCACAGCATCCCCTAAATTAACCCTAAACACAGCATTAACCACAACTGCCTCAAATTAACCCCAAACACCCCATTAACCACAGCTGCTCCTAAATTAACCCTAAACACCCTATTAACATAACTGCCCCTAAATTAACCCTAAACACCCAATTAACCATAACTGCCCCTAAATAAACCCTAAACACCCCACTAACCATAACTGCCCCTAAATTAACCCCCACCTCCCCTAACTTTCAGTAGCCCAAATATATATATATATATATTACATACATATATACACATATATATATATATACACACACACACACACACACACATATACTTACAGTTAGATGAGTGTCACAGCCATGTGGTTCTGGCCTGGAGAAGGAAGGGGCGGGGCCAGTTGTCACAGTGATTACAGGGAGGGGGAGTAAGTAGGAGCTGCTGCTGTGAGACGGTGAGTCAGACTAAACTATTATATAATGAGGGGGATTTTTCAGAGCGTTTGCTCTGAAAAAACCCTCATTTTATAATCGATAATAATCGATTCAACTAATCGATAATGAAATTCGTTGCCAACGAATTTCATTATCGATTATTATCGATTTTATCGATTAGTTGTTGCAGCCCTACATCAATGTCCCACACCGGTATACAGTTCCATAATCGAAAACATGCACTAATCACTCAAAATGTAATGTAATGTACTGTTTTGATGTGACATCTCACCCAATATGTGTTAAAAAAAAATAACAGCACAGTCTACCCAACAATTTCCCATCTCGTCTTTAACAGCACGCACAACACCTGATTCACACACTATGTGCCAAGTTGCCAGTAGCTTGACATGGACCAGTTGTCAGGACTGCTGTGGCAAACGTGAAACAGTTGGTGGTTTTCTCTAGAGAGAAGATTTATTTTAACAAACACCAACACCTAACCAATTAAAATGAATGAGTAATAGGACACATCAGCTGCTAAGACAGCATTTCACAAATTCAATTTCCCTTAATATCTCCTTTTTTTTTTAAATAAAGTTTGCACCTGTAAACACAAAATATATTACAAAACATGTAGATGCATGCACAAATTGCCAAGGATAAAAAAAAGAAGCAGCACAGAGGGTAGGTGCACACATGCTGATAAACATATATTTCCACACATGTACGGACAGGAAAAACAGGTGAATGGAGAAGATATAGCAGTGTATTTCTGCTGCACAGGCAGAGCAGATGTTTTGTTTGTGACTGAGGCATGCTAGGTTGCGTCAACAGCATGTAGGTGGGATTCTTGTGTACATGACAAAGAAGGATGCAACATCTACAGTACATGCCAATGACCATGCCTAAAGATGATTCATCAGGAACTTTGCAAGTCATCAATGTGAGAATCATGCACTGTGTACAGGACATGCTATTGTTTGTCAACTGTGCACAGGGAAGGGCTCCTCCTTTACCTTTGAGGCTTGGTATTTCATCTTCAGAGTCTATGTTCTCAAGTACTTCCTTTTGGACTGAACAATCTATTGGCATTAAAGCCTCCATGCTGCTAAACTGTGACAGTGGACACAATATTTCTGGAGAGGATTCTGTGCTTTCTGGGTCCTCGTGCTCCCCACATGCCAATGCTTTGAGTGCTTCAATGGTGAGATTTTCCTGCACTTGGTCTAAGCACTCTTCTTGTGGAAGATGACCAACTGATGCTAATTCCACAGGAGAATAAGACTCTGCTAAGTCCACAAAACCTTCACTGTGAGTAAAGTCTGGAATCTGTGAAGCAGTTTTAGAGAAATCTGCTTTGATAGTGCTACCACGATATGAAAACAGATGTTCTGCATTGTTGACAGGATGCTCATTCTCTGCCATGCCTTCACTCTTCCTCTCTGCTGCACAAACTCCAAATTTATCGGTTTGAGGCTCACTAAGCTCAACCCAGCCATCTCCACTGTGCTCTACTCTCTCTGTAGCCAAATTCTTAGATCGCCAACCAGCATCTATAACCGTGTCGTCAGATTCTCCAGAGCTATCTGCCTCGTCTTCTTCATCTGGCCATCGTATTTCACAAGACGGATTGTGTATTTTTGCTGGGGATGGTTCTCCACACAATATCTTAGATGAAAATAAACACTTGAAACCTGATACAGGGTCAATATCGTCTTCAATAACATGCAACAAGTCCACATTATCTCTTTTGGCTTCAACCGTAGATGAGATGTGATGAGAAACAAATTCAGTTGGGGAAATTTCAGCTTTTAAATCTTGCCTGACACATAAATCTTCAGCGTTGGTGGCTCTTTTCATATCATGCAAGGAATCCGACTTGAATAATAGATTTTCCCCATGATCTGAAAAGCACGGATTTTGGTAATCAACACCAGAGTCTGGATTTTCTTTTGAGCATTGATCCATGGTTTGCATGTTCAAACTTAGAGGGGAAAACTCAGAGACGTTGTCACTGTCTTTGAACTCAAAACCTTGGCTGTTGGCAATCATCTCAAAAGGGGACCCAGGTGAATCAAGAATGGAGTGTTGGGGGTGGAGCTCTGGAGAGAAGGTGTCAAAGAAGAGTCTGTGAAGACTTTGTCTTAATACGCAGCCTTCGAAAGACAGGACAAAGCCTTTTACATGTACGACTTATAACTTACGAAAACACAAGTCAGAAGGTATCCATTTTTAAGCAGTGATATCACCGACGTAGAAAGAAGAAACAAAGTTCTGAGCTGCCAATAAAATAATGGTGACCTTAGTGCTAGACTTATTCCCAAATTTGACAACTAAATTAACTTAATGGAACATAAGAAATTGCCTGACAACATCATCTGCATGAATAGCCAGCAGGCAGCTGCAGCAGAATCTTTAACTGATGTCACTTGGCATCTAGAAAATGGGTGAACTACAATGTAGAGCAACAATATTTTTTTTGAGGGGAAAGATTACCTCACTGTCAAGATAGCACCAGATTTACATGAAATATAATAGTGTCTATATATACCGTACTGGCTCGGATATAGGCTGCCCCCGTATATAGGCCGCACCCTAAAAGTTTGGTGCTTTTTTTAAAGAAAACGTTTTTTTCTTTAAAAAAAACACCAAAAAAACATGCTGCCACTCTGCCCCCCCCGAGATATGCTGCCACTGTCCTCCTCCCCCGAGATATGCTGCCACTGTCCTCCTCCCCCCGAGATATGCTGCCACTCCCCCCCCCCCGAGATATGCTGCCACTGTCCTCCTCCCCCCCCCCGAGATATGCTGCCACTCTGCCCCCCCCGACTTAACGGAGTCCCGGATGTCTTGCGGGGCCGGCGAGGGGCATCTACGCAATACGCGTATACAACCGGAAGTTGTATACGCGTATTGCTTAGATGTCCCCCGCCGGCCCCGCAAGACACCCGGGAGTCTGCTCCGGTAAGTCTTGGGGGCAGAGGTAAAACACATCGTGCGGACGGTCACCGGCTGCGGCGATGCGGGTAAACAATCCGGAGGCTGTTTACCCGCATCGCCGCAGACGGTGACCGTCCGCACGATGCGCTTAGACAACCTCCCGTGCTGGCAGCCCCCCCCCCGTGGAAAGTGCTGGCAGGGGAGGCTGTCTGAGCGTATCGGAAAGTAGGATACAGGTCCCCTGCACCGCTGCGGGGGATCTGTATCCTAACCCCGCAGCCTGTCGGGCTCTAGACCCCGAATATAGGCCGCATCCCCACTTTAAAGACTTAAAGTGGGGGACAAAAGTGCGGCCTATATTCGAGCCAATACGGTACATTTTAAGCAAGCTGTGCTTACATACAAATGGTTAAACATATACAACATTATTACATCATAACTTCTACATTATTAAGGTATTGTATAGCTCTTTGACACCAAAGGAAATGTAAAAATACATCTATACATTAAAAAAATATGACAGCATCAATGGTCATGGAGCATAGGAATGAACCACTAATGAATCATCCATGATGTAGTTGAATAGAAACACACATGCATTCAAGGCAGCACAAGACCAACATAAGCATGCAATGCCATCAAGGTGAAGATAGCAAAATTAGAGCAAGGAGTATGTGTGGGTAAAAAGGAAGTAAAGTGTGCTAAAAGAAAGAAGCAAAAGCTTACAATACAAATTGTGCACTGCATTTTCTGGTAAATCTGGAAACTGCAGATATAATACATCTCTATATACACACACACACTAGGAAGAGTAGATAATTATATGTGTTAAGTTAGTAATTTTTCTGCCAATAACCTTTTCTTGTAATATGATTTCTATTTCAGAAGTAAAAAGTGCATTCAAATCCAACACTTAGGACCCTATTGCGCAAGGCGGAAGGATGGAGAAGACAGAGGAGCAAAGGGAATGATTTCACTTCAAAGCATAATCAGCTCCATAGAATGAAGGACCCCAGACACACTGCTGCCAACCATCATTGTAAACACGCCATATCATGTATTATCACCTCAATATAGCATAGAAAATCTTTACATAAAGTTTCATATTGCGCAGAAGGTTACAAATATCGGGTAGTCACACCAGGTGAAAAAAATATCTTCTCAGATCAACCCTTCCACTGGCAGCAGAACAGCGCAATATACCTGTCATCATAAGACTAACATTAACTAAATCTCAAATAGTCTGTTGAATCTTGACTTAACTGTATGGCAATTGATCAAGGCTGGCAACATAAAAAATATATATACCGTATTGGCCTGAATATAGGCTGCACCCCCCTACGCTTTAGGTATTTAAAGTGGGGGTGTGGCCTATATTTGGGGTTTAGCGCAGGGATGCGGAGTTCGTATTGCCCTATGCCCGGGACATGCAGTTCCGAGCGTGTTTTTTTTTTCCAGCTGCCTGAATTTCCGCTGGGGCTTCTATGGTGGAGCACCGGCATGACATAACCTTCCGGTTCTACACCATAGAAGACCCCGTGGAAGTGGGATATATTCACGTATAAGACAACCCCCGCTGCTGGCACTTCCGACACTGGGGGTGGCACGTCTAGGAAGCAGAGTGGCACTTCTAGGGGGGGATAAAGCATATCCGGGGGGGGGGGCAGGTGGGCATTAATCATATCTGGGGGGGTCAGAGTGGCATATGTGTAAGTAAGGTGCATTATGAATTAAGGGGGGCTTAAAATGGCTATTGGTTTTCTGTTTGTATATAACAAAATATGCTGACAAACTGATAGATACCCAACATGTTAAAATACATGTATTCCTGTTTATTAGATAAAATCCTGTTTTACCATTCCACTAATGTGTATTTTTTCTTTAACCCCTTAAGGACAATAGGGGTTTTTACTCGTAGTATATTGCGGGACAATGGCTCTTTTAACGTTTTTCAGTGTTACTGTTTAGCTGTGATTTTCTTCTTTCTCATTTTGTGCTCCCACACGTATTATATATTGTTTTTTTCAGGACAAACAGGGCTTTCTTTAGATACCATTCATTTTATCATATCATCTAATTTACTATAAAAAAAATGATAAAATATGGAGATTTTTTGTTAAAAAATTACTTTTTCTCACTTTTTAAACAGAAAACTTTTACTCATCTGCAAAAACTAATGAAAAAACCTGCTAAATAGATTCTACTATTTGTCCTGAGTTTAGAAATACCCAATGTTTTTATGTTTTTTTGCTTTTTTCTGCACATTATGGGGCAATATGTACAGGTAGCGTTTTGCCATTTCAAAACCTTTTTTTCCAAATCTGGTAGTTCTTCCCCCCATGTGCCATTTCGGGTATCTTTGAAGCCAGCCAATGCAATTTACCCCATCAAATCATATATTTTTTGATACTAGACACCCTATGGGCATTTGTACTCTTTCCATGCTGGAATTTTTGTAAAGATAAAGAATTTTAGGACTTGCTTATTAAAAACTTTTTTATTTTTTTTTTGGTGACAGTGGGAATTTTTACATGTTACCATATTTTTTTAATTTTTTTTTAAACATTTTTGACCAATTTTTTTTTTTTTTTTTTTAATACCAGTCACTCTCATTAGTGAGCTGGGCTCCATTGACCTTGCATGGTTGGATGCAGTACCTGCATTCAACCTGCAGGAGGAGCTCGAGAGTTCTCAAGAGGGTCTGGATAGACCCTCTGTGAACTCAGATCTATTGTTAATGCCATCCTGTGAATGACGGCAACGTCATTCACAGGATGGCACTTGTGGTTGCTCCTCGGAGCAATCACAAGGCGATCGGGGGTCGGGGGGGTTGAGTTGCTACATGCCTCGATACTGAGGCATGTCAGCAACACAGTTTATGCTTAGGAAGCGATTCCGATCGCTTCCTAAGCAGTTTTAGCCGGGCGCCGCCGCGATCTTTGATGATCGGTGTGGCGGCGGCCATTTTTCTTCCGGGGAGGGCTGCCCTCCCCGGATCCACGGTCAGCCTCACTTGTGAGGCTTCCGTGGACGCTGCAAAGCCGCCGATGCAGCTATTTAACGGCAGCCCGTACATGTACGGGCATTGTCGTTAACACGTTGCACGGCAACCCCGTACATGTACGGGGATTGTCGTTAAGGGGTTAAAAATATTTGTTCTCTTTAAAATAGCACCAAACTTTAAGGGTACGGCCTATAATTGGGTGCGGCATATATACGAGCCAAGCCCGCAACCATATATTTTCATAGGAAAGTAAAATCTTACAATATTATATGTCACATAACGTTAAAGGCTGTGGTATATGTGTTGTGGAAGTTGAAGAATTTTGCTGATTCTGGATGTCAGCACAATGATCTCTACCTCATTGCTTATTCTGCTGATAGCAGATAAGATAACACTACAATCACCTGTCTACCTCATTTCTTAGTTTACTTATGTCTTGTTTGTGTCTTGGAAGAATATGTACGTATGGTATGTTTTCGTGTGCCTTGTTGCAAAAGAATCAGAGTCCACCACGACAAAGGACAAGTTGTCCCTTTCTTGACCTTCTGCAAGTAAAGATTTCACATGTCTGGAGGGGCTATTTTTTCTTCACCTCTTTAAACCGTGCGTGTCAGCAAATCAAAGTAAATATACCAACAGATAGCTAGGCAATATGCTAATAACTGTTTGCGCTTCTTTGCCTATATATTGTTAGAAAATTAAGGAGGGAAAGAGAAGTCTGCGAACCGGACTCTCCCCTGTGCGTACTTGAATAAAGAAGCTCTTGCTTACTCAACTCATTGAAGTGGTGTCGTCAGATTTCTTGCCGACATTCACAGTGTTTATTTGCCAGATGAAAATGGATTATACAGCACCCAGACATAGTAGCAATGATGTAATGCTACACAAGGATATAAAGACAGGTAAGCAAGTATTCTACACCTCGCAGCAAGGTAGAGGGCTAGGCTGGATGTTACCTCGGCTAGAAAGTAAAATGGCCTCCCGAGTCAGTTTGTGGTGAAAAATACATCAATGACTACAGAATATTACATGTTATTTGAGCTCAATGAAGCCTTAGAGGGGAAGTTTACTGTCCCGACAGCCCCACAAAATAAGACACATTAAAGCTTTTGGTTAAAACCTACAATCAGTGACTTTTGAGAGGCGAGAGAGGGGGTAGAAGAGAAAAATCATAGTGATATATTATTTACATATGTTTTGCCCTCTTTATTTATGGAACTATTACAATTTGAGTATAATAGAAACGTGTTTAATGTTTGTTGTTAATGTATTCTGTACTGTTGGTCCCTGGCCCATAGCGTTAACCAGGCCGCATAGGAGCTGACTGGCGGTAAGTTTATCACATACTTGGCTAAACACAATGGTTGGATGGTTTTCTGCAGACTCGTATGGGGGAACATCACAAAAAATGTTCTGCAAGCAGCTACTCTATGCAATACAGGGACGTCCCAGCCATCAAATGCACTTTAATGTACATGATAACCCCACGGCCGCTTTAAATGCTCAATTTTGCAAATCCCCTCCATTTGCCCCATTTCCCTCTGACTCTCAGAGTACTTTGCAAGTAATATAAATTTTTTCGAGGGGAATGTCAAGACAAATTAGGCTGTCCCTTTAAAGTGCATTTTATAGCTGGAGCGTCCGTTTAACTATTTTTGCTTGTGTGCAGACCTCGTGAGCAACTCAAGAATGTCTTAAAACCACAAGGAAACACTGACAAGAAAGTGTTTCTTTGACAAAAATAAATAAATCTGATACTGGCAGGAGAGTATTGCGGTAAAGCATGACGGTTCTGTATAAAAGGGTGATTGTGGTGCAAGTCATGAGAAGTGATCCTACAATTCTAGTAGTAGGGAGTATAGGGCGTGCAAATTAACAGGTGCTATGTTCAAATTGTACCCGTTTATCAGTTTCTTACATATACAAGTACTGTAGTGTTAAATGCATAATACTATAAAAAGTGTAATTACCACATTTAAAATGGCGAAAAAAACCGTAAAAATGACATATGTCATTTACATAAATGTTTGTCTTTCAAACTTTTTGTGCCCTGCAGTCTATGCCAAAGTTTACAGCTGTCCGGCTGGACTTATTGCAGCTTCATTGCACAACAGCATGTTGACAGCTACTACCGAGTGAAAATGCACTCGAAGTGGGCAGGAGCTTTCTTCTCTTTGCTTCTCTTTCATTGATATAATTTGAAGCAATAAAGATGCTCTAGTGCAGCGGCAGCCAATAAGAAACCCTTTTGGTGGTTCATATATAAATTCTAGCAAACTAGAGCTCCAAGGCTTGTGTCTACAAGTGCACATGGAACACTGTTTCTTTCCAGGTACTGCCTGCCTGATTAACGGTGGTTAAAGCGAACCCATTTTGGCAGACTGATCTGAAACATGAAGAGGATCGTGGGCACGGTAAAGGCAAGCCATGTATTTTTCACCTAATGTTTTCACTGGATTCACACTTGAATTATGTGCTTTGCCCAAGAACAGAAGCCTGTTATGCCACTACTTTCTGCATCCTGATGAAGATCCTATCTGTGTGTGGGTTGAAATACCGGTGAGCAACTTCTGACAAATGTATTTAATTGTGCTTTCATAAGAGCATGAAGAGGCCTTTGCCTGTTTTGTCGTCCAAAAACAGAGGAGACAGCTGGAGCAGTGAACAGCTGAACCACAAAGTCAAACAATGTTAAACGTATGCCTGTCTGTTATAAATATGTTACTGTAAATCCTAAAACATCCTTTAGTAGAACACAAAACATATTCTGCAGAGTATAAACCTTTTCCTTTCACTATAATGATAACACCGCAAATGACATGTAAGACCTTTCCTTGTGGAATACATCATCACCCTAAAATTGTGTTAATTGTGTTTAACCCCTTCACAACGACATCACTTAGCTCACTTTATTGTTTTTTTTTTTTATTTATTGTATTTTAGTGATTTTTTCTTTGTTAAAAAAAAAAAAAAAAAAAAAACCTGGTTTCTCACTCTCCTCCCCGTGCCGATCACGCTGTGATCTCTATGCAAGTCCCCACAGACTTGCATAGGAATTACAGTGTCTGGTCAGTGCCTCATCAGTGCGATCTGATATCCCAGCCGGGTCTAGACAGACCCTGCAGGGCATATCCTGTCCTCCCATGACCTTCCGGGTGACATCAGCACGATTGGGAATTCAAAACGAACAGTTTATTGTAGTTTGCGCCAGCAGCTGTTACAGGAGATCGGGCAGCAGAAAGCCAGTGATGCTGCCTTCTGCTGACAGGGGGGAGTCCGGGCTGTCAAGAAGGTCAGGACATACCCGTATGTCAGTATGAGTTTCTTGAGATGCGTTTTATGAACGTACCGGTACGTCTATAGGGCACTGAAGGGGATAATTTCCATGAGTGGCAGCATAATATCATAAGACATAAAATATCCTATATATGATCCTTATACATTTCACAAAATGGCAGCTGCACTTTGATGTATGCATAACAAAATAATTGAGTAATCAAACTGAGTGCATAAATACTTCAATGTTTGCTGAAACTGTACCACATTTTGAGGTCAGCAAACCATCCACAGCTTACTAATGAAAGTCAATAAAGGAAAGGATTTCACTGTACAAGCAGGACTTCATTTGCACTGCCATAAAGAAACCAGCTTAGTGTGGTGCTTGAGCAGGCAAATGATCCAAAATGTAACATAACTGACAACAATGACAACCTTGAGCTCTGCGGGTAAAAGAAAGGTTTCTTGGAGCAACCGAATGACATGTAAGGAAGAAGTTGCAAAAGGATGCCTGGAGATACGTATGAAGAAACAATCACACGCAGGGTCAAATTAGACTACAGGCAACACAATTTGAGAGGAAGCAATATGAAAATATTACAGATGAGAATCTCTCAGCATAGCCTCTCAAAAATTGTTTTAAAACAAAAAACACTACCTTGTGGTCCTATCTGGTATTAATGGCACCTGTAATATTTTTATTGCAAACCACAAGCAATTTGTTTTCAATATGTTCCAAAACACGGGCATTCAGATCCAAAATGAGATACCCAGATGGGCAGGGGACCCTCAACCCTGCTTGCCAGCCAAATGATTTTGTGTTAAGCCCCTGTATAGAGGTTACTAGCCAGACAGACAAGTCTGGGAACAAGTTTGATGTTTAGGAGACTAAATGAGGTACACCCATACACTTGAATATAAGATGACAAAACAGGTTATGAGCCAGATATTAAAGTCTAGTAGCCTTGGATACCTATAGATAATAGTATAATCACATCATCCTTAACACTATCATTGGATTTTGTGTGGTAATACACTGATGTCTTGCAAGGAAGTCCATTGAAAATAACGCAAAATGTCCAAAGGACGCAATTACAACCATGATATTTTGAGTCTCTCTTGCGAACACAGTGCAGACATTTTCATTATAAATGGGCAGGCCAAAGGGGATGAATGGTTCTTATCTGCCATCAGATGTTCCACCTTTCTAGAACAAGTAGTAGCAACAATTTTTCAGCATGATAAACTGACAAACATCCTAGTTTTTAAATCTAGGTAAAGCACGCACACGGCAATTAAAGAAAGCTTTACTTTACAATGGGCTGAAACATCTTTAAAATTAATATGTTGGACACACAGAAAACTAGGGTGGTTTTGTATGAAGAGCAATTCTGGAGCATAGTGGTAAAAATAGTAGTTATCAGTAGGAACTTCTCGCTGATTGCTACACTGACTGCACCACAATTGTTTTTCGTACACAAGTCCTACAAAATGTAATCAAATTAAGCCGTTATTCAAAAATACTGAAATGTCTTAATGCTTGATATTGTTGTTTTTACTTTCTGTGCAGTTGAGGGATTCTGTTATTTAGAAGTTCAATGATGTCCTCCTACGTGGTTATCATTATATGTGGTAGTGCAAGGAGCTTATTACACCCATGTGGTCCTTGATGTTCCATGTCTTATTAAGTATACAGCCATTAATTAAGAATGTGAAATATTTGAGGTTTCAGGGTAGACGGGGGGGGCATCTGTGAATTAAGTGTTTGAACTGTATTATATAGACACATGGGATCATAGAATTTGACAGCAGTTAAGAACCATTCTGCTCATTTTTTTCTGATGCAAGGGGTTTAAACCCCTATCAGTCTTTGGTCAGGTCCCATGGGGACCTCACACATAACATTAAATTATAGAGCGGCAGCAGACTCCATAGTGGGGGGGGGGTGTTGAAAATTACAATTTTCCAAATGTAACACACACGTTTATACAAAAAGAGTCCTGCTCTCATGAGTCTTCATTCTATAGTGGCAATCCCACCCCAGCTCTTAATGTAGCTTTTTAAAAGACTCATTACTTAAGTGACATATTTTGCATATTTGCTTTAGCTCTACATTTTGCATGAGTAATGTGTGGATATACATCAGATTTTAACTGTAAGACTGCCTGTTACATAGAAGCAAACAATTTGATGAGGCATAAGAATCATATTGCCTGTCTATATCATTATATTACGTCTCTGGTGTGCCAGCCCCTGCCCATTTGAATTCCAGGTGTATTTATGTATTAACTTGTTAAGGATTTAGTTAACCCATAAAACATTTTAGAAGCTTCCTATTTTAGGAGAGGGATACATGCACAGGGCCCTTAAGAAAGCAGCACAGTAAGCTTGGAACAAACGGTTATATAAAGGCTGGCTACATTCATCCAGCAAAAGAAAAAATATATATATTTTTTAAATAAATAATGTAGGTATTGTTTAGCTACTTATATGCAAGCAGACATATCTGCAACCCACAGTATGCACATTTGTTGTTCATGGTCACACCTTAAATTCCATAAAGTAACTGATAATGTCAACTAAGCACTGTGTTATCTATAGAGAAAATTTAGACATGACGTACAACATGTAGGATTACCTGCACAGCAGCCTCCCTTCTCTCCAACAGACGAAGATATATGGGTAGACTGATATCCGGTGGTCTCTGCCATTTTGCAGTTAATCACTGTATATAGACAACAGAATACACAAGTATAAGCGTGTGCTCATGTATTCATAGAAAAATATGCAGATTCTGTCAACAAGGTATATAAGAAGCAAAAGCTTGAGTAGATGCGACCATAAAAGAATGAGTAAGTGTAAATCAGTTATTAAATATATCTATATATATTTACATAAACGAGTTAAAGGTATAAGCGTAATTTGGTAAACATGACAAAAACCTCCACTATGCATTCACTGAAGTGCCAGTGGCTCTGTCAACGAGGTTTAAATACATGCTTGCCTATAGCCTAACTAAATTAACAAATCAGCCAATGGAATTCACACAACTTGATTAAAAATAAAAAATAACATATTGGAGAAATGAGACTTCAGAACATAATACGGGTTTATGGTACAATCACATTAAATCTATGAATAGAATTACTTTAATTTAAACGAGCAATATGCATTTACACATGTAAGCACATTAAAAGACAAATAAAGCATTACCAGTTTAAATGAAAGAAAAAAAAACAGGGCTTTGATCCAATTCTCTAAGGACACCGCATCCTAAGCCACCATTTTATGGGTTAAATTCTTTGTTACAAGACAAGAGAGGCTGCCTCGCATACTGTCCTCTCCATAGGTATATGGAACACAACTATGGGTAACGTAGAAAACCAGACTACTGAAAATACCGTAATTATCTGAAGATTTCTTATCGCTACCTGCTAATTTTTGTATACATAAAAAGTACCAGTATATTCTGTCCTAAACACACTACATTTTGCCCACTCTCATATACCGCATTGAACGTAATGTACTAATT
The DNA here is from genome assembly GCF_027358695.1 of Spea bombifrons. Lineage (NCBI taxonomy): Eukaryota > Metazoa > Chordata > Amphibia > Anura > Pelobatidae > Spea > Spea bombifrons. The sequence goes on along the minus strand of NC_071096.1, from coordinate 20,113,353 downwards.
ACTAGCCGTATATATTGCTTACACGTGTTGTATGCATGGAAAAAAATGACTATTTGCACACAAACACGATTTTCTACCAATGTATATCCATATAATATATAGAGACATATTCTGCGAATAAGATATAAGAAAAATAAATATATATACGTGCGTCTCTCCGTCCTTCCCCTGTCACCGAACAACCGAGCACGACACCGACCCAATGACGCAGCGATAGGGGGGCAACGCCTGCGGAGGGAGGGACTTAGAGCAAGGCGTGGTTTACAGGATAGTGGGTGAAGCAAAGCTTTGCAGGCAAAAGGCGGAGTTAAGTGACGCATCTTCAGCAGTGTGTCATTGGGAATAGATTGCGCACGCGTCTTCTTCTCGGGCGTGTACTTGGGGGTGGTCTATCGCTTTTCGTACTGATTTCTTACACATTAAAAAAACTTTATTGATTTATTGGAAGATTTATCGTTGGTACGCCATAATTTTACGGTCAAAAAAGGCATGAATCAGATCGAATTTGTCTAACTAAGCATATGCATCGCAATACAAAATTAAAAAAAGATTTTTCTTCGTATTATCGTGTAGCAATGTGTATTTGAAAATATTGCTCTTAACTATAAATTGAAATAATATATATATAATATCTCATAGAAGTCACGTCTACTGCGGACAATGAATGCATGTTCTTATCTTGTTTCTTAGATGTAAATCGCGAATATGAGCTCTGGACATTGTAGAGCGATACGGAATTTGATGACCCTATATAAAACAAATAATAAAGGTTATTTAAAATTGATCATACAAAGTGTAGTTTTTAAATAAAGCTGGAGAATTCTAGGAAAAGCAGAAAAAAATGGAGCGTGTCATGTGATTTGTAGTCCAGGTCCGCCCTATGATGCAGTAGGATTGTCTACACTACAATTCCCGTTACGCACCTCGCGTTGATAGCTGGATTTCTCCGCCCTTCGCGCTGCGGAATTTCCCCCGAGAAGTTACAGGTTGGTTGGCTGGCAGCGCATTTTTCCCGCCCCTCTGTGGCCACATAGAGGGGGTGTTAGTCGCAATATGAAAATGCAGCATTCGTTATGTAGACTGTGTTTAACGGTAATGCGGTTGTTTCTTGTTAGTGTGCTTTTTATACGTACGTACATGCATATATACATACATACATACATACATACATACATACAGGCTACTGGTATGTATGTATGTATGTGTGTGTGTATATATATATATATATATATATATATATATATGACGCAATAAATAACATTTGTTTATGCGCAAGTTTACTGTTTTAAATTACCACATTCCCTTCACAGGGAGCGTCCTCAATGTTTGTATCGCCTCTTGTTTTTTTGCTATGGATGTCAGCAATATGCTTGTAATATTCGACGCGTGAAGACCTCGTTACTGGTCACTTTACATGTTATCCCTGTGTTTCTCCTCACCTTCCTGACATTGTCTGCTATTTGAGAAGCTAGATCTGCAAACACGGAAGCCTTTAGGAGATCAGAGCACTGCTGTGATTGTTATATAAAGCAAGCGAGGGTGTTACCAGGTTTGGTAGTCCAGTTATTCAAAAACATACAAGACCCCCTTCAGATGTTCCACTTGGTGAAAAAATAAAATGTGAGTGGTGGGGCTGACTCCAGCAATTCCTTGTTTGTCATTCATGAAAGCCTAATATTTGCCATCACATGAAGAGGGACCATAGTGGAAGGACCGGGATCATTGTTTGGAACTAGCAGCTAAGTGTAGCTGTTTGCTTATAAAAACAAGATCTAGATCTGTGGGTCTTTGGCACCCATTTGTGGGTGTCTGGCTACCAGTGGGAAGCACCTGAGGAGTGTTAGCGTGCAGCCTGTTGAAAGACTATTCAAGGGTAGTAATAACCTACAAAATTTTATTTTTTGGAAATACACATTTTATGTATAATTGTGTGTGTGTGTGTTGTCCTAGTAAGGGAGCTGTTTAGTTAGGTCTACTCCCTGCTCACATTCTGCTTACCCCCTGCCCAGTTCCTACCCGCTAAAGGCTGTCTAAAGCCCTACTCCTACACGAAGCCACTCTCCAGGGTCAGGCTTCAGGTGCCCTGTGGGGACTACTTCTCTGGTGCCCCCCCATGCCCCACAAAAAGAAACGGAAAAACATCTTGTAAGAAACAACCAGTTTTAGTAAGAGTATTTATGTGCAAGTGCAAACAAGTACAATAATAACACTGGTAACAATAATGTACGCTGAATACATTAAATACGGGGGGGGGGGGGCAGCTAACAGTGCAATCTTTTCTAACAAATATTTTATTAGGCAAGCATTTCATTGGCCCCTTCCACACTCCCTAGCATGCAATCACTCCCTCTGCTACCACACCAAAAAAATATTTGCCACATTGACTGTGAGAGTCTTCCCTCCTTTTCTGACCGTACCTTGACTTTGAGAGGTCCCTTCCCCAGTGTCCCTTCCCCATTGTCCCTTTGTCCCCTCATTCACTAAACCACATATAGATCAAATAAACAACATGTAAACAGCACTTGCACGTGTAGATCAACAGAATAACACACAAACCCAACATTGCAGAAATAGATCAATTGAAAATCACATATGAACTCAGTATTGAAGGTATAAATCTAATAAACAGAATCAGAGATCCAAATCCTGTATTTGGAGGTATACAATAACAATGTATGGAAACATAGCATTGCGGGTATAGATCAAAAGAATAACACACAAAACACACCAATCTTTGCAGGTATAAATCAACTGGAAGTCTCATGTAAACTCGGCACTGAAGGTAAACATCAAATAAACAACACATGGAAACAGCACTGCAGGCCTTGATCAACTGAATTAGACATACAAACCCTGTATTTGCAGGTATACATAAATTATGTATGGAAACATAGCATAGCAGATATAGATCAACATAATACCATAATATCTCCTATATCTGCCCTCTTACTGCCCCCGTCCACTTTAACACTATTTAACACTCTCTATTACAGCTCTCACAACCTGCAATACCCACCTTCATGTTCCCCACAATCAACTGGTTTTTTGGCCCTCTGCTGTTCTCTCTTTATACTTCCTCTCTTGGCAAACTAATCAACTCATTTGGCCTCCAGTATCATCTATATGCAGATGATACCCAAATCTACCGGTCTTCTGATCTCTCTCCATCTCTCATGTCCCGGATCACCAGCTGCTTGTCTGCTATTTCTTCATGGATGTCACAACACTACCTGAAACTTAATCTTTCTAAAACGGAACTCATTATCTTCCCTCCCTCCATCTCCACTCCACTACCTGAATTCTCTATCATCATTAACAACACAACTATCTCTCCTACTAACCAGGCCCGATGCCTTGGGGTCATCCTTGACTCAAACCTCTCCTTCATCCCTCACATTCAGTCCCTCGCCAGATCCTGCCGCCTGCACCTAAAAAACATCTCTCGTATCCGCCCATTCCTCACCCAAGAATCCACAAAAACTCTGGTTCATTCACTTATCATTTCCCGTCTTGACTACTGCAACACTCTTCTGGTTGGCATTCCACTGTCTCGACTCTCTCCACTACAGTCTATCCTTAATGCCGCTGCTAGGCTCATCTTCCTGGCACGTCGCTCCTCTTCTGCTTCCCCACTCTGTGAAACCCTCCACTGGCTTCCGATTACCTTTAGAATTAAATTTAAGATCCTGGTACTGACATATAAGGCCATCCACAATACTGCTCCTGCGTACATTTCTGACCTCATTAGCAAATACTCTCCTACTCGATCCCTACGTTCCTCCCATGGGCTAAGGCTCTCCTCCTCACTCATCACCTCTTCCTTTTCCCGTCTACAAGATTTCACACAAGCTGCTCCATATCTCTGGAATCTGCTCCCAAGGAACCTTCAGAATTTACCCTCCCTCCCAACATTCAAGAAACATCTAAAAACCCACTTCTTCAGAGAAGCATACCATCTTAGCTGCTAGAACATCCTTGTCATTGATACCCCCACAATACCTCTCACCCTTTCTCTATGCCTTATGTTTATCACCCCATTTTCCCTCTAGATTGTAAGCTTGCGAGCAGGGCTCTCTCCACCAAATGTATCGGTTTGTCTTAGTCTGTCAATTCTTGTCTTGTCATATCCCTTGAATTTATGTATTGTATTAAGCGCTGCGTAAACTGTTGGCGCTATATAAATAAAAGATAATAATAATAATAATAACAAACCCAGCTTTGCAGATATATATTAATTGAAAAGCATATGTACATTAAGCATTAAAGGTATAGATAAAACCCCCTAAGTTACAGGCATAGATCACAGGTTGCACACACCAAAGCGAGCCCTGGCATCCACACTGCCCACATAGAACTTAACCAGCACTAAGATTACACACACAGGGCTTGCCGTCAGTGTTCCCTCTAAGCTGTGCGCTTGTGCGCGCGCACATAGCTTTTTTAGAGAGCGCACATGTCCAAAAATTGTGCTCTGTTAAACTTTTTGCACAAGAGAAATTTTCTGCGCACGCCAACTAAGAAAAATTAGATGGAACATTGCTTGCCGTACATGTCCCCAAACAGCCCAGCGTAAGACATCTTTGTCCCCAAACAGCCCAGCGTAAGACATCTTTGTCCCCAAACAACCCGCCCTGTGCCATCTTTGCCTTTCCCCAAATCAATTATACATCTATGATACACACAAACACTTATACAGTCACTTACTCATTCACTCTTTCATTCACACAATCATGAATTTTCTCTCGTTCACATAAATCATTTACACATTCATTAATGCAAAATTTCAAAAATCATTCAAGCAATTCACCCACAACACACACATTGTTATTCATTCTCTCATTCCTACACAATTCACCTATACATTAATTCTTCATGAGCGTGTAGCCTGCCCTGGGAAGTTCCCAGGTATAGTTACTAGGACCCCTTATTTACCACCCTTGGCAAGTCACTACAATACAGTTGTTTCTGAAGAACAATTCAAGGATTTCTTTTGAAGGATTAACATTTGAAGGATTTCTAATTCATGTAATTTAAAAATTCCCAGGGATTGTGTTACATGAATGTATCTTTTTAACCAAATGTGTATTGCTTCATCATATGTTCTACGAGCCAGGTATACTTTGCTCCCAGAGTTTACTGCTGCTTCTGTCCTCTTTTTATGTTTTCTTTTGGACATATTGTTTTTTAATAATACTAATTATATTAATACTAATGCTGAACTGAGACCTGCACAATAGTTGACTTTACATCTTGTTTTCCCTTATTTCTATTTCATTATCAAACGCTTGCTGCTTTATCCTGTCTTAAAAGTCTGTGTCGTCAAGCAACAGTGATGTTATTTGAACCAACAAAACTGAAGATGTGTCTTAATTTCACAGTCTTTATTATCAACTCTGCCTGGCTTTTCTTACAAGGAGGGCTGAGTAGGTCTTACATAATGATGACTTTCAGGGAATTTATTTAAAAGGAGTGTTTAGCCAACATCATTGTAATATAAAACACAACATCAAGTAAAGATTTGCATCATTCATCAGTTTTGCTGGGTGCACTTAATAGTCACGTGATATAGAATCAAGCATCTTCATAATCCTTAGGAACTGATGAGTTTAAACGGCAACTGTGCTTTACACTCACCTGCAAATGCCTGATTTAGTGAATAATCACCTTTATCTTATGAAAGCGGGGGATTATATATTTCTCTTCTACTGCCTCTTTCTCTTGCTCTGTTTTGTCTGATTGGAGTACATCTATTCTTTAATTTTTTTTCAATATTACTTTTTAATATCATTCTAATATGCTTTTCAGTCTATTTGTAGTCTTGTTCCCCAGTCTCTGAATTAATATTTCCAAAATAATAAAGCTCCACTCCCTTTCAGCCAATTCTCTTTGCCCCTCCTCCACCCTCCTTCAGTCTCAGTATGTATCATCCACGCATTTTTTTTTTTGTGTGCCAAATTCTAGTTGAAGCATAAAGTAGTGTTGTGAGTCATTTCTCCTGGCTCCGGGCACTGCATTTCCCCTCTTCTGGGTGCGGGCCTCTGTTTTGGTATCACTCCTGTTTCCCTTCTGCTTTGTAACGTTTACATACTCGTGATGGCAAGTAATCGCCCCTCTTTTCTTGCATAGTAGTTAAAGTATAGCTTCGGTCATTTTTCTTTTCTATGATAGACTTGCTTTAAGATTTTGATCTTAAGAAACGTTAGCTAATGTTTTTCTAATCTGCTTCTTTCTTATTCTGCACGCAGTTATGGCTCCATCTACTCCAGGCCCAGTTCAGATAGTGCAAGTGGAAAAGGATGAACACTCTTTCCAGCTGGATGAGGAAGCTTTGGCCTCAGTGCTTCTTCAGGAGCGCATTCGGGATTTGGATGTCGTGGTTGTATCTGTGGCTGGTGCTTTCCGCAAAGGAAAATCCTTTCTGTTGGATTTTATGCTGAGATACGTCTACAGCCAGGTACATACATTTTCGCTTGCTTATGTGTTTCCTGAACACCCTTGCTTAACATTTCCTAAAGAGTCTATTTGATCACTCTCTCTCTCTCTCTCTTTCTCTCTCTCTCTCGTTAATTTATGCAGCGTAAAGAGTTTAAGCATTGGTGAAAGTTTTTCTCCTTTAAGTTATTTATTGCCCTTCATTCTGCACTAAATATTTGAAAATGAATCAAGTAGCCTCATACATTCTGTAGCCTCAAACAGTCTGTTATACTATAATTTACTTCAAAATATTGTTTTTAATTACAGCAAATATATCAGAAAGACAAAATGTCATCAAAATTGCTGTTGGTGAAAGAGATTGGAGGATGTGTGAGAGTCAGCTAAGGCACATCAGCCAATATGGCAATAGAAGATTCAGCACGGCTGACGGACTATTAATGGGAGTTGTAGTCTGGGAGTTTGTTTAGGGGACCTGGTTATTGCTGTTAAAGGAGGCATGGCTCTTTCTGAAACAGAAGGATATTCTTTCTAGTAAGGGTTAGAATGCGCAACTTATGGAGGATGTGGCCACAGGTACGATGGAAACTTTTAAGAATAAATCAGTTTACTTTTGTCAATTAACAATATTCACAGGCAAATATCCTTTACAACATTTGATCCCAGGAGTTGTTTGGCATGTCCGTTGAGTCTAAAATATTTTTCTCACCTTATGGTTAACATTGGCGTGTCCTTTATTTTGTCTCCTTTTATCTGAACCAGTGACATTGGGGTTGAATGTCGGTGCTCAACATTACATTGTAAATGTATATGATACATGTTAATTTGCTGGACATTTCAGTGAACACCTAGCAATGGAAACTTCATTTTATGAAATACCAGGATCTTGTTTATGTCTTAACATTTACTGAAAGAAGATATTTCTGTTTTGTTAAATAATATTGAGGCCGCATTTGCGATATCTTTATGAGGTGAATAAGCTAAGCAATTCATTAACCTACTCACACATTGAGAGGCATTTCCCCACAATAAATATGGTTCAAACTATGATATTTTACCATATCATTTGTCAGTTATTTTGGTTTTCAACGCTTGGAAACTACATAGTGTATGTTTTTTATTTGGTTGCAGAAGGAGGAGAGCACTGGGAATTGGTTGGGGAAGGAAGATGACCCGCTAACTGGCTTCTCCTGGAAGGGTGGCTCAGAACCTGACACCACAGGTATTCAGATCTGGAGTGAGGTCTTCACCATGAAGAAACCAGATGGTAAAGAGGTGAGATACAAGTCCTTACTAGGTTTCTTATAAAACAGTTACAAAACCTTGAACTAATTATGGCATCTTTCTGTGTCAGGTAGCAGTAGTGCTTATGGATACACAGGGGGCATTTGACAGCCAATCTACAGTGAAGGACTGTGCTACAATTTTTGCTTTGAGTACAATGACAAGTTCCATCCAGGTGAGAAGTTGGTGGGACAGAGCATTGCTGTCCCTATTCAAACAGTCCCACTCCAGAAAGACCACATATATTTTGTTTATCTTATATCCTGCATGCTATTCTTCTTCTTTATGTTTTAAAAGTTCCATTAAACATGGGTAAATGCAAAACATATATTGCTTTACAGACCCTGTCTAAATGATCAATTTACCTCCCAAGGAAACTTAATTATGAACCCAGTTAGTCGGACATGCCAAACATGTGTAAGCTAAGAAATGAAAGCACATGCATGCTCCTAGCTCGCTTACCGGTTCAGGCTCTTGGCTTGGAATTCAATTATTTATTAAATGCTTCTGAAGTGAAAAAGCTGCATGGCCCTCCTTTTGGCATCATTTCACATATTTGTGCACTGGGGTTCCAAGCTATCCTGTGGTGATTGCCTCTTTTTTTTTTATTTATGACTTACACTGTTTCTTCTTTATATCTTTACGCTGACAGATCTACAATTTATCCCAGAATATTCAGGAAGATGATCTTCAGCAGCTGCAGGTAAGGGCGCTAGAAACTACCTTAGCTGTATATATTAATATATTAACTAAATATCAAAGGATCTCCCCAACTGCCCCATTAAGCTAACAGGGTTTCCATTGGCTGCCTTCTAGTGAATGTTTTCACAGGACAACAATCACCCTCTCCTCTCTAGGCATTCATTTCTGTTGCATCGTTACTTAGACATTTTGTGTTCGGTAGGATGACTGCTTCTGGGTGTTCCCCCTGGGTATTTTTTTTGTCGGTGGCGGGTTTTTACTACTTTTAGTCTTTTCTGGTCTTGTTTTGCTGTTCCGGATTACTTCACCTTTTAACGTGGGAATTTTTTTGTTAATTTAGATTCTTTTTATTCCAAGGGGTATATCCCCCCCTTTTTTTTTCTTTAACAAAACAAGAATAAATATACAAAAAACAATTAGACAAAAAGAAAAAGAAAAAAAAATTACATAAAATACATGTAACACATAACATGTCAACAGTTGTTGTTAGATGTATATATCACAATCATTATATCTTGAACAAGTGCAGGATAGGCTAGTGGGGTTTTTGAGAGATTAAGCGTTGTATCTAACTTATTCGTTCAGGGATGTCACAGAGATGTTTGTAACAATAGTAAGTATGTCTTTCCACATTTTCTTTGTTTTCAATGATGAATCTAAGATCCAACTAACCCTTTCTTCCATTATTATTTGGTATTTTATCTGTGCTACTAGTAAATCTAGGGAGAAATCTACATCTTGTTTCCAATATATAGCAATTATTTTTTTTGCTGCTAAAAAACAGTGAATTGTAAAAGTTTTTTGAGTTAGAGTAAGAGATGGCCAACTTTGGTGTAATAACACTTCTGATGGTTCTCTTTTGATTACAATATTCATGGTATGCTCCAAGAAATCAAAGGCTATATCCCAGAAGTTTCTAATTCTTTTACATTTTTTGATGTATGGCAGTTATATCTCCTCTATTGCAGGTTGTACAATTTTGTTACTTTTATCGTTTTTTTCTTTTCCTATGTGTTATTTACTTTTATGGATATTATTACATTATGGGTGATTCTGACTCCTCACAAATCATTTAAAAAGTGCGACCGGTAAGGTTTGCATAAGGAGCTTAAAAACAAATAGCGTCCATGCATTCTCCATGCAGGACTCCTGTGGTCATCAAGGTGACTCCTATTTCTACAAGCTCTCCTTTTGTCTTAGTTCCATTCAAATTGTTTTTGCTTTTGAGTTCCTGTTGAATTTATAAGGGCCTCCTTGTTCTGATGGCCTTTCTGGATTATAATGACCTTTTTACTGATAGCTGAATACCACATAATGAACAACCATGCCCTTCTATTAAGGGCCTCGTTAAACCTCATCCTCCTAGTCAGATCCTACACCAGTACTTTGATCACTTGCCGGTTGTCAGGGATTAAGCTGGGGACAGGAGATTCACCTTCAAAGAACCAGTCATAGGACTTTTGTGATGACTTATTGTTTAGCCCAGATCTGCAGATGTCACTGGAAGAAAGTTTTCTTAAACTTTGGCAGGGGATGTTGGGTGTGCTCAACCTGTTGGACTGGTTTTTGTGCTGGATCCTGGGGATGGTGTTGCTCCTTTCATTTGCTCTGGTGTTCTTCAGGCAATGGGGATTTTTATCTCCGGTCCACGGGTCAAAGACCCCTATTAAGTGATGGGAATGCGTCCTGTGTGTCATAGGGGACAAATCATTGCTTTGCACTAAATGAATGCTGGTTACCAGAAAATAGTCTGGAGCACTTATGGTTCCTTGTTTTATTTTTAGGAGATGTGGTCAGTTTAGGATCAATGTGTTGGTGTTGAGGGATATTTTTTTCATTGGAGGACCTTGTACAAGATTGCCCAATCCAGGTCCAGCTGGACAATGCTACCATAGTTGTATGTACTCTAAGCGTAGTCACACCTTGGGTAGTCTTGGATATATTTCTGTTGGTAAAGGCATTGGTCCAAGAGTTTCTGGCTATTTAGTAGACATATGTCAGGCAGATTTCCTAATCCACCAGCACATAGGGCTGTAGGAATGGTTGCTTGACCCAGAGTTTTTTTTTTTTCTGCGGTCTGCCAGTGACTGATCTCATGTTGACCGAGCACAACCACATGCTTCCTCTTTATTGGGACAGATTACTAGACCAATTATGGTCCAAAACGTCCTCTATCAACTGTTAGGCTTTTCCAATTACATTCACTAGTTCTCTTAGCCACTGCCTTGGCACATAATTTAGCTCTTGGTTACACAAGCAGCTCTTATGTCTTCTGTTTGTGTCTAATTTCCATAACAACCAGAAAATTGTGGCTCTGTCTTTTTGTGCTGCACCTAGAATGACAAGGAGTGCAGTTGCTGGTTAGGATCTGTGATATCAAGATCTATCTGGATCATTCAGCCAGATTATTGTTTTAGTTTTAAGGTTGATCTGGAGGTTGAAGAATGGCTGGACACCTTGAGAAATCTTTCAGGGACCTCACACTGTTCTAATAATCATCTAGAAATCACTAGGAAGGTTATGATGAGATGGTACCTGTTTTCATACCAATTAGGCAATATATACCTGGGCGTTAGCAAACTCTGCTGGAGAGATTGTAAGGGTGAAAGTACAATGGCACGCACATAGTGGCTATGCCCCAAAATCTGTTATTTATGGCTTGAAACCTTCCATCTAATAGATAAATGCTCATCGGTAAAGTGTTCAACATTGGCCCTACTAAATCTACTTCTATCCAATTACCTAACTCGATTTAGAAAATTAATAACAATCATCTGCATAGAAGGAACTGAAAAATTACTAACCCTGGTTACAAGTTGTAAACAGAAAACACACAGAGGACACAAAAGGTCCTGTTCCACACCCAGGACACAAAAGGTCCTGTTCTAGATGTCCCATTAAGAGAAATATTCAGTATAAAGAATACAAGATATACCCCCCTTTTCACTTCCTTTCTTTTCTTTTTATGTTTTGCTCAAACTGTTATACTAATATTTTTTTGAAGTATGATTGGAAATGTACACCAATTTTCCATATTTTGCCTTCTATGGCTTATTGTTTTGGTCACTTTTCATTCACTTTGTCTGTTTGTGCCATTGTTTGGTTGGGGGTTATATCAAGAGGGAAATGTTAGTGCTGCTTTTCTTCAGTTTTTGTCCAAAAGTCACCAAGGATATAACCCACACGTTATATAATTAAATTACCTTTGCATTGTGGATTAATATTTTTGTGCTAGTTCCCTTATATTACATCTAAGAATCTGATCCTCTACTTTTACATTATGACACTTTTTCTAACATTTATCCTCTTTTGGAATACACTTTCCTCTTGTGCTTTTGTCACATCCATTCTCACATTTACATCTCTCCTCTCACTTCTTTCCTCCAAGCTATATATAAATTGAGCTTCTTTAAACTATACTGATAACTTTTTTTATTCTGTAACCCTTCTCTGAACAAAAATGTTATGCTTCACCATTAGTGCCTCCCTCTCTTTGTGTATCTGCCTCTGTGTCTTTCGTTGTATGTATTGCATACACTCATTTTCAGTGGCATTATCTGTGTAATTTGTTTCTAAGTGAATAATATTAATTCACTGTGGTGAGGTGAAACAGTTCATTTCATAGTTTAACTTGACTGAAACCAGCTATTGCTATCCCCTTGCCTGGGTTGGAGAAATACTTTTTTACTTTTTTCTCCTCAGCTTTTCACAGAGTATGGACGGCTGGCTATGGATGAAATTTTCCTGAAACCCTTTCAGGTAATTTTTAATAAAAAATCACACTTTTTATACTAGCGGGTTATTTTGTGGTAATGGGTGAACTCTAGTGGTTAAAGTGCATGTTGTACTTGTATTTGGATGAGTACCTTTATGATTCTATTCCCCAATTAAGCATGCTGTCATCATAGTGAGTAACTGCTGAGTTTGTACTGTGTAACATTGTCTTAAGGAGTGTAGCTTGGTTTAATTAACTGCATGTATACTTAATTAAATTTCATACAGACCCTGATGTTTTTGGTTAGAGACTGGAGCTTCCCTTATGAATACCACTATGGAGCAGATGGAGGAATGAAATTCTTAGAAAAGAGATTACGGGTAAATACCCTCAATATATATGTGGGACCAGCACTGTGTGCGTATCGCGATGTTGGGAGGAAAGTTAACACAGTGTGTGTTAAAGATGCTTCAAAAGCACTATGCTAAGAGGAGTTATAGCTTCATAAACTCACCAAGGAACAGGGTTTACCCAATATCTATACACACCTTTGTTAGTCCTTGAAAAAGCATTCTTCAAAAACCAAGATAAATGATTTACCTGGGGTAGAAGCTACATCTCTTCCTCCCTTTGAACAGACCCCTATCCACAGCATTTACTGAGCCAGTGCTGAAGCTGAACAGTACATAGCTGGGCAGTGGGAATGGTGCAAATGCATATTGTGGGATTCTACAGAATACCCCTTCATTTGCAAGGAGGACACAGTGAAAATGTAAAGGGGCAATCCCCATGCTGTATATACTAATCATAGCATAGTAGCGTTGCATGTTTAGATTATTGGTTTGGTCTTTATGACATAATTAATATTTATAGAAGTCATTTCTAAGAAACAGTGTTAACATTGACCTTTAAAGCTTTAAAAAGTTAACAAGTAAATAAATACTATGCAACAAATTGTGATATAACTTAAACTGCTAGCCCTTAAATAATACCCTATCCATATGCCCCAACCCGTTTTCTTGTACTTGCAGTCACCAAGCAGTAAATCCTTAGCTGGATCTGTCCTAACCTTACTGTCAGATCCCTATCAATTGTGCATGATTCTGAAGGATAAAATAAAGCACTGGTCTTTTCCTGGCTTCTAGATACTGGTAGATTAAAATAAATGTGATGAAACACAGGCTCATGATTCACTCATTTTTTTTTACTTTGAGGGGAGCCATATGAAGAATACTCTAAAGAAATTATAATGGATGATACAAAGGGAATCAACCACCACAGAAAATAGTAGAATGCCAATTTGATCGCTCATCTTTTAAAACATTGCAGCAGAATTGCTGTTTTTACCCCTCATTGTCTCTGGGTTTTTTTTATCGATTGTTAGGCTTTTTCCAGTACTAAAAAAATAAAAGGTGCTAAAAAAAAAAAAAAAACATGGTTAAATAGTAATCACAGTAAAATAATCTATTTATAGAGCCCAGATTTTGCAGCATTGTTGAAAGGGTAGAAAAGACATAACAATTAGTATGTCACGTACATACACCCTGTTCAAATGAGCTGTCAATTGTTAATGTATTAGTATTTTAGTATTGCCAGCCATGTTCCTCTAACTGTAGTTGATACCTAACAGGTTAAAGACCACCAGCATGAAGAGATACAGAATGTGCGCAAACACATACACTCCTGTTTCACCAATGTGAGCTGCTTTCTGCTTCCCCATCCTGGACTCAAAGTGGCTACAAGCCCTCAGTTTGATGGTCGTCTGAAAGGTCTGTCTGGGAGGGAGAGAATTTTAACCCTGTAACTTTCATGTCGGCCCTGTCAAGAAGTTTGATGCCTTGTGCCAGTGTATGATTTTGTGTTATTCCCCTCGCAGATATTGCATCAGAGTTTACAGAACAGCTTAGCGCTCTGATCCCTCTTGTCCTAGGCCCTGGAAGCCTGATGGAAAAGGAGATTAATGGTTCAAAGGTGACCTGTAGGGGGCTGCTTGAATACTTTAAGGTGAGGCTGTACTACTGTATAAAACTCCATGTCCCATGAGAGCATATGGTTCTGTTCAACTGAACTTTACCCTTCCCATCAGGAGCAGTCTCCTGAGCCGTGGCCCATTAGTACATCTAGGTCCAGAAGCCTTAAATTTTAGTTAAGTGCTGCCTAGGATACTGAGAATTCGTATTACTTATTTCCTTAGCTTATTGTTCGAAGGCACCCTGTTTTTTTCCTTTCCAATTAAACTGCAGCAGAATAAAATATTGTTGCTGCACGCATCCAAATAATAGAACCCTGAGGCACACATTTGTGAAAAAGTCAAAAGGAAAACATTTTACCAATTATTTAACATATGTGCAAGATTCTTAGGCGTATTAACCCCTTAAGGACCAGGCTGTTTTTTTACTTTTTGTACCCTTGGGACCGAGGCTGTTTTAACACTTTTGCGGTGCCCGTGTTTAGATTTAATTTTCTCCTCAATCATTTAGTGTACCCACACAAGTTATATGTTTCAGGACAAGAAGGGCTTTCTTCAGATAGCATTTTTATCTAATTTCCTATAAAAAAAAAAATATGATGAAAAATTGAAAACAACATTTTTTCTCACTTTTATTTGAAAAATCTTTTACTCATCCAAAAAAGCTAATGAAAAAAAACTGCTAAATAGATTCTACTATTTGTCCGGAGTTTAGAAATACCCAATGTTTTTATGGTCTTTTTTTTTTTTTTTTTTCTGCAAGTTATTGGGCAATAAGTACAAGTAGCGTTTTGCTATTTCAAAACCATTTTTTTCCAAAGCTGGTCATTCTCTCCCGTGTGCTATTTGATGCTGGCCAATGCAATTTACCCCCTCAAACCATATATTTTTGAAAACGAGACACCTCAAGGTATTTCAAATACTGGTATTTTAACCCTTTCCATGCACTAATTCTACTACCCTTTGTCAAACTGTGTGGTAGTAATTTATTTTGCGTCCCCCCCACCCCTTAAAATTGAGCTTCAGGTATGGATTTACAGCTCCTGGTATACGTCACTTTCAAACAAGACCCCAACTTGTGTTCAGTAAAGTGAGACCCCCATGCATGGGTTTGTTGGGTTGTTTGGGAGGTAAAACGCCACATTTAGGAAGTGCGCATTTTTTAACTTGGAACTTTTACATCTGGTCCTACTGCCCCCATGTCCTAATAGGGCCATCTTTGAAGCCAGCTAATTCAATTTACCCTATCAAAACAATATATTTTTGAAAACTAGACACCCCAAGGTATTTCAAATGCTAGTATTGTAACCCTTTCCATGCAAGGAGATTCTACCACCAGCCTTCAGGTATACATTTATAGCTCCAGGTATACGTCACTATCAAACACCCCAATGTGTGTTCAGCAACATCTCCCGAGTACAGTGATATCACCCATGCATGGGTTTGTCTCGTGTTTGGATGTTTTTTTTACATTTTGCTGGAACTGGATAGTTCCTCTGATGCATAACAATTTTTAATTATTACCACTTTTTTTTAAGCTTTTTTTTTAATTTCCTCCATATTTTTTTAATTTATTTTATTTAAATATTTTACTAATCACATTCTGATTACAAAGTTGGACTCCATTGAGTTGCAGGGTTGCATGCAGTACCTTTATTCAACCTGCAAGTGGAGCCAGAGTTCTCTAGAGGTTCTGGAGACCCTGTGGAGACCCTGTGGCAAACTTTTTTTTTTTTTTTTTTTTTTAAGGATGCGCCGCCATTTTGCGAGTAGCAAAATCAGTCGCAGTGGAGGTTGTGACCATCTAAAGTCTTTTAACCCCTTAAGGACCGGGCTCATTTTTTCTTTTTGTACCCTGTGGGACCGAGGCTGTTTTAATACTTTTGTGGTGCTTGTGTTCAGCTGTAATTTTCTCCTCACCCATTTAGTGTACCCACATAAGTTATATATTGGTTTTTTCAGGACAAGATGGGCTTTCTTCAGATACCATTATTTTCATCGTATCATCTTATTTACTATAAAAAAATAAAAAAAACATAGTGAAAAATTGAAAAAAAAACACATTTTATGACTTTTATTTTAAAAATCTTTTACTCACCTAAAAAAGCAAGTAAAAAAACTAGCTAAATAGATTCTACTACTTGTCCTGAGTTTAGAAATACCCAATGTTTTTATGTTTTTTTGCTGTTTTTTGTAAGTTATAGGGCAATAAGTACAAGCAGCGTTTTATGATTTCCAAACCTTTTTTAACAAATCTGGTCAGTCTGCGTCCATCTCCTCTTTGGAACATATTTGAAGCCGGTTAACTCAATTTAACCCATTTAAACCATATATTTTTGAAAACTAGACACCCCAGGGTATTTCAAATGCTGTTATTTTAACCCTTTCCATGTAACAGTTATACAACCACACTTTGTCAGACTTTGTAATAGTATTTTTTTTTTATTTTTTTTCCCACACAAATTGTACTTTAGTTATAGATATACAGGTTCTGGTATATGTCACTGTCAAACAACACCCCAATGTGTGTTCAGGAACATCTCCTGAGTACAGCGATACCCCACATGCATGGGTTTGTCAGATTGTTTGGCTGGTAAAGTGCTACTTTTGGGGCGTGCGTAATTCAGGTGGTCATTTGGTCATTCTGCCTCCATCTCCTCTTTGGAATATCTTTGAAGCCAGTTAACTCAATTTAACCCCATCAAACCATATATTTTTGAAAACTAGACACCCCAGGGTATTCCAAATGCTGTTATTTTAACCCTTTCCATGCACCAATTATACAACTACACTTTGTCAAACTTTGTAATAGTAATTTTTTTTTATTTTTTTTTTCACACAAATTGTACTTTAGTTGTAGATATACAGGTCCTGGTATATGTCACTGTCAAACAACCCCCCAATATGTGTTCAGGAACATCTCCTGAGTACAGCGATACCCCACATGCATGGGTTTGTTAGATTGTTTGGCTGGTAAAGGGCTACTTTTGAGGCAACACAGACTTTTAGCATCTGGTCATTCTGCCTCCATCTCCTCTTAGGAATATCTTTGAATCTGGTTAACTCAATTTAACCCCGTCAAACCATATATTTTTGAAAACTAGACACCCCAGGGTATTCCAAATGCTGTTATTTTAACCCTTTCCATGCACCAATTATACAAGTACACTTTATCAAACTTTGTAATAGTAATTTTTTTTATTTTTTTTTTCACACAAATTGTACTTTAGTTATAGATATACAGGTTCTGGTATATGTCACTATCAAACAACACCCCAATGTGTGTTCTGGAACATCTCCTGAGTGCAGTGATACCCGACATGCATGGGTTTGTCGTGTTGTTTGAGATTTAAAATGCCACATTTGGGAAGTGCGCTTTTTTTCTCCATTTTGGTCAGTCTGTACCTATGCCCTATCTTTGAGCTCGGCCACTCCAATTTACCCCATCAGCCATTTTTTTTTTATATTAGACACCCCTTGGGTATTTGAAGTGCTTTTATTTTAACTCTTTTGAGATTTTTGAGAAATTTTAGCACTTGCTCAAAATAATAAACTTTATTTTTTTTATTTAATTTTTTTAATACTTTTAATATTTTTTTTTACACATTTTGCTGGTACTGGATGGTTCATCTAGTGACATCACTGCATAATTATTTTTAAATGTTAGCACATTTTCTTTTTTAAATTTTTTTTTCCCATTTTTTTTTTATTATTTTCTGAATATTTTACTAATCACATTGTGATTAGAAAGCTGGGCTCCATTGACTTGCATGGTTGAATGCAGTACCTGTATTCAACCTGCAAGTGGAGCCAGAGTTCTCTAGAGGGTCTGGAGACCATCTAGCAAACTCTTTCATCTTTATTGTTTTTTTTCCCGGGGCGCCGCCATCTTGCTGAAGATCACCGGCAGCTGCGGCTGTGACCGCTCTCCGGAGCGGTCACAGTCCATC
Source organism: Spea bombifrons (assembly GCF_027358695.1). Lineage (NCBI taxonomy): Eukaryota > Metazoa > Chordata > Amphibia > Anura > Pelobatidae > Spea > Spea bombifrons. Next base: position 20,095,301 of record NC_071096.1, on the reverse strand, counting down.
CTCAGGTAAGTATTTGGTGTAATCCTGATCGAGGCATTCCAGCAACACCATTTAAGTTGTCGTTGATCGCCTCCTATACAATGTATGGCGGCTGTTGACGCCCCGGGGAGGGGCCAGACATGGCCCCCGATGCCGACCTCGGCCTTGCTGTAATGCCTCGACATGGAGGCATTACAGCAACGCCGTTTAAGCAAAGAAAGTGATCGTTGATCACTTTCTAAGCTTATTTAATTTTTTGACGGTTCAGTGTATGGCAGATGTTGACAACCCGAGAGGGGCCAGACATGACTCCTGATGCAGATCTCCCTGTTGCCGAATACCTTGACATCGAGGCATTACAGCAACATCGTTTAAGCCGTAGATCACTTTCTAAGCTTGTTTAATGAAATTATGTGCCAGGCACGTCGTAGGTCATCACCTGACCATTTTTGCTTGATGCGCCTGACCCATCAGTGGACGTTAAGTGGTTAATACATAAGGAATCCTACATATACTCACCAGAATATACTCCCAATTCACATGTAGTTTAAAATAACATTGAAAGGATGTATGTGTTGACTGTGTTTAATTCTTTTGATCTGTTTCCTTTATAACTTTTTTTTCTTCTTTAGGCCTACATTAAAATTTATCAAGGTGAAGATTTACCTCATCCCAAATCCATGCTGCAGGTATTTTTCTTATAACGCTCTTTTAGTTGCGATCATTGGTACCCTTCCTATTTATACTACTTTTTTGTCTTCTATGTCCTTTCTCCCACAGGCCACAGCAGAAGCCAATAACTTAGCAGCTGTAGCTTCAGCTAAAGACTTGTACAACAGCAGCATGGAGCAGGTGAGAAATAAATATTGTACCATAAAAACTAGTTGTAATACGCACGTATAATTTGCAGATATAACGGAACGCTCAATGTAACTGTACATAATTCACACCCACAGCTTACGTCAGTGGCTGATGATCTGTGAGATTGATCAGTGACCTAAACAATTGAATTGATTTATTAGGTTAAAAGCTGTTAAAAAGAAATTATAAACAAAATTGGTGACCACTATTAATGACAGCTGAAGGCCACTGGAATCGCTAAATTAATAATCAGTGACTTAAAATGTCACTAATCAATGATCAGATAATGTAGTAAAAATTTAGTGGTTTTTTTTTTACCTTATGATCTAGATCAGGGGTCCCCAACCGGTCTGCAGCCTATAAGCAACTGAGCCGCACGGCAATTCTAAGTGTTTTTTTTTTCATTTACCCTGCTGCGGGCAAACCGCAGGGTGAGCATCCAGATTGCCCGCAGCGCTGCGGGGGACCTGGATCCTCTTCTCCGGCAGCCGTGGACGTCTGTGCGATGCAGAGAACCTGCTGTTACGCCGGGGCTTCTATGAAGGAGCTCCAGTGTAACATGAACTTCCGGTGCTCCACCATAGAAGCCCTGGCAGCAGTGGAGGTTGTGCCTAGTGGGGGCAGCCGATGTACGTCTGTCATAGAAGCCCGGCGGAAATGCCGGCAGCAGAGGAAGTTGTCTGCCTGAGAGACTGCCTGAGCCTCTGTGTGTGTGTGTGTGACTGCCTGAGCCTCTGTGTGTGTGTGACTGCCTGAGCCTCTGTGTGTGTGTGACTGCCTGAGCCTCTGTGTGTGTGTGACTGCCTGTGTGTGTGTGTGTGTGTGTGTGTGTGTGTGTGTGTGTGTGTGAGAGACTGCCTGAGTATCTGTGTGTGTGTGTGTGAGAGACTGCCTGAGTATCTGTGTGTGTGTGTGTGAGACACTGCCTGAGTCTCTGTGTGTGTGTGAGACACTGCCTGAGTCTCTGTGTGTGTGAGACACTGCCTGAGTCTCTCTGTGTGTGAGACACTGCCCGAGTCTCTGTCTGTGTGTGTGAGACTGCCTGTGTGTGTGTGTGTGTGTGTGTGTGTGAGAGACTGCCTGAGTCTCTGTGTGTGTGTGTGTGTGTGTGAGGGAAAAAAAAACTCCACCTGCTGCTGTCTGCTATACAATCAATTACTTTGGGCTTGTTGCGGCTGTCCGACCGCTGTAAAACTTACATGCACATCAGGAAAAATTGTCTTCCACAAAACCAGTCCCTGGTGCCAAAAAGGTTGGGGACCGCTTATCTAGATGACACCGCTCATGCAAAAAACAAAATACTGTCTGCGCTTCTCACCCTAATAAAGTTGGCAACAAATATATAAACATAATATAAATGAGAGGTTTTGGTTATATGAATTGGCCAAAGCATAATTAAGCTCACCCGCCACGTCAAGGCACACTCTCAATAGGGTGAGATCCTACTCTCACCTCCTACATAGTGGGCACACAAAGCAGTTCTTTTCCCTGACACCGCTCATGCACCTGCTCACTCTCATCTGCTGCAAACAGCAGCAATTAACCATCAATTGACCTGGAAGTAACTTTGACTTCCAGGTCATTGCTGTTAAAGATTTATAGATGCACAGCATTGATTGGTCCTGTGGGGAATGAAGACACAAGCATTACCCCTTGGAGGGATTATGCATCTTAAACAAAATTTTATTTGCAGCGCTGCAGGGGACCTGGATCCTCCTCTCCGGCAGCTGGTGGGCGTCTGCAACCTCCACTTGTGCCGGGGCTTCTATGACATCACATGACCGGTGTTCATTCATAGAAGCTCCGGGGGAAGTGCCGGCAGCAGCAGCTCAGGTCCTCCACCAGCTGCCTCATTAGACACGGGGAGAAGTCTAAAAAATCACTGGTAAGAGTAGGGTAGGGTAAGAGTGGCATATGGGGGGGCTTTAAATGGCTTTCTGGAGGCAGAGTGTCATATAGGGGGTTAAAAGGAATATCAGGGATGCAGAGTGTCATATAGGGGTTAAAAAGAATATCAGGGAGGCAGAGTGTCATATAGGGGTTAAAAGGAATATCAGGGAGGCAGAGTGGCATACAGGGGGTTAAAATGAATATCAGGGAGGCAGAGTGGCATATAAGGGGGTATAAGACATATCTGGGGGCAGATTGGCAAATAAAAGGAAATAAAAACAAAAAAGGCATTTTTCTCAATCATAGTTTTTATTATATATGAAAAAATAGTTTACATATGAATTAATATTTACTAGTAAAACTTTTTTCTTATAGGGTAGTCTTTTATGTTCAGGTTTTTTCTTTTTTTCTAAATTAATATTCAAATTTTGGGGAGGTCATCTGATAATCAGGGTCGTCTTATAATCGAGCAAATACAGGTATTAGGTGTTGCCCATTAGGTGGTACTAATTTTGTCTTTGCTCTCACCTCAATAGATCTGTGGAGGGGACAAACCGTATGTATCCCCTGATGTTCTACGTGATCGCCATGCTATTTGCAGCCAGGAGGCTCTGGCTCATTTTGATCGTGCCAAGAAAATGGGTGGTGTGGAGTTTAGTCAACAATATCGAGAGGAGCTGTTTAAAGATTTGGAGGAGATCTACACTGCTTTCTGCAAACACAATGAAAGCAAAAATATCTTTACTGCTTTCCGCACGCCTGCAGTGCTTCTTGCACTGGTGGTTGTATCTTATATGACATCCGGTGTCACAGGCTTTATCGGGCTAGTAATCGTTGCACAACTATGCAACTGTGCAACAGGTCTGCTACTCATCTCTCTTCTCACATGGGGCTTCATCAAATACTCTGGACAGTATAGAGAGCTTGGGGGAGTCATAGATTCCACCGCAGATTATGTGCTTGAAAAGGTGAGTAACTGGTTTAGTTCACCTCAAACTGCATGAGTACTGTGTATGTGTCTTTTAAATTTTTATTTTTTATTTTTAAGCATTTCGCTTACTCTCTCTGAGTTGTGGTTTTAACTCATATCACAATTCATTTGGAAGGGCTGGGCTGACCCTTGATAACGCATAACTCTATTTGTAACTATGCATTATAGAAGTCCTTCCTGCAGCAGGAGCTCTTTGGGATTGACACTTCGTGATGTGTAGTGAAATGAAGAAGATTAAACACAACTCTCCTGCAAACTTGCCTATTAACTCTCCCTTTAGTGAATACACTCTTTCTGTAGCTTATTTCAGATACTCCCAGGGCACTGGGAATTACTTTAGTAGCTGTTCTTAACACCATGGAATGATTTTCCCACTGTAAGCCTGGTGAACATATTCTGTGCAGTGACAGTGAAATAACCTGCTCCTTCAGTAGACACAGCAAAGCTAAATTTGTTTTTGTGATGGAATTCCTATGTTGCATATGTATGTCATCAACTAGGTCCATTACAAGCCTACCTGAAAGGGAATGTCCTGCTTCAGAACTCTTAGTCATAGATTCCACCACAGACTATGTGGTTGTAATAGGCGAGCGAATGGTTTAGTTTATAGTATAATGTATAAGATGTATAATGTATAGGATAAATCTGTTTCTCCAAACAAAGTCAGACCTACCACTGCAAAATGGGTTAGGCCACCTAGGAGGGTACAGGTACAAACTAACTGCCGGGCTTCAGAAGGGAGATGTTAATCGATAGACACTGATCCTAAAAAGGCTGAAACTTCACTTCAGGTCTGAAAAAACGTCCTACAGCTAACGTTTTTACAATAGAATATGGTAAAGTTTGTGACCTAGTGTGTTAAGAGTCTTAAGCCTTAAGTACCTTGAATGTTTCTTTCAACTGTTGGGAGTCTTTTACAGGTAAGTGAGTTGCTTCCTATTCATTGATTCGTATATTTTTCACATTTTACCATAGAATAAGACCATATATACAGAACCCAATCCCTGATTTGGATTAGAAGCTGGTTCTGAATCTGTTGTATTATGGACCTTTTTCAACCACTAGCTAAGAGTGATGCTAAGATTTTGACTATAGTTTTTGGTAGTTATTACCTCAAATAAGAATGTTGGAGAACCTAAAGCAATTGCATGTAATGAGCCTTACGCATTCCTGATAAACTAGCCCACGAGCATTTGCCTCATTTCGAACCTAAGGTTCTTTAGTGACCTTCTCCCCAATTATCATTACCTAGAGAAGGCATTCTGTGTGTTTGCTGTTAGACGTATTCAGAATGCAGTTCTTCACTGGAGTAGAAAATGTTAATTATTCAAAGAATTATCATGGTCACTCAAACGTTACTTTTGAAGGCATCAATCATTGGCAACTGCACTGGCGATGTATGCTGCAGCAATGTGGTGAGGTGGTCAGCGGAGCCATTATGTTGGGCGTTAAAGCTCACAGATTTTGTCACTGGTTTGATACTTCTTCAGTAGTGAAGGATTAATCTCACTGTGTCTGCTGCATTGACAAAAAGAAAATAGAATGGCTGTGTATATGCTGTCATTTAAATTTGTCTCCTACTCCCTGGGTGGGTGCCTGGTTTGTGATACCCTACCACGTTTTTTGAGTACAAAAATACTACACACGTTTCCATTCGAAGCTAGACTTTACCGTCAAATCACGTCCAGTGTGATGGTTGTTTCCAATGATGACATGTCCATCCATGGTGCCAACAGATTATGCAGTTCTGTAGTATGAAGTTTTGCATGTGAAGCATTCACAGTAGACTTTTTTGGTTTGTGTGATAATTGCCCCATAATCGCACATTACTTCAGAAGTACTTCAGTTTACACACAGAAGTATGGCTCTTTATGAGAAAAAGTCCACTTTGTGCCAACCGTGTCCTCCATTGTGTTCGCGTTGTACAAAAGTGTAGGTACAGGTTCTGGATTTAAAGAAAAAGATCGTAGGTAATATTTGCTAGCACTTTTACCAATATCATACACACAAAATGCCAGCCTTGCTTTTATAGCAAGCATTGTCACCCACAGTTGGAACATGGTTTCTTTTGTTTCCGACCTTGTCAGCCTTTTTTTTAAGTGGCTGGAAAGTGGTAGTTACAGTGTAGCCCCGATGCTCATCCATCCCTTTTCTCTTCATGTTTCTTTAACACTAAAGGCTACCACTGTCATGGACAACTCATCCCGCCGTATTGCTGTTGGTACCGCTGGAGCCCCTTCTGAAAAGAAGAAACAGAAGTAGCAGACACATGGGCGAAGCAAGAGAACTATGCTGTATCTCCACCACTCTTGCATTCTTGGTATTCCATTGCAAAAATTCCTATCAAGCACAGCTACAACCGTTCCAGTGAGGTGTCACCTACTTGCCCATTACAGCATAATTTGCCAGCCAATAGATAAATATGAACTTATTGCACAATATTTTCTCAAGTTACATATTCCCTGTTAAATCTCCTTCTGTTAAATCTTCTTATTCTTGTTTTAAGTCTGTCTAGTTTCCACTTTCCAAAATGTTAACCTTGAAGACAAAAAGTAGATTTGTTTAAATATGGCAAAGGCTTGAAGAAACCCCTAATTTAATGTAATATATGTGGACCAACTTGGCTTAAATTTTATAATGATAATGTTTTTTCCCAAGACATTTAAGAGGATTTACTGCTAGACATTGCAAGGCACAACTGCAAATTAACCGAATTACTTTGTGTTGTTTAGTAGGTTGTGCCATAGCAATGTATAGATTATCTGATGCAGACATGGGTGTGAAGAGCCACTGCACTGCTCACTAAATACTTTTTGTCCCTTTTTTCGTATCACCTTTAGTATCAAGGATGGGAAGTTAAAAGGCCTCAAGGTTTGTGAACAGACCAACATTAAATTTATTATAGGCGTGTCATTTTAATGAACCTATATGCACTGTTGAATCAATGCAAATGATACTGTAGTCCTAAATATATCTTAATTCTGACTTTAAAAGCCACATGGGCCTGAAATTTCCTCATTCCTGTTGCAGGACAAGGTATGAAAATACTGTATATATCGGACGACAGACAGTTAAATATTACAACTGCTTATTTAAAGGTTACACGAAACAACCTTTCCCCGAATATCGTTTTTTTTTTTTATTGTTACTTTAGCAACATTGGTGCCTTATCGGTATTCCTAGTACAGTTTGTGCCTTCTTCAGGTGGTGTATGAAGCTCTTGGCTGTTTAACTCAATTACACAGTTGCACTATACACATCTGCGTCTTATCCTGTACATGTAAAGGTCCTGCTTGTCAATATCCAAAAAGTTACCAAAAGTGTAATTAAAGAGCACCAAAAAAATTAGAAATAAGTGCAGCTGTATTTTTAAAATATTCTTGTTAAAATAGTGTTACAAGGTTTTAATTATCCTTTTTGTTAAGTGGAAATATATCTATAAACTCTCAAGAACCAGGGGAACGTCACCAGTGAGCGATATTAGTAAATATAAAGTTATGTATACATGAATATATATGAATGTCCATAGTCTTTCACTCTATTTTCCAAAGAAATAGCCAAGTAGGTATTCCCAATCACATCACAGCAAACTAAAACCTTAATGGATCACTCCCGTTATTGAACATCTTTATCCATACATACATGCATATATATAGTGCAGAGATGTGCATTTCCACAGGTATAGCAGTTTGCACTAAATAAACGCATACAAGGTATGTGCAGGCACTAGTGTTCCACTTTGTAGCAAAGTGTACAATTTGTATGTATTTGTGATTGTGCATGATTGTGAACTAGCTATATGTGGTTGCATGTGTATATATGCATGTATATGGTTTGTTTTGTAAAATATATTGGCCCTTAATGTATCTTTTCTGTTAAAAATTGTATGTTAAAATGAAAGAATACACCAATTGGCAGCAATTTGCATGTTTTACATTAACTATTTCTGTCTTCTGGTGAGAAGATACAGCTTGCAGCTGTCCTTTGTAGTTTTTCATGTTTGTTTTATAATTCAAAGAAAATTATATAAGTGGAGGTTTAGATGAGTGCCCAAAGATGATTTTTTTTCATAATTATAAATGTCTTCTTAAGTACCAAATGGTGTGTTTAGAAATATTTTGTTTGATACTCCATTGATGTCAAATTTACTTAGGTCTTGAAAAGCTGATGTCCAAAGCTGAGGTGTCACACAAGAGGATATGTAATCTGGGCCAATGAATGATTTCTTACTCTTGCTGCTTAACTTTTCTATCCTGTATGAACTATTTTTTAATAAAGGCAAATGTAATAATTTCCTGCTATGCGTGTTATAAATATTTGTAATATTAACTCAATATTTAAATTGTATGGACAAATTTATTCTAAGTTAACCATTGCTACCCCTCTTCTTGTCCATCACAGTGTCTTTATATGCGTTTTGAAAAGGGTTGTTCAATTTAAGCAGATTCTGCATCAGGAATGAGTAGAAGTGAGAACGTTATTTGATCACACTAAAATATACTATTCCTCTAAGAAAACAAGGCTGGGAAACTGTTGGTGACCATGGCTACACCTCAGTCCCTCAAACAAGTTATTAAAAGGATACTGATGTCAGACAGTGCCTCTCTGACATCAACAATATATCAGTCAGTCCTTCCACTATACATTCAAATTTTAAAACAGCCCCAGATAACAAGGATTTGCGCCCTAGCTCAGCTGGTGTTGCTGCAATCGAGGCATCCAGCAACACCAAAAAACAAAAACCTAGAGACCTTGTACGATTCCTTGAAGAACGGGAATTCACCATAATGAAAAGCCATATGCCTTTCTATTATAGTGGCACCCAGTGTGTGTGTGGGGGGGGAGTACTTACTACGATCAATGATCGCCTCTTAAGCTTAAGCCAGTGTTGCAGAAATACCAGCATTTGAAATATCCTGGGGTGTCTGGTTTTCGAAAATATGTGGTTTGATAGAGGTAAATTCAATTGCCCAGGTTCAAAGATGTCCCAAATAGGGCAACAATGCGCACCTCCCAACCGTGGCCCTTTGGCCCCCAAACAGCCAAGCAATCCTATGCACGGGACTTACTGTACTCCGGAGATGTTGCTGAATACATATTGGGGTGTGACAAATACCAGGAGCTGTATATTCATACCTGAAGCACAATGTGTGTGAAAAAACACACCAAAGTTAGTGCATGGAAAGAGTTAAAATACTAGGATTTGAAATACCATGGGGTGTCTAGTTTTCAAAAATATATGGTTTGGAGGTAAATTGAACTGCCCGGCTTCACAGACCTCCAAAATAGCACATGGGGCAGAATGACCAGTTATGAGAAAAAAGGTTTATAAATAGCAATATGTTACTTGTACTTGTGGCACAAATAAAAGTATTGGGTGTTTCTAAACTCAGGGCCAATAGTAGAATCTATTTAGCAGTTTTTTTCTTTAGCTTTTGTAGATGAGTAAAAGGTTTTTCAAATAAAAGTAAAGTGTTTTTCCAATTTTTCACCATATTATATATATATTTTTTTACAGTAAATTAGTTGATGTCCCACACGCACCCTACTCCAAGCGTGCGCATGACTTGGTTCTGGTGGTAAAAGGGTTAAAATCTGTCTGCCCTAGACCGGAAATAGTGCTAAAAATAAAAATATCTACCCTTAATACCACACACAATTAACTATAATGATATAACTAATATAATGCTGCCACCACCAAGACAATTCATAAATGGGGTGCCTTGGTCCCCCAAGAGAATTAGACTAAGAACCCACACAATATACTTTAACACAATAATTATGTGATTTCAAATTACCAATAAAATGGTCTAATCAGGTAATGTGAGTCTTTACCAGACAAAGGCAGAACTTAATAAAGGAATATTTATTATAAACAAAAAATAGTAACGGTGCATACAAAAAAGATGATAAACAGACTGATTTATACAACATTAAAGTAAAACAATGGTGGTCGGTCCCTGGTTACAGATCATGGCTGTCTGCTAGAGATAATCCCCTCAGCCAGTAATGGGATGATATACTGCTGGGGGTAGCCACACTAGTCTTTACAAAGTCAGGGCCCATAGTCGGTAGGGAGGAGGCTGGCTGTCAGGCCTCTCCAGTGGCCCCAGTAATGGAGGGTTCCGTCACAATTGTCAGGAAGGGTACAAAACTAAAATCAGCCATTGTCACAAAGGGGTTAATAAGTGATTTTATACTTGAGATATTGCACCACAACAGACCCATGAGCCTCACTAACAATATACAATCTAACATTCTGTGTGTTATATCACTGTGTAATGATATTATGAACCCTTTACAAGGTTTGTTTTGAGGATCTGCAATAGTATATGGCTAAAAGAATCACTTCACAGATACAAAAACAAAGTAAAACACATAGCAACAAAACATCAAAATAACAAATTTCTGCCAGTTAATGAGACTAAAAAGAGCCAATGCACGTGAGACATGATGTCATCGTAAATGGCGCTCCAGTGATATATTATCATATATCAATATCATATATTATAAATAGAAGGGAGAAAACAAATATTTCTATACAAAGACAGATATACAAAACCATAAACAATGTAACCACAGAGAAACAACTGTACCCTAGAGTACTGTGACAAAATATCAATATAACCATCTAACTGGGGAAGAACCACACTTTAATATCATGGATTTTAGAAAAGAATATGACAGTCCCAAACGGTTAACAACCATATAGAGATCTGTATCAGTCAGGACTGCGTTGATGAGGCAGCCTTGGAACTTGAAGACTGGTGACCACCTGATGATGCAAGTGTGGCTGATGGCTGGATATGCACAGCACCGTCTGTGCTCTGTTTGGTCTGACTTTTTAATCTAGTTCCTTTTTTGAAGTCTTTCCTTTATCTACAAACCTTACCTGACCAGTTTTGGAGGATCAATTAATACACAATATACTATGAAGTCACAACTTACATGCCCTCAAATGAAACTAAATAAATAAAAAGGAGTTTCCTTATTAGTCCATTCAGGACCCTAGAGACATAATATTATGCACACCAAAAATGACCCTTAGGGCATAATAGTATGCCTAACATTTTTGCTGGCTCTGACCAGACAGCTTCAGCATAAGAGCCTTTGAACACCCCCACTGTTCGACATTCAGTCATTCCCTTCATGGGAATTATTATGAATCTATGGGTTATTATTGAGGTTGAAAGAAGGTGCAACACAGATAAATGGCCTTATTGCCACAGTAACCATGGAGACCATTTAATTGATTGCTACGGCGATAAAGCCACTTTTGAAAAGGTCACTCTTTAAATATAACTTATGTACAAAAATGCAACGTATCCAGCTAATTTCCCAAAGAGATAGGTCTAGAAAGCTATGCAATGTATTCTAGTTGCTGGCTAAATATTATGGGAGTTGTCCCTGATGGACATGTGTTCAAACTCCGAAACACTGACGTCATTTCTGTGATTTTGATTCCTGATCTTCACCCGTTTGACCCCGCGGATTTTCCTGCTAGCACACTGCATATCTACAAGCCAGCCACGTCGTACCGTTCGCCTCTATTTAATTATCACTTTCTATTTCTGTTTTGTTGGTTTCGTTTCATCAAGTTGATCCCCGTTATATACAGATTTTTGCTTTCCTGTGTTTAAGACACGAAGAGCTTCCAGATCTTAGGTCGCTGACTGTTGACACTCGGTACAACCACTTTCACTCCAACGAGGGGTGGATACAATAAAATAACGGAAACTCAGACGGTCAGGAGCCGCCATGCCTCTGGTCTCGGTGAGTTATAAGCTAATAGTTATTTCTTTGTCACGTGCTTTTTGTTAAATTGTTTTATACAGAAGTGTGTTTTCTACTGGGCTAAAGGCAGAGCTGGACACACACATCAGCTGACGTGAGGTCATAGATATTTGTGGGGCCGGGACAGTGAGTTTAGTGAAATGTCACTGGGATTTCTAATGGCTATGCCCTTGGAATAACAGTCTCTGGGATAATGCTTTGTGATATGGTATATAATGCCATGTATAACATCCCTTTACAAAAGAATCAGTCTACAGGGAGGGCTGGGCAAACCCAAACTACATGTCCAGTAACAATCCAAGAAGTCTGACAATATCCCAAAGATGAGCCTGGCCAACACAGATTTTCTAAATAAAAAATGAAAAGTTTATAAAAAGAGCTCAAAAAAATGCAGTTGAGGTGTGCATTTTGCCTAAAGCTCTTGTTACTGTAGTCTAGTGGCTGTATATGGCACTGCAAGTAAAATAAATGCTGGTGCCCCAAAAATTCAAATCAGAGGGGCCCCTTAGCAGCCCCCTCCAGAATCAGTGGGACTTAAACCTTTAGAAACTGTTGTCACAAACGTACAGCTTGTCATATGGTCTAATTCCTGCCAGAGCTCTGCTCGTCTATCTCTGAACAACAGATTAATAAGAGAAAGGTCCCAGGGATCTAGCTGAAGCAAGGAGCAGATATGACGAAGCACTAAGGTGCGAAACGCGTCAAGGCATTCTGCTTGTTTTTACGCTGCATGTTTATTCACACCATGTGGATCTTGAAAACAAAAATCACTGATGGAAATTTGACAGTCATCCTTGGACCGCTGTGATATAATTTTCTTTCTGTTTCTTCTGTCTATACTGATTTTTAAATTTCATTCAGCATATATCAGAGCCCTGTACAGTGACTATGGGGCATTTTATTACACATCTCAGGAGAGGGCAGGGTGTTTCTCAGCATGTACAGGGCTCTGCTAGATTTATTTCTGAGCCCAGATGCTAGGGTGTATGCACTTCCGTACCTGTTAGCAGCTTGTAGTTAAGTGAACCAAGCTCTGTTTGGTCTGAGGCATTTGTAATAAAAAAAATCTTGGGAAACCACCCTGCTAGTAGTAGTTTTCCATACTATAATCTATAAACAGCAGCACAAGCCTTCTGTAGGAGTCCTGGGAGAGGCTATAATACTTCCTGGCAAGCCTGGAAAGAATCATTTAACCCCACTAATGCCAACATACTGCAGATTGAAAATTACCATATGTTTCTTGCCAGTAGAAATTGCAGCTCCTAGGCTACTCTGTGATCAGACTATTCACTGATTGGCTGAACTCTCATTGAAATCAGGGGATCCAGCCCCCTCCCCCCATGATCTCTGGGCAGAAGGTGCATTATCTTGCATGGAAAGTGGGGCACCATTTATATTTAAAAGGACCTCTCAGCTATCATGCTATCCCTTTAACCAATTTTTTCCTTTCAAGTATATGTATAACACTCGGTCTGTTTGCTGCCCTTGAATCCTGGTGTTGTACAGCCCTGCTATCCCCCTGTCCCACTTTTATCTAGCCTGTCATACTACTGTACATCCCTGAAACTCACAATAGTTTGTATATAAACAGCAGATAATTTGTTGTATATTAACTGGTGTAAGTAAAACATATTCTTGTTATTAAAACACTTTGTGGCTATCAATAGGTCAGAAAGGTCTAAAAGGTATTTAAGCCTTGATCCCTAGCCATACCTCGGACTACACACCAAACAAGTGTCACTCTTTGGCTATTTGAAATATTATGAGGCATGGATCTATGTCTAAAGCTTCACCAGAAGCAAAATAAACTGAGATCTGTAGCTTTTAGAAGTAAGAAGGCAGACAAAGGTTACCTGCTTAGGTAGCAGACTAAGAAATTAATAGTTGATGCTTTCTGATATTTTAGCTGATTTACAACAATGTTTTCAATAACTTTGTTTATATTTAAACTTAACAAGAGTGACAACATCTTGGTAGTGCCTTGGTAGCCTCGTATTTAAAAAAAACGCTTTAGAGCTTTGTATAGCTTTAACAGCCATCTTAACTCTATCTTTGCCAAAACCTGGGATGCTTCTTTTCTTCTGTTGGGACATATAAAGACTTTTCCCTTCTAAAGGTTGTCTCTTTCTTCCTATGTCTACGGTGAAAAGCATTTGGAAATGTCCTTTAATAAGCATTTTAATTTTCTTCCTCAGGGACCACCGCCTAAGCCTGGGGACCTAATTGAATTCATAAGGCCTTTTTACCAGCATTGGGGTATATATGTGGGAGATGGATATGTTGTACATCTGACTGGTATGTATCTTCATTCTGACATGAACTTTGTTTAAAACATAGCTTTCCTTGTCATACATTTGAACAGCATGAGGAGCAGTGACTGGTCCAAATCACCTTCAACGATGTCCCAAATAGCACATGGGAGCAGAATTACCAGATTTTGAAAAAATGGTTTTGAAATGGCAAAATGCATATTGAGCATTTCTAAACTCAGGGCAAGTAGTAGAATCTATTTAGCAGGTTTCTTCATTAGCTTTTATAGATGAGTAAAATAGTTTTCAAGTAAAAGTCAGAAAAAGTCATTTTGTTCTCAATTTTCACCATATTTTATAATTTTTTATAGTTAATTATATGTATATGTTTATGTATATATAAATAAAGCTCTTCTTGTCTGAAAAAAACAATATATAACTTGTGTGGGTTCAGTAAATGGGAAAGAAGAAAATTACAGCTAAACACGAGTACCTCAGAAATGTTAAAACAGCCGTAGGGTACAAAAAATAATATCAGCCACTGTAACGAAGGGGTTAAATTGTTTGGTAATGGCCTAATAACCCTTTCCAGACTGATGGGCAGCAACAATTGCTTCTCTAAGAACATTGATGATGTCTTTCTGCCTTGGCATTGTGTTAACACACCTGCTCCCATCCAGCAAACTGCTAAAACTTCTTCTTTGCTGATTATCAATTAATCAAGGGCATTTGATTACCAGCACCTGTCTGCTACTTAGCATCTTAATTCCTATGGCAGCAGTAAGGGCATAAATAGTTTTTCACACGTGGCTTCTCCATTTTGGCTTTATTTTTGTTTAAGAAATCCTGACACGGTGTAATATGTCACGTGTTGTTGTTCATCTGAGGCTGTATTCACTTATTTTGTAGACCTACTGTGTTATGTCCTGATATGTAAAACCATGGAATTCAAAGAGGATGTAAATTTATTTAATCTAAATTTTTTTTTTAAAATAATTTCATGAATGGATAATTAAAAATAAACTCGTAAAAAAATGCACAGAAAACTAAAAAGGTTCTGCTGTGCAAGATCACAGCCTATGATGTAATCAATGCCAATGAAGGGTTTAAAACCCCTTCCTTTCCAAGAAACGAGATGACCTCCCCCAAAATCTGAATATTAATTTAGGAAAAAAGAAAAAGCCTGAATATAAGATGACCCTATAGGAAAAAAGTTTTACCAGTAAATGTTAATTCATGTAAACTATGTTAACTATTTTTTTTAATAAAAGCTATGATTGAGAAAAATATTTTGTTTTTAATTCCTTTTATTTTCCAACCTGCCCCCCAGTTATGCACATCTGCCCCCAGGCTTGTCACTCTGCCCCATAAATACCTTAAACCCCTATATGCCACTGTGCCTCATGATATGCCTTTTAACCCTCTAAATGCCACCGTGCCCCATGATATGCCTTTTGACCCCCTATGTGCCACTCTGCCTCTAGAAATGTCTTATACCCCTATATGCCACTCTGGCATTTAGGGGGTTAAAATGCATATTATGGGCCTGAGTGGCATATAGGGAGGTATAAGGCATTTCAGGAGGCAGAGTGGCATATAGAGGGTTAAAAGGCATTTCTGGAGGCAGAGTGGCATTAAGGGGGTTAAAAGGCATTTCATAGAGCACTCGACACCCTAGGCCAGGATTCGTCTCTCAGTATACCATGTGGGCACAGGCAGCAAGAGATGTGTTTGGACAGACACATCTCCTGAAAGCCTAGAAGCTGGAGGTGGTGAGTATGGAGGGTTTTCTGCAGAAGCATTTGCAAGATGGACTACGTAAGAATTTAAAGGGGACATTTGGTCATCATAAACATAAATAGATCTTCAAAATTACATTGAAGATTATAAAAACTGGCAGGGTTGAAACAAGTTGCATGCAGGGATGTACCGTATTGGCTTGAATATAGGCCGCACCCCAGATATGCTTTATGCCCCCTAGAAATGCCCACCTACCCCCTAGAAATGGCCACCTGCCCCCCAGATATGCTTTATGCCCACCTGCCCTCCCTGATATCCCACTCTGCTTCCTAGAAGTGCCAACCCCCCCGACTTACCAATGCCCCCCAGACTCCTGGCCGGCTGGTGGACGTTTGTGCGATGCATGCAAACAACCTCCGCTGCCGGCATTTCATCGACGGAGACACACAGGCTGAAGTGCCGGCAGCGGAGGTTGTCTACGCGCATCGCCACAGCCGGTGAATGTCTGCGTGATATGCGAAGGCAACCTCCGCGGCCGGCACTTCTATGATGGAGCACCGGAAGGTTATGTCACGCCGGTGCTCCACCATAGGAGGAAGTTCCGGCAGCGGAGGTCATCGCGCAGATGTAAATGGCTGCCGGAGAGAAGGATCCAAACCCCCCAGAAAACGGAACAAAAACTCCCGCCCGGCGCCCGGAACTGCATGTCCTGGGGGTCGGGCGACATGAACTGCGCATCCCTGCGCAAAACCCTGAATATAGGCCGCAGCCCCACTTTAAAGACTTAAAGTGGGGGAAAAAGTGCAGCCTATATTCGGACCAATACGGTATAATGAAATATTAACTATTTATATTCTGCCATCAGATCAAGAAGGTTGGTCTAGTTTATCCTCAGCACTTGGTGGTACAGCCGTGGTGAGAAAGGATCTCATAGAAGATGTTGCCGGTGGTTGCGATTATAGGGTCAATAACAAGTATGACCAGAAGATGATCCCTTATGCTCCAGCAGAGGTGGTAAAGGCTGCATTGCAGCAAGTCGGCCTAACAATGCCATACAGCGTGACCAGTGCCAACTGTGAACATTTTGCAACTGAATTGAGATATGGAAGGCGCTTCTCAGATCAGGTATTGTGCATATATCCTATTTATCTAATTTATTACAGTATAGCTATTTTTACAGCTGGGATTTTTCATTTTCAGTGTGCTATATGGGTAGTTAGCAAGTTACAATTTTTGACAAAGACTGTTGGTAGAAAAAGTGCATGGTAACTGTTAAAACACCAGCAGCTGAAATACCCTTGAGTGTCTAGTTTTTAAATATATATGGTTTGATGGTGGGTGAATTGAATTGGCTGTCTCCAAAGATGTCCCAAATAGGACATGGGGTAGGATTACAAGATTTGAACAAAATAGTTTTGAAATCGCAAAACGCTGCTTGTTGGCTTAGAACTTTTAAAATATTTGCGTATTTCTAAACTTAGGACAACTATTAGAATCTATTAAGCAGGTTTTTTCTTTAGCTTTTGTAGATGAGTTTTAAAATAAAGATTTTTCAAATAAAATTCATAGTGTTTTTTTCCTTTATTTTTTACCATATTTTATTTTTTCTTTATAGTAAGTTAGATAATGTAATCAATATAGTGGTATCTAAAGTAGGCTCTCCTTCTCCTGAAAAAAACAGTATATAATTTGTGTGGATACACTAATTGAGAGAGAAGAAAACTACAGCCCAGTCCTTGAAGCGCCTTTCTGCCCCATGATATGTTGTATACTGTCAGATACATGGTCTGCAAGTGCATCTATAGTTTAAGGGGCTTTTATTTTGTTTCTGGTGTTTTTTGTAGTGTGTGTGATAGTATTGATCGTATGGGTGTAGTGATGTTGATTTTATATGAATGTTATTTTCTTACAGGTGGTTAATGCTACAACATATGCTGCAGTTGGAGGAGTTGCTTTAGCATCAATAACTGCCATCTTTGCCCTTGTGAGGAATAAGCGTCAGAACCAGTGAAAGGAAAAAAAGACCATCTCTCAGTGTGCTTCCAGATGAAATCCCACGAAACATTAACATTGTACTCTTTTTCCAGAGAAAAGCAGTGCAAACTATTTAATGCCAGAGCATTGGAAAGCATCAGTCAACTTGTCCAAGGCTGAAGCAGCTTTTTCATTTAACAATATAGGCATTTGGGAAAATTGGGTCACCATTTATTTACCAAAATAAAATTATACGTTATATAAAGTAAACGCAAAGGTAGCCAACACACCTGCATCACTATAAGACATGCTGCCTTAGAACAATCCTTTCTCATGGTAAGCCTACAACATGCAGTCAAAGGAGGAAGTCCTATGGAGTGGGCCAGAATAACATAATTACGTAACATGTGTACGTAAGTATAATATACAGTTAGAAAAAACCTTGCAATTTCCCTTAATAACCAAACATGGCACTGAATATTAAAAAGTTATTTGCAGTAACATGTAATGTATTGAGCAATCATAGTTGATTTAATTATTTACATTTTCTTTAACCTCTTGATGACAATATATGTGCCCGACCTGTCATGGGGTTAAACAAGCATAGAAAACAACAATTGCTTTCTTAGCTCAGCTAGTGTTAATGCAATGCCTCGACACTGAGGCATTCAGCACCACCAAAAAAAACATAGGGGCCCTATTAGACAGCGCATAGGAGTGATCATTTTCACCATATTAAAAGGCTATATGCCTTTCAAATCTGACAGCGCATGTGGTCAGAAGGTAATGATGCTCAGCCAGTATTGATAAAGTGCCTTTATATAGAAACTTTCAGTAGCACACACAAAAAAAAGTCAAGGGCCCTGTTTGATTGCTCCTAGGTGCATTTTAAAACTCCATCTGATAGAGATGCCCCTAACAAGATGGTGGTGCCCGTTCAAAATAAGTTCTCAGAGGGACTATACAGGTCTAACCCTGCTGGTTGACTACTGGTACTACAGCCAACCATGCAGGTCAATGGAGCCCAGCTCGCTTATCACTATGTGACCATTGAAAAAAAAACAGTCCTAAAATTGGAGCTGGATCTTCCAAAAAATCCTGGCATTAAGAGTTAAAATACCACCATTTGGAATACCCTAGGGTGTCTAGTTTTCAAAAGTGTATGATTTGATGGGTAAATTGAATTGGCTGGCGGCAAGGACTTGGGGTCAGGATCGCCAGATGTCAAAATCCCAAATTGAAAAATGTGCACCTCCCGAACTTGGGGTTTTAGCCCCCAAATAACCCAACAAACCTATGCATGGCTATTACTGCACTCAGGAGATACCACTGAACACATATTGGGGTGCTGTTTGGCTGCGATTTATAAAAACTATAAATTCATACCTGAAGTTTAATTTGTGTGAAGAAAACCAAAAAAATACTATAACGAACTTTGACAAAGGCTGGTGGTAACATTAGTTGGAAATGGTTGAAGTACCAGCATTTGAAATACCTTCAAGTGTCTAGTGATAAAAAATACATGGTTTGATGGGGTAAATTGAATAGACCGGGGTTCAAACATGCCCCAAATAGGGCATGAGCATAGGATCACCAAATCTCAATGTTCAACACTGAAAAATGGGCACCTCCCAAACCTGGCCCTTTGCCTCCCAAAAAGCCAGGCAAATCTACGCATGAGTGATATTGCTGTACTCAGGAGATGTTGCAGAACACATTGGGGTGTAGTTTGACAGGGGCATATGCCAGGCGCTGTAAATTCATACCAAAATTACAATGTGCATTTGTGCACTTCTGCCCCAGCCTTGCCACTCTGCCCCCAGATATGCCTTATATCCCCCCCCTGATATGACACTCTGCCGTCTTAGACTTACCAATGTATCCCCAGATTTCCCCTCTGTGCTGCAGATTCCCAGGGGGATCTGGATTTTAGTCTTATAGTCAGACCACTTTCAGACCATTTGCTCTGAAAAAAAGTCTTATAGCTGAGCAAATACGGTAAATAGAACTGATCGCCTTCAAAGATCTCCCAAATAGCACATGGGGGCAGAATGACCAGTTTTGGGGGGAAAAATGGTTCAGAAATAGCAATACGCTATTTGTACTTATTTCCCTAAAACATGCAAAACAAGTGCAAATAAAAACATTGGGTATTTCTAAACTCAGGGCAAATAGTGGAATCTATTCAGCAGGATTTTTTTTCATTAGCATTTGTAGATGAGTGAAAGATTTTTCAAATAAAAATATGAAAAAACGCTTTTTTCTATTTTTTTTTTTAATAGTAAATTAAAGTAAAGAAAGTCCTTCTTGATTTGAAAAAAACAACATATAATTTGTGTGGGTTTACTAAAGGAGAGAAAAGAAAATGATAGTTTAACAAAAGCACCAAAATGTTAAAGCAGCCATTATCACAAAGGGTACAACAAATAAAAAACAGGTCTGTCTTAACCCCTTCAGGACCGGGATTTTGATACTAAGGTGTCGCTAAAGGACCGGAGCCGTTTTTGTGTTTTTGCTATGTCTTTCATCAACTGTAATTTCTCTCTGTTTTTTTCAGCACAAGTAGGGCTTTCATTTGAACCCATATTAAGCTGGGTAGTACATTGTTTTGTTTGAAATAAACTGGAAAAAGTGGGGAAAAAATGAAAAAATCACATTTTTTTTACAGTTTTGTATACAAACAAATTGTACACACATTGAGCCAATAGGAAAAAAATATCCAAAATATATTCATTAACTTGTCCTTATTTGGAAACCACCCAATAAAGCCAAGATTTTCATCTATTTTGACCAGTATAGGGCAAATATTGCAAGGCATGCATCACGTTTTTAAAATGTAATTTTTTTCAAATTTGGCATGGTAGGCTAATAAACTGCAATAGTTGTCACAGCTACTGATTATCAGCAGCCTAAGGCCTGGGGGGCAAGTCTAGTCAAGTGGCCCATTGCGCCACCAAAGCGGCTGTGAGCGACATTGAAAGCGGCCGTCCCGCCTAATGAAATTAAAGCGGCTGGCGTGCACCCAATAGCCGTGTCTCAGCTCTTTATCCCACCCCTTTTAAGACGTGGGACGAAGAGCTGTGGAATGGCCATTGGGCCTGACTGCCGCACGACGCAAGGGCGTACCTAGAGTTTTTGACACCTGTGGCAGATCCCGTATGTTGCACCCCCACCCCCACACACACACACACTTTCAAACTGAATAGTTTCTATGGTTAGGCAAACATTGACAGGGGTACAGCAAAATTTTTATCATTATATACTGAGGCACACATTGACGGTGGTACAGCATAACTGTTATCATTATATACTTAGGGATTACGCTGTACCACCGTCAATGTGTGCCTATACTTTGAGCCAGACACTGACAATTCTGCAGTACAACCCCTATCACTATTTACTAAGCCAAACATTGATGTGGTGTAGGCCTAACACTTCAGTGACTGGCTTAGTACATAGCAGGGATGCACCGAAATGAAAATTCTGGACCGAAACTGAAAATTCTGCATTCATTTGGCCAAAAACTTTTAAAATACTTTATTAAAAGTAACACACCAAAATTAGCCAAAAAAAAAATCAATAACAATATTAATATATATATATCCTATATATATACATATATATATATATATATAATTAACAGCAATCACAATCCTATCATGCCCAGGTTCTAGCATGTACTGGCTGACTTAGCATGATAGGCGTGTGATTGCCGTTTGCATTCATATATATATAAATACTGTTATTGAATTTTTCTGTCCAATTTTGGTATGTAATTTACTTTTAATAAAAGTGTTGTTAACACACCACAGTTGGACAAAAAAAATTGATAACAGCAATCACACTCCTATCATGCCTAGACAGCCTCCCTATGCCATGCTATCCCCCCACACTTCCATGCAATCTCAAACCCTCATTCACAAACATTCATCATAAACTATAGCATAACACCCATCACTCTCACACACTTACTAATATTTTCCTACCTTTCCTCTTGCACTGTCACTTTTCCTCCTCCTCTTCATTCTTCCTCTTCTTCTTCCTCTTCTGTGTCCCGTCCTTCCGGTGCAGACAGCGCGGAAGACGTGGCTTCAGTGTTGTGCGCCGGGATTTGACATCAAGTCCCGATGCACAGCCACAGTTGCCGCACGCATCGTTTTTGGAGGCGTGCCGGCACCCCTCAGTGAGCGGCACTCCAGGCAGACCGCCCCCCTGCCAGGTACGCTACCAGCACGGCGGACAGTCCCGGTGGCAGCCGCTTAGTTTTTAACTTTGCGGCTGCCATGAATGTTCGTCTGCCGGCCACCCGGCCAGCCCGCCGGCCCGGATTCAGAGCGGCCTGGGGGGCAATTGCCCCCCGGCCCAGCACGCCCCTGCTGATTATCCCCCCAAAAATTTATGTTTATGAATAGTAGATAAGTCAAGGTGTACAACTAGGGTCATTTTGACACTTTTCAAACAGGGATTTTATCGCCAATTGCTGCCAAATTTTGAGGTATTTTTATATTTTTGGGTTTTTTTTGCATATGTTGCAATGTTGCTTTAGATTTCATATTATATTTTGTATAGAATATGTGCAACTGCAGAAAAAAACACCAAATTGTGTTCACCAACATCCCCCGGTTCCAACAAGGCCTCACATGCATGGTTCCTGCATTTTTTGAGGAAGTTATGAGGGCAAACCGGGAACATGCGCATTTTAGTTTTCAAATTTGGAATTTTCAGAAATTGGTTTACTGGGCCCATATCCCATTTGGGAGATTTTGGAAGCCCCCCCCACTGTAAATTACCCCATAAAAGTATATACTTATGAACAGCAGACATG
This sequence comes from Spea bombifrons, assembly GCF_027358695.1. Lineage (NCBI taxonomy): Eukaryota > Metazoa > Chordata > Amphibia > Anura > Pelobatidae > Spea > Spea bombifrons. The sequence continues at coordinate 20,072,998 of NC_071096.1, read as the reverse complement.
TCAAGGTGTTCAACTAGGGTAGTTTTGACAGTTTTCAGCCAGCCATTTCTTCACTGATGTCTGCCAAAGTTCACAGGGAAATTATTTTATTGTGTTTTTAATGTATAAATTTCAATGTTGCATTGAATTTCTTGCATACCATAAGTGCAACAGTGGAAGAAAACACCCCATTTTGTTCACCAACATCCCATGATTCCAACAAGGCCTCACATGCATGGTTCATGTATTTTTTTGAGGAAGCTATGAGGCCATAACTGGAACATGCGCAAGTTTTCAGTAATTCGTTTACTGGGCCCATATCCCAATTGGGACATTTTGGAAGCCCCCCCACTGTAAATTACCCCATAAAAGTATATATTTATGAACAGTAGACAAGTCAAGGTGTTCAACTAGGGTAGTTTTGACAGTTTTCAGCCAGCCATTTCTTCACTGATGTCTACCAAAGTTCACAGGGAAATTATTTCATTGCGTTTTTAACGCATAAATTTCAATGTTGCATTGAATTTCTTGCACACCATAAGTGCAACAGTGAAAGAAAACATGACATTTTGTTCACCAACATCCCATGATTCCAACAAGGCCTCACATGCATGGTTCATGCATTTTTTGAGGAAGCTATTTTTGAGGGCAAAACTGGAACATGCGCATTTCAATTTTTAAATTTGGAATATTTTTTTTATCAGATTACTTGGAAGTGAAAGGTTTAGGCCGCTGACATCAATCAGGGAGACCGATCAATAATCAGCGACTTAAAATGTCACCGACAAGTGATCAGGTAATAATTATGTTTTTTTTGTTATTATTAATAATTTGTGTTTTTTCATAATTACCCTAGATGACCCCTCTCTCTTTGTAGCGCAGGGTCATCCATGGGCTGCCACAATGATCCGATCACTCCTATTGGCCAGGAGTGATCTGATCATCATCAGCCCAGCATTTGACCTGGAAGCACCCTGGACTTTCAGGTCAGTGCTGTTATTTTTTTTTATTTATTTTTTTTAAAATTTTATTGATATTTTTTTTTTACAAATTTTGTTAATTTTTTTTAACTCTTTCAATGCTGATGCTCCATTGAAGCACAGCATTGACTGATATTTAGTCAGAGCCCCATAAAAATGGGAATTAACCCCTTCAATGCCGTGATCACGGCATTGAAGGGGTTAACGCTGCACTGACACTCTCATGGAGCGATCAGGCAGCAGGGGGGTGTTGTGTCAGGTCCCCACACTTGTGTGGGGACCCAATCAACACACCACCCCCTTCCCTGAAGCTGCCTGTGGCAGCTGAAAACGTGATTGCAGGTTTTTCTGCAATCGCAGTTTCAGCCTACAGAATCACTCCGTGGGAGTGATCGTAGGCTTGGTGGCGGGCTTAGAGAGGCTGTGCTGGTCTGCCCAGACTCCTGGGCAGACAGCAGCAGCAGCTCCCCCGTGATCACCACAATTGTGGCGATGTGGGGGGGCGGTTTTTGGGGATGACGTACCTGGTACGTCCCGGTCTACCGGAGACCTGTGACCAGGAAGAAGGAGGGGTTAAAGTAATGTTTCTTAAAAGCATTGTTGTCATAAGAAAGTAATTTGTCATCCATTTAAGTTAATCAATATAATAATATAATAAAATACAGTTACATCCTTTCTTTAATGATGAGGCACATAAACTTGCATTGTTTAAGTGACTTGCTTTCTGTAAGAAGGTTGAAGGGTTTGTGACAAGAAAACAAAAAAATTGTGTATATTTTGCTTTTTTTCCTCTTTTCTAGTGTGTAATTAGTTAAGGGTGGGGCTTATAATCAATTAACTGTGTCGCACTGTATAAAGCAGGCATGTCCAAAGTCCGGCCGGCGGGCCAATTGCGGCCCGCGTTCCGGACTGATACGGCCCCCAAGTGAGCCACGGGACTTGGCGTCATCAGCCGGCGCAGGGAGAAGGAAAGCGCGAGATTTGGGCTTTCCTTCTCCCTGCGCCGGCACACACAGCCACAAGGGCATCTGATGAAGAAATTGTGTAGGGGAGGGTTAGATTTCAACCCTCGTCTACAGTAACTTTAAACAGGGTTCATGTTTGACTGTAGACGAGGGTTGAAATCTAACCCTCCCCCAGTAGCGTACCTTGTGGGGGGCGGTCCGCACCGGGTGCCGCTCATCAGAGGGGTGCCAACTTGCCGGCACCCGGCACCCCTCCAGAGACGGACAGCAATGTCCGCCGCTAGAGGAGCAGGCTCGCAAGGGAGCGGTATCGGAGGTCTTTAACAGACCACCGGCTCCCTTGAGTGATTTTAAGCCGGTTCAAGGATCTCCCTTGAACCCAGCTTAAAATCACTCAAGGGAGCCGGAGGTCTGTTAAAGACCTCCGATACCGCTCCCTTGCGATCCGCGCGGCAACAGCTGTTGTGCGCCGGGGTTTGTTGTCAGATCCCGGCGCACAACACTGAAGCCGCGTCCACCGCTGTCCATGCCCTCTGAACCCCGTGCCCTCGGAAGAAGACAGAAGAACTGAAGAAGAAGAGGAGCGAAGAGCAGGAAAAGGAGCTGTAAAGAGAAAAGAGGAAAGGTAGGAAAGCATACAGTGAGAGTGGATTGGTGTATGTGTGTGGATTGGTGTATGTGTGTGGATTGGTATGTGTGGATTGGTATGTGTGTGTGGATTGGTATGTGTGTGTGGATTGGTGTATGTGTGTGGATTGGTGTATGTGTGTGGATTGGTATGTGTGTGGATTAGTATATGTGTGTGGATTGGTATGTGTGTGGATTGGTATGTGTGTGGATTGGTATGTGTGTGGATTGGTATGTGTGTGGATTGGTGTGTGTGTGTGGATTAGTATATGTGTGTGGATTGGTATGTGTGTGGATTGGTATGTGTGTGGATTGGTATGTGTGTGGATTGGTGTGTGTGTGTGTGGATTAGTGTATGTGTGTGGATTAGTATATGTGTGGATTAGTATATGTGTGGATTGGTATGTGTGTGGATTGGTGTGTGTGTGTGGATTGGTATGTGTGTGGATTGGTATGTGTGTGTGGATTGGTATGTGTGTGTGGATTGGTATGCGTGTGGATTGGTATGCGTGTGGATTGGTATGTGTATGAGAGTGATGGGTGTTATGCTGTACCATTTCCAATGTATTTTTCATTATATAATTATGCTCTAAAGTACATAATAACTCCCATCACTCTATACGGTTCCATACAGTGGCAGAGCTGGGAGACAGAGGCCTTGCACCCCCACCGCAGGACTCCTGAAAGGTAAGTGAACTTCAAAGAGGGAGAGGGTAGATAGTTAGGAGGGGTAGATAGGGAGAAGGGAGTGAGAAGGGGTAGATAGGGCAGAAGGGACCGAGAAGGGGTAGATAGGGCAATCATACTCCTATCATGCCAAGTCTGCGAGTGCCTCCTGGAATCTGGGTATGCCTGGGCATGATAGGAATGTGATTGCTGTTATATATATATATATATATATATATATTGTATATATATATTGTTATTTAATTGTTTTGTCCTATTTTGGTGTGTTACTTACTTTAAATAAAAGTGTTAGATTTTTTTATGGTGTGTGGTTTATTCAGTTTCGGCCAGGTAGTTTTAAAGTGTGTGTGTGGGGGGGTGCCACATACAGGATCCGCCCCGGGTGCCAAATACTCTAGGTACGCCCCTGCCCTCCCCTACACAATTTCTTCATCAGATGCCCTTGTGGCTGTGTGTGGCTCGGACGTCGCTAGATTTGGGCTTTCCTTCTCCCTGCGCCGGCACACACAGCCACAAGGGCATCTGATGAAGAAATTGTAGGCAGTGGCGGAACTACCGGGATCGTGACTGCGACCGGGCCCTGGAGTTCTGCCAGTCAGTGGGGCCCAAGGGGTGCCGAGCGGTTGCTGAAAACGACCGCTCGGGCCCCCCTGACTGACAGAAATCCAGGACTCCTCTGCTCGCCGCCGTCGCTGCCCCCGCCTGCCTCTGCGCTGCCCAGAGTGCAGTGTTGGAAGCGTGAGGTGTTTGTCTCGGGTGCCGGCGCTTCACGCTGAGCGCCGGCATATGAGGTCATATGCCGGCACTCAGCAGTGAAGCGCCGGCACCCGAGACAAACGCCTCACACTCCCAACACAGGAGTTGACGGTAAGTGACCTACAAAGGGGAGTAGGGAGGGAGTGGGTAGATCGTGAGAAGGGAGGGTAGGGAGGGAGAGGGTAGATCATGAGAAGGGGGTAGGGAGGGAGAGGGTAGATCGTTAGAAGGGGGTAGGGAGGGAGAGGGTAGATCGTGAGAAGGGTAGGGAGGGAGAGGGGAAATTGTGAGAAGGGGGTAGGGAGGGAGAGGTGGGATCGTGAGAAGGAGGGGTAGGGAGGAAGAGGGGAGATTGTGAGAAGGAGGGGTAGGGAGGAAGAGGGGAGATTGTGAGAAGGAGGGGTAGGGAGGAAGAGGGGAGATTGTGAAAAGGAGGGGTAGGGAGAAAGAGGGGAGATTGTGAGAAGGGGGTAGGGAGGGAGAGGGGAGATTGTGAGAAGGGGGTAGGGAGGGAGAGGGGAGATTGTGAGAAGGGGGGTAGGGAGGGAGAGGGGAGATTATGAGAGGGGGGGTAGGGAGGGAGAGGGGAGATTGTGAGAAGGGGGTAGGGAGGGGAGATAGTGAGAAATGGATAGATGTGGTATGCCGTTTTCAATAAACTTTGCATAAAATAGTTAATTTGCATTTAATTTTAATGGTTCAGAAAATGTCAGGAAAGTAAGGTAAGCTACATATTGTTTCAGTTCTGTAAATTCGCATGTTCCACAGTTTGTAGATCAATTGGCCTCTCTGGAAGCTAAGGCTGGAGCACATTGAAACAATGAGAGAGATTGACAATATTGAGTGGAGTCTCTTGCTCATTGAGCAGAGTTTAGATGAGGCCCCTAGCAATGATGGGGGGGGTCAGTCAGAAGGCACATAGTTGTGTGACAGTGAGACATGGTTGTAGTGGGAGAGAAAAGAGGTAGAGGGAAGCCAGTCCAGAGTTTCTCCATCCCAACAAATTTGCCCATTTAAGTGAGCATGTTGGGGAGGCAAACTCAGAGGTGGGCTTTCTGGAAAAAGCTGTTCTCCCTAACAGCCGGGAAAGCAGCTCATCTAGTGTGCAGATGATCCAGAAGGAAAGGAAGCCTAGGCAGGTTGTGGTGGTAGGGGATTCTATAATTAAGAGAACAGACAGGGTAACCTGTGGCTCTGATTGCAGCAACTGAATGGTTTGCTGTCTCCCGGGTGCCCAGGTTTGGCATGTTGCAGACAGACTGGTGAGGGTCCAGCTGGTGCACATTGGCAACAATAACACAGTAAGAGGAAGATGGAGTGTCCTAAAAGTTAATTTTAGGGATTTAGGGAGTAACATTAAAAAAAGGACCTCCAAGGTACTATTCTTAGAGATACTACTTGTGCCATGCGCTATACCAGAAAGGAAGAGGGAGATTAGGCAGCTAAATGTAAGAAGGAAGGCTTTGGGTTTTTAGAGCACTGGGCTGATTTTGCTTTGGGATATGATCTCTATAGTCGTGATAGATTGCACCTGAATGCAAGATGGTCCAATGTGCTTGGGGAGAAAATAGCTAGATGGTTGGAGGAGATTTTAAACTGGGAATGGTGGGGAGAGGGAATAAATACCGGGCTAGACAGTAAAGAAAGGGAAGGTGATTTACTTAGTAATCAGTTGGGTGGATCTGGGGGCTTGGTCTGTACAGATAATAGGGAGAAGCATATATTTTGCCCCCCAAAACAAGGACAGAAAGCGATTGCATCATTAGTGTTAAATTACAAGCTTAAGGTCATGTCTACAAATGCTTGCAGTTTAGGGAATAAGACCCATGAACTTGTAACAGTAGTGGCAACTGAGAATGATGATATAGCGGCTGTATATGAGAAAAATTACTGGGACATATTAATACCGGGGTACTCTTTATATAGAAAAGACAGAAAGGGGAGGGGTGGCCCTATATGTGAAAAATAACATAAAATCTAACCTAACACAAGTTGGTGAGGAGAAAATAGTCAGTTTGGGTTACATTACAGTTTGGCAAAAGTAAAGTAACTCGTGTAGGTGTGATTTATAGATCCCCAGGACAAGTAGAAGAACTACATAATCTACTGGTGGAGGAAATAGCTAAAATGACAGTGAAGGGGGATGTTATAATCATGGGTGAGTTTAATCTCCCTGATATGAACTGGAAAACCAAAGTAGCGGGTTGTGCCCGGAGTGCAGATCTTCTAAACTCCTTACTGGGATTATCTTTAAAACAAGTAGTTGAGGTGCCAACTCGTAAGGAGGCCATATTGGATTTAGTGTTCACACCGCACAAAAACAAAAGTACCCAAAGTGAGGAAGATAGACAGATCTATAAGATTAGGCAGAAAGAAGCAAAGCAAGTTATAAGAGCTGCCAAATCAAACACAGAAGAGATAATTGCCCTGTCAAAAAATAAGGGAGATAAAACATTTTTAGATAAATAAATGAGAAAAGGAAAGTAAAGCAAGGATTAAGAGGATAAAGGTCTAGCTGACTGCCTCAAAGAATGTTTCTGTTCTGAAAGTCATTTGATACATGTGAGTGTATCGAGGCGGAGGTTCTACTTCAGTTGTCTAAGGTAAAGACAAATACGTTGATGGGGCTGATGGGATACACCCCAAGGTATTAAAAGAGCTTGGTGGTGTACCAGCAAAACCGTTAACAGATTTATTTAATTAATTATTGGTAACCTCCCCCAGGTTAGCCCCCCAATTTTAACAAAAGACTATTCAATTTGTTAGATCAGGATAGATCAACTGTTTTTTTTTCATTAGATCTACTCTAAAATATGCAATATTAACAATCTTTTTCAGGGGGCTAACCCGTAGCCAGCCCCCCTCAACAAAAAATTCAACAAACTGTTATTGATTATTATAGCTCTGCGTTAGATCAGGTTTGATCTAGTCTAATTACTGAAATTTTGATTTTTTTAATTGATTTTGGTAGATATTCTTAGATCCGTTCAGATCAACTGTTTTTTTCCGTAAGATCTATCACGCAGTTCAGTGTGTGGGGGTATTCCCATCCCCCACACACAAAATAGGATTGTGAATACCGCCTCCTGCGTGACAGATCTTACCGGATCTAACGAATATCTACCAAAATCAATAAAAACATCCCCAAATTTCAGTTGAGGGGGACCACCCGTTTGTATTCCTATCACCCACATAGTTACATAGTTACCGTATATTCCGGCGTATAAGACGACTGGGCGTATAAGACGACCCCCAACTTTTCCATTTAAAATCTAGAGTTTGGGCTATACTCGCCGTATAAGACTACCCTACTAACCAGCATACAACAACCAGCCAATCACGGCAAGCGATGTACCTTACCGGTGATTGGCTGGTTGTTATACAGACATACATACATGCACTGCCCTTACACACACTATATTATATATATATATTTATATATATATATATATATATATATATATATAATATATATATATATCTACACATACTCACACACGCCTGCCCATACATACACATTTATACACTGCCCTCACCACACACCCCTGCCTTTACACACACACATATATATATATACATGTGTATATACATATATATATATATATATATATATATATATATACACACACGCCAGCTTACAAACACACAAATACCTACACTGCTCTTACACACACCTGACCATACACATACACTGACCATCTCACACCAACATATATACACATACACTGCACTTACACCCCTTTCCCCCCATCTCTTACCTTTCTCATCTTCTATTTTCTTTCTTCCATCCAGTTGTGGGAGCGTGAGGTCTGTCATTTCAGACCTCTGCTTTACTGCTCCCTCATCACTACGCGCCGGCAATTGATGCCGATCGCCGGGACATGACGTCATCCCCGCGCTCGGCATCAATAGCCGTCGCGTAGTGATTAGGGAGCAGGGAAGCCGAGGTCTGAAGTGCCAGACCTCGAGCTCCGTAATGTTGGGCTAGTTAGAGGGAGGTCGTGATCTCCCCAACCAGCCCTGCTGATCAGGGCTAGTTGGGGAGATCACCATCTTGCACCTACCTCGGCGCGGCCCTGAAGACGACCCCGGACTTTTGGGAAGATTTTCTGGGGTTAAAAAGTCGTTTTATACGCCGGAATATCCGGTATATAGGCTGAAAAAAGAAATGCGTCCATCAAGTTCAGCCTTTCCTATATCTGTTAATTTGTTGCTGTTGATCCAAAAGAAGGCAAAAAACCCCAGTTTGGCTCTCTCCAATTTTGCACTAACCAGGGAAAAAATTCCATCTTGACCCCAAAATGGCAATCAATAAGCTGTTTCCCCATAATTAAAGATTTTGTCCCTGAATATTATGTTTTTTCAAGTAGCCATCCAGTTGCTGTTTAAACGCCTGTACAGATAAAACTACCTCTGCAGGCAGAGAATCCCCTTTTTATTGTCCTTACTGTAAAAAACCCTTTCCTCTGCTTTAGACTAAATCTCCTTTCTTCCAGTCTAAACGCATGACCACGTGTCCTGTGCATAGTCCTGTTTATAAACAGATTTCCACACAATGGAAATTTATATAATGTTATCATATCTTCTAAACATATCTTTCTAAACTAAACAGATTTAAATTTGTTAACTTTTCTTCATAACTATAGTGTTCCATTCCTTTTATTAATTTTGTAGCCCGCCTCTGCACCCTTTCTAGTGCTATGATATCCTTCATTAGAATAGGTGCCCAAAATTGCACAGCATATTCAAGGTGCGGCCTTACCATTGATTTTTACAGAGGCAAAATTATATTTTTATCCCGCAAATTGGATTGGTTGAAGAGTACGGCACATGTGGGGGGGAGAGTTGGTTATGCTTGTAGGATAAACTCTCTGTCATCTGATAATTGCTCTGGCCTTTACCATTTTATCATCAGCCTTTGTGTGTCTCGAGAACAATATACATCCCATGTAGCAAAGTATCTCATGAGCAAGTTTGTCCATCACAAGTAGTCGTAGAGTTGCTTAACAACCATTGATGTCATGACATTAAACAAGCTTAGAAAGTGATCAACGATCACTTTCTTCGCTTAAACGGGGTTGCTGTAATGCCTCGATGCCAAGGAATTCAGCAACACCGAGATCGGCATCATGGGCCATGTATGGCAGCCTCCCTGTAAACAAAATAACAACGTTGAAACAGTTCTCTAGATGGTCTCCAGACCCTCTAGAGAACTCTGGCTCCACTTGCAGGTTGAATACAGGTACTGCATAAAAAAATATGGGGGGGGGGACCTTAAAAAAAAATGGTAACATTTAAAAATTATTATGCATCAGAGGAACCATCCAGTTCCAGCAAAATGTAAAAAAATAAGTCCAAAAAGAATAAAATAAATAAAAATCTTGACATGGAAAGAATTAAAGTAAAAGCTTTTAAAATACCCAAGGGGTGTCTAATTTAAAAAAAATGAATGGTTTTATGGGGTACATTGGTTCAGCTCTTTAACAAACGGGTCCCCGAATAGAAGACAGTTTGCAGACATACCCAGGTCCTTGAAAACAAGCTCTACCAGATGTGGGTCCATTCTGAGAAGTGCCGCCTTTCTTCTCTCAGTTGACAGGGCTACATTGGCATTTCACACGAAGGGCACAATCTCTTATTATTTTGGGGTCTAGAATAGATCCTTGAAGAAAATCCTGGCCTGCCAGCAACGAGATCTGGATAATTGGACCCACGATGCCCAATAATTTATCCTGGGCTGACTTAAGGCCCTGTTCAAGACCCTTACGAGGATCCCTTCTATTTAAGGAGAGTGACCACATTTGGGTCAAACTCTGGCCTTTCCTGGAATCATCAAATGTGGCACTCAGCTCTTAATTTATTTCTCACCTCCTTATTCAAGGAGCGACACAACCATTTTTGCAAATAGAGGCCGATGTGCTCAGGTGGGGACCATTCTGTGTCCCTGGGGTGTCTCATAGCTGTAGGCTCAAATAAATTTGTCCCAGCTGGGTCAACCACAGCATCATCCGCTGAAGGAGGCTGTGCTGAAGGAAAGGCCGTGTTAGTTGCAGGCTGGTGGGGCTCACCCACAATGGACTCGCAAATCAAACATGAGTGACTGTCTCTGGACAGAGCCAGAGTAACAGAACGCTCAGACTTGTCTGATGATGTTGCATGCCACCCATCAAGGAGTGTAAGGACACCCTCCTTGGTCTTATCCTTTGCACTGGATGCAGAGCAAGCCTCCTCCGAAGCAATCAACTTTCTTGGGCGGTTGGCCGGAGCCTATACTTTATCGGAGAATAAAATGGAGGCAAAACGTTCGCGAGAAACGAGAGTTCACTGCAATATAGTGTCGCATCCATCCAAGATGGCTGCCACAATGTAGTAAGGTATAAGGGAAACCAAAATGGCATCGAAACTCTTGCGAGAAGCGGGCATTCAGCTGAAACAGAGGGTCACCCGACCATCCAAGATGGCTAACACGACAAAAAGAAGAGAAGAAGACACAACACACAGAATTAAGTTTGCGCTCTGGCTAAAAGGAACCAAACAAGCACATTGGCAGTAATAGAGCTGATTTCACCTGTGCCATGGTGAGCAGCAAAGAAAGGGGTGTAAGGAGGAGCTGCATACAGTCTTATTCTGTTGAACCTTTGTTCAGGTTGTTTGCTAATACGAGCCTCCTGTATTCATGCTTCCAGCTTGTGGTAAATATATGTGGGATCTTACCTAGATTAATTATAATAATAAATATCATTGGTGTTATTATTGTACCAGGGGAACAAAAACTACTGACATGGAAGAAAGTAAGCAATTCATTTATTTTCATAGAAAACCCATACTGTATCCGTGGTCCCTGCACCTTATTACCGTATTTGCTCGATTATAAGACGAGGTTTTTTTCAGAGCAAATGCTCTGAAAAATACCCCTCGTCTTCTAATTGGGGTCGTCTTCTAATCAGACCTCAAATAGTGGTCTGATTATGAGACTAAGATCCAGATCCCCCGCAACGCTGCAGGGGACCTGGATCCTCCTGTCTCCCCCCCCATTTAACACCCCCCCACACACACACTTACCGGTGCTTCCTGCTGTATTGCCGGGGCAGCGGGTTGACGTCTACGCGATTCGCGTAGACAACGTCCGCTGCAGCCGGAAGGAGGTGTGGCTAGCAGCGGGGGTTGTCTGCGTCCGTCGCGTAGACCTTCCCCGACTGTCAGAGATCAGAGTTCCCCGCACCGGTGCGGGGAACTCTGATCTCTGACAGCCGGGGAAGGTATTTGCGACGGACGCAGACAAACCCCCGCTGCCAACTCCACCTCCTTCCGGCTGCAGCGGAAGGAGACGTCAAGCCGCTGTCCCGGCAATACAGGAGGAAATTGGAAGCACCGGTAAGTAAGTAAGTGTGTGTGTTTGTGTTTAATGGGGGCATAGGGCATTTCTGGAATGCCTTATACCCCTATATGCCACTCTGGCACTTAGGGGGTTAAAAGGCATATTATGGGGCAGAGTGGCATATAGGGAGGTATAAGGCATTTCAGGAGGCAGAGTGGCGTTAAGGGGGCATTTAATAGAGCACTCTGCCTCCTGAAATGCCTTACACCTCCCTATATGCCACTCTGCCCCATAATATGCCTTTTAACCCCCTAAATGCCAAAATGGGATATAATACAATGCCTATACAATGCCTATACAATGCCTTTTAACTCCCTTAATGCCACTCTGCCTCCTGGAATGCCTTATACCTCCCTATATGCCACTCTGCCCCATAATATGCATTTCAACCCCCTAAATGCCAAAATGGGATATTGGGGTATAAGGCATTTCTGGAGGCAGAGGGCACAGCATGTGGGACATTTCTTCTAAGGCTGTATGTGTCTCAAGTATGGACAGAATATCCTCGATGGAGGCTGCATTATTTTCCAGTTTCTAGAAATCCTCAACTAAGCACAAATATAGGCACGTATTAGTATTGTTTTTGAGGTCACAAAATGTTATCAGGGGAAAATGTAATAAGGCAAATTCTAGAATCCATATTCTGAACTATAATGGGTGGAAATGTCCAAGTATGGAACATGGTATCTTTAACTGATCCTAGCCTCTAGCAATTAGAAGATAAATGTCAAATAGCATCTACATGCTATTTTTTGCAGTTATTTATGATTTGTGCACTGTGCATATTCTTGAATATAAGACTACCCTATAGGGAAAAAGTTTTACTAGTGTATATTAATTTACATGTAAACTATTTTTTCAGATTTAACAAAAACTATGATTGAGAAAAACACATTTCTTGTTTTTATTTCCCTTTATTTGCCAACCTGCCCCCCCCCAGTTATGCACATCTAACCCCGGTTATGGACATCTGACCCTAGGCTTGCCACTCTGCCCACCCAGACTGACCAATACATCCCCAGACTTGCCCCCGTGCTCCAGACTCTCTGGTGTCTAGTGGGGGCAGCCGGTGGACATCTGCGTGATGCGTGTAGACAACCTCTGCTGCTGCCCGGCACTTCTGCCAGGGCTTCTATGACAGAGCGCAGGCATGACATGACCTTCCGGCGCTCCAACATAGAAGCCCCGGCGGAAGTGCCGGGCAGCAGCAGAGGTTGTCTACGTCCTCCGGCTGCCTGAGAGGAGGATCCGGGTCCCCTGCAGCGCTGTGGGGGATCTGGATCTTAGTCTTATAGTCAGACCTCTATTTGAGGTCGTATTATAAGACGACCCTAAATATAAGACAAAAAAATATAAGACAAAAAAACGTCTCTTATATTGAAGGAAATACGGTAATATTTCACTAAATTTTGAAGTAAGTTATTGTAGCAGAATTAAATCGCCTAGTTGGTAACAGGGGCCTAAGAGCTGATCAGGGGAAAAGCCTTCCATTTCTTTTTCAGAATGCAGACTGTGTCATCACATGTATCATTATTTGCAGAATTTAGTATTTTGGATGTGCCACTTTTTGTGAAGATATTCAGCTGTGTCTGTCCTCCCCATCAGAGAGTTGTCCAATACGAGTCAAACTCCTAGCTTTCTAGGATTATAAAGATACGTTATTAGTTGCCACTTCCTATAGGGTAAGCTAAATTAAGTGACCAAAGCTAAGGAATCCATTTTGAGACCCTATCACAAATCTCAAGCATTAATTCAGTAAAAGGCTTGACGTCTTAATGTGGGTGTCTAGGTATGTTAATATGAGTTTCTAGGCATTTTACTGTTAGTGTCTGGGTATGTTAGTATAAATGTCTGGGTACGTGTGACAAACCCTGTTAGGTGCCATAAATATAATTTTTAGGGATCTTAAGCACGGCACTCTAGAGCAATAAGGCTTAGGAACACAGATTTGCTGCACACCATGTGATTTATTTGCAAGTGGACAAATCAAACACCCCAAAACAAAATCAGAAAATTAAATCCTAGCTCCCAATTGGAGCCCTCTCTGGCTTATATTTATCTGACCCAGACTGGCCAGCCCAACTACTCACATCACTCACTTCACCCAGCTAAATCCGGCTCTAGAAACCTCCCCCAGGCAGTACACAGGGGCCCAGGAAGTTTTGCAAAGTGAGTTAAATGTTTAATCCCTTGCTTGATCACTCAGCTATTGACAGGGGACTTATTATTCTTAACATGCATCTGCTGACAATTGAGGTAGATGAATAAATTGCAGGTAGGAGGAAATATCTACCAACGTGGGACAGGTTACTGTTGAGTTGTCACTTAACTTTTAAATTATATAAAGAGTAATAACTGCCAAAACTATTGTGCCATATGCAAGGGATTAGTTATATTAGTATTACGGTATTTCCGTCCTTAATAAAGTGGGGTCTAACTGGTGCAGATTGGAGTTTCTATTTGTTCACTAACAAAGTGTGTGTCTTGTTGCCTTTAGAGTTAATATTGTTGTAGCCTTTTGACCATAAAATCTGTCCTTTGAGCATTTAGAAACTTTTTTACTTTCCTGAACCATCGACTGGGCATTGTTAGTAGGAATAAGGACATTATGGCAGTGGTGTCACCTGTTTCTGTACAAGTACTATTAAGCCTCTATGCTAAAAAGGCATTCAACATGGTAGTGAGGATACACTTATTAAGTATTTTAAAAATTACATATTCTGGCCTGGTATTTTTGAATTTGGTATAAAAAATACACCAATGCCCCATCTATAATCAGGATTAATGGAAGTGAGCAAGTTTGACAAGGTTTCCTGTTATCCCACAGTCATTTCATTTAGTTCTGGACAACCTGCTGAAGATATTCTATCCCCCAAGATATTTCACAGGCATCAAAACAGAGCTCAAAATGATGCACTTTTGTACATATCTTGCAGGTAGATCCATCCTGGCTATCTTAGACCAAAATATGAAATTTGGTGGGGTTTTATTAAACACCATACACTGTGATGCCCTTTACCTATGCAGCTCGGAGGCCTGACATCATTAGCCAGTATTGACAGACTCATTGATAATCAGGGACCTTTATATACTAGAGATACTCCCAGCAACCCTTGCTGGGGCAGTTTTCCTGGACTCTGGCTCAGTCAGGGAGCCTCTCACACGTCACTCTTCTTATCCTAAGACAGAAATACATACATTACTCAATAGTTCAGGTATAAAAGTCCTTTTATAAGGTTCCCTTACATTAAACAAACTATAACCTATGGCATTGTACATTGAGATGACACTACAAGTAACTCATAAGGCATATAGATCCCTTAAGCAACATCATCAAATGAGAGACAGCAATCATTACCAGAAACACTATGGTCATTGGATATGGCCATTGATTTTTTTTCTTTCTGGAGGTTGGTTAAACACTGTGTGGAAACTAACAAGATAAGCTACCCCTCTAGGTGCACATGCAGCCCTGTTGGGTTTGACTTCTCACCTAAAAATATTAAATAAAATGACTCAGATCACTCATGAAAAACAATCATACACTGTTGGCTTGACCAGCATCGACCACCGATGTTAATCCTTCAAACCAAATTAGGTACATAAATAGCTTGGATACTGAAATTACTTTTCTTTCAACATATGTTAAGGTTTTGCTTTCAGATGTTAGTTGTAATTGGGATTGTAACGTGTTCACCAAGAGAGCTGTAGTACCTCCCAGAGATCACCCAGTTGTATCCTCCTGTTGTCCCCGGAATCACTTCCAGCACCAGTCAGCATGCACACCTTGGAACCCTGCTATGTGTACCCAATAAGTGGACACAACTACCTTGAATTGAGTACAGCAAGAATGAACATTTTATTGTTGTAAAACATAGCCTCATATATACACAGAACTGCATTAACATAGATAAACAGATACATGTATATAACCCAACCTTTAATTCCCCTGGCAGCAATCCTATTGATTAGATTAGTTAAACAATTGAGTTCCCACTTGTGCCATCTCTGAGTACCTTGGGGCCCTGACAGGTCATTTTGTTACAGGGATACTGTCAAACCTTAGCCCTTCCTGATGGAGGCACATTTTGTGAATTATGCCTTGTAACAAAGTAAACATGTGTAATGTGTAGTCAGTATCCATAGGGATTTGAACCACTAACCTTGTGGGTTACAGGAGAATCACCTATCCACTACTCTATCAGGTGGATCTTGGGGTACTGTTTCCTTCTGCCTCTCTTTGGCCATGTTACTCCTGCATGCTCTTTTTGCTGGGCATTCAGGGAGGTTTTGAAAGTCGCATACGAGGCAGAAAGTCTGACGAAACAGGGAAGGGAATTCCACAGGAGGGGAGCGGCGCGGGTGAAATCCTGAATACGGGAGTGGGAAGAGGTAACAACAGTAGAAGAAAGCCGCAGGTCGTGAGAGGAGCGAAGAGGGCGGGTAGGGGTGTATTTGGATAGGAGGATAGAGATGTAAGGGGGTGCCGAGTTGTTCAGGGCTCTATAGGTCAGGGTTAGAAGTTTAAATTTTGATTCTGAAGGGTATGGGGAGCCAATGAAGTGATTGGCATAGTGGAGCAGCGGATGAGGTGCGGCGGCAGAGAAAGATTAATCTAGCTGCAGTGTTGAGGATCGAGTGAAGCGGTGAAAGGCGGGAGAGGGGGAGACCAGGTTAGTAGGCAGTTGCAATAATCCAGGCGGGATATCACAAGGGAGTGGATTAGTAACTTGTTGGTATCTTGCGTGAGGAAAGGGCGGATTTGGGAGATGTTTTTCAGGCAGAGGCGGCAGGATTTGGTGAGGGAATGGATGTGAGGGATGAAGGAGAGAGCAGAGTCGAGGGTGACACCAGAGCAGCAAACCTGGTCTGTTGGTTGGATAGTGGAGTTATCAACAGTAATAGAGATGTCAGGAAAAGTGGACATAGCAGATGGCGAGATTACCATGAGCTCGGTCTTAGAGATGAGTTGAGTTGAGCTTTAGGTAACAGGACGCCATCCATGATGCAATTCCTGATAGGGGGAAAGGTCTGGAGCAGAAATATAGAGTAGGGTGTCATCTGCATATAGGTGATACTGGAAACCAAAGGAAGAAATACGTTTTCCGAGGGACATGTGGAGAATAGACATTTAGGGTTATGGGAAAGAGAGGTGAAATGAAATATGTTTGTTTGGAGAGATGGAGAGCGGATGTATAGGAGCGGAGCATGAACTTGTAGTGAATGAAGTCTTCAGGTGAATGAGACTCCACAGGCGCTTAGCAGTACGTGAACACCTTTAAAGGAGGCGTGTCTGTTTGGAATGCCATGGCTGAGGTGGACGGCGTGGGGGATTGCGTACAGTTACAGGGGCAACCATATCTAGGGCTCAGGCTAGTGTATGGTTATGCTGAGCTGTAGCTGTGTCAGGACAGGAGGAGGAGGATATATTTGAGAGGAGTGGCTGTAGTGTATCAGAAAGCTGTGGAGTGTTGAGGTTGCTGATGTTATGGTAGGCTTGTGGTGGTTTCTTGGGTAGGGAGGGTGTGTGTGGTATGTTGAGATTATTTGTAAGCAGGCTGTGATCAGACAGACAGATGGGAGAGTTGGAGAACTGACATGTGGAACAAAGGTGGGAGAACACTAGATCTATTTGATGATCGCCAGGGTGCATTGGGCCGTTAGTCCATTGTGAGAGTCCTAGGGAGGAGGAGAGTGAGAGTAGTTTGAAAGCAGCAGGGGAGGATGGGTCTGATGATAGGTACCGTATTTTCCGGCGTATAAGACGACTTTTTAACCCGTGAAAATCTAATCAAAAGTCGGGGGTCGTCTTATACGCCGGGTATACTTACTTACTTACCGAGCCGGACCGTAATCTCCCCTGGCCGGTCTTCAGGGCTGCGCCGAGGTAGGTGCAAGATCGTGATCTCCCCAACTAGCCCTGATCAGTGGGCGCCCGATGAGCAGGGCTGGTTGGGGAGATCACGACCTCCCTCTAACTAGCCCAGCATTAGGGAGCGTGAGGTCTGGCACTTCAGACCTCGGCTTACGTGCTCCCTAATCACTACGCGGGGGCTATTGATGCTGAGCGCATCAATTGCCGGCGCGTAGTGATGAGGGAGCAGTAAAGCAGAGGTCTGAAATGACAGACCTCACGCTCCCACAACTGGATGGAAGACAGAAGATGAGAAAGGTAAGAGATGGGGAGAAAGGGGCAGTGTATGTGTCTATATGTTGGTGTGAGATGGTCAGTGTATGTGTATGGTCAGGTGTGTGTAAGAGCAGTGTAGGTATTTGTGTGTTTGTAAGCTGGTGTGTGTGTGTGTATATATATATATATATATATATATATATATATATATATACCGTATTTGCTCGAGCACATGCTCTGAAAAATACCCCTCGTCTTGTAATCAAGGTCGTCTTCTAGCAGCAGGAGAACAAGAAGTCCTCACATAATCTACCTCCCCCCTCCTTCCTCTGGGGGCGGGGCCAGAGAAGTTGCTCGCACAGCCGGGCCCCTGCAAAAGTCTGCGAGTGGGAGATCTGCAGTTCAGGTAAGGGGGTGGGGGTTTTTGGGGTTTGAGCGTGTTTGTGTATGTGTGATTAATGGAATGAATGAGTATTTAAATGTTTGTGAGTGTGTGTGATAGCATGGATGTGTAAAGGGGGTGGGGGTGGTAGCATGGCATAGAGAGGCTGTAACCACACATCCCCAGGTTCCAGCATGTACTGGCTGCCTTGGCTTGATAGGAGTGTGATTGCTGTTAGCAGTATATATATATCTCCAGAAATGCATTTTAACCCCCTATATGCCACTCAGCCCCATGATATGCCTTTTAACCCCCTATATGCCAGAGTGGAATATAGGGGTATAAGGCATATCATGGGGCAGAGGGGCATATAGGGGGTTAAAAGGCATATCACGGGGCACAGTGGCATATAGGAGGGTATAAGACATTTCTGATATGCCTTTTAACCCCCTATATGCCCATCTGCCCCATGATATGCCTTTTAACCCCCTATATGCCAGAGTGGCATATAGGGGTATAAGGCATATCATGGGGCAGAGGGGCAAGCCTGGGGGCAGAGGGGCAAGCCTGGGGGGGCAGGTTGGCAAATAAAAGAAAATAAAAAATATATTTTTCTCAATCATAGCTTTTATTAAATATGAAAATTAGTTTACATGAATTAATATTTACTAGTAAAACTTTTCCTATAGGGTAGTCTTATTTTCAGGCTTTTTGTTTTTTTCCTAAATTAATATTTTGATTTTGGGGGTCGTCTTATAATCGAGCAAATACGGTATATATATATATATATATATATATATGTATGTGTGTGTGTGTATAAAGGCAGGGGTGTGTGGTGAGGGCAGTGTATAAATGTATGGACAGGCATATGTTAGTATGTGTAGATATATATATATATATATGTGTGTATGGGCAGTGTATGTGTATGGACAGGTGTGTGTAAGGGCAGTGTATGTGTATATGTGTATTTGTAAGCTGGTGTGTACATGTATATGTGTGTGTGGACAGGCATATGTTAGGGAGAGCTGACCCACCCAATCCAAGCAGGCTTTGTATACAACAACCAGCCAATCACCGGTAAGGTACATTGCTTGCCGTGATTGGCTGGTTGTTGTATACTGGGTAGAGGGGTAGTCTTATACGGCAAGTACAGCCCAAACTCTATATTTTAACTGGAAAAGTTGGGGGTTGTCTTATACACCCAGTCGTGTTATACGCCGGAAAATACGGTATATTGAAGTCCACTAGGATTAGTGTAGGGATGGTGGAGGAAAGAAAGTGGGAAAGCCAAGCAGCAAAGTGATCAAAGAAATATGAGGTAGGGCCAGGAGGCCGGTAGATCACTGCAACACAAAGAGCAATCGAAGAGAAAAGGCGGACGGAGTGTACTTCGCAAGATGATAAAGACAGAGAGGGAATTTGTGGTAGACATTGAAAGGTGCAGCGAGGAGAGAGGAGAATACCAACACCACCTCCCTGTTTGTCTCCAGGTCTGGGAGTGTGGCTGAAGTGAAGGCCACCATAAGTGAGAGCAGCAGGAGAGGTAGTGTCCGAGGGTGTCAACCATGTTTCAGTGAATGCAAGAAGGCTAAGGTGGTTAGAGATGAAAAGGTCATGGACAGCAGTTAGTTTATTGCAAACAAAGCGTGCATTCCAGAGGGCACAGGAGAAAGGGGTGCCGGGGTTGCAGTCGACTGGTTTAAGAATGGAGGGATTGCGAAGTTTGTGTTAGTTCGGCAGGTGCGGGGACGGAAGAAGGTGGGGATGGTGGGGCCAGGGTTATGTTCAATGTCACCTGAGCACAGGAGTAGTATACAGACAGAAAACAAACGGGAATGTGATTTGCGGGCATTGGATGCCTTCACCTGTGAGTGCTTAGTGGTGTTAGGGTATGTGGAAAACAGGAAGGCATTTGAGCTAGAGTGGGGTGATAGATGGGATGGAGTTATGTGGACTGTATAAGGTTTGTCAAGGGACATAGAAGCTGCAGCAATTGTGCGATTTGTGGGTAGAGGACATAGAAACATGTATGTGTCCATAGTAGGGAAGGAGGTGTAGCAAGCAAGTACCCATGTGGGTTACCTGCTTTTGCTATGTCCTCGGTATGTCTTTTCCCTCCCGTTTAACTCCAGTGTAACTCTTATCTGTTCACTTATGAAAGGCCACAGCAGCTACGTTTCCAAGTGAGGCCTAGGAATATATAGGCTGCCTAACACAAGTCTGTTTCCTCCCTGTATTAAGCCTGTCACCCCAAGTATATATCCTGCTCGTGCCAAGAACACCTATAAACGGCACCCAAGAGGAAGGATAGGGCTAAAGTGGAGAGTAGTCCCGAATTGGATCCAGTTGCTCTAAATCTAAGCCTGCCCCTGCATCGAGACTCCAACCTGATATGGCACCCCCGTGGCCTTACAATCGGTGATGCCTGTGTCAAAGAAGGAGGCCTTCATACACTAGGAAGGGTATTCCACACATATAGATACATGTGGGGTAATGACACATTTAATTATTTGCAGAGCTACACGTGTGCAAGGCCCCCAGTCTCATTGCAAATAAGATGCATATCAAGGAGTATAAACAAAGCTTGCGTCGCATGCAAGACAACAGATAAGACCCACAGTAACTGAAGGATATCAGTGATGATGTAAGCATTACATATGTTCAGTCAGCTATAGTAGTAAATTTTGGTCATAACTAGTGATATATTACAATCATTGTGTGTAAAATAAGGATTCACTTCCCAAATAATATATTTTCACAGGCCCTGAAGGGAGGGAGTTAATAGAAGATGGCCTGAGAAGGATCATGGTGACGATTGTCGTCGCACAAGGAACATCTGGGGATATCAAGGGATTGGGGAAGAGAACGAAAGAGATTAAAAGGGATTATCATTAAGAGAAAAAACTAGAGTGAGAAAAAGGCACTGACAACGAAGATGAAAGGAAGACAAGAAAGATACTGCAAGAAAAACTGATAGATCCATAGACTAAATAAAACTGTGACCAAAAGGAATGAGAAAGGAGTACAGATGAATAGAAGGTAACACCACAGATGACAGAGGATGATATGAGAAGACTGACGTTGAGGGGTGACAAAGATATAATTGGTTAGAGAAGACAAGAAAGGTGAAGCACAGGGAATAGAAAAAGCGAGCATCACTCCAACAACACTGGACCCTTTAACTCAACTGAACATCTATTTGAAGCAGAGCAGCCGCTTCTACGGTAAGAGCAGCAAATTTAACACTTCTTGAATCTTTGGAAGGCTACAATGAAAATGGATAAAATTAGGCAGAGTGGTGAAATGAAAAGATTTAAAGAGCAGAAAGAACATGATTTCCTCTTTTGTTTTGGTCTCGCTCCTATTGTAAACATGACCTTACCTTTTGCCCATCATTTTCTGCTTTGAGTATATAACTTGTTATCCATGTTTCAGTATATAACTTGTTATCCAGCTCTCCATGTAGCAGCACCTTACTGTTCTGATATGTAATTCCAAATGATCCCATCCTCCTCACCCAATATTTAACGTACAAATTCCTACTGGGCTGGAAAGCTTTGACTTTAATTTTAGATTTTGTAAATGAAGTTAAAAACAGAGTGATATTTTATTAAAGTTTTTGGAGTGTGGATGGTAGCACAGTTAGTTAATTAGTACTGCTCACGTAAAGCTGCTGTGTTTTGTCATTTAAACACAGAAACGTTATGCTAATCATTAGAACATAAGTGATTTGCTATTTACATTTACATATCTATTTATATGACCCTGGCTGAACTAGAAGAACTGTGCCCCCTATTGTATGCATGCTAACATATAAAATAACTTGGTGCCTCCTACCGCCTCACATCTCTTGACAACTACCTTGTATGGCCGACCATGAATGCCAGGTCAAAGAAAAAGAATACATGAAACCTGTAGTTTTGCTGTATATAAAAAAAAAAATAGATTGTATGTATTGTTCTAGAGATGTCCCGGGAACAGATGGAAGCTGTGGTCCGCACAGTGGAAACCCTCCTTGGGGAAGCAGAGGCCCTAAGAGCGAGGTGCCAGCAGCAGACTGATGAAGTGCGTCAGCTTTGTGAGGATCTTCGAAGCGAGAACCGAGAGCTGTCAGAGCGTTTTGCCCAGGCAGAACGGGACCTAGCCGAGGTCAAGCGGTCTGTCAATGAGCTGATGGACACAAAAGTGGCATTTGAGGCCCGGGAAAGGCAGGTGCGAAAACTGAGCAAGCAACTGTGAGAAGTGCAATGGACTGATTTACCACAGCATGAACATTCACCTCCGACTGCTGATTTAATATGCAAACAATTAGCCATGTAATATTTCCTTCAGAACCCCTTTTAATTATTGTTTCCTTTATAAGCATAATCATACTTTACAATTTATTAAGATTCCTTTGTGTTTACCATTTGATTCTGTTCACAAACATTTTTGGGCTTCATCCTAATTTGCACGAAAATGTATACTGGTATTGAGAAAATACAACAGCAGTAAAGTAGTTAGAAAGAATAATCGGGAGATTGCTTTGTCATTTGCTGTCGGAAATTAAAATCTGCTTTGATTCTTTAACATGTTTTATAATGTGTATTGATACAGGACCTGCAATTTCTGGGATTAATACACTGGATCCTTAATTATCTATGTAGAACACCGGGATCATCCACACTAGAAGCTAATATACACCGCATATAACAATTTATGGACTGGTCAACCAACGATAGCTTTTACTGCTAGGTCAGCAGCACAAAGATTAGGCACAACTTTACTCCAGCTTTGCTCTCAACATTAACTTGCGCGCTACCGCCACATTACATACTGTAAAGTCTAATTGAATATATTATATACTGTATAAAACATGGGATACAACAGCTTTATCAAAACTTTATCAAAAACAACAGTTTTATCAAAACTTGCCATGAAATCCAGAAATAGTACACCGGGGGATCAAGCACAGCTACAGCACTTGAAATGGCCAAAGAGTAAATGTTAAGAAAGATGTATGGTTCAGGCTATAGCAATCATTTTTCATTGTCATTTTTTTAAAAAAAAAACCATTCACAAGAGTTCTGTATTTACAGGACTGTAGAATGCGCAGATATATTTATCCATAATACCTAGAGGGAAAATAATGCAAATTCTTCATCAGTTATCATAGCATTTTTCTGTTGTCCATAATATTTGTCTTTGAGAAAGGGGTAATAAATGCAAGCATGGCTAGTCTAGTAAAAGTGAAAACAGTGCACAGAGTGTGTTAGAGCATGGGTCAACTAATCTTATTCCATATGGTCCAACAGATACTGATCCGATTAGCCATGATTAACTAGGAATTGGGACAGGGTGGCAGACGAACAGCTAACATTGCCTTTGCCAGTACTGCTGAACAATGTTTCTAAGTGCTACTTATCCATAATGACAGCAATGTCAGATTTAACTCATAATTTTTCCCGTGTTAATCAAACTAAGTATTCTGAAAACAAGGGGTGATTGTAGCACTCAAGAGAATCAAAAGGTAGATCACAATGCAGTCCCCTACTCAACTTCTTCCTGGTATCATTAACTACTTGTACCATTTCAAAAGTCAACACAAATAAGTAACAAAAGCACAACAGAAAAAAAAAGTCAACTATAACCACCCAAATCACATTTTATTACACAAAGAAAGCACATCTGGAAGTCAAGATCTTGGGGGAATTATAAAAATATAAAAAGAGTGAAATTGATTATTAGGGAGTACAATAAAAGGACCCTATCAACATAATTTTTATTTAAGGTACATTTGAAAACATTCTTTGGATTGAGATAAAGGCAACCTAATAAATTTTTGTTGTTGTTGCTGAGATGTTCATTAGAATTACCCACATTTTCAAAGGGTATTTAGGAAAATATGTCAAACCAGTTTCAAGTGCAATAAAGTGCTTGACAAATAAACTACATTTGGGGCCCCTGATATCAAGTCTCTACTTCCTTCTACATTTGTCTGTTTCTTTTATTACCTAATTGTGATTAATACCTCTGCGTACTCAAGCTTGGACTTGCGGACCGTTAACCATGGCTGATCTGCGATGCAGGAAGCAGCAAGAATTGTATGACCCAGGTGTCATATCCAATAATATTTTTTTCAAAAGACATGCCAAAGGTGAGATAGGTGAACACTGAAAAGTTTTGAGAAACGATGTCAGCAATGAACGGTATACAGCATGGTACTGCCGTTAATCTCCACCTCATTAATGGACTTCAGATCCAGGTCAGGGGGACCAAACTCACCCAGGTGAGTTCCGTTAATGGCAACTTTAAATACTCCCTTTTCAGATAAGATTAAAATCTGTGTTAGGAAACACAAGATTAGAGAATTACATAGTAACCTCTGTAAATGTCAAATTGCATCACAATACTGTTTCACTGTACTAGTAAAATAAAGACATCTTTATTTTTGATAAACTATCACAATGAGCCCAACAAGGGAGGTACAGACTGCATGTTAAAGGGATGCATGTGACAGAATATATTCACATATAGCTAGTGCTGGATGCCTCATTAATAGACGCAGGGATAAGTCATTGCTGCCTGTCAGCATATAATAAAAGTGAGAAAACAGTTTTACCTGAAAAAATCTCTCTGCATGAAATAAGAAAAACGGAGTCTTGATCGTTTGTGGCTCTCCCCATGAAGGTCCAGTTAAATGGTTGTAACACAATGTCTGGTCTTGGAAATTAGCTGTCAATTTGAATGGAACAAGATCTCTGCACTTCAACAGGATATTAATCCTATAATAGCAAAAATATTCACGTTATACACTGCTGTAAAAGGCCACACATTTATTTAGCCATCTGGGTTTTCAGTTTCATTAAAGCAGAGCCAACGTTCATAGTTTGCTGTAAATATATGGTCTTATAACATTATTATTAATTAAGCCAATGCAATCTCCTCTCTAGCATATGTTTACATCAGGATATATTTAGGTATAAGATTTCATTACTAACCACTGTAAATATCTACACACTCACAATGCAACACTTGCAATTCCATCATCTCCAGTACCGTGAACCAGAATAATTTTGATATTCAAGAAAAGTCACCTCATCAATTCAGATATGCATTATACAGAGCCCACCCTGCCCTTATTGGAGAAACCTGTCAGGGTTGGCCCTTCATAATGAACACAGTAAAGACTTAATGCTACATCTCTCTGGCAAGTCTATGGAGCTTGCCAGAGAGATGTAGCATTAAGTATTTACTGTGTAAACTAAGTGAGATATACAAACTTTAAAAAGAGCCTGTGATGGATGGTACTCCAGGTGAGTTTTCTCGGTTAGATTCTTTGTCTTTCTAGGATTACCTCTTACTGTTTCCCAGTCCATTGAAGCAATCTTAAATATCAGCTAGAAATCTGACTGCTGTGTCAGTAGAGAGTAGCAAAAAGTGTTAAAAAATCTAGAATGGTCCCAAACAAAGAAGAAGTTGCAGAATTCAAATATCTGCTTTGGTTTGTCATATAATTTCTATAATCTCTTTTAACTCCTCATACAGAATTCAGGGACATGCTATGAAAAAACCAAGCACATATTTCTGTTATTGAATATTGACAAATTATCTTACATATGTGGCTCATCCGTAGCCAAACCACGAACTTGAATCAAGTGACCTTCAGAAAGCCCTCCAGGTATATTCATAGAGAAAGGAGTTGTCTACAATGAAGGGGACAAAATTATATAAATCAACATAATATGTGGAAATCACATTCCCTCATAAGGTCATGAACAGAGAAAAAACATCTAAAAATCTATTCACATTAGTTTACACAAAAAATTTAGAATTGATGGGGCCGATTTGTGTTGGTCCAAGAGATCAGTGTAAAACTCCACGTTCAAGAATTGTAAGTTTCGACACTTTCTTCACAAAAACATTACAAACATTTGCATGCAGGGCATTGCTGCATCCATGTGTCTTTTTCTTCAGTTTAAGATATACTGACTAACGTAAAAAAAGTTTTTTTACTGGATATTTAGTAGGAAGGTGGGTTCTTCAATTGTTCTAGTTGTACACAAAATAGCAAACCGTGAAATCTGATTTTTAACAATGTTCTTTCATAGCTATGTTTTACTCATTCTCCCTCTGATGTTCCTTGCACTGATCACATAGTGATCAGGAAGCATGACTCCACAGGCGGACAATTGGAGATCCCAGCAGGACTTTCAAGTCCTTCAGCACTGACACATACTGAAAGGTAATGCCTGATCAGGTAATACCGGAGCTCGCTCCCTTACACCTGAGCTGTCTTCAGTAGGCCAGATATGCTGACTTCTGCAGAGTGCGCATTCGTATTCGGGCGAACATGAAAACGAACACGAAGGGTGCGTTTTCGTTGTTCAGCCAAATATCGAACACATGAACACGGCGGCGGCAAAACGTATGTAAAGAAACAGAACACAAAGGATCTTTGCGTTCATCTTTGTTTACTAATCCCCCTGGTCCCAATTGGTTGATGCCAGGAGGCCCCTGCAGGCGACCAATAGACTCATTCGCACGCCCATTTAACTCCTGGTGGCACAACTTGGCAAGAGTTAAAAGGTCTGTACAAGCAAGAGCTACACTTCAAACTTACCATAGTCGCTTTGCCAAGTTTCAGAGGCTGGGGCAGAAAAAGAGAGATTAATATAAGATGTGCAGAATTTATGACACTGAAGGCAAGAAGACTATGCACAATTTGCATGAATAAACAAATAGTCTTGTAGGCAATAGCCCCTCTCCCAGGCCGGGCCTAACTCTCCAAAGAAGGTCAGCCCAAGGCACAATTTAGTGAGCCCTGCTTGCAGAGGCACAGCTCAGTAAGCATTGGTGAGAAAAATATGCCACCATGGTTCATTACCTTGCATTCTGGATATTCAGTCAGCTCATCGTGATAAGGCTGCAGTAAGGACAAAAGGGAAGGCAATAGTGAAGATTATAGAAATATCACAAAGAGTACAAAAGAGGCAGATAACTTAGAAGGAATTAATGAAACAATAAATAATTGAAAAGAGGATATAATTTTTAAAGGGTTGTCATTACTGTTTAGAAACGCTGTTTTCCACTGTGTGGGTGAAGCCAAAATAATAAAAACGTATAGTTGACCAGAGAAAATGCTATAAATACAGTGGGCTAACTCAGCCAATAGCGAAACACCTGAGTAACTTAAGCTTATAATGACACTTGCATTGCTGCAGAGAAATGATATATTCTTCACTGTAACATCACCATATATCCCCAGTGTATCCACACCACAAAGAGGGACACGGTTGGCAAAATCTATGAAGTGCTGTCCGTTAATGCTGACCTGAAGAGGCAGAGAGGCAAAGATAAGGTGATTCAAGCACACGAAAACCATTTTCTTCTAAATTAACACTTTTACTAACAATTTTAGTCATTTTCTCCACTTCAATCTCACCTTAACTTTATCAGCTAGAAACAGGAACAAGAGCAGAAAAGACTCTCCTTTGTGCAAAGGAGCCTTTGAAAATCGGACCTCGTCTAACCACTGGTCCCTTTGCAGGGTATTGCATATGATATGAGTTTCCGAGGAAGAGAATCGTGGATTAAAATGAAAAGCCACATCTGCCCTTGGAAAAGTGCTGCAGCCAGACTGGAAATCAATTTGAAACCTGGAATTATAGAGACATACGGTATAACAAATTTAATGAAACTCTGCGGTCAATTTAGTTTCTATTTGGTAAAGAGAAGCTGTTGGCTGGTATCATACAGAGTGCTTTATTCAACAATTGTCGAATATAGAATTTTACTATTGCTTGTTATAGACCACCAAGTCCATTTCATAATTGTACTCAAAATGGTTTGAGGTGACAAAATTTTTTTATTTGACAACATCAAAACAGATTTAGGTCGGAGCAAGACATCCAGGCAGATCACATATTTTTCCCTCAGTGCCCCTACTTTAAAATTTAAAAGCACCCACACTATCTCCCTTCGACAACCACTCCCATGTCCCTGTCTCATTTCCTGCAGCTTCTTCTTCTGTCTTCTTTCTTTGTCCGCTTCTCCCCGGTATCAGCTCCATTGACCAGGCCTCCTAGAGTAGTTTTCAAAATTTCCAATTAGAGGAACGGGAAAAGGCTGTCCACTTGGCTTCTCCCTTTTGCAGAATTACTTTGGGAGGCCTGGTCAACAAAGCCGATACCGGGGAGAAGCCAGCAGTCTCCAGCAACGCTTCAATAACGTCTTTGCACCCAAATGGCTTGTCAGTGCCCCAAATGGCTTGTCTGCACCATCTCTGCCACCAAAACATGTGGTGGGGTGGAACAATGGTCATCTGGGGAGGTTGGCCCAGACCATTTGTTCTGTATACAACGGCCTGGAAATATGCAAAAACTGGAACTATTAAAAAAAACCAAAACATAATACTTGTAATCTAATAGTAGTAATTTATGTGTCTCTAATTAAAAAATGCAAACACAGCTGCTTATGCGTCTCTGTTGTAGAGCTCTCATTAGTTTGAAGGAAATTTGCCAGTATTGTTATGTGAGAAAACGAGTAGAGACCTCCAAGAAAACAAATGAAAAACAAAGCCGAGCGCTCCAAATTTTTTTCACTCTCACTTATGCTCATACTCGCTCAGTGTCTCCATACATTCTCCAACTATGTAATAGTAGATTGAAATCACTCAATGTATACTATATCATGACAAAGCGTTCAAGTTCATGACAACGTTCACAAAGATCAGCAGGCTCTTTCCATGCTGTATCTATTCACATAAATCCAGGGCCAGACTGGCAATGGCCAGGTGGCCTGGCACTTTAAGGTGGCAAAAGCTGGATAAGCAGGGGGTCTGTGCTTTTTTTTTTGCTCACATAGCCTGCGGCCAGGCATATCCAGCTCTGGCCACATCCTGCAGCAGATCAAGTGAGTATGTGGTGAAGTCGGCTTGGTGTGCCAGATGGGCAGTCCAGGCCTGCGTAAAACAGAACTAATCTACCATTTGGCTAATGGTACTGTCCCATATCACACACCTACTTGCTGTGCTGGAGATGCTTCCTTGTATTAGAATAATTTTCCCAGGACGGAGACCTCCAAATATTGTGCACACATAGGGAACAATCTGCAAATGAAATATCTTTAAATTATGTAGCAGTTTGTTACAACTACTCTCACAGACATCAAAAAATTGCAAACACAATACAGGTTTTTTTGTTTTTTTCTAAGTTAAAGATACGTGCAGCACAATTATTGGCAACCTTTTAGTTAGTTAATACTTTGTGCTACCTCCCTTTGCCAAGATAACAGTTCCAAGTCTTCTCCTATAAAGCCCGATGAGGTTGGATGATACACGGCAAAGTACCTGACTTTCCTTCATACAGAATCTCTCCAGATCCTTCAAATTTCAAGGTTGGCACTGGTGGACTCTCCTCTTCAGTTCACCCCCCAGGTTTTCAATGGGGATCAAGTTAGGGGACTGGGATGGCCATGGTAGGACCTTGATGAATGTTTTGGATCATTGTCCTGCTGGAACAACTACAGCCCGTTTTAAGCTTTGCGGCAGTCAAGTGTTTATTTAATAGCTGTTTGAGAGAGTCTATTATGCCATGTTTTCTAACAAAATGTCCAAATTCTCTGGAAAGACAGCCCCAAAACATTAAAGACACACTACCTTATTTAACCCCTTAAGGACAATGGGCAGTCCCTAAACCCATTGAAAACAATGCAATGTCATTAAGGGGTTAAACTATTCCACATTGCTACCTCTAGGTGTGCAGCGAAACCACCTGTGGTGTTTATTGGGGAAAATAAAAAGCTCTATTTTGGTTTCATCTGACCATAAAACTCAATCCCATCTCAAGTTTCAGTAGTGTCTGGGAAACTGAAGACAGTTGAGTTTGTTTTTGGATGAGAGTAGAGGCTTTTTTCTTGAAAGTCTTCCAAACAACTTGTGGTGCCACACCGCAGATACATTGTTTGTAATGAATTTGGCCTATGTGTTACGGAATAGTTATACCCTTGTGAAACAGAAAGTCATGGTTGAACCATTTCCTGTTCCTAGTCGCCCATGTTTACTAAAAAAAACAAAAAAAAAAAACATGTAAAATATCAATGGGAATATACTTCAAATATATTTCTGGCACACATATTTAGCGATTTGTGGGGGGTTTTTTTTTGGGGGGGGAGAGAAACCTGTGTTGTGTTTGCAATTGTTTGCTATCCATAACAACATTTTTTAAGAATTAATTTTTACTTTCACAGCCTTCTTTGTTGCCAAGTTTAGTGGAGAGCACTTTATAATGGCACTGCTCTATGTATTGCTACATTTACTATATTATATACAAACTGCCATTAGATCCCTGGTATTATAAAGTGATAAGTGCCCAGTGGTCCATTACATGATAAACAATAACATGTACCCATTATACTAGGTGACAACCTCCACTGTATACCTCTTATCATAGTATAGTACAGAAATGTATCATATGCTAGCAATTTCCATAACAGTAATCACAACAGCAGTTATACTTCTCAGCAACGCGCATTTAGTTGTCTATCAGCATATATTAAACTGGTTTTCCGACCTCTAATTACAACATGTTATTATTAGCCAACACCTACTATACAACAACCATGTACATTATTGCTTAATTATAAATATACTACACTGTACACAGACGTGTGCGTTTGCTGGTCACTATAGACACACCGGATAGCATGCAGGAGGCTGCAGAACGAAGGCAAGCGGATCCATGTCTGAACTGGAGCTCATGATTAGTCACAAGGAATGGGGCTGGCCTTCCTACAAAACAAAAAAAAAACAGACTACAACCACGCCTATGTTTCCTTAACCCACAGCTTGCCAGAGCCATGCACGTTTCTGGTAGAACCAGGCCATAACGTTTAACCATTTCTGTAACCCTAAGATAAAAGATCTTCCAAAACTCTGAACAAATGTGTATCTTTATTTTTGTTTGTGAAATAATACATAAATAAAACATATTTTGAATCTTCAATGCATACATACTGTATCCCTACCTTTGGGAACTTTTATTTAATTCACAATGTTTGTTTAGCTTGCTGTTTAACCTTTCTTCTTCCCCCCACTTTAAGTTGAATAGTTATTCAAAACTAGAGACTTGTATGGTAAAATATATGTAAAACTATATAGACGCTAAAATGTGTGTAACCAATATTCCCCCGATACCCCTGATTTTGGCCAATTAAGTAACATAGAAGTTAGGCACCTGACCATGAGACATGCAAACACACTGCCCCACTGTGGAGCATACGCGTAACAAAATGGATAAGCACATGAGGCTTCACTAGCAAAGGCCAAGGTCGACTAAAGGCCCAGGTTTAAATAGGAAATTTGGTAATCAAGGGCAAGTGGAAGAATTTGAAAAAAATGTGGCAAGGAACAACATGGGAACAAACAATGTTACTATTGTGTGCTGCACAGTAGAGGACTGCATCAAAAAACTTGATGGTGGGTGCAGGCAGTATTCTGTGTGTTGTTGGCGGGAGTGGGCGGTCACACAATATACCTGCGGGTCCCGGTAATCTTGTGCGCTTTTACAAGGCTGCTGCATTTTAGTTTTTTTTGCTTCTTCGCATTCAATTTCAGAGGTGGTCCTAGTCTCACTTTTATATTCAGCCTCGTTTTCATAGAGGCCAGAGAGAGAAGAAGCGGGAGTGAGTGACTCATGTGTGCCGCACTGAGCTGAGGACAGGTTAATCTTAGACACCTTAGGCCTTTGAACTAGCACAGAGGGCCAGAAATGCTTACCCAGCAGCAACAGCATCTCAGAAGGCTAAAGATATGACAGGGGTTGCAGTCCTCCTTTCTACTCCCACAACTCTTGGCAATGGGCAAAATGCTACATTGCTCCCAGAACCTGGCAATACTGACTCCTACACTGACCAGGATTCTCTGTGAGATGAGGATATGCCATCTTTTCGTGCCCGGAGTTTGCTACTTGAGGGGGGGCTCACCCTTTAATCCTTGTGAAAACCACATGGATGGGGTGTAACATGGGGCCAAAATAACATAGGGTATAAACAGATGGACTGTCACACCACCCGTTTAAGAGGCCTGGCTGGACTTGAACTCACAACTCTGCTGTTGCCGAAGAGGATGTACATGCTCTTCTTCTTTCCTCTTGTCCAACCACATGCCCCCTTGACCTGATCCCTTCCCATCTCACCCAGTCTCTTTCATCTACCCTTGTCCCTACTCTAGCTAGCTCATATCTTCAACCTCTCCCTCACTACTGGATCTGTCCCATCCTTCTTCAAGCATGCTACCATTACTCCTGTCTTGAAAAAGTCTTCCCTTGACCTGGCTGATCTCTCAAATTACCGTCCCATCTGTCTCTGCCTGGATGTCTGCACGTTTCTTGAAACTTAACCTCTCCAAAACAGAACTTCTCATCTTCCCTCCCTCCAATGCTAAGATTCCCCTATCAATTTCCCTCATTGTTAATGGTGCCATCATCTCCCCGTCTACTCATGCAAGCTGTCTTGGTGTCACCCTTGACTCTGATATTTCGTTCACCCCCATATTCAGTCTGTCGTCCCGCATCCGTCCCTTCCTAACACAGAATGCCACTAAAGCTCTTGTCCACGCCCTGATTATCTCCCGTCTTGATTACTGTAACTATGTCTTAGCTGGTCTCCCTCTTAACCATCTCACCTCTCTCTCTCTACTATCCACCATGAATGCTGCTGCCAGACTCATCTTCCTTTCCCATCGCTTAACTAACGTCTCTCCCCTCTGTCAGTCTCTTCACTGGCTGCCTGTGCGCTTCAGGATTCATTTCAAAATCCTCAGTCTTACTTTCAAAGCCCTTCACAGCGGTTTCCCTCCCTACATCTCCTCACTCATATCTAAATACACTCTTAACCGGTCTCTCCACTCATCCAATGATCTCCTTCTATCCTTTCCTCTGATTTCTAGCTCTCAAGCACACTTACAAGATTTCTCCAGGGCTGCCCCTATCCTCTGGAATGCCCTCCCCTGGTCTATCCGTCTCTCCCCATGCCTTCGGTCCTTCAAAGAAATCCCTCAAGAACCACTTCTTTAAGGAGACTTATAATATTGCAAATTAACACCCCCCATATTCCCTTAGCTCACCTCTCCTAGCCCCTCTAATGCAATACTTACACTAGTGTGGCTGGTCCATCCCTTACAATGGCACTTTTACTTTTTACCTATTGTGTAATACACCCTAAATCCTTCTAGATTTGTAAGCTCGCTTCAGCAGGGCCCTCCTCATCTGTTGTCTCTGGTCAGTTTGTTATGTTTCATACGACTTGTTATGTCCTGTCTACCCATTGTACAACGCTACAGAGTTTGATGGCGCTATATAAAACAATAAATAATAATAATAATAACTCCAGTATTCCAGTCTCTAACCTGTGGTATGCTGTGGTTCTATAACTGCATATCTGATTCTACTGTGTTGTCATGTAGTTCTGTTATGGACTGAACCCCGCCTCCCTCGCTTGGCCTTGTCGATAGGCTTTAAAGGTCAACTTCACCTCCAGCCCGGTATCTGGTTGTGTGTTTTTACTGCTGGATGTGCTATAATTAAATGCCTAATTTCCTGGACTTTGACCTCTGCTTTGCTACACTGTTTATGAACCCTGTCTGCTGGCCCTGACCTCTGCATTACGTTTGACTCTGCTTCTGGATATCCCTTGTCCGTACCGCATACCTGTTTTGCCCGTGTGCATACTCTCACTTCTCAAATGATTCCTCCATCCTGTCGCTCTAAGCAGTGTTCATTTGCAAGGGTGTGTGCCATCTCCTGCAACTGGGCTCCAGCTCCTGGTAAATCCTTACAGGCTAGCAACCCCACAGAAATGTGGAAATCTGTCTACAGAAATGCCGACAACAAAGATAGTAGAGACTTTTATCCTGGAAGAAGATGTTTTAATTTGTTTTTACTTGAAAATGCATGATGCTGGATGGTGAAAGCTGAAAGGAAGCCACCAAGATGATGACCCTTCTTTCAAGCAGGATAATTGAAATTGGCACAAGAAATGTGAGGACCATGTATGAGTCAAGAAAGATGATGCAGATTGCAGCAGAGATGAAAAGCAACAACTTGACCCTACTAAGCATTAGCGAGACAAGGTAGACGCAATTTGGACAGAGATGACTGATGAGCTGTTGCTGTACCCTGGACTGACGTGCCCCGCACACAGGAAGTAGATTTTATATTGTCCAAAAAGGCACAGAGAGCATTAATTTGATGGGAGGCGCACTGCCCTAGGATCATCACAGCATTCTTCAGAACCAAGCAGAAAGAGGAACGCTGTCCAGTACTAAGCTCCAACCAATGACAATGAAGAAGTTTAAAGACCACTTTTATGCCTTCAGAAAATACTAGAGATCTTTCCAGACAAAGATATCACCATTCTCATGAGAGTTGTCCACGTCAAGACATCACAATACAGGATACGAACAAGTCATTGGAACCCATGTAATGTGAGAAATGAGTTAGAACGGAGAAAGATTTTCAAACCTGTGTGCACTCATCAACTTGGTCATTAGAGGCAGCACCTTTTCACACAAGCGGATATACAAGAGTCTGGGTATTGCAAGAAGTTCAGAATATCCCTGCAGCACTTTAGGGTTAGAAGGGGAGCAGATGTGGAGTCCGACCAGACTGACGTTGAGAGACCAGACTGACGTTGAGGAAGAACTGGATCAAACAAAAGAGTGAAGTACAACGTCAACTTTCTGAAGGACTGGCAGTGGCGGGATCCTCCTTGCAAATGTCCCAGCAGAGTACCAGTGGGTATACCAGCAGCAAGCTAAAGATGGTTCCAGAGCTACCTGAATGCCTGGATGGAGGCTGTCAGAGTGGGCCAGGGTGTCTGGGAAATGGTCCTCCCATCCTCCAAAGAAATGGTACGTGCTACAAATAGATTTGCTGTACCTGGGAGAGCAGCCCCAAGAGAACTTGGTGGCTGAGTTGGAGAAGTTGCTCCCACTTGAACTGACTGTGGATTGTGTATACCGGCTCCTGTATTGGCAGGCCGCACAGTGGTGTCCAGAGCTTAAGGATGACTACCTGCCAGAGGGCCATGACTTCGGTGCCCTGGATTGATAATGGAAAGCCTACAGGAGGGCCGGGAATTTGGGATCCCATGGAAGTATCGTGCGAGCAGATCCGGGAGTTCAGGGAAGGGATTCTCGCAGATGTGCCCTGTTACCTGCACAACCTGAGGGCTGATTTGGATTATTTGGTTTACCAAGAATGTATCTGGGAGCAGACCTACCGAGAACTCTTTGACCGTGCTCAGCAGTGTGCCCCAGAGGAGGTGGATACTGTATTGTGCCCCCACAAGAAGCACAAACAGCCGGGCAAAGCTGGCCTCTGCCTGCTCCCTTCCCTCACCCCGCAATATGGCCCAGAAACTGACTGAGACCCCCCTGCATGTCCCAGCCAGATCCCCCAGCTGAACTGCTGGCATCGAGGCAGAGCGCTGCTGGCCTTGAATCCCACCCCTTCCCCTTGTTCCCAAGCCTGATGGCAGCAACCAAGGAGGGTCGGGCAGACCCAGAGTTGGTGGTGCCCCTGGATTTTACAAATGCAGCTGAAGCACTGCCCTCAGGGCAGAGTGTCGCTGGCATCTGCCCGCTCCCTTCTGTGACCCATTACATTACATTTATTTATAAAGCTGGCAGATTCCGCAGCGCTGTTACAGCGCTGTGTCAGTAGAACAATTTCACATACAAAAACACATACAATAACAAACAGGTACAAAAGGAGAAGAGGGCACTGCTCTTGCGAGCTTACAGTCTAGTCGGTGGATGAGGTGGAAGTGACACAATAGGAGAGGACTGCTTGGATGGGGATGTGTTGATCTGGTTCTGAAGGTGTTGTAGCCGCTTTCTGAAGTGGTACCTGGTATGTCGTTTCCCTCCCGTTTAACTCCAGTGTAACTCTTACATAGCCACTTATAAGGAGGCCACAGCAGCTACATTTCCAAGCAAGCTTGTTTCCAAGTGAGGCCTGGGAATTTATAGGGCTACCTCACAAGTGGTCAGATAAGGTGATTGCATACAGGATGCAGATGGTTCACATCTTGGCTAACAAATACAATAAAGCTAGACTAGAGGGGACCAAATGTAACCCCTTGATAGCAGCAGGGTATGGAGACAGGCAGGATACAGACATACCAGGTGGAAAACAGGGGTAACAGCAGGAGATGAGGGGTTCAAATGAAATATGGGATATTCATACCAGGTGGAAAACAGGGGTAACAGCAGGAGCTGAGGGGTTCAAATTAAATATGGGATATTCATACCTGTAAGAGAAGGAGATATGGCGGACATTAATGATTGCCAGAGGATGGATGTCTGGATAGTCCAGTGTAACTCTTACATAGCCACTTATAAGGAGGCCACTTGGGGAGCGGCCACAGCAGCTACATTTCCAAGCTCCATTGGCTTTACCCACGCAATGTTGCTGAGAGGCGGTGATTTCTATGGATCCTGTAACACCAGAAGTGTTGGCAATGGGAGAGAGGCAGGTTGACATCTCTCCCCTGCAGATGGAGTATACAGGAGGGGATGCATGTGGCTTCCCTCCCCTCGCAGTGGATCATAATGTCACAAACCTCAATGCTTCTCTTCACCAGAGTACCCATTTCTAGCAGGTACCTGGCCATGTTCACTGCCAGTTGCTCAAACCACCTCTGCTGTATCACCACTCTGTTTGCCCACATCTAACCACACGTGCGCGCTATCCCAGTTACCTTTATTGCAATCCCAGTGGACCTGACAGCACGTGCCTCAGTATAATGTCACAAAGGGGGCGTAGCTTAAAGGGGAGTGGCTTAATGGACAGCGGATTTAAAAGTCTGCATTGAGCCTTTGCTCATAGCTCAGTTGTTTTGATTATTTTTGAGCTGCTGTGCTGTGTTACCTAGTGTTCCTTGCTATTGTCCTTTCTGTTGCTGACTCCGGATTGTCTGACCTTCATGCTGCTTCTCTGGTATCCTGACCCTGGATTTGGACCTCTACTTTGCTGTTTGTTGGTATCCTGATTTTGGCTCCTCTACTCACTCCAGCGGCAGTTATGTTATTTGGGAGAAGCAGAGTGTGGCTGTCTGAGAACTACTCTTTTGTTGAAGAATTGTTTTGGGGAGTACCAATTTGTGGCTGGCAGTGGTGGTCCAGATCTACAGACTGACTTTGGAGTCAAACCGCCTGGGGTCCTCTCAGACGTCAGCCCCCAGAAAAAGGAGATATGTGACGGAGTGTGGGACAGAACTGTCCATCACTGGGGCCCCTGGAGAGGACTGAAAGCAAGCCTGCTACCCACAGATTATGGACCCTGTCTCCCTGCCCTGGTAAGTGGGACTGTTGTCCTTGCCTGGGACCCGTACTCCCCAATCTTCATTTATACAAATGGCAACCTACTACGCTTTTTTTCAGTTTCAGCTTCAAGTCATTTCGGGTATCTTGTACCAAGATAAACATGGTCCACTGGTGGTGATGAAGTCTAGCAGAATTGGGGCTACCCATTTTATTTTTAGACTTCCTCCTACAAAGAAGAAGCAGAATCCCCCAAAAAATGCAGGGTATGCTACAGCAGGGGGCAAAGAAAGGACACCATATTCTACTGTCCAGATTGCCCTGGAGAACCTGCACTCTGCCTTGGTAACTGCTTCAAGCTGTACCACACAGCTGCCCATTTTACCGTATTTGCTCGATTATAAGACGACCCCCCAAAATCAAAATATTAATTTAGGAAAAAACAAAAAGCCTGAATATAAGACTACCCCATAGGAAAAGTTTTACTAGTAAATATTAATTCCTGTAAACTATTTTTTCATATTTAATAAAAGCTATGATTGAGAAAAAGGAAGGAGGGGGAGGCAGAGTTATGTGAGGACTTTGCTAGCTTCCTGTTCTCCTGCTGCTAATAGCAGAGACGCTGCTCGCGACCAAAGCACCGGTAAGCAGCATGGCCCCAGCAGAAATATTTTTGAGGTCTGATTAGAAGACGACCTCGATTATAAGACGAGGGGTATTTTTCAGAGCATTTGCTCTGGAAAAAACCTTGTCTTATAATCGAGCAAATATGGTAATTTGTTTTAAAAATACATTTACTACTTTTTAGATTTTTTTTTTGGTGCACCATTTTTATGAGCCTTTATTTGCTCAGTGTCCCCTGTGTCTATTCTGTGGCTGAGGGTTCGCTTAACAGTGCTGGATCAAATCCTTTCTTGGAGAAAGGCCAGGCTTTCTTGTAGCCTGCCCCTTCTGAAAATTGGGTACAAAAAAAGTTTTGACTGGATGTCAAAATTCCAAATTGAAAAGTGAATTACGCATGTCCCAAATGTTACCTTTTAGCCCCCACACAACCTGACAAACCATGCATGTGGGGTATCACTGTACTCTGGAGATGTTGTTGAACACATATTGGGGTGTTGTTCGACAGTGACACATACCAGGAGCTGTATATTTATAACTAAAGTACAATTTGTGTGAAATATAATAAAAATAAATTACTATTGCAAAGTTTGACAAAGTGTGGTTGTATAATTGGTGCATGGAAAGGGTTAAAATACCAGCATTTGAAATACCTTGGAGTGTCTAGTTTTAAAAAATATATGGTTTCATGGGGATAAATTGAGTTAACCGGCTTCAAAGATGTTCCAAAGAGGAGATGAAAGCAGACTGACCAGGTTTGGAAAAAAGGTTTGGAAATCATAAAACGCTACTTGTACGTATTGCCTTATAACTTACAAAAAACAGCAAAAAAACATAAAAACAGTGGGTATTTCTAAACTCAGGACAAATTTGCTGTTTTTTTTACTTGCTTTAGAAGATGAGTAAAATATTGTTCAAATAAAAAGGTTTTATTGTTTTTGTTTTTCACCATGTTTTATAATTTTTATAGTAAATTAGATGATATCATCCAAATAAGAACAACAATAATACGTTGTATAACCAAAGGATTAAACAAATGCAATACAAATTCTTTGTGACGCTTAGTGTTTCAGAGAAGACATTATTGCAGTATTGGGTATTGTGTCCCCACAAGCCCTATGATCTCAGAAGAGTTCTTCACCTTCCAGCTGGTTCACCCTCAGGTTGAGCCTTTTGAGTATGAGTGGTTCTTGGACTTTCTGATGATCCTCTGAGACCGGGACCGACTCCAAGGGTGCCCAGGCAGGCTATACAAGACGAGCCGTAGTCAGGGAGCCGGAGTTCAGGATAATCAATAAATCAGAGCCGAAGCCAGAAAACAGGTATGCAGGATCGAGTCAGGTCACAGGATACACAGTACACAATACGCAGGATCAATAACAGGTATGACCATCAGACTTGCCTGTTGGGGTACAGGTGTTTATATAGGGGTAGGAATGAGAAAGGGTACCAAATTCAGGTTTGGAGCCAAAATTTCAAAGGAGTGATATCAATAAAGCTTCATGGATGGGACCTTCAACCACAAGTACCTGGTCGACTACCACACACAGTCACCAGGCAGGTAGGAAGGATTCAGTGATCATCGCATGTCAGCTTGCTGCTTATGTTGCCTTGATGCTACCTCCAAAGCCGCTTGGACAAAATGGCAGGTAAAGTGTATGGCTCACAATCGATCCTCCGAAGATGAAACTGAAGAGGTAGATTGCATACCAAGGAACTACCGTGGATCCAGCCTGTACAGACAATAGAATGGCATTTTTACTGTGGATTCTTGAACAGCATTGTTGTAGGCAAACTCAGCAACTGGAAGGAGATCTGGCTAGTCATCTTGGTGTTTGTTGATAAACAAAAGTAGGTATTGTTCCAAATGCTGGTTGGCTCTCTCTCCTACCCCATTACACTGGAGGTGATAAGCAGAAGAGAAGGTGAGCAAGATCCCCAGTGCCTTGGTGAACTAGCGCGCCACAAGCTGTGTGCCTCTATCATAGATGATCTTTGTGGGTAGTCCCTGCAGATGCACTACCTCTCTGATGAAGATGTCAGCCAAGGCTGGAAGCGGTGAGCAACCTCTTGAGGAGAACCACGTGAGCCATTTTTGTGAATTGGTCCACGATCATGAGGATCAAAGTTTTCTCCCTGGAGATAGGGGGCGTGACCGGGCGTCCGCTAGGCGCTCTCCATTGGTGGGGGTTGTGGAGCACTCCGTTAGTGCTGTTGCAAGAGGGAGGAGCCAGCTGACGTTGAGAGATGGGTTTGGGTTTCGCAACCCATAAAACCCCTGCACTGACTGTGGTAGGTGCTTGTGTATTAAGCTCCTACAGATATTCGCTCCCTAGCTCAGTACCCTCTAGTGTTCATTTTTCAGTACTACAGTTTTTTGACTTCGGCTTGTCTTCTGTATTATCCTGCTCTGACCCCGGCTTGTTTATCAAATTCGCTTTTTGCCTGTCCCTTTTTGTTGTGCCTGCCACCCTGCCATTGGTCTCCAGCTCAACCCTGACAGAATACACAAGCCAAAAGATGGAGCCCGCAGGGATGGCCATCCACGCCTTGACCCAACAGCTGGCTACCCTGACCCGAACCGGTAGCTCCATCCATGCAGGATGGTGGGCAGATAGATACTGAACTAAGATTTTAC
Organism: Spea bombifrons; assembly: GCF_027358695.1. NCBI lineage: Eukaryota > Metazoa > Chordata > Amphibia > Anura > Pelobatidae > Spea > Spea bombifrons. Next base: position 20,032,552 of record NC_071096.1, on the reverse strand, counting down.
AGTCAACAGGCATATTGAATCACTGTAGGTGTGCCCTCGTTAACATATCAAAAGACACATGTGATACAGGAAGAATTCAACTGGCAAAATCATTGACAACCATACTTGTTATGTCACCACATTCCCCCACTTTATTTTCTCCTGTGTTGTACATTTTCTAAGTATCCCACCTCTAATGCAGAAAGCCTAGTGGGAGCGAAAAACCCTTTGGGTAAAAATTCAGCCCACCGTCCCTCCGGAATAATTTCCCTCAGCGACATAAGGTTTTCTGCAATTTACCTAGGACTGTCAGTTTACATTAAAACATGCATCTATCAACATATTTACATTACAATCTTAAATACTTCCCCCTACCCCAATGCAAGAAAACCCAGTGGGAGCAAAACAAACCTTATAGGTAAAAATTCAACCCACCGTCCCTCCGGAATAAATTCCCTCAGCGACATGAGTTTTCTTGCAATGTATTTTTCAATACCCATGACTCACAAATTAAAATACATTTATTATACAAAGCATAGGCATAAATTAAACGAAGTGATGGTAATGAAGTGATGGTCCAGGATTATAGCTGGTTCATGGTTCTATGTTTTAAAAAAAATAAAATAAATATTAAAATCAAAAAGTTATATTGTCTTATTGGCAATCACTCTTTTGGCCATTAAAATAAACTATTTCCAGAACACATTCTCCTCAGTTTTGATACTAATGATTTTACGTTGAGATGCACATATATTCAGCATCCCAGTCGGCCCCTTAAAAAACTTTTAACATTTAACCTAAACCATAATTTTCCTCTCTTTACAATAATACAATGTGATACAGTGTATACTTATCCACTGGTCAATCACCATTGTCTCTTAAGCTCTATCTCTGAGATGTCCTGTGAGATCAAAAAAAATGTTGTGGGATAGGGTGGGGGTGATGGCAAAGTTAGTGTCTAGGTTGAGACTCAAAGAGAAGTTGATTTGCTGGGTTTGTTCTGTCCTGTGGAGAGTGTTCTTCAGAATATTATTCACAACTAAGCAATACTTCACTCATATAACTTTGTGACTCTGAGCTGGAGGAACAATCAGACAATCTAGCATCTACGTCAGATGCAGGAACTGCCAGTAATTCTGACTTCTTATTCTCTTCTTCCTGTTTCTTGATCCCCCTTTTTAACTCCATAGCCTGTTCTCCCAATGTTTATACACCACCCCTCATTCTCTCAGTTTGTTGTCTTGGTTCCCTATAGTTACTCACCCCTTCTTTCCCCCTCCAATTATCATTTTGCCTAGTGCTGTTTCTCTGAGAATCCCCCATCTCTGATTTCTCCAGTTACCCTCTCTCCCTCTTTTATTGTCCCAGTTATTATCTTGCCAGTAGTAGTTGTACCTTTGTGGCTCATCCCATCTCTATTTCCCCAAATTATTACCTATCCTTCTTTTGGTATTCCAACTATAAATTCCCCAGTATCTATTGTCTTTCTCTGGCTCCTCCCATCTCAGATTTTTAAACTTATCTTCTTTTTCATTTCTTCTCTAATTACCACTCTCCCTGTTTCTTCCATTATTATTACAGCCTCCAAATCTCTGGTTTCTCCAATTATTTCCTTCTTTCCTCCTCCAATTCTGACTAAATCTATGTCTGTTTCCCTGAAGCTCCCCCCATTGCCGATTTCTCCAATTATTTTCCTTGCATGTCATATCGCCAGCTTCTTCTTGAAACTGTCTCACTGCTGAGACAACAAAAGCACGTCCAGTGTGAAGATGATCAACCCACCACTTGTCTGCTCTAGTTAGCAGCAGTTCTAGGTCTGTGGGCGTTTGGTCAAACAGCCTCACAAACTCCTGACATTCCTGGGGTAGAGCATCCAACACTCTGGATAAATGTGCTGGTGAACCCAACACCATTGGCTGCTGTGGCTGGCATAGTGTAGACCAGAATAATATTCGCTGAGTTACCTCTCTAGGACTGTTCGTCTCATTGTAACGTTAGCCAATTCTTTCTCTACACTGAGTAAATAGAATTGTTTGCTGTAATTCTTCCTGCCTGTTTAGACACACTGTCATTAAATCCCATTAAAATACTAGCTATGGGGCCCATAGCATACTCTAACAGCTCCGTCCATTCCTCTAATTTAATGCCTCCTTTTCTAGCTCTGTCTGCTCCCCGCTGAAACCAATGTGTAAAATTGTTAAAATCATTGGTTGGCATGTTTCCCCACCATTTTTGGAAACTATCCTTCTCAGCCATAGACAAAGAACGTGTCTGAGTAGAGAAACCTATTGGCATTTGTTGCCCATTGACATTTTCTGAGACAATTATTGGGGCTTGTGGAAGTTTTGTACTATTATGTAAATCTTCCCTTGGGTTTTCTTTTATTTTTACACTCCATTACCATGTTCTGGAGTTCAGTGATTTTAACCAAATATGTATCCCACTGTTCCTCTATGTCTTTTATCCCCTTAGCGACCTTTGACGGTTCAGGGCCGTCACAGAAAAACGGTCACTTAGCGACCTTTGACGGTCCTGAACCGTCATTAAATTAAATAAGCTTAGAAAGTGATCAACGGTCACCTTCTTCGCTTAAACGGCGTTGCTGTAATGCCTCGATGTCAAAGCATTCAGTAACGCCGAGATCGGCATCAGGGGCCATGTCTGGCCCCTCCCCAGGGCGGACGCCCATTGTAAACGAGGCATTCAGCGGCACAAGGCATTCAGCGACACCAAGCACCCACCCCAGGACGCATCATGACCGCTCCGGAGAGCGGTCACAACCGCCACTACGAGTGATTCTGCCACTCGCAAGATGGCGCGCCCATTAAAAAAACAATGAAGTTGAAAAGAATCTTCAGGAGAGTCTCTCCAGACCCTCCTGAGAATCTGGCTCCACTTGCAGGTTGAATACAGGTACTGCATTCAACCATGCAAGTCAATGGAGCCCAGCTTTCTAATCACAATGTGATTAGTAAAATATTTTAAAAAATAATTCAAAAAATCTAAAAATATAAAATATATATATATATAATCATGCAATGATGTCACCATTTCAGGAACCATCCAGTTCCAGTAAAATGTAAAACAAAAAAGTTTATTATTATTATTATGAGCAAGTGCTAAAATTAGAGCTGTATCTTCCCAAACATTTCAAATACCCATTGAATTAATGGTTTGATTGGGTAAATTGGAGTGGCTGGGTTCAAAGATAGGGCATTGGCACAGACTGACCAAAATGGAGAAAAAAGCACACTTCCCAAATGTGGCCTTTTAACCCCAAAACAACCAGACAAACCCATTCATGGGTGGTATCACTGTACCTGAAGTACAATGTGTTCGAAAAAAACACAAAAAATACCACCACAAATTTTGACAAAGGCTGTTGGTAAAATTAGTGCATGGAAAGGGTTAAAATACCAGCATTTGAAATACCCCGGGGTGTCTAGTTTACAAAAATATATGATTTGATGGGCTATATCAAACTGACTGGTTTCACAGATGTCCCAAGTAACATATGGTTTCAGAAGGACCATATGTCAAAGCTCCAAGTTAAAAAATGCTTACTTCCCAAATGTGGCATTTTACCTCCCCACCAAACCGATGCATGGTTGGTATCACTGTACTCGGGAGATATTGCTCATATTGTGGTGTTTGACAGTGACAATCTTGTACCTGGAGATTCTACCAACATTTGAAATAGCTTGGGGTGTCTAATTTTCAAAAATATATGGTTTGATGGGGTAAGTTGCATTGGCTGGCCTCAAAGATACACAAAATAGCACACATGGGGCAGAATTACCAGATATGGGGAAAAATGGTTTTGAAATAGCAGACGTTACTTGTACTTATTGCCCAATAACTTGCAGAAAAAAAAGCAAAAAAAAAACAAAAACATAAAAAATTGGGTATTTCTAAACTCAGGACTAATAGCAGAATCTATGTAGCAAGTTTTTTCATAATTTTTAGATGAGTAAAAGAAGAGTGAGGTTTTATTCAATTTTTCATCATATTTCATCATATTTTATTATTTTCTTATAGAACAATAGACAATAGAAGACCCTGATATATTTATAAAAGACCCATTAAAAAGGTAGATAAACAAGAACACCTCCAGGTGGACTTTACAACCTGATAAACTGCCAGCCAAGGAGCTTCAAAGAAAGTCACACAATGCAGTTGTTTGCGCATAAACGTCCAACAGAAACCATTTGCTATTTTAACCAAAATCTGAACTCTCCGCATATTACTACATTAGTGGAATCGGCAAGATGGAAATTATATGTATAGAGATTGATTCCATACATAATGCCACCGATAATGTGCACTGATACCGAAGAGTAATTAATTCACAGTGTGACATGTTGCTGGTATTTTGTAATCAATCCCATTTGATTATCCTATCTGTTAATTATATGAGAGAGAGAGAGATATGCATTTAGCATTGGTTTATATTAGCTCAATAAAAAAATCTCTATTCACCGATCCTAGTTAAAGAAATAATATAAACAATGAAAATATTTTAATCATGTATAAGTCACCGGTATATTTAATCGAATGTTCTTTAATTCAATGGCTCAATTTATGGCAGTAAAGCTCTTCATAGCTGGGGAAAGAGTGCCACCTACTAATTAGGGTCCCCGGGGGCCAAGTTAATTATTGTTAAGTAAAACACACCTATAACCAATGAAAAACCAGACTTTACCCAAAGTTCTTCCCACATAAAAACTGATAAGGGGGAGATGATGGTTAAATAGGGAGAAGGGAACATAAGAAGAGGGCTGAAAAAGAGGAGAGAAGAATGACAACTCCTAGAGGCCAAGAATTGATGACTGGTCGAGGTGCTTATTAACTAAATTCTCCACAGAGTTCCTCGGTAATGTATTAAGGTTTCCTTTTATTCTAAATATTTTAAACTGATATCTAGTTTTATATGTATATATATATTGTGAATTGAACTCATCCCATTCGGGAGAGAATAATAGCATGGTTATTTATTAATCTATCTGCAGTCTGAGTGAGATGTAACTGACATAAGGAATACTGTTAATTCTTGTCATAGATATCAGTTCACTATATATATATATATATAGATATAAATATATATAAATATATATATATATATATATATATATACATATTCAAATAAGAGACCTGAAATTATACGTCGTAGATTACCAAAGGTAAGGTAAAAGTATTGGCTTAGTATTGTTTCATTGTAACAGCTGGCCTTGTTTGTATCACTTGGCAGTATTGTTGGATATGTGTAACTGATGGAGACAATAATTATATCGTGACTGTGTAATATCTTATTATGTGGTGGGATTGATCAATTAATTTGTATCATAGTCTAATTGCTGTAAAGTGGTAAGATTAGATACAAATAGGAACTTTGCTTGCATGGAGATACCAAATAAGTGGTGATTGTATGTTGATGGTATATCTTTTTATTTTTAACCTCCTTTCGGTGCTTTTTGCCATACATGAGTGTTTATATCACAGTCTGAAATAAAAGACTACAGGGTTCTTGTGGTGTATATATAGGTCTGGACATATTTACGCAGTATTTTATGTCTTCTATTTACATGAGGCCTTAGATACCCATGTTGTTGCTGTGAGTGTATGGGTGCATAAGTGTTTGATGTTGGAGTGGTGTGTGTATTTATTTGTAAGTGTATGGTGTTAGAGTGGCTGTTATTGTATATGTATCAGTAATGGTATGTGTATGTGTGTATGTGTGAAGTGTAAGGGGGTATGTGGGCATATGTATGTATGTTCGAGGTATTAGAGTGGCTATATGTATGTATGTATGTATGTGTTAGTGTAGAGCTGCTCCCATCATCACCAACCTCCAACATTCTAATTCATCATTATCTTTATATACATTCTTTAATTCCCTTAGTACTGTTACCTCCTCCATTGTCCCACGGGTAGGGGAGCTGAGACGCAACCCGCGCGTCCAGCCCCCTGCTCATTCCGTCGGTGGGAACCGCCGCCAGGTCCGTTCGGCGGATAGACGCGCGTCCCCGCAGAGATCACCGGATCCTAACGGAGCGCGCGCCTCGACGTCAGGAGTGCATGCTAACTCATAAATATTCATGTCGCTTCTTAAAGCGACATTTATCTTTTTTCCTCCTCCCCCTAATTAGGTGGGTAGGAGGAACCTGTGATTGAGAGGGATATTTAAACCCTCAGTATGCACTTCACCTTTGCCTGTGATAGTGCCTTATAGCCTTCACTAGCGTTCCTGAATTTGCTTGATATTTATTGGTTCTGACTCCGGCTAGTTTTTGACCTTTGCTGTTTGCTGCCTGCCCTGACCTCTGCTTGTGACCCCGACTACTCTTCTGCCTGACCCCTGAATTTATTATTTTTGTTCCTGATTATTTGTACTACGCTACGCTCCTGTGTCCGTTATACACTTCGGTGTTCCGTTGCTGGGCTCTCCACCTCCGCCAGGAGGCGCCTTCCCAATTTCTGCAGCGAGGATCCTCTGCTGTATTGCAGACGTGACAAGTACCCTTCCCTTAGCATGCCCCCCTTCATACGTCAATACTACAATATTCAACAATACATTTCATTAACTCATACAATTTAACACAGGGGTGTAACTAGAAACCACAGGGCCCCAGTGTAAAAATTGCCCCCACTCCCTCCGACTTCACAAGCAACATGCGCCACCTTTGTGAGTCCTACCCATGCTCCTACCTTTTGCCCCTCTGTGTAATCAGCTTGTCTGTGTAATCTTAGCACCCAAAACAGCTTACTTGCACGATCTTTGCTCACCAAATAGCTTACTTGTGCCATCCTTGCCCCCAAACAGCTTGTCTGTTCCCTCAATAAGGTATAGGGATATAGCAGGGAACTAGAACAATCAAGCAATGAAGGTACATAGCTGCAGGTTTAAATAGCCCGCCAAAGCCTGACTCTTCCTATACGCCCTCCTTCCCCTATATGCCACATTAATGGTGACTGTCCATCACCGCTTTATCCCGCCTCCCTGCCTGCCCACCTACGTCACCGGACCACAGGACACGCCTCCCAGCCGTCACTCTCCTTCTGGCGTGCGCCCTACACTAACACACATCATTCTAACATACATTCATACATACTCATTCCTTTACCCTCCCACTCTGAAAAATGTTATTCAAATAAATGACACTAAACTTATATCTGATCACAGAGGAAGAACTCTCACATTACGAATATGCAGCTACACAAACAACTTTTTATTTTGTTTATATTGACAAAAGGATTAATCCTCATCCTATAGTCCACATTCACTATAATTATTTATATTAGATCACCCATGCAGAAGGATTAACCTTCACTTCTGTACCCAAAAAGCAATTAAAGTAAATAGAGATTCACTCACAAGCACTTGATATATCTGATGAAGCTGTAAGGCGAAATGCATCAGACCAACCACCGAAACACAAAAAATATTTGTATTGAAGAACTTCTACAGATATTGATCAACTGTGTAAAATAATTGTATTGTTTTATGTGTCTTAATACGCCTGATTTTAAGTAAAATATTTTACTATACTAAAGGATATATGGAAATCCCTACCTATCCCTGGCACTAACACCCACTACATTCACTTTGCCATAATAAATCTACCCCAATTCATCCACCTTTTAAATTAGGAAGTATTTTATCTACGCTAATATAATCAGCACAGAATTATTTGAGAACATAGTCATATACATCATTAACCAATAGGGATTTTTAAAAACAGAAGAAATTTAATTAGATTTGGCCATCTTCATCTTCGTGAAAAAAAAACCTTCGTATTCCACGAATATTCGCACATTCCACAGTTCTTTTCGGGGGAATATTCGTGTACGTTCTTCATGTTCCCCTTGTCATCTGCCGGTTTTCTAGCAGGGGTTAATATGAGGTCAACGTGGTAACAGTACGCAGCAGCTTTGCTGCCAGGATTTTAAAGCTCCATAAGAGCGACTATTGGTCGCCGGCATGGGCCTCTTCTGACATCAACCAATGAAGGGCAACTGCTCTTCATTGGTTGATGCCAGATGAGACCCCTGGTGGCGACCAATAGAGTTGCTCTTATGGACCTTTAACGCCTGACACCGAAACTTGGCCTGAGGAGACCATGGGTCTCCTAGCTCCAGGAGTTAAAGGTCTGTAAGAGCGACTCTACTGGTCACAGGTAGGGGCCTCCTCTAGCATCAATCAATGAAGGGCAGCTGCTCTTCATTGGTTGATGCCAGAGGTGGCCCATGCCAGGGGCCAATAGACTTGCTCTTATGGACTTTTAACTTCTGGCGTGATCCTATGGATTTCCATTCTCATTAACCCTTGTGATGCTACGTAGACAAGGTAGACTAGAGGCAGTGACTTCGTGTACGTTTACTCGCCGCCATATTAGTTTATTCAGTATTTGGTTTGAACAACGAAAATGCAACATTTGTGTTTGTTTTCATGTTCTTCTGAATCCCAATGCACAAGTCTAATATCAATTTTAGTAACAAGACAATACACACATAATATTCAATACACTACAGTATGTAATTAAAACATGTTTTTTAAATATATTTTAATGGCATTTTTTTAATTCTTTTCTTTGTTTCTTTATTTAGCTATTTGTGAACTACAACCCTCACAGTCCTGTAAATCAGTTACATACTGGCTAAGAATAATAAGAGTTGGAACACACCGAATCTAAAGACACAGTTACATATTTCCAACCATGGCTTAATGTTTTACCATCCTTACTATTTATTTACCTTTACTAGAGTAAAATTGCAAGTAAACGCTTACTACGCTTCCTCCTGCCGGGACACCAGCAATTAACTCCTTCAGCTGCAGACAGAACCAGCATTGTAGAGAGAAGTGGTGTGCCACTGCACTGGAGCTGCGTTGGCGCTGTGGCTAGCCATGACTTAATGTATTCAGCGTATGTACTGTCCTGAAAAGGACAGTGAGTTATTACAGCAGCCCACCCCATACATCAGACCGTACCAATGTTGAGTAGTGTACTAAAATGTGTAAGACAATGCAAAAAAAGTATGCAAAATTTGTCAGGCTGCTACGTGATGGTTGAGGACAGCAAAACTAAAGTTGTGTGAAAAGAAAACTCCTTGAATTTAAGGGTTGTACATATCAGGACATAACAACAATCATGTAGGTAAATAAACCCTTTAGATGAACAACAACATATTACATTGTGTCATGGTTTGTTCAGCGAAAAAAAATAAAAATTGAGAAGACGTGTGAAATACATAACGTATACTTTATGGTTCCATAGCTTGTAGATTCACCTTTAGCAGTAATCATTTTCTGTATAACTTTAATTAGTGTCTCACACTGTTGTGGAAGAATTTTGTCCCACTCTTCTTTACAACGATGCTTCAGTTAATTGAGGTTTCGGGGCATTTGTTTATGCACAGCTCTCCTAAGGTCCCATCACAGTATTTCAATTGGGTTGAGGGATCATTGTCCTGTTGCATGACCCAATCTCGGACAAGCTTTAGCTGTCGAACAGATGGCCTCGGATTTGACTCTAGAATACTTTGGTATACAGAGGAGTTCATGGTCCTTTTAAAGACAAGAGGCTTTCTCCTGGTAACCCACCCAAACAAACCATAGTTGTTTATTTTTTTCCTAAATGTACTATCATGAACTTCTTCAAACCTCCCTACAACACCTTGAATTTAAACTCCACAAAGATGTTTGTACAAGACTAAACTCTACCCTCCTTATTCCTTATCACTCAGCAGATGTGACAGTCTCTGGGTCACTCTGGCAGTGGCTGCTTCCAATGTCATGCTGGAATGTGACATGTGATAATAATGACAAAAGACTGTGGGAGACTAGTGACCTTAGACTGTTGGACCTAACAGTTGGACCCATATTTGCCTATATGTATATATCTATATATGTTTTTCTATTATTACTTGTATGAGACATCAATAAGAAAGAGAAACAGTCTGAGATACCTTCCAAGCAAAATATCAGTCACTAGGAGGCACAGTGGCTGTAAACCTTTTAAAAAGGTCTGTCCCAATTTTTGTACATGCTTTTTCTCTACATTACTGTTTGTCTCTTTAGCTTATTTATGCACTTAAAAATAATAAATACCCCAATTTAGACTATTACATTGTTGTTTTCACATATTCTTGCAGTCTTTTTCATTACTTACAGCAGTCCAGTGGCCCCACATAGTTACTAGAATCTGTGCAAGTGTGTGCAAAAAGAATTGCAAAAAGCAGTAAATTAACAAACTGAAATTAAAGTTAATTATGCTGTCAAGGAGCTGGATAGTCCAACCGACTACCTCTGCTGACTTGTGCTCCCTTAGCCTGGGACAACATTATTATTATTATTATCTTTTATTTATATAGCGCCAACAGTTTACGCAGCGCTTAACCCCTTCAATCCCAGGGGTTTTTGGTACCTCAAAGCCCGGAGCAATTTTGCCATTTTTGTTGGTTGGTTGGAGATTATTCTCTTTTCCTGTGAATAGTGTACCCATGTAAACTATATATTGTTTTTTCAAGGAGAGATAGATTTGTTTTGATACCATAGTTGGATGATTAGCTGAAAATTTTGAATGAGAAATTTAGTAAAAACTAGAGAAAATTAGAAAAAAAAATGATTTTTTTTAAATTTTCCCTCTGAAGCCTCACAAAATTAGGTAAAATGATGGAAAATCCCCTCCAAATTTATCAATTCAGGTGTCCTGATTTCAGAAATACCTAATTTATATAGATTTTCCATACTTTCCCAGCACCAGGGAGCATACTATAAGGTGTACATTTTTTGTATAATTTTTATGCCTATGGCTTAACGGGTTTGGGGGTTGGGAACGGGGCCGGAGGTTTATTCTGGCTAGATGTTATGCTAGGGCAATGGGATGTAAGGTTTTTTAAATTATTTTTTTTATATATTTTTTTATATTATTTTATTTTTTTTCTATTTTTATATATATATTTTTTACACAAAAATGGTTAGAGGCCCTCTTAGGGACATCACAGCTCACATTATTATTTTTTTAATTATTATTTATATTATTTTAATGATTTTTTTTACTATTATTTTTTAAATGAATAAACTTTTTTTTTCTGCTTTCAGGACGGGAGGGGGAGTGAGAGACCTGGTTTCGCACTCCCCTCCCCAGAATCCCCCTGCACCGATCACACTGTGATCTCTATGCAGGTCCTCACAGACGTGCATAGAGATCGCAGCGTCTGTGCCTGCAGGGGATATCCTGTCCTCCAATGACCTTCCGGGTTACGTCAGCAGTGACGCAACCCGGACGGGAATGCCCGATCGCGCGATTGGGCATTGGAAACTGCAGTTTGAAATGTAACAGTGTAGGGTATAACCAAAATGATGACTACTTTATTTTAGACACACAGGGTTAGATATATCCAGCGAAACACACATCGGCATAAAACAAGATATTGGGATACAAACCGTCCGCTTAATCTGCCTCCCAGAGACAACAGGGACAGTAAAGGGATTAACAGTACAATGGGGTCCCAACCTCCACTATTACTGGCCAAAATCAGTTCCAGCGATTGGCCGGGGTTAATGTCTATAATGGTGGAATTGGGGGTTGGGGGGGTGTGAGACTAACTTATACAACATTAAACTGAAAGAATGGCGGTCACCCCTGGCTGCAGATCATGTCTGTCTGCCAGAGATAATCCCCTCAGCAAGTAATGAGATGATATACTGCTGGGGGTAGCCACACAAGTCTTTACAAAATCAGGGCCCATAGTCAGTAGGGAGGAGGCTGGCTGTCAGGCCTCTCCAGTGGCCCGAGTGCTGGAGAGTTCTGTCACATATATATTCACGTCATCTGTTGTTAGTGCCACACAACTTACCTCCAGCAGCAGATCGGGTACAGCAATGCACTCTAAATGATGTATGTACATCTGGATATGCATGCCGGCATGCTGAAAGATATAAAAATGTAACATATTTGTGGGTATCCAGCCAGCGATCGCTGGTCTTAAAAGTGCCAGGATCTCATTCCAGCCCTGGATATATCTTAGTTGCACAATTTACATTAAAAACACAATTTTCTAATACTGTTTAATACTTTTAGGTTTGCAGGACATGCAAACCCCCTCTAATAGTCTGAGCTCCCTGAAAAGAGGGAAATCAGGGAAGGAAAAAGAGACCATGTGTAATGGTTTCTGAGAACAGTTTAGCAGGATGTTCATAGTTATGCTTAGCTCTGTAGCCCTAACATTATGACTTTTTAACAAATATAAAGCTTTTAACACAAAATAGAGTGGACAGACTAGGCAGACTAAACCTTGTATGGCAAGTCCAAAGAGCCAAAGCCCATAGCCACTGTAGGTGCTTTGGTTTGTTTTATTTAGGTGAAACCAGGTTGTCTCCTTTCATGAGCTATATCACTCCACTACACACATCATGGTAGAATCTTACCCTTGGAGAAGGAACCTCGTAACATTTAGCCAGGTCAAGAACACTCTCCAGAGGATAGGCATATCATTGTCAAAGTATACAATATTACATACATACAGTTTACCACAAAGTGCAATTTCTAGACTGTACATTTCCCAAGAGACACAGATTCACATGTGAAGGAAAAGAGATAGTCTATCTCCATACTAAAAGTTAAACTTTTATTATAACAAACTCTCAGAAGTAGTATTCAGAGTCCAGCTCTAGTGCAAATAAAGCATATTGATGCAGGTTACCAGTCATACACTCTCCGCAGTGGAATGCTTGGAAGTTGGGTGCTACCTGACGAAACGTGTAGTGTGGAGGTGTCATAATTTATTAGCTTATTTATTGTGCACAACAAAATTCATTCCATCAGAGATCTAGCGATCAAGACCAAGGGAATATACCTGATTACTCCACATTTAGCATTTTGCACCAGAATCATGGAAAATATTCTGAAAGCACATGTTTCTGACACCCTCATTGACTTTTTTGTGAGCATAGGAGCTTCCGCAATCTTTTCTGTGTCTGGCAACCTCATAGTCTTAGTAGCTATTTCTGAAGATTTTTCACAGTAATATCTCCTTACATCAGTTTTTTTCTCTCATATGGGTTCATTTTTCAGTGATTTTCTCTAAGAGCAGTCTTGTTTTTTTCCGTTGCCCTCTGTAAGGAATTTTAATATGTTTTCATGCAGCTTTGCACATGCTGACAAATCCACTGGACTGTATTATTCACAAAGCATTGTATGTTTATGCATGGAATACTGACTGTGTGCTAAGCCTACAGTTTAGGGATGAGTTTATTAAACATAAAAGGGTGAAATACCTTTCTTACTCACCCTTTCTTACCTATTGTTTTTGCTTGGTTGTCACTTCTTTTAGACTCAGTGAAGGGATATATTTATATATATATATATATATATATATATATATACATATATATATGTATATATATATGTATATATATATATATATATGTATGTATATATATATATATATATGTATATATATATATATGTATATATATTTAAAACAGTACTAAGTAGTTCCTGTAAGTTAAAATGTATTATGATGAATCAATCTATTCCCTTTACAAAGACCTAAAATATAAATACTAATGGACAGACTGTCAAAATACACATAAATACATTTGGCCCTACACAGACACAGTTGTTCATGTTTGTCCTTATACACAAACAACCAAGAATACATTTGCTCTTACACAGTCAAACATACAAACTTTCCTTCACACACTCTTTCTTCATTTTCTCCCTCTCTCTTCCCTTTCTCTCAGAATCAAGCTGGTGGACAGTAGTCATGTTCGGATCATGAACGAATCGTTCTTTTGATCTGATTCTTTTCAGTGATCCGGTTGAATCGGTTCAGTAGACTGAACGATTCATTTGTAGCAGTTCAGTCTGTGAATCATGCAGTTGTAGCCTGATCCTAGAGTGAGTGATCTGCACAGCACTCAGACACAGACTCTGGGATCAGATTACAGCTCATTGATTCACAGAGCAACGATTCGAATGATTCAAAGATTCGAATCTGACAGAGATTCAAATCATTCAGAGAATATCACTGACACCATACTTTTATAAATAAATACATTAATAATCTTCACTGCCCCCAGGATTTAGACTATCCTTAGTTTGCCCACCTTTACCTCTAACTGCACCTTACGTTAACTTTATTAAATTAACCCTCAGTCATCAGCATTAAATTAACCCTATTAACCCTAAAGTCCCCAATAACCATAACTGCCCCTAAATTAACCCTAAACACCCCATTAACATAACAGCCCCTAAAATTAACCCTAAAGACCCCATCAACCATAACTGCCCTTAAATTAACCCTAAATACCCCACATTTTACATGTTACATCACTTTTTAGATTATATGTATATACATATACTCCACACACTCTGCTGGATCCACTCTGCTGTCCATCACCTTAAAGGGGGAGTACTGCCCTAAGTCAGTACAGTGTTCTTTATCCCTGGAGCCAGGTTATAGGCTCTAGGCAAGATATCTCCATTCAAATACAGTTGGGTGTGTGATCCCTAATCACACCAGGCACCGATGATTTGAGTCAGTCTTTGTCTGACTCATCAGAATGTAAGTTTTTTATAAATGTTTTTTTTTTTTTTTTAAATCGCTATATTTTTATCATACAGAGTGGACTATTATCTTTTTTTTTTCTCGTCATTTTTTTTTTAATGTCATTTATTCTACATAACCCATTGGGGTGAGTTACGTTTATAGTTACTTCTGTCGCTCCGCTCACTGTTGGTGGGTTGCACCACCAATACCTGTCTTTTATTTTGTTGAAGTGCGGGAGAGTGGGATTCCCACAGAGTGTTGTAGCGCATGTACACTTTAACCTATTGTTCTTTTAATGTGATAGCATAATGACCATACACTTAATAAACGCAATACATGTTTACATGCTTTCACTCACTAGCCTGTTAAATCAAAACTGTTGTCACAATGCCAGTCAGCAATCCATTAAACTTTACCATAAACTCAAGGGTTTGTGAAAAGGAAATTATGAATAGTGAATTATTCATTGCATAATCAGTAGCACAGGTTTCATTTATATGTTCCTGAAAAGGTGGCAGCCATAATAATAATGTATGCACACACAGAGCCCTAAATAAAGTTAATATACACATGCTCACAAAACAATTATTTAACCCCTTAAGGACAATGAGCGGTCCCTAAACCCATTGACAACAATGCATTTTGAGCCCGTACATGTATGGGTTTTGTCATTAAGGGGTTCATTTATGAAATTATTTTAGACTCAATGAAGGACAATATACATACCATATTTGCTCAATTATAAGACTACCCCCCAAAATTTTAATATTAATTTATTAAAAAAAAGGATAAAGGCTGAATATAAGACTACCCTATAGGAAAAAGGTTTTACTAGTAAATATTAATTCACACATAAACTATTTTTCATATATAATAAAAACTATGTTTTTATTTCCTTTTATTCGCCAACCTGCCCCCAGTTATGCACAACTGCCCCCAGATATGCTTTATACCCCTTATATATGCCACTATGACCCCAGAAATGCCTTATACCACCTATATGGCACTCTGCCTCCCTGATATGCCATTTTACCGCCAGATATGCCTTATACTCCCTATATGCCACTCTGCATCCTAGATATGCCTCTTGACCCCCCATTTGCCACTCTGTCCCCCCAGATATGCCTTATACCCCCTATATGCCACTCTGCCTCCCTGATATTCCTTTTAACCCCCTATATGTCACTCTGCCTCCCTGATATTCCTTCTAACCCCCTATATGCCACTCTGCCTCCCTGATATTCCTTTTAACCCCTGTATGCCACTCTGCCTCTCTGATATTCCTTTTAACCCCCTGTATGCGACTCTGCCGCCCTGATATTCTTTATAACCCCTATATGCCACTCTGCCTTCCTGATACCTTATACCCCCCCATATGCAACTCTTACCCTCCCCTGAATTACCAGTGCTTCCCTTGACTTGTCCCCCGGGCTTCAGATTCCTTGTGTGTAGTGGCGCACAGACAAGCTCCGCTGCTGCTGCACGCACTTCCGCCTGGGGCTTCTATGAATGAGCACCGGAAGGTCATGTGACGCCGGTGCTCCGTCATAGAAGCCCCAGCAGTAGTGCCAGCAGCAGCAGAGGTTGTCTGTGCGCATTGCACAGACCTCCACTGGCTGCCGGAGAGGAGCATCCGCCCCTTCAGCGCTGTGGGGGATCTGGATCCTAGTCTTGCAGTCAGCCATCTATTTGAGGTCTGATTAGAAGACGACCTTGAATATAAAAAAATATATTTGTTCTGAAAAAACCTTGTCTTATAATCGAGCAAATATAGTAGATCACTTTTCTACATAGTCACCTTCCTTTTGCGATGCAATTTTCCCAACGTGGTAACAACTTTTTAATGCCATCAGCAAAAAATGTTTTTGTTTGAACGCGTAGCCGCTGATGCACCGCTACTTTCACATCATCATCATGATAGATGTTTCCACTGCATACTCGTAATAGCGAACTCATGTTCCATCACCATCTTCTGCAGAAAACTATCACCTTCTTCACGATAACGGGCCATGTGGCGGGAACAAACGTCTAAGCATTTGCGCTTATGCTCCTCTGTCAGCTGCTTAGGCAACCACCTGACACCCACTTTACAGAACCTAAGGCTGTCATGAATCAGGGCATAGGCAGATCCAACACTCACATTCAGCTTCCCTGCAACTTCTTCAACTGAGCGCACCTCTTTGGTGCAATTTAGTTTTCTTTAGCCATCTTCACCCCTGGGTGCAAACTCTTATACTAAACTGCAAGGGCAGCCAGCTTGCCAGACAGAACTAGTCACATGACATGCTAAGACACAACCAATTACTACTCCCGCCTTTCCAACCCCAAAAAACATAAAAGTGCGGAAACGTTTCAAATGTCCCTTGTACAAACTTTCCTTCACATACTCTTTCTTCCCTTTCTCCTTCTCTTTCTCTTCCCTTTTTCTCCATTACATTATGGAAGCCCTATTAAACATATAGATTAGTGTTTCATCACAATTTTTATTTACACTTTGAAACCAGCTTTTGGAAGAAACAAACAAAAAAAAGTTTAATAACTTCAGGACTCAGCTCTCAATCAGGAATACAGAGTAGTTAATGGACAAATGTTCATGGTGGGTTAGAGTTCAAGCTTTTGAAAACAGTGACATTTTGAATAAATTAATTTAGTTACATGTGGGAGTGAGTCAGCATTAATATCATTGTCTGGATGGCTGCCTATAAATTGTGCTGAGTTTGTACAGCTCCGAAAGTAAGGTCATGTAATCATCAATGGTATAAGAACAGTGTTAAGTAAAGGAAAAAAAGGTCTGCTCTTGTGCATTAGTGTATGCATAAAAAATACAGTGAGCAAATATATTGGAGGTTATTTATAATTGTGTGCATGTGGTACGTTATAACAAAAAAAAATTCAACAGAATTAGCTGGTATGTGAATGCTAGCTGACCTGCTAAGGCCATTCTCAGGGGATGGTTTTAAGGATATATTTTAAAAGTATATTACTTGGGAGGCATATTAGTAACAGTTTACGACTCCTCAAGTCAAACCACTATGAATGCTGATTCCTTTGAAATTCAAGGAAGAAGTTTGTTCAGAAGTATACTCATACTTGGGACTATATATGCGCATCCATTTGCCCAATACCAAAGACAATACCAAAGGCAGATATTACTGCCTCACTGCTTCTACACATTTCTTTATTTCTAAAATTCAATTGTTCACCTATTTTTGTACAACATTCACTTCAGCATAGTTTTTAAAATTCTAAGTAATTTACGTTATTTAATTAGACCGCAATCTGGCAAAATTTCCTACTGCACCACCAAGAATTCACATAGCCTTAAAAGTGGACTGCTACTGTTAGCAAAATTCCTAAGGCAGGAAATGCTACCCTTACCTCTTGCTACAGATGACACTAAAATGCAACATAATAAAACTATTTGTTGAAATTGTGAGTGCTTTGATAAAGAAGTGGTTCTTACATACATTAGAAAATATAGGGACTACAGTGTGCCAAGAGGTTGTCACATTTTGCCAAAGGGTTGTCACATTTTGTGGGCAAATTCGTATCACTGCATTGTAAATGTCTCCTGTTTTGGATAATATGGTGTGGTGCATTTGTGTTACACAAACATCCATTAATGTATCTTTTTTTATACACATGACTTGTGTATTAGCATACTGTTGTCACCATCTGCCCCCCTTGCTCTTTGGCCAGGTCTTAGTACATTCCCCACATTTTCCTCTTTCCCTCATTAATCCCCTACTGATCGCAGTGATACTTTAACTCTGTCGGACTCTGACTTCTTATATAATCCTTCAGGAGTACTAAGGTACAATTACCTGCCATAAACAGTGCTGCCTGTAATCTATATATGGACAGCAAGGAAAACTGATTGGAACCTGGACAGAGGATTTCTGAAGCGGATCCCAACTTTTGGATCTTTACTAGTCTTTTGAATTTGGCATTATTCAATCACCTCTTGTGTCGACTAACTGAAAAACCCAGAAAGTCGAAAACTGAGCTGACTCTAGAAACGCACAGGTAACTTTATCAAAATAATTTACAATATTTACATTTTCCAGCTAGCAAGAAACTCTTTCCCCATACATGTTTTATAAGGTCCCACATAGCTTACAATATTGAGGCTGATTATCCTGATTCTAAAATCCTGAGGTTTTTTTTGTGCATTTTGGGTTTTTTTTTTTAATTATACTAAACAGAACCTTGGAAATTATGAACCCCTGAAGACACTAAGGCAGATATCAAGAATATTATTTTTTCTAAAGGAAAGTAAATTTTTAATTTTCATATACAAATCCATTTCATTTTCATTATCGTGAGTTTAGAATTCAAAAGTGAACATATCACAACCCCTTTTCGAGAGAGACGATTTTAATAGTCCTCAGTGTACAGAATTCATGCTTGACAAAGTCAGTACAGAATTTCTGAGAGCTGTGTATTAGTTATTTTATTTAAAAAATGAAAGCACATCGCATTTTTACAATGTTAGCAAATAAAAGAGCGTAATCCTGGGAGAGAAGAATTAATAATAATCTTACATTTTTCCTTTTCCTCAGAATGTTGAGAGACTGATCTTCTTTGTAAAGACCAAAACGTGAGCTAAATTTCAAAGGAATTTGCAATATTGAAAATTAACAAAATATCTTAGACATACTAATAAAGCAAGAAATTTCAGCCATGGGTTTTGCTGATCTCTTGGACAGAATCGGAGGTATGGGACGGTTTCAAATAACGCAAGTTATCTTGCTATGTATACCAATATTTCTGATGGCAAGTCAAAACCTTCTACAGAATTTTAGTGCTGCAATTCCAGAACACAAATGTAGAATAAATGAGACTGATAATTTTAACACCAGTTGGAGTGAAAGGAAAGGATGGCAGAGGGTGTTCTCCCCAAAGGATGCTGAAGGGAATTTGGACAAATGTGTGGAATATGTTGATGTGCACTGGATTATGGTGGCTTCTAATGTCACATGGCACAACACCACAGATTTGAAAACACAACCATGTGTGAATGGTTGGGAATATAACAGGGATGAGTTCAGTTCAACAATTATCACAGAGGTAAGTGGAACTGTCATACTGTTGGGGGAGGGGGACATGAGTAATGCTTATCCAATTCGCACTGCACCAGGTAGCCTTTCCACCACTGACAAATACAAAGAACATACAAAAAATGTGATCAGTCATACCAGAAAACAATATGGTGACACAAAATGATGTTAATTTTTAATGTTTAATTAACATTGTTAGAGTGATGCAATATAATGGTACCAAAGATAACCACTGGTTAAAGTGGTTAATAAGTGCCAAATGCTTAGTTAGCCTGGCCAATTTTCTAAATATTATTAAAGTTGACAACTGATAAGGCTTTTGGCTAATTAATTTGTTTAGGGTCACCTAGCGCACTTCTCTTTCACTGTGAGTCTATCTGAATTATTCTTGCTTTTTTTTTTTTACTTTGTCTCCTCGAGCATGTCCCCAGGACACCCGGGCCCCTTATAGCCTGTAATAATTTTACCCTTCTTTTTTACATGTGGACTAGTAGGCTAAGCTATTCTACATTGTTCAAAAGACAGGTATTGGTGGTGCAACCCACCAACAGTGAGCGGAGCGACAGAAGTAAATGTAAACGTAACTCACCCTAATGGGTTATGTAGAATAAATGACATGAAAAAATGACAAGAAAAAAAAATAATAATCACCTTTAAGGTGATGGACAGCAGAGTGGATCCAGCAGAGTGTATTTAAATATAATCTAAAAGGTGATGTAAAATGGAAGCCCACGGGCGAAACACGTGTCGGAGGATTCACAGAGACACTTAAATAGAGTATATTTTACGATAGTGTTGTAATTTATGTAATAAAGTATTTATTCTACATGTTACATCACCTTTTATATTATATGTATATACATATACTTCATACACTCTGCTGTCCATCACCTTAAAGGGGGAGTACTGCCCTAAGTCAGCACAGTGTTCTTTATCCCTGGAGCCAGGTTACAGGCTCTAGGCAAGGTGAGACGTTAACTGTAGCCACCTTTTCCTGGTCCATTTTGGATGTGTTGCAATATTGCTCTATGTTATTTTATCCATTTGTAGATATCTCCATTCAAATATAGTTGGGTGTGTGATACCTAATCACACCAGACATTGATGATTTGAGTCAGTCTTTGTCTGACTCATCAGAATGTGAGTCTTTTATACATTTTTTTTAAAAAAATGCTAGATTTTATCATACAGAGTGCACTATTATTATTTTTTTTTTCTTGTCATTTTTTCATGTCATTTATTCTACATAACCCATTGGGGTGAGTTACGTTTATATTTACTTCTGTCGCTCCGCTCACTGTTGGTGGGTTGCACCGCCAATATCTGTCTTTTATCTTGTTGAAGTGTGGGAGAGTGGGATTCCCACAGAGTGTTGTAGCGCATGTACACTTTTACCTATTGTTTTTTCAATTTTGTATATTCTACATTGTTTGCCCAAACAGCACAAATTGACTGCGTAGCGTCCTGTACTTTGTACATAAAAATGCCTTTACAGAAAGTCTCGCTGCCTCTTGCACAAGGGAAATTACTGGTGAGAGCCAGTGTTGCACTTGCTAAATAGTCACTATTGTCTTTCTAAGTACATATAGTTTCAAATCAATTACTCCCTGCTTGTATAATAATCCAATAATTTGTATTTTTTGTGCACTGAGACTAGCGATAAAAATTGATTGTATGTACCTTATTTGCTCAATTCTAAAACAACCCTGATTATAAGAGGACCCAAAATCTGAATATTAATTCAGGAAAAAAGAAAAAGCCTGAATATAAGACCACCCTGTAAGAACAAAGTTTTACTAGTATATATTAATTCACATGTCAACTATTTTTTTCATATTTAACAAAAACTATGAGAAAAATGCATTTCTTGTTTTTATTTCCTTTTATTTGCCAATATGCCCCCCAGTTATGCACATCTGCACCACCAGCTTGCCACTCTGCCCCCAGATATGCCTTATACCCCTATATGCCACTCTGCCCCCCAGATATACCTTGTTCCCTCTGATATGCCACTCTGCCCCCCCACTTACCAATGCATCCCCGTGCTTCAGACTCCATGGTGTCTATTGGGGGTAGCCGGTGAACGTCTGCGCAATGTGTGTAGACAACCTTCTGCCGGGGCTTCTATGACTGAGCACCGGAAGGTCATGTCACACTGGCATTCCGCCATAGAAGCCCCGGTGGAAATGTCATCCAGGAGCAGAGGTTGTCTGCGCACATCACACAGATGTTAACTGGCTGCCAGAGAGGAGGATCCAGGTCCCCTGCAGTGCCGTGGGGGATCTGGATCTTAGTCTTATAGTCAGATCTCTATTTGAGGTTAGATTATAAGACCACCTTGAATATAAGATGAGGGGTATTTTTCAGAGCATTTGCTCTGAAAAAAAGCGTCTTATATTTGCGTTAACACAGTAGTAGGGAACATAAAATAAACATGATAGTCCTATTTGCTGACATTTTAGTATTCTGAATTAAAAAAAAAATTAAACCTCTTACTGAAGGGTGATATACAAAATTTAAGAAGGATAAATGATATGCTACATACAATTCTGTGTTATCTTATGCAATGTACTTTTCAGTGGGATTTGGTGTGTGGACGCAAGAACCGACGACAACTGGCTCAATCCATATATATGGCAGGGGTACTGGCAGGAGCTATCATCCTTGGGGGCCTTTCTGATAGGTGAGTATAGCTACTAAACCTTCTGGTTGCAATTATGCTTAATTCCCATTTAGGCAAATGACTAATGATATAGTTCTTAAAACATTTGGTGCACAGACACTGCATGTAGTGCAAGACAGCGCCAATGACACGGAATGAAAAGGTGTCATTCAGAGAACCTTCTTTCTCAGAATTCTGGTAGGCTATTGATAAATAATGAGATATTAACAAAGGTGATATGTGGGCTAACGTAGAAAAACTGTAGAGTCACAGAGGGCGCTTGTTCAGATAAAATGCAAAATATAGACAGAACAAATAAGGGACAAAAAGGCTTAAAGGGATGCATATATGTGGTACATGTCAAAATGTATGTTACCAAGGCTGTTATTAATGAATAAAAGCTTAAATTGGAGCTATTTGGTCTACTACCTTCTGCTCCTTATTTAGCTGTCCCTGTGCTGTAAAGGCTTTCTTAAATTCTCCTAGGTATGGAAGAAGAGCTTTACTGATCTGGTCTTATCTACAATTGGCTGTCAGTGGGACCTGCACAGCATTCTCACCCAATTACCTCTCCTACTGTGTGTTCCGCTTCCTTAGTGGCATGGCTCTGTCTGGAATTAGTCTGAACACTACTGCATTAAGTACGTAGGTATCAATGATACAATTATAATGTACCTATTTGTCAGGATCTATTATAGTATTGTAGTGTGCATGGCAGTGGATATACTGGAAATGCAGGTAACACACCTCCTAATAATTCCAAAAGCACTCTAGGGACACTTTTCTATTGCATAGAAAATTATGCAGTGTATACCAGCAACCCTGAAGGAGAAAGTTAGACCTCTACTTGTAAGTAACAGCTAAATCAGCATAATAAAAAATACTTATGAAACATAACCCAACATTAACTCTCCAATGGCAATACAGGATTCAAAAGGCATCTCTTAAGTGATTTTCACAGATAAATGGTGTTTGTATCTATATAGTATGCTAGTTGAAGTGCTTACAGAAGCATGTCTTGTCACTGTCTTAACATTACAAATGGCATAATATAGACATTTTTTGTTTAGATAAAGTGACTAGGGAAGGGGGATTAACAATGTGTTTTATGTGACTGTCTGACAACTTGATAGCTATTTATTTAGCTAGGTCATTCAGACTTATTTCTATACACAAGCACATTTCTAAACATATTTCGTGCTATACAATTACAGATTACTTATCATTTTTACCGTGGAACAATTCAATACATTTTTGAGCTCCAAAAAAACAAAATTTCTTACTGTAAACTTCTTTTCCCCGACACCAAGTGGCACCAAGTAAACATCCTCCAAACTCCTGCTCCTTCCTACCGGCATAAATTCCGCTGTCTTGTTCCCAGAAGTAACAAGACAGAGACAACAGAGTGCTGAACAAAATGTATTTATTAGGGAGGTAATTAAGTGCTGCCGCTTGGTGTCAGGGAAAATAAATTTACGGTAAGAAATTTTGTCTTTCCCCTTCCCCTAAGTGGCAGCCTACCTTTGGGATGTAGCAAGATACGTTAAGGGTGGAGAGAGTGTGTAAGTACCGCCTGCAGGACCTTACATCCAAAACCAGCGTCCTCAGAGGCCAGGATGTTTGGCCTGTGAAGGTGTGTAGAGATGACAGGTGGCGGCTTTCCAAATCTGGTCAGGTGAGCAGCTGCAGCTTCTTCCCAGGAGGTGGCAAGAGCTCTAGCAGAATGGGCTGTAATAGAGAATGGAGGAGAGAGCCCTTCCAAAACATAGGACAGTTTAATAGTCTCTTTTAGCCACCAAGTGATAGATAACTTAGAAGCCCTGAATCCTTTCTTGGCACCAAAACACAGGAGACAAAAATTATTAGATTTTTGAAAATGAGAAGTCCTCTCCAAATAGACAATGGTTTACATTAAAGAGGGAAATGTCTTCTATAATGGAGTAACAGGATTTGGACAGATTAAATGCAACACAACTTCCTGACTAATATTTAGGGAGCAAGCAACTCTGGACAAAGGTCTGGTAAGGTTCTTAAAACCACCTTGTCTTGATTGAAAATAATATAAGGCGATGCACAAGGTGATGACAAGGCATGCAGTTCTTCCACTCGTTTTGCTGAAGTTATGGCAACTAAAAACAATGTTTTCTGAGTCTTAGTAAGGTGCAATCCGTGAGGGGTTCAGAAGGTGGTCCACACAGCTTATCGAGAACCAGGTGAGGTCCCAAGAACGAAGAGGAGATCGGGAATTTGGAGACAGATTCCCAATAGCTTGACAAATCTCCTAACCAATGGTTCTTCAGCCAAAGAACGGTCTGCAATAGAACTAATAGCAGAAATGTGGACTTTTAAGTGTTGACGGTGTGAGACCTTCTTGATATCCCGTAGAATTGTAGAATTTGAGGAACTGAAGCTTGCAGAGGGGATATACCCAAAGGCGAACACCATCTGGAAAATGCTTCCCAAATCCTGTTGGAATCCCTAATGGAAGTAGAAAGCTTTCGAGACTGCTTAACCCCTTAATGACAAAGCCCGTACATGTACGGGCTTAAAATGCATTGTTTTCAATGGGTTTAGGGACCGCCCATTGTCCATTGTAAGGGGTTAAACATTTCAATTTGATCAGGCAAAAACTCCTAGTTTTTTTAGGATACTCCATTCAGCAGCCATGCCGTCAGCTGCCAACTATATGTCTGATGACAGGGGAAGTCTCCAAAACCTTCCCCGGGAAGGAGAAGATCAGTGAACCAAGCCCTACGGGGCCAGAACAGCATTATGACAATGGCTCATGATATCTCATCCCTAAAGAGTGTCTCTGATCTTTGATCCCCACAGTCCTTTTTTTTATGCGGCCAGGCATATGCGCCCCAACCTATATTGGGGGCATCTGGGGTAATGTGGCACCATAAGCCTTGATGGGTGGGCATAAATTTTTTGAGGTGAGCCTGCACCAGCCACAAAGTAAGGTTGGCCTTCAACGGTCTGGGTATGGGAATACTCTTTTTCAGAGTGTGAGGCTGTCCACCCCAGTACTTTAGGATTACAGTCTGTAGAGGCCCCACATGTGCCTTTGCCCAAGGGACCTCTGGAATGGCAGCAACCATAAGGCCCAATACCCTAATGGTCTTTCAAATAGAACAACGGGAACAATGAATTAAGCTCCAGGCTGATCATCTAAGAACTCTTCTTTTGTTGTTGGGAAGAAAAAATTTCATGGCTTTGGAGTCTACTCATGTATCTAGGAAACAGATCCTCTGGGATGGAATGAAAGAAGACTTTTTGAGATTTACAATCCAACCATGAGCCTTCAAGGAAGGCTGATAAATGTAGACTGAGAAGCCAGCTGGAAGAAGCCTTTATGAACCAATCATCTAGGTATGGGATGATGTAAATACCCTGTGAACGAAGCAAGGATGTTAAAACAATTTTTGTGAAGATTCTTGGAGCCATAGACAGGTCGTCCAAAAATGGAAGTGTAAAATGGAGGATCTTCTACAGAAAGGATGAATAAGGATGTGGAAAAAAACATCCTTTAAATTAAGCGCCCCATGTAATTTTCTGGTATTCCCATGCAGTCTCCCATCCAAGTTCAAACGAGGCCCATCACTGCTTACCTTCCAAGATCAGGTATAGTCAGGTTGGTAAAGCAGTGGACCATAATCTCATTAAAAAATGGATGTAAAGGAAAATCCTAAAGTCTGTTAAGTGGCAAAAATTAGGTGCCCTTTACTGGTGTGTTGTAATATTTCATCATAGTCTGAACAGCCCTGATCAATCTGGGTGTATCCGCTACAGAAAAAAACAGACATCATCAACAATTTCCCCTTCTTCTAAGGTAACGTCTTCTTAGAAAACTGGAAGTCTGATTTTTGTTCAGAGGAAATATCCTAGAATTCCTAAATTTACATTTTACATGAAGGTTGGAAGGGACTTACAAAGGCTCAATGTAAATTTGACATAATACAAGCTGCACATGATTTACTCTTATAGCCATTAGGCAAGGGCTGATCGCAGGACGAACAAATCAAATGGTTGATTAAAAACAGGTTCTAGATGAGGATCATTGCAGGTTGACATCCTGAAATAATTGAAAAAAGCTCTAAACAAAATACACGAAACCTTGTATATAAATAGTCCAGAACATAATAATATAAAACAGGATATCAGCTTGAGGAGCTGCACCAAAACACAATGTCAGGGAGCACTCAATTCACCCAAACACAGCACTATACTGCTTCTGGGATAACCATTCAGCTTTAAGATTTGAATCTCGGACCAAAAAAGTTGTCAGGGCGCACAGTGTGTCATCAGTTCAGGTAATCATTCATGACCACACATTTAACTGAACTCTGCCAAACACCATAAAGCTGGCAGATGTCTTCCCTTAGAAGGCTGCAACAAATAGGAGCCAAACCCATCCCGGAGTCCACAGGAGGAACTCTGAGTGCCTGCCCAAGCGGGAGGCACCTTCGCGACCTCCAAGCTGGGTAAGTACCTGAAAGAAAAACTGTGACCTGTCCCTGGCCACGACAGGAAAATACTAGGGAGTTTCTGTTACCAGCAGGATTTATGATGGTAGGAAGGGGGCGGGGTTGGGGGAAGTTTACTTAACATCCATTTCTTCCAGTTTTTTGTCCTGCCCGAAAGAGTAAGGAAGAAACCCAAAGGTATGCTGTCGCTTGGGGGAAGTGGAAAATATGATCTACTGGGCAAAAAGTACTTCAGGGTATTATGAAAAAGTAATTTGTTGCCTCTGTCGAAATGCAAATAGGATTCTGATGTCCATTACAAATCAATAGAGAGTTTAATCATTGGAGATGCTAGTGGATGCCAAGGATCTTTAAACCATAAGATCCAACATTTTAAACGTTTCATGTCTGAACACACTAGTGAGCACTAAGCACTGTTGATATGAGTCCAACAAGTTGTAGGCAAAGTACTGGGAAGTAAACACTGCATTTGCTGACATTAAAACATATCAATATTGAGATTTAATGTTTTTTAATCTTATTCAATATCACTAATATATTAATAAGTGACATATTCAATAAAACTAATTGGTAGCTTAGGGTTTCTTTTCAGATATAATTTAGTTTTTAGACAACAGAAGTTAGAAAAGGGTATCTCAATCAGGAGACTGCCCTCTAAAAATGGGGATATCAGATCACCCTATTTAATGCACCAGCTTCAATTTACTTTTCTTTTTTTTTTAAATATATCAATTCATTTAGAAGCCTAATTGTCAATTTAATGCCTAGTGCAGCAATTATATATACAGAACCTATGTTTTCTATATTATATAATATCATATTATGCCAATCTGTATTTTGAGGTTTTTCAGGGTCTGCTCTGGGTTTTCAGAGACCCTAATTAAACATTCCGATGCCCTCCCATATCTAAAAACTAAATTATTAAACACTCAGCTAAACACACATTCACTCACACACAAAAAGTCAGTTTATCTGTAAGGCCCTGAGATGAAGTCCCAATCCCACTCACATGGTGCTGTTACATAAGCAGTACAGTGAAATATAACATGATGTGGCTAAAAATCCACCTCGCTGATGCTTCATTGCTGGCTAATAAGAAAGTGGCAGACAGCTACAGAGACTCAACAATGAAGTATACTTCAGACCTAGCATCTCCATTCACCAAACAGATTTCTGTAATCACAGACACACTAGTCAGTTTTCAGAATGGCCTTGGCAGCACTGGATACCAGGGGGTCCCTTGATAAAATGGGGACTATAAGTGTTTGTTTAATCTGCTGATATGGTAGCAATGCCACAGTGGTTTCTTTATCACCGGTAGCATGAGTACCAGAGATCTTTGTGGTTGGCTAAGGATCAATTACTTAAGAATGTTTATATTTGTTTTAGTCTTTTACTTTGTCATCATTTCTATATTAGTTTTTTTTTCTTCACTCATTGTCTATTATAGTTGATAAGCCAGTGTTAAATGTTAACTATTAACTATTATATGTAGAAGGCAACATATCATGTTAACCAATTTTCTTGCATGAGGGGAAATTGCAACACCAACCATTTTACTGGTATGGACACATATTACCGGTACTTCAACCTTCCTGGTAGGTAATTTCACCAGTGATCAGGGGATTGAAGTGTATTTACCGGTAGCGATGTTGCCATGTTACATTTGTGTACATATATTTCATGGGGGAGCACAGTAGTTAAATGTTTTTCTTTTAATCTTTTTCTCACTTGCAGTAGTGGAGTGGATTCCTACCAAAGTTCGGACTATTACAGGAACAATGGCAGGATATTGTTACACAGTTGGCCAGCTCATCTTAGCAGGACTGGCATACGGCATTCGAGACTGGCGCTGGCTGCAGCTAACTGTTTCTCTACCATTTATTATCTTCTTTATGTATTCCTGGTAAGTATCATGAAGCAAGTTTATGGACCATACAATTATACATCTTTATTTGGAGCTAGTTACAGTCCATATTGTGCTAAATCTGACACTAAAGCTCAGCCAACAATAAAACAAGACATAATGTAACTTAATGAATTGTATTATAAGCTCTCATAGTCTCATATATAGGGGGGGCACATTAGATATCACAGTCAAAACTGGGGGACATTAATCATTTCCACCATTAAATCATACCACTGGAAAAAACATATATACGGTGTAAATATGTATATATGTGTGTGTATATATATCTCTTCTTAAAAGGGGTGGGACGAAGAGCTGATTTCCCGGTGGGCCGGCTGGTCCGTGGGAAATCTCCCGGTATCCCGGTGGGTCAGCCCGGACCTGCGGCACGGAATAGGCACGCTGGCTGCTTTAAAATAATTAGGCGGAGGCAGTCTTACGGCCGCTTTAAAACTCGCTGTGCCGGCCCTTGGACCAGGAGCGTACCTAGAGTATTTGGCACCTGGGGCAGATCCTGTATGTGGCACCCCCCCACACACACTTTAAAACTGCATAGCTTCTATTGTTAGGTAAACATTGACAGGGTACAGCATAACACCTATCACTATATACTGAGGCAAACATTAACGGTGTTACAGCATAACACCTATCACTATATACTGAGGCAAACATTGACGGTGTTACAACATAACGGCTATCATTATATACTGAGACAAACATTGACGGTGGTGCAGCATAACTGTTATCATTATATACTGAGGCAAACATTGACGGTGGTACAGCATAACTGTTATCATTATATACTGAAGCGAACATTGAAGGTGGTACAGCATAACTGTTATCATTATATACTGAAGCGAACATTGAAGGTGGTACAGCATAACTGTTATCATTATATACTGAGACAAACATTGACAGTGGTACAGGATAACTGTTATCATTATATACTGAGGCACGCACTGATGGTGGTACAGCATAACACCTATCACTATACATTGCGCCAGACATTGACAATAATGCAGCATAACTCCTATCACTATATACTAAGCCAAACATTGATGTGGTGTAGGCCTACCACTTCAGTGTCTGGCTTAGTATACAGTAGGGATGCACCGATATGAAAATTCTGGACCCAAACTGAAAATGACCCCCACCTTTAAAAACAAAAACAAACAAAAAACACTTATTAAAAGTAAGTAACACACCAAAATTAGAAAAAAAATCAATAACAATATTAATATATATGTATATATATATATATATATATATATATATATATATATATATATATATCTATATAATTGTTAACAGCAATCACACTCCTATAATGCCCAGGCAGCCAGTACATGCTAGAACCTGTGATTACCCCACCAAGGAATAACCTAGGTCGGGCAATTGCCCCCCCCCTGTAGCGATGCCACTGCACGTAGTGTATTGTGTTATGTTATGGTGAATTAGACACACTGACACCAGGTATAAGGATAGCCCATTAAAACAGCACCTTATACTTTTAGATCCAACCAATACAGTTTGGGACCAGTAGAACTAACACAGAAAAAAGTCTGGCAGCTGAAGTTCTAGTAAAGTAATATTGTCTGGCGGCTTAGAGTCTGCAAATACTTTACAATTCTACTTGTCAAAAAGGCTTGGAAATAGAGATTCTAGATTTCTACAATACTCTACAACCTGGTACCTTGAGGGATATTTAAAGCAAGCTCTACATGATAAAATCCAAATTCACGTATAACCAACAGGAGGTACAAAGTTTAGATATACCAGAGACTGAAATAAGTATGGTTCGCACAAAGGTATAACTGGGTTTTTTTTTCTCAGGTGGTTTCCTGAATCTGGTCGGTGGCTTGTTCTTTCTGGGAAACCAGAGAAAGCAGTGAAGGAGATAAAGAAAGTAGCAAAGTTAAATGGGAAGACTGACGAAGGGGAGAAGATAACATTGGAGGTAATTTAAAAAAAGTATACATCGATTTTTTTTATATTTCATTTTTTATTTTAAATTCTTACACTGCTTCTCCGGTTCTCCGGGTCAAGACCCGAATGCTCCGGCCCCGCTCTCCGCCCATTTTACCTTTAATGACCCACCGACGTCAGTGTGCAGTCCTGGCGGCGTCGCGCAAGGGAAGGCTCCGGGTAGCCGGAGTCCAGAAGTTCCCAGGTATGGATACAACTGAAGGTGAAGGTTTAGGATCTATTGATTAGGCATCTAGTGATTTGTGTGGTTTAACATAAGAACAGTGACTGAGTCAATACACAAACACAAAACTTTTAGATTATACAAAAACTTACTTTTTAAAAATTAGAATATATTAAAGGAGCCATTCTCAGACTGGAGCAGTTTAAAGGGAGTCCAGGAGAAATGGGATTATTTAAAAAGGCTTGTCAGCAATGGCAAAAAATTTTACTCCGCAGGAGTAGCCAAAATAATAAACAACAAAAAGTTAGCATTTAGTAATAATAAAAAACGCAAAGTAAGAAAGATACACAGATCTATAAGATTAGGCAGAAAGAGGCAAAGCAAGTTATAAGAGCTTCCAAAGCACACGTAGAAGAAAAAATAGCCAAGTCAGTAAAAAAAGGGACATTTTTAGATACATTAATGAGAAAAGGAAAGTAAAATTAGATTAAAATAGGGCTGCAACAACTAATCGATAAAATCGATAATAATCGATAATGAAAATCGTTGTCAAAGAGATGAAAGTGTACATTTTAAGTTTTTTATTCTGCTGTTTTTTTTTTAACACCCAGTTTGTTCATTACATTATTTTAAATAAAAGAAAAATTTGCATTTTTTTATCCGATTAATCGAAAAAATAATCGGCCAACTAATCGATTATTAAAATAATCGTTAGTTGCAGCCCTAGATTAAAAACAAAAGAAGGGTATTATACATGGGATTCTACAGAGGATAAATGTTTAGCTGACTGCCTCAATGGAAATGCCTCAAGACAAAAAGACTAATGGGTCATTTGATACATATAAGTTTATTGAGGAAGAGATTCTACTTTACCTGTCTAAAGCAAAGACAAATAAGTTGATGGGGCCTGATGGGATACACCCAAAATGATTAAAAGAGCTTAGTGGTGTACTACCAAAACGTTAGCAGATGTATTTAACCAATCCGTGTTTACAGGAGTAGTCCCAGAAGATTGAAAATTAGGAAAATTGTGCCCACTTGCAAAAAACACAGTAGAGAGAAGTCAGGCAACTATAGGCCTATGAGTTTTACATCTGTAGTGGGGAAATTAATGGAAACTATGTTAAGGATAGAATTGTTGGACATCTAAACCCAATCTTATTGAGTTGTTTGATTGGTTGACTAAAATAATAGATCAAGGAGGTGCAGCAGACATTGCTTATCTACATTTCAGTAAGGTTTTTGACACTTTCCTGCACAGAAGATTTATCAATAAACTGCAATGTTTGAGTTTGGATCCTAATATTGTTGAATGGCTTGGTTGAGTGACAGAAAACAGGGAGTTGTAGTCAATGGCATATATTTGGAGCAAGATCTTCAAATATTGATATTCAGTGGCGTCGCTAACGGGGGGCAAGGGGGGCAAGTGACGAGGGAGGGAGAAGGTGTAGAAAGTGATAAGGGAGGGAGAAGGTGTAGAAAGTGATAAGGGAGGGAGAAGGGGTAGAAAGTGATAAGGGAAGGAGAGGGGGTAGAAAGTCATAAGGGAGGGAGAGGGGGTAGAAAGTCATAAGGGAGGGAGAGGGGGTAGAAAGTGATAAAGGAGGGAGAGGGGGTAGAAAGTGATAAGGGAGGTAGAAAGTGATAAGAGAGGGATAACATAGTGAGAAAAAGGGTAGTAAGAATATTGAAATAAGTAAAGTGTGAATGAGTGAGTATGAATTAATGTGTGGATGCATTGTGTGAATGAGTGAGAATATGAATTAATGTGTGGATGAATTGTCTGAATGAAAGAGTGAAGTAGTGAGTGTAAAAGTGTTTGTGTGTATCAGATGTATAATTGTGGAACGGCAAAGATGGCAGTAGCAGGGTGTTTATGGGACAAAGATGGCACAGGCCGGACTGTTTGGGGACAAAGTTGACTTGTGCTGGGCTGTTTGGGGACAAAGATGGTAAATCCTATGTGTGTTATCTGGGCGCTGGTTAGGTTCTATGTGGGCAGTGTGGACGCCAGGGCTGGCTTTGGGGTGTGCAACCTGTGATCAATACCTGTAGTTTAGGGGGTTTTATCTGTCCCTTTAATGCCATCTTTTTATGTGAATTGCAATTGATCTATACCTGCAATGCTGGTTTTTTGTGTTATTCTGTAGAGCCATATCTGCTATGCTATGTTTCCATACATTATTTATGTATAGCTGTAAATACAGGGTTTGTATGTCTTATTCAGCTGATCAATACCTGCAATGCTGTTTCCATGTGTTTATTTGATCTATACCCTCAGTGCTGAGTTTACATGTGCTTTCCAGTTGATCTATACCTGCAATACTATGTTTCCATTTATTATTATTGTATACCTCCAAATACAGGATTTGTATGTCTGATTCTGTTTATTTGATCTATACCTTCAGTGCTGAGTTCACAAGTGAATTTCAATTGATCTATACATGCAAAGCTGGATTTGTGTGTTAATGTGCTGATCTATACCAGCTGTCGGCAGCAGGGTCTAATATATATATATATATATCGTCAGCAGAGGCTAATATTAATATATATCGACAGCAAGGTTTAATATTAATATATATCGGCAGCAGGGGCTAATATTAATATTTGTGGGTAGCAGGGGCTAATATTTATATATATATATATCGGCAACAGGGTCTGATATTAAAGAAACTACCAGTTTAGCTGTTATTTTAAAAAGTATATTTCAATCATATTCCTTACTTACAAGAGTACTAATTATGTAGCTAAAAATGCATGTCTAATGCGTATATGTGATGGGGCCATCACATAAATCAATAATAAAGGGAGGGGCTTGCTGGGGGCATTAATACAAATAGTGCTGGCTGGAGGCAATCATACAAGGGCGTGGGGGCACCACATTAATCAGTAGTAAAAGGGTGCTGGCTGAGGCAAAAACACTAAGGGGGGTATAAACGATCCTGATGTATATGTCTGTGTCATAGATCGTGTCCTGCTGTTTGTGTATAGCAGAATCTGTCCTAGTGTGTGTATATGGGTGTTGGTGTAGCAGAGCCTGTCCCGGTGTGTGTGTTTGGGTCTCGGTGTGGCAGAGCCTGTCCTGGTTTGTGTGTCTGGGTGTCAGAGCCTGTCCTAGTGTGTGTGTTCGGGTGTCAGTGTGACAGAGCCTGTCCTGGTGTGTGTGTTGGGGTGTCGGTGTGGCAGAGCCTGTCCTGGTGTGTGTGTTTGGGTGTCGGTGTAGCAGAGCCTGTCCTGGTGTGTGTGTCTGGGTGTCGGTGTGGCAGAACCTGTCCTGGTGTGTATTTGGTTGTCTGTTTCCTGGCACTTTATTTACTATAGGAATAAATAGAACTATTTAATTTATATATTTGCTGCCAATATATATATATAAATATTAGACCCTGCTGCCAATATATATAAATATTAGATCCTGCTGCCAATACATTTGTAAGGCACCTACCTTAGGGAGACGCCAGACATCCTCCTCTTCCCCCCGCTCACACATGCGGATGCTTCATGAATATCTATGAGGCGGACCGCCTGTTAGATTCCGCTGCGTTGCTATGGCGACGGAGGACGCGGTTACGTCCCAGATGTCCAGGAACGCCCCCCCCCCGGGCTATTTAAAGCTCCCTCACACTAATGCCGGTGCTCAGTTATACTGGTGCTTCCTGTATTTTGTTGAGCCTATCCGTGTTCCTGATTTTTTCTCCTGTGACTTCTGGTATCCTGACCCTGGCTTACTAAACGGTTCCTGTGACTTCTGGTATCCTGACCCTGGTTTACTAAACGGCTCCTGTGACTTCTGGTATCCTGATCCTGGCTTACTAAACAGCTCCTGGGACTTCTGGTATCTTGCCCCCGACTCTGTCTCTACCACCCGTGCTTACGGTTACACCGCCAAGCGCCCTGTTATCCTTTCCAGGCCCCTTGTATGTGTTCCGTATTGAGCAAGCATGTTCAATTACTGCATGTTGGATTCCTTCTGGTAAGACGTACTTCGTATCTCACAGAATAACTGAGCCATACATGGAATCCGTAGGAATAGCAGATGCCATCTCGGCATTTACAGGACAGATTGCCGCACTGACCCGTTCATTCCAAGATCTACAAACCAGCCATACGCATATGCAGCGTCAACTACACGAACTCCAGACTAATCCACCTACTTCCAGGGGACCATCTTCTGGAACCGTCCCTCTTCCACTGACGGAAGGGACTTCCACTGCTGCTCCTGAACCCACCTTGGGTACCCCTACCAGAACGTTTCTCCGGGGACAGAACCCGTTACCGTGCCTTCATGACGTCTTGCCAAATCCTATTTTCGCTCCAACCTAGAACCTACGCCTCAGACCACATTAACGTTCGCACTGTAATTTCCCTACTCATGGGAGAGCCCCAAATTTGGGCCCATCATTTATCACACACTAACAATTCCATCCTGAATTCCTGGGCCGAATTCAGTCATACCATGGACACTCTGTTTGATGACCCTCTTCCCGCCACCTCTGCTCAAACTGCCATACACGCTGTAAGTCAGGGGAAGAGACCTGTGGAAGAATACATAACAGAATTCCGAAGCTTGGCTTTTGAAAGCAAGTGGAATGAGCTTGCACTCCTAGATCAATTTCGTCTGGGATTATCCGAAGGATTAAAAGATGAACTGGCCCGGGTGGGCATCCCCGCCTCGCTGGAAGATCTCATATTTTTGGTCATTCAGTTGGATTGCAGACTACGGGAAAGATGCCTGGAGCGTGCTGCCTCATCCTTTCCTAGCCCTAGGCGCCACTTCCCTCCTGCTGTTCCCGCAGTCCAACCTCCAGCCACCCTTCCTACGGAAGAACCAATGCAAATAGGGTTGGCACGTGGCTCGCTGTTGGTAACCAAAAAACCCTGTCGCAGGAACAACAACTTGTGCCTCTACTGTGGTCAACCCGGGCATCTGATCTACTTCTGTACGCAACATTTTATATTGAAAAAATTGGACCCTACGCAAGCATGCAATCACTCCCTCTGCTCCTGCACCAAAAAATAGGTATAGATCAAATAAACAACACATAAAACCACACCTGCATGTGTAGAGCAACTAAATAAGACATACAAACCTTATATTTGCAGGTATACATAAATAATGTATGGAAACATAGCATAGCAGGTATAGATCCACACATTGACACACAAACCCAGCTTTGCAGGTATAGATCAACTGGAAATCACATGTGAACTCAACACTGAGGGTATAGATCAAATAAACACATGGAAACAGCATTGCAGTTATTGATCAACTGAATAAGATATACAAACCCTGTACTTGCAGGTATACATAATGTATGGAAACATAGCATAGCAGATATGGACCAACAGAATAACACACAAACCCAGCTTTACATGTATAGATCAATTGGAATTCACATAAAAACTCAGCATTAAAGGTATAGATAAAAACCCCTAAATTACAGGCATAGATCACAGGTTGCACAACCCAAAGCCCTGGCATCCACACTGCCCACATAGAACCTGACCAGTACCCAGATAACACACATAGGACTTGCCATCTTTGTTCCCAAACAACCCCTCCTATGGCATCTTTGTCCCATAAACACCTGTGCCATCTTTGTCCCCAAGGTTCAAACCCCTGCTTGTGGCATCTTTGCCTTTCCACAAATCAATTATACATCTATGATACACACAAACCCTTTTACAGTCGCTCACTAATTCATACTTTCATTCACATAATTCATTTACACAATCATTTATTCTCACACATTCACACAAATCATTTACACATATTCATTAATGCATTTTCACAAATTCATTAATTCTCTCCCTCATTCAGACAATTCATCCACCCATTAATTCATACTCTCACTCATTCACACAATTCATCCACACATTATTTCATTCTCTCACTCATTCACACAATTCATCCACACACTAATTCATTCATTTTCTCACTCATTCAGACAATCCATCCACACACTAATTCATACTCTCACTCATTCACACAATTTATCCACACATTATTTCATTCTCTCACTCATTCATACAATTCAGCCACACATTAATTAATTCATTCTCTCACTCATTCAGATAATTCATCCACACATTAATTCATACTCTCACTCATTCACACAATTCACCCACACATTATTTCATTCTCTCACTCATTCACACAATTCATCCACACACTAATTCATTCCCTTTCTCACTGTCTACCCCTCTCCCTCCCTTATCACTATCTGCAGGAAAGATTCCATACACAGTATACTGCCAATGATTTATTCATGAGTGATAAAAGTCCAGCATTAAACGTGTTAAATAATTTGCACTTTAGCACTGAAGAGGTTAACTACACACAGAGGTGTTTTGTACTACAGCATTGAAGAAGTTAAATGATCTCTTACACACTCCCTTTTAATTTTATATTTTTTATTGCCAGTGATGCTGTTATGTTAGCAAGGAGCCAGCATTTCCAGCTCCTGCTGTCAGAAGGAAGACAGCATCAACTGGCTCTCTATATAGACCTTGGACAAAAGAGTCAAGGCAGTCAAATACCAATGTTGTGCTAATATAATGACCTTAATAAATGGAACATTGGGGTTATATAGATATATATATATATATATATATATAAATAAGTCTTGTCACAACGATAACCAATTCAGTGTTACTGCTAATTTATTTATTCAATTGGTTGTTAGATTTGCACCAGAATGACATTTTATTTATATTTGCCTGTGTATTCTCCTAGACTCTGAAATCTGACATGATAAAAGAGATGGCTTGTGCGACATCATCCTACAGCATTATTGATTTGGTTCGGACCACCACTTTGCGCAGAATATCATGTGGTGTGAGCTTTATATGGTAAGATTCCAATAATCTGTCCTATAACTGTACCATGTTTCATCCGTGCCCTTCAATTCAGCTTTCCACTTCATAAGAACACATTATTTGTACTTAACCATGTAAGAAGGAAAAACAGTTGTCATGGGGTGGGTAAATTTAAATGTGACTTAGATGCCAACTTAGTTGTGACTGAAAGGTGTTTCAGTGTTATTAAAGGAGTAATAGGTTTAAGACTCGCTGATCTAGAGACAGAAAGTATACACACACACGCAATGTTTAAATCTTACTCTGTTTTACTGATGATTTCAGGTTTTCCACTAGTTTTGCGTACTATGGTCTAGCTATGGATCTGCAGAAGTTTGGTGTCAGCATCTACCTAATCCAGGTTATCTTTGGAGCTGTTGACATTCCAGCCAAACTGATTTCCACCACAAGCATGATCTATATAGGCCGAAGAGTGACACAGGGTGTCTCCCTCATTCTTGGTGGACTTGCTGTCCTTGCAAATATCTTTGTGCCAACTGGTAAGAAACCAACTTTCAGTAATATACCTCTGGGGTAATAATGCTATCTCACTGTTTCTAAAGAATATCACATTTATTGAAATTGTTACTCCCTCGCCATCACTGAGTGGTTGTTTTATATGATTAAGAGTTACAGGTGCTCAGAACCAGTTTGGCAGTATTTGGAAAGGGCTGCTTTGCGGCATCATTTAGCTGTGCTTTTCTTTTCACCACAGAGCTGTACCCCACAGTTATAAGGTGAGTATTAGGTCCAAAAGGTATGCTTTTTTGTGAGTCTGTACACATTTTCACTGTTTTGTTTAATAAATGCATGTTTTGTCTAACCATAAAACACATGGCTAGCAGAAGTAGTGCAGGTAGGGAGGTTGGTTACACTGTTTGGTTTATACACTAAAAAATGGAGTTAAGGGTTAACTTGACCACACCGCTAATATTTGCAGTTCACAATTGTCTTTTAAGTTGCTTGTACAGTACATCTACATTTTGTGAGTTTCAATCAAGGGCATAGAAGATAAATCGCAACTTGCATTTTCCCCAAATGTATATATCCTAAAAAAGTTAAAAATAAACACAATAACCCCTTTTGTGCGACACCTGTGTCACCTGTGCCCACCCTGATCACTTAGATTACGTGAGGTTTAAAGGGTCTGAAAATACCTTATGGGAGGCGATGAGGTCATACTGTGCCCCCTCTCACCCTCGTCCCCTGTTTAGTGCCAACCTGGTAAATAGCCCATTTGAGATGCATGGGCCCTCTGTCAATGCTGATAAAGTCCTCCATAGACTTTCATTAGTAAGAGTGTCCAGTTGGGTGATTAACACTAAGCCCATCCATTGTTTACTAAGGCCAGTATGATAAAGAGTAAGTTGTTAGATTGGTCTAAAATAATAGATAACATACAGCTATTTGCAATACAGGAGGTGTGTTCGCCTGAACACATCCCCCTGCATGGGATGTACTTACCACCAGTCAGCTCCAGCACTGTCTGTAAGTAATAAACTAACTGAAGTCAGTTTATGCTGCTAACATGCAAGGGGAATAAATTAATTTATCTCTCAGGGTGACAGTCAGACTAAAGATGCTCACCCTTTGTCGGGTACTTAAATTACATTAATAAAATATACCTATGAACATTCAGTTGTCATGTGTTGTGAGCCACAGTGTGCTTATAAGGATAATATTATGTATTATTAGACAGAGTGGCCTTGGGCTGGGCAGCACCATGGCACGTTTGGGTGGAATCGTTGCTCCTCTCGTGAAAATGTTGGGAGATTTTTATCCTTTCTTACCACTTTTAATCTACGGAGGTGTCCCTGTTTTATCTGGGCTAGTAGCCTACTTCCTACCAGAGACTGTCAACAAACCTCTACCAGACACTATAGAAGAAGTGGAGATGGGGTAAGTGTATCTTTGTAATTATAGCTAATCCATCACATTATTGAAAGGTAAGCCAGTCTCTTTATTCTCCGGTTGTGAAAGATCTACACAGAGACAGCATGATCCTATTTTCTCCTGCAGTTGTTGGTAAGTCACCCTCTACTCCTTGGTTTTTCCTGTTTCCCTTGGCCATATCCAACATTGTAGCAAACTAGTTTGTGTAAGTATCATACAGAAAGGGAAGACAGAAACAGGACTAAACTTGTTATATAAAACTATATATTTATTCAGTCGCTACATTACATGCAAAAACATTTGAGAAAGTATGAAGGAGAAATGCATTAGATTGATCGGAGAAGGCACTGTGCATATTATTTGTAGCACATAAATACATACATAGTCTTCAACTATATTACTAGACACAATATACACAAATCAATTAGTTACACTGTCCGATAGGGATCCAACACCTGCTGAGGAGAAAAGCTGCCAGCTGGCCAGGGGAAGACCGATAACAAAAGAGATCACCTGCAGGCTCCATGCAATTCACAATAAAAATGTGCTCTGGTGTTTTCTGCACTGCTATATAACCTGGTATAAAGCAGGCTGGTTTACCTCTATTTTTAAACACTTACATTTTAGAGAGGAAGAAGCATATCTATTTAAAATACTATAAGGCTTATAGTGTCTAAATAGATATGATTTCTCTCAAGTTATTATCCATGATTACAATATCATATGACTCTTCTATGCTAAAAAGGATATGGGGTGGTTATAAAAGGAATATTAGGTTCCCATTAAAGGTTTTTGTTAGGATTGTTTACTAGCGCTTACAACATTTCCAATAAAGTATTCTAGAAAGAAATATGATTTATTGTATATTCATTATATTCATATATTATATTCATTATATAAATACAGCACATCACATACTTAATTGTGTGCTTAAAAGTAAGGTGAGTGTGCTGATTAAGATAAAGATACCTGCCAGTGGCACCTCTTTCCAAAAATGAACCATTTGTTGTTTCCAACTTCCAAGAATAATAGAAATTTCCAGTGAACAACATATGAAAGGTCACAGTAGTCAATCTTTGGGATGGGGCTATAACACGATTTAACATAAAGCCACATTTATAGGATGAGAAGGGTCCACAAGTTAACCCCAATGTTTATTCTGGAGTATGTGTACCTTGCCAATTTATAGGGTCAAGGATGTTTACTTGGTTATCTTGTATTGTAAGGTTTTTTTCTTTGTCTTGATGCAGCAAGAAAACACCAGCAAAAGAGAAGGAAATTGTACCCTTACAGTCTCTGAAAACTAAACCTGGAGTGATGGAAAAAAAGGACATTTTACCTTTACAGCCACTGAAAATTGACCCTGCACCACAAGAAGTATGAGGACAACATGACAAATAATAAAGAGAAATGGAACATTGCAAGCTCTACACAACACCTTTTAACTTGGAATCTTAGGAAATATCATGATATATAGCCAAGATATTTTGTTGACTTGTGACAAGTATTTCTTCCTAAAGTATATTTGAGGGTTTACAAGTCATTTTCATAGCAATATGATACTTGATCCCTAATACATTTGTCTTATTGCATAAGAGTCCTTGAAAAACAGTTACAGTAAGTGAGATACTGATTTCCTCGATGTCTCTGAGTGGAGTCCTGATATCAGTGTGGGTAAATGTCTTGTGTGTTACTCTAGTCAGGGGAGGGCAGGCGCCATTAAGCCCAAGGGCAAGTTTGGCCAAATGGCTCAGTAATATAGCTTCCAAAAGAAAAATTGACAGATAATGGGTTTCATTTTCTAAACTATAGGCTCAATGAGTAAACAAAATCCAACTAGCAGATTCACTAAAACCAACTTGTATGCACAGGAGGATGTAAGGTGACTTGCAATTATCCCCCCAAGACATCAGAAATTATCTTAGAGAAGCAATCTATTTCTGTCAACAAAGATAGCGGTGGCGGCCGGCTACAGCAGAGCTTAGGAAACCATCAGCAATCACTTCCTAAGCGTAACTGGTGTTGCTGACATGCTTCAATATCGAGGCATTCAGCAGCACACACACCCTACACCGATTGCCTTGTGATTGCTCAGAAGAGCAACCA
This sequence comes from Spea bombifrons, assembly GCF_027358695.1. Taxonomy (NCBI): domain Eukaryota; kingdom Metazoa; phylum Chordata; class Amphibia; order Anura; family Pelobatidae; genus Spea; species Spea bombifrons. The sequence goes on along the minus strand of NC_071096.1, from coordinate 19,990,899 downwards.
CGAGTGTCATCAGTGAGTGACATTGCTGCCACTCACAAAATGGCAGCTCCAATTGAAACTAGTTCACAGAGGGTCTATCTGAGGTACTGCATTCAACCATGCAAGTCAATGAAGCCCAGCTCACTAATCACAGTATGATCAGTAAAATAAAAAATAAAAAAAAAGTTTAAAAATGAATACATTTGGTAACACATAAAAATAATTCCCCACTGATGTCACCATCAGGGGAACCACCCAGTTCCAATAAATGTTTGTTTTTTTAAAAGTCCATAAATATATATAATTATATCTTCACAAAAACTGTTGCACGGAAAAAGGTAAAATACTTTTAAATGCCCTTGGCCAGGTTCAAAGATGTCTCAAAAATAGGACAGAGGGAATTCCAAAAAATGCACACTTCGCAGGTGGCCTTTTACCTACCAAGTAACAAGACAAAAACCCATGCATGGGTGGTATCACTGTACTCAGGATATGTTGCTGAGCACATATCGGGGTGTTGTTTCACAGCAACCTACACCAGGAACTGTAAATTCATACCTAAATCAGAATGTGTATGGGAAAAACACACTAAAAATACTAAAGTAAACTTTGAGAAAGGCTGGTGGTAAAATATGCACATTGAAAGAGTTAAAATACAAGCATTTGAAATACCCTGGGGTGTTTATTTTTTACAAATATATTATTTTCTTCCAGCTTAAAGGATCTTAACATATAATGCCTTTAAAAAAATACGTGACAAGGGGATATGATAGAAACATTTAAATACTTAAAGGGAGTCAACATGATAAAGGAAGAGGGTTTATTTAAAATATGGGATACTACCACAACAAGAGGACATACTTTTAAACCTTTGCCCCTCTAGTTTAAGATTAACACTAGGAAATATTACTTTACTGAAATGCATGGAATAGCCTTCCAGCAAAAGTGGTAGATGTTAATACAGTGAAGGCGTTTAAGCAAGCATGGGATAGGCATAAGGCTAAGCTAGATATAAGATAAGGCCAGGGACTAAGGGAAGTATTCAGAGGTTGGGTAGAATGGTTCTTATCTGCCATCACTTTCTATGTTTCTACTTGATGGGTTAAATTGAATTGGCCAGTTTCAAAGATCTCCCAAATAGGACAATGGGCAGAATTTTGAACATGTCAAAATTTAAATTTGAAAAATGCACGCCTCCCAAATGTGACCTATTACCATGCAAACAACAAACCCATGCATGGGGTATCACTGAGATGTTGCGGAACACATATTGATGTGTTGTCTGACAGTGGCATATACCAGGAGATGTAAATTCATACCTGAAGTAAAATGTGTGTGAAAAAATGCCCCAAAAAATACTACCATAAAGTTTGACAAAGGCTGGTGGTAGAATTGGTGCAGGGAAAGAATTAAAATACTAGTAGTAATACTAATAGTTTTGAAATAGCAATAGGCTACTTGTACTTATTGCCCTATAAGATGCAAAAAAACCCAAAAAACATTGGGTATTTCTAAACTCAGGACAAATATTAGAATCTATTTAGCAGCTTTTTTTTCATTAGCTTTTGCAGATGAGTTATAGATTTTTCAAACAAAAGTCAGAAAAAGGCCTTTTCTAAAAACAAAATCACTATATAATTTAGTTAAAAGTAAATTAGATGATAAAATAACCCCTTTGTCCTGAAAAAAAAAATGATATAATGTGTGTGGGCGCACTAAATGAGAAAGAGGAAAATTACAGCTAAACAGCAACACCACAAAAAAATATTAAAACAGCCGTTGTCCCAACAAGTGTATTAGAAGTAAAAAAACAGTCTTGTCATTAAGAGGTTAAAGTCCATCATTCTACAGTGAGAAAGATCATTCAAAAGTGGAAAACATTCAAGACAGTTGCCAATCTTCCCAGGGGTGGATGTCCCAGCAAATGCACCCCAAGGTCAGACCATGCAATGTTCAGAGAAATTGTAAAAAAAATCCCAAGTGTTACATCTCTGACAATGCCAGTTAGCATGTTAAATGTTAAAGTTCATGATGTTTGGAAGGAACATGGCAGTACAGTTGCATCTGAATAAACCACAAGACTTCTGGAACAATGTCCTTTAGACAGACGAGAACAAATTGGAGATATTTAGCCATAATGCACAGTGTTTGTGCTAATATGCTGTGTTTAGTTTTCGCCAAACACCTCATACCAACTGTCAAGCACGGTGGTGAGGGGGTGATGATTTGTGATGATTTTGCAGACACAAGACCTGGGAACCTTGTGCGGGGGGATTTAGCAAGTTTTAGGAGGGGACATGTGAAAACTCACAAAAGGTTAAGTTACAGACACTGGCATGCAGAAATGTCTAACATTTCAGGTGTCCAAATCAGGACACCTATGGGGCTGGGTGTCACACTTATTGGTCACACTTATTGGGTGTGACCAATAAGTGGGACGTATTGGGAATCATAGACACCTGCCTGTCATATTTCAATAGCCAATAAGTCAATAAGAGCTATGTGCGCCATTGCTTATAGAGGACAGACCTCCATATTGTTTTCTAAAGCTTGGAGCTTTTTTCTAATTTTTGCTTATTCAGCCATGATTCCCCTTTGCATTTTTAGTCTACCATCATAAAAGTTTTTTAATGGACAGATGCAGCCTTTCTTTGTGTACAAGGTCAAAGTCATGCTGGAACAGGAATGAGGCTTTCCCAAACAGGTGCCACAAAGTTGGAAACAATTCTCTAAAATGTCTTTGTATGCTGTAGGATCAACATTACCCTTCATTGGAACTAAAGAGCCCTAGCCCAAACCCTGAAAAACAACCAGACCATTATCCCTTCTAGAACAAACGTTACAGGCGGCACTATGCATTCCAGTAGGTGTACATCTGTTAGCAATGGGTGTGGTTGAATCAAAAACGAGATGGATATTCTCACACTTTTGGTCATACAGTATAATTTTGAGGTCCTGGGCACCTTTATTGTAAAACAATAAAGTGTCGCAAAAATACCTTACTGAGTCTTCGGAAGGTCCCACGCAGCTGTAAGAGCTTCTGAAGCAGACCACCATAGAATGAGTCCCTCTCATGAATACAGAGGCTAAAAGGTGTATAGCAGAGTCTGCAGAGGCGACATACAGGGGCTTTTGGAAAACATGATGGGACTGGTGAGGGCACGACAGAGAATGGTGGGGGACATAACTGAGAGGGTGTGGAAGGGACTGGTGGGGACAGGGCTGAGATGACATGGCAGGGGCTGGTGGGGACATTACAAGGTCTGATGAGAACAATACAGGGGCTGTGGGGAGAATGGCAGAGGCTGAGGTGGGAACACGACAGGGGCTGATGGGGACAATACAAGGGCTGATGGACATTTGTGCTTATCAAAGTTAAGGGCTAAACATTTACATGTTTGAAATTTGATCCTAAATTCAAATTACTGCTACATGAACACATGTATGTCCATCTGCCTTATACTTCATAATTCTTCTTCTATGTACTGAATGTAACAGTAAATCCCACATAATAAATACCAGTACAGAACGAGAAGAGGGGCCTTGCCAGTGTCTAAAGTCTACAGGGATATTCTGGTGTTTTATTGTTTTTTTATTTGATATCACCCTCTTTACAACAGGCGTTACATGCTGCTTATAATGTGCCTTTATGATTTAAGTACTTGGGATCTGGAACTTTATATTGAGGACTGTTTGCAGGTATTTAATACAAGTATTGTTATCAGGGCCTTCTTACCAGCTTTGCAAAGCAATGCACTGGGGCCCCTACGCAACTTAAAAAAATTATGTCAAGCGAGGATTCATGAACAGAAACAGAAATATGCATATATGTGTGTGCACATGGAATGGAAAGCAGTGAGGGATAGCGGGCAATCACAGGCAAGTGGCCACAAAAGTAGGGCGGGCCCTAGCATCCATTGGACCCAGGCGGCACTTTATGTGGCACTTGAGAACCACACGGAAACAGAGATCAACTAAATAACACATGCAAACCCTGCATTGCAGATATAGATCAAATGAGAACCACATGGCAACATAGAGATCAACTGAATATCACATTTAAACCCATCATTGCAGGTGTGGATCAAATGAGAGCCACATGGAAACATAGAGACCAACTGAATGGCATGTGCAAACCCTGCATTGCAGGTATAGATCAAATGAAAACCACATGAAAACAAATCAACTGACTAACACATGCAAACCCTGCTTTGTGGGTATAGATCAAATGGGAACCACATGGAACCCTTAGAGATCAACTGAATACAACATGCCAACCCTGCACTGCAGGTACAGATCAGCTGAGAGACATAGATAAACAGCAATGCCTATAATATTTTTTAATAAAAATCCAAACAAAATCTACAATTTTATTTAAAAATGTGTGTGTGTTTAATTTTAGAGAGGAAGTGTGTATGTGCATGTATGCACGGTATGTATGTGTAAGTTGGAGTGGTTGTATGTGTGTGTGTAAGCGTAGAGTTGCCCCTGACCATCATCACACCCCACCCACTCACATCATAATTCATATAAATCATATCCCCCAACCACCATATTCATACCTCCCACCATCATATTCCTCCCCACTATCATTTCCATCTCCTATCATTATCATTTAATCCCCTAACCTCCCTGTCCCCAGCCTGTGAGTCTGTTTGCCTGATGCCATATCTGGTGTGCTGCTGACTGGCAGACGCACAGAGGATTATGGGAGATCTGTGTCTCAATCTGTGCAGATCTCTTTTACAACTGTAGCCGCACATATTGTCGGATGGCTGGTCTCAAGACTGGTAGCTCAGCTGTGTGCGTCACCGCTGGGCCTAGAACCTGGGGCAACTGTGTCAATGCATTGAGATGGTACTGATTTTGTTTGTGGTAATAAAGATGTACAAAGGAAAAAATATTTTTGTCTTTGAGAATAAATTACAGTGCTGTATATAGTAATCTATGTTAGCATTGACTAAAATACTGGTTTATCTATTTTTTTCTATTATCTTTGCCTCTGGTTGGCTGGATCGCAGGTGCCAGCTCTTCCTGTGGTTGGCAGGTAACAGCTCAGTCTCTGGTTGACTTGTAAGAAGCTAAGTCTTTGGTTGGCTTTATGTTTACTGCTGGATGCTTGCAGAGCTGCACTGAACCACCCAGACTGAGTCAGTCCCTGTGTGTTAAAGCCAAAGTCAAGTTCTTCTACACCAAACTCATCCAACCCTGCTTTGTGCCCTTTGGCACAGTCATACTGGAATAGAAAAGGGCCCCAAACTGTTCCCACAAAGTTGGAAGCATAGCATTGTCCAAAATGTCTTGGTACAGTGTAGGAAAAAATGATTTGATCCCCTGCTGATTTTGTACGTTTGCCCGCTGACAAAGACATGATCAGTCTATAATGTTAATTTATTTTGAACAGTGAGAGACAGAATAACAAAAAAAAATCCAGAATAACGCATTTCAAATAAATTATAAACTGCTTCGCATTTTATTCAGTGAAATAAGTACTTGGTGGCAAAACCCTTGTTAGCAATCACAGAGGTCAGACGTTTCTTGTAGTTGGCCACCAGGTTTGCACACATCTCAAGAGGGATTTTGTCTCACTCCTCTTTGCAGATCCTCTCCAAGTCACTAAGGCTTCGAGGCTGACGTTTGGCAACTAAAACTTTCAGCTCCCTCCACAGATTTTCTATGGGATTAAGGTCTGGAGACTGGCTAGGCCACCCCATGACCTCCATGATTTTGTATCTTTGCCTGTATTGTCTGGTTACTAATGTGACGGGACCGACCTGTACCCCGACTGGGTACTCCCGCCAAACGTTGCTTCCTCCTGCCGGGACACCAACAAGTAACCCCTTCAGCGCCAGGCAGGACCAGCATTGTAGATAGAAGGGGGGACGCCGCTGCACCGAAGCTGCATTGGCACTGTGGCTATCCGAAGCTTAGCTACACAGCGTGGCTACAGCCCACCCCAAACATCAGGCAACACTCATGTTGAGGTGAAAACAGGACTCCTTTATTAAAACCAAAGACAGAGCTATATATACACAAGTAAGAAAAGGGGCAAGACAAATATCACATGATCTAATTACCATGTCAGGAAGGAAGTAATAAGATGAAATCCTGCAACACAATATCCGGGGGAAGGACAGAATGACATGAGACATAAATAATTACATTAATTGGGGACGTAGACGTGGAATGACGATATACATATAATTGGCTTGAGACAGACAATGGCCAGGACACAGGGATAACAGGAGCTCACAGGATTAACAGCTACCTGTTATGTAATTGATAATTAGGTATGCAGCAGTGACACCTAGTCATACCTACAGGGGGTCTTAAGACAAGGGCTAACTCACACAATAACAGGGGAAACACTTCACACCTATACAATCAACAATGCAAAGACAATCAGCCTTCTTCCTACCACAGGATGTCCAGCTGATGTTACATTTTTGAGACTCTGAGTGCTAAAACATGGGGAACATCAGCAGAAACTGAACCCCTGTATCCACACACAGAAGTCTCTACAAGGCCTGGGCCCATAGTCGATAGGGAGGAGGCTGGCTCTCGGGCCTCTCCAGGGGCCCCAGTGATGGAGGGTTCTGTCACAACTAGTTTGGCTCGTCTGATAACCCGCTCTGAGATTGACCCCCAGCTTGTAGGACTACCCGCTTTGTATCCGCTAACACCTGGCCTCCTCACTGTTGGGATCATCAAAGTCCTGGGTTACGACTGCCAAGTGCCTCCTTTGGTAGCGGTCTTCTGGGCGGAAGAACTTCTGCGATGAGCGCATTGGTGTGAGTGGTCGTGACATCATGTCTTTGTCAGTGGGCAAACGTACAAAATCAGCAGGGGATCCAATATTTGTTTCCTTCGCTGTATGCTCAAGCATTAACATTTACCTTCACTGGTAAGATTTACCTCCACAAGTAAGAGGCCTAGCCCAACCCCTGAAAAACAGCCCCATACCATTATCCCTCCTACACCAAACTTTACAGTTGGCACAATGCAGTCAGGCAGATAATGTTTTTCTTGCATCTGCCAAATCTAGACTCATCAGCCAAACAGAAAAGCATGATTAGTCACTCCGCAGAACCATGTGCCATGGGCTCCAGGAGGGGACAGAGTGCCAGCCTCAGACTATGGGCCCTGGTAAGGAGTGCCACGTTATCCAAATCATAAGAGACTCGAAAGACTGTGGCGCTCGGAAACAGATTTGGGGTTCCTGCATTTTGGGACTGTGACGGTTCCTGGAGTCGCCCTGCCCCTCAGTTGATGTTATCCTTTTGTGTGTTGTTGATAAAGGTGTATTTTACGATTTCTTTGTTTCCTGGCTGTTTGCACGCGGCGCGCTAAGGTCTGGGAGATAATCTAATCAAGACAATGTGTATTACTTATTTTAGTGGCGTCTGTATCCTTTTGTATTGTTAATCCCTGTACTGCCCCTGTTGTCTCTGGAAGGCAGATTAAGGGGGGTGGTTTGTATCACAGTATCTTGTTTTATGTTAATGTGTGTTTTGCTGGATATATCCAGCCGTCTCTGTCTAAAATAAATCAGTTCTCCTCTTGTTGCATCTAAAGACTAGTCTTGCCTGGTTATTTGGGTACTGGATAGCGATATTGCATACGAATTGTGGGGAATTATTGTCCTGAAGGGAGAAGTCGCTCTTGGCGGAGAGGGACAACCTGAGTTCCCTGGTCGGTCCGTCACAGGGGGTTACAAAGAATATCAGTGAGGCAGAGTGGCATATAGGGGGTAAAAGTAATATCAGGGAGGCAGAGTGGCATATAGGGGGTTAAAAGGAATATCAGGGAGGCAGAGTGGCATATAGGGGGTATAAGGCATATCAAGCAAATATGGTACATTTATTTATATAGTGCCAGCAGATTCCATAGTGTTTTACAATCAGGTGGGATAAATTTAAAATCACAAACAATAACAAACTAGTACAAAAGACAAAGAGGGCCCTCCTCTTGTGAGCTTACAATCTAGTTGGTTGAGGGGAAGTGAAAAAAGTAGGAGAGGACTGCTTGGATGAGGATAAGTCGGTCGAGTCAGGCTGAGCTGTTGAGGTTGTTGGTTGTTCAGATGATCTTATACCCCCCTATATGCCACTCTGCCTCCCTGATATGCCACTCTGCCTCCCTGATATGCCACTCTGCCCCCCTGATATGCCTTATACCCCCTATATGCCACTCTGCCCCCAGATATGCCTTATACCCCATATGCCCCCTCCCCCAACTTACCAATGCTTCCCTACACTTGTCCCCCGCGCTCCAGACTCCCTGGTGTTAAGTGGGGGCAGCCGGTGGACGTCTGCACAATGCGTGTAGACAACCTCTGCTGCTACCTGGCACTTCCACCGGGTCTCCTATGACTGAGCACTGGAAGGTCACATCGCACCAGGATTTTTTATATTAATACAATTAATAATAAAAATAATTAACAACTTCTAGCTTAAGCTTAAGGGTAGTAGTGGACAGGTTAATATTTATGTGGGATAAATTAACTCTTCTACCTGACAGAATGCCTCAAGCAAAATAAGCTAATATAATATAGCTAATTTAGCTAGCTAAAATGAATTATTATTATATATTATATTATAGTAGTGTCAGAACCAGAGACGGAGCGTAGCGCAGGATCAGGTAACCAAAAGGCTTTAATGAATAAGGTAGTTTCAAATACACATTTCAAAAGACATAAAGCACAGTACCGTAGTCTAGCAAACAATTCCAGGGTCAACAGGCAGGCAGCACAGTTCTCAAAAACGAAGGCACAGTTCCAATTAAAGGGGCAAAGGCAGGTAGAGGGATCCGAGAAAGGGTAGCCAAAGTTCAATCACCAGAAAGTCAAGCAGGGAACATCAAAATCTTCAAGCAGAAGGTCATAGGGTATCCACAAGGAACGCGGCTCAACTAGCAAGCAACTAGTGTAGGATTTGCAGGGTCTTTATAGTGTTTCTGATTGGAGATCCCTCCCTTGCGCACCTGATCCCCTTCAGAGTAAACCTGGTCTCCTCCCCTGCACACCTGATCCCCTTCAGAGTATACCTGGTCTCCTCCCCTGCACACCTGATCCCCTTCAGACAGGGCCGGCCTTAGGGGTGTGCGACCTGTGCGACCGCACAGGGCGCCATGGTTGCAGGGGCACCTGACCGGGACTTACATTAAAGCATCGGTTTTTTTTAAAAACTTTATTTAACATCATTGATGTTAAATAAAGTTTAAAGAAAAAAAAACGATGCTTTAATCTAAGTCCCGGTCAGGGGCGCCGAGCGGTTGCTCGTGAAGTTCTCGGCAACCGCTCGGCGCCCCTTACTCTCTGTGACTCCGTCGCGGTGCCAGCATCTCATGTTGAGCGCCGGACTATACCGGCGCTCAACATGAAATGCCGGCAGAGCGAGAAGACGGATGCCTCCCGCTCTTACTGCAGGACTCCGGCAACAAGGTAAGTGGGGGGGGTAGTTTGAAGGGGCAGAGGGGGGGGTAGTTTGAAGGGGCAGAGGGGGGGGTAGTTTGAAGGGGCAGAGGGGGGGTAGTTTGAAGGGGCAGAGGGGGGGGTAGTTTGAAGGGACAGAGGGGGGGTAGTTTGAAGGGGCAGAGGGGGGGATAGTTTGAAGGGGCAGAGGGGGGGTAGTTTGAAGGGGCAGGGGGGGGTAGTTTGAAGGGGCAGAGGGGGAGGGTAGTTTGAAGGGGCAGAGGGGGAGGGTAGTTTGAAGGGGCAGAGGGGAGGGGTAGTTTCAAGGGATAGAGGGGAGGGGTAGTTTGAGGGGGGGTAGTTTAGAGGGGCAGAGAGGGCGGGTAGTTTGAAGGGGCAGAGAGGGGGGGTAGTGAGGGGGGGCGCCAGAGGAGTAGTCCGCACAGGGCGCCACAACGCCTAAGGCCGGCTCTGCCTTCAGAGCATACCTGGTCTCCTCCCCTGCACACCTGATCCCCTTCAGAGTATACCTGGTCTCCTCCCCTGCACACCTGATCCCCTTCAGAGTATACCTGGTCTCCTCCCCTGAACACCTGATCCCCTTCTGAGCACACCTGGTCATCTCTCATGGGCATGGTAATTGGTATGGGAGCGGGAGGCAAGCTCCTCCCCCTCCCTTCCTGATTAGCATCTTCCCTCTGTCCATCTCCTGCCTCCGGGGTGTAACCACGCCCCCCCGCCACGAGGAAAGTGCGCGCTTTTGCTAAGCGCGGTACGCGGCTGAATCGAGGCCGGGGATACGGCCTGCCCCGTGGACGGGCGATCGCGCCGCGAGGCATCTGACGCCCGGGATCCACTCCCCGCGACGACGACTCCTGCCGCGAGGTAGGTAACGGACCCCGGTCCTGACAAGTAGTAGTACTATTACATTTATAAATTATATTATTTAATTAATAATTCAAACAGTTCAGCTTAAATAACTAAATTATTGACTGACTGACTGACTGTCCTGATATTACAAAATCTAGTTAAAAAAAAATATTTTTGGCACTGCCATCCCAGGGCAAGGGCACCCCAGTGCCAGTGAGGCACTGTGTGCAGCAAACTGTCAGCTCTACACAATTGACACAGACAAATTGACAAAAAAAAACCTACTTCAGTAAGAGTACACTGTGAGAAATGGCAGGCTGAGGATTACCAGTCTCACACAGAACAATCTCTCTCTGTAACGCTCGGATGCAGCACAGCAGTGTAGCAAAAGCAGTCACAGTGAAAATGAGTGGATTCAAATGCAAGCTGTGTGTGCTCTTATAGACTGTTTCCGATTTAAAAAGATTTAAAAGAGTGAGCTGATTGGACAAATGAAGATCAGCTCACTCAATCTGTGTCCTCCTCTTCTTTGAAAAATTGGCAGGCGCGCCGCAAAAACGAAGACGAACAATTCTTCGTTTTGTGCGTCTTTGTCTTCGTTTTGCCGCCTCCACCTTCGTTCGCCACTATTCATGTTCATTTTCATGTTCGCCTGAAAACGAATGCACAAGTCTAGTTTATATGTCTTATTCAGTTGATCTATACATGCACGTACTGTTTACATGTGTTGTTTATTTGATCTATACCTGAACTACAGGGAGAAAGTAAAAGAGAGGTATGGGTTAGTGAATGAGGGGACAAAGGGACTCTGGGGATGATTACGGGGGGAGAGGACCTCTCGATGTCACGGTAGGGTCAGAAAGAGGGAAGACTGCACTGCATACTTACAAAAGTAACTATATTAATGGAGGTCTTACATAGATCTTAAAACGGTCCAATGCCCACCTACCAATACCCTTAATGCACTCAGCTGGTAGTCCACTATTAGAAGCCTCCATTGCCATACCAATTCTAAAGTGTTGGTGAGTGTGAAGTAAAATGTCTAGGATTCAAACCACACACTGTGGCAAAAAATGGTAGTAAATTGATAGCGAGTAAGTGAGTAAACAATGGGCCATTAACCTAAAGCCTGACTTTCAGGAAACGATTCTAACCAGACACCAATACCCACCTATCTTCCTACTTGACACTTTAGCACCCTTGCCTAACTGGTCCGGCTTAGTCTGCCCAAAAAAATAAATGTAGCCCATTCTGTCAATCCTGTTTTTTTCTATCCTTTTAATATTCTCCTGATGAAAAAATCCGACGAAACATCACACCATCCTAGAGCTTTGAACAGAAAAGATAATGCAGAGAGGTTGCGCTCTCCTGCTGGAACACCCTGAAACATCTAGAAGTAGGCCGATTAATAATAACATGAACCACCCTCATGTTATCTGTCCAAAAAACACTTGCTGGTTTGCCAATTCTGGACCCCACAACTCGACGGCCACAATGATTGGAAAAAGCTTGAGTAAAGCCAAATACGGGCGAGATGGCGTCATTAATAGGAGATATAAATGACTGTCCTGCAGTTCGAACTGCAACCCCGGACAAACTGCCTTCTTTTCACAGAATTGCTGGTCGTACTTGAAACAGCATTGACCGCCATATACCTTGTATGCACCCCAAATTAGATCTAAATAGGCAAATAAAGAGAGCCCTTTTTCTAGAAACCGCTTACATAATACCCCTGCAGCCAATTACCAAACGTTCTCAGCAACTGCTTACTCTTATCTTCATCCTGAAACTCATCTCTCCTAGGCCTATCTACTGACTCCTTATCTGGTGATACTAAAGGGAGAATATCTACATATTCCCCCTTCCAAATTTTTCCCCTAACCTCCGCAGACACATGCAAACTGACTGGGGCCAGTTCACACATTGTTGCCTGTGCCGGTGCTACCATTGGAGGGGGTATGGGAACTGTTAACCACTGACCTGAGCTTGAGGGCTGTGCTGGGCTTGCCCCAAACATAGTAATATCATTTGTTCTTGAAAACTTATCTACCACAACCTTAAGCACTTCTAAGATGTCCCCCCTTGACCTGCCCTCAAACTCCTGCTCACCTGACCCATCCCCCAGGCTTTGGAACCCACCAACTACTACGCTGGAGTTGATTTTATGGACTCTAGCTGTACTTGAGCCAGGCAAAGCTGTGTCAGGATCTTCTTCCTCGCTTGTTTCCTGGTCGCAAGTGGAGTCCTCCTCTTGAAGGGTCACCCTGCTTTCAAGGCAACTTGTGAGATACACTGTGGAGCCTGCTGAGCTATTTCCTAAAGTTCCAGGGGGGGGGGGGCGTTTCTGCACGTATGGCAATTTTTTTGTCGTATACTCTTTCTGTTTGTCAGTTTTGTTCCTGCAGTATTTTTTACTTACAGTTTAGATGGCTGCAAATAAGTTTACAGACAAGATATAAAAAATATATATATTTCAGTTAGGATATGTATTATTGGATGGTCTTTTTAAATGTTCACCTGATACTGGGCATATTGAATTGTTCACTAAAACATTTGCCTAATAACATTAGTTATTAAAGTGGGTTAGGAGGTATGGTGAAAACTTTAAGACATACCGGTATTTTCTTTTTTTTTGGTGATGCTCTCTCTGCCACTTATCTCGAATTATATGGGGTGAATTTTTAAACACAATATGTCCAAAACATCTAAACTGATTGAGAAAAATAACAAGCTATATGTGGTTTCAATAAATGATTTTATACACTATATACCGTATTTGCTCGATTATAAGACGACCCTGATTATAAGACGACCCCCCAAAATCAAAATATTAATTTAGGAAAAAAACAAAAAGCCTGAATATAAGACTACCCTATAGGAAAAAAGTTTTACCACTAAATATTAATTCATGTAAACTAATTTTCATATTTAATAAAAGCTATGATTGGGAAAAATATATTTTTTATTTCCTGTTATTTGCCAACCTGCCCCCCCAGTTATGCACATCTGGCCCCAGGCTTGCCACTCTGCCCCCAGAAATGCCTTATACCCCCTATTTGCCACTCTGCCCCATGATGTGCCTTTTAACCCTCTATATGCCACTCTGCCTCCAGAAATGTCTTATACCCTCCTATATGCCACTGTGCCCCATGATATGCCTTTTAACCCCCTATATGCCCCTCTACCCCATGATATGCCTTATACCCCTATATGACACTCTGGCATATAGGGGGTTAAAAGGCATATCATGAGGCAGAGGGGCATATAGGGGGTTAAAAGGCATATCAGAAATGTCTTATACCCTCCTATATGCCACTGTGCCCCATGATATGCCTTTTAACCCCCTATATGCCCCTCTGCCCCATGATATGCCACGTTGGCATATAGGGGGTTAAAAGGCATTTCATGGGGCTGAGTGGCATATAGGGGGTTAAAATGCATTTCTGGAGATATATATATATACTGCTAACAGCAATCACACTCCTATCAAGCCAAGGCAGCCAGTACATGCTGGAACCTGGGGATGTTAGAAGTGTGATTACAGCCTCCCTATGCCATGCTACCACCCCCACCCCCCTTACACATCCATGCTATCACACACACACTCATTCACAAACATTTAAATACTCATTCATTCCATTAATCACACACACACACACGCTCAAACCCCCACCCCACCCCCTTACCTGAACTGCAGATCTCCCACTCGCAGACTTCTGCAGGGGCCCGGCTGTGCGAGCAACTTCTCTGGCCCCGCCCCCAGAGGAAGGAGGGGAGAGGTAGAGTTATGTGAGGACTGTGCTAGCTTCCTGTTTCCTGCTGCTAATAGCAGAGATGCTGCTCGCAATCAAAGCCCGGTAGGCAGCACGGCAGAAGCAGAATGAGGTCAGATTAGAAGACGACCTCGATTATAAGACGAGGGGTATTTTTCAGAGCTTTTGCTCTGGAAAAAACTTCGTCTTATAATCGAGCAAATACGGTACTTCAGGCATGAAAACTTCTTCAGTTATATGCCAGAAGATGGCAGCAGAATATCCCATATTAAAACCCAGGTAGGTTTTTTTCCCCTCAGACACCAGATTTTGTCCACACTTACGTTAAATCATATGAAACCTGGTTAGATTACTGGTGAAAATAATCTGTCAATTTGTTAACTTTTTAATATTTATCATGCATCATCCTCTTCATACTATTGGTTTGTTGGTACAATGTTTTACAATGGCAAAGGTAAAGCAAATAGCATAACAAGCACTGATTACCTCAACTACCTTCTCTAATATATCTTAATGGACTTCCAGGGTTGTTTACAAAGTCTACATGTCAATAGGTGTAGATGTAGATGACAAAAATGCTCCACCGCCTTCCTGAATAAAGAGCCTTTCCATTTCCATTCCAAGGGGATGCCCTAAGGAGCAACTGATAGGGCAACATGCCCCTCCTTTTTTACACTGTATTTTCAATATAACTAGCTTCTCTAAACATAAAACAACAATTAAAACAAAACAAGTTGATTTACCAGTCCCTTCACACTTTTTGGAATCATGTGTTATCAGATCTGAAATTCCTTTTTTATTGATCATGTTACAAAATTAAAAAGAGGCGGTGATAGAGAAAAGATATTGAAAAAGAGAGAAGCATTGTGGATCCATGAGTTGGATACCCTCTTACCTAAGGGTTTAAAAAAAGATTTAGATTTATTTTTAACTAATAGATATTAAATGTATTTACCATTATAGTACCTCTATTATATATAAGACCCATTGATATAGACCTTGGCCATAAAGTATTGCAACCATGTTTTTTGATCCATTTACCGTATTTCCCCATGTATAATACGCACTTTTTTAAGAAAAATTTGGGGTCTAAAAATTGGGTGCGTCTTATACAGTGGTGGTATATATACATCCAAAAATAGTTACCGGCACTCCAGGGACTTCTTTAAATAATCACTCGAGAAACTGCAGTTTTCTACTCAACGTTTCAGTCTGTTTATTAGACTTTCATCAGGACATCAAAAAGTGGTGATTGGTGTGCAATTGTTAATTTTGGTCTTTATATATATATATATATATATATATATTTAATAAAAAGGGGACCTGCTTACCTGTTTTGCTCAGCAGTGTCTCCTGATCCGCCACAGAGACACGGGAACCTAGTAGAGTCACGTGAATGCACATCGCATCACATGACTCCACTCAGTTCCTGTTCCTGCTCGAACAAAACAGAGGGGAAACAGCGGCCCCCACGTAAGTCTACGAGCGGCAGCAGAAGATCTGCAGTTCAGGTAAGGTGGGAGAGTATATATGTGTGTGTGTGTTAGCATGGATCCGTGTGTAGGGGGCACAGGGAGGCTGAAAGTGTTTTGCATGTACTGGCAGCCTGAGCATGATAGGAGTGCGATTGCTAACAATTGCTAGCAGCTAACATGAATCACACTCATATCATGCCCAGGAAGCCAGTACAACAACTTCATGTAATATTTTTTTTTTTTTAAATTTGGCCCCCTTATACAAGGGAGCATCTTATACATAGGGAAATACAGTAATTCAGGATGCTAGAGTTGTCTTATTAATATATTATTATTATATATTAATATATTAATATGTTCTATGTTCTAATATATCTTTATTTGTTACAGGTTATATATCAGGGGCGTCCAACATGCGGCCCGCGGGCCAAATGCGGCCCGCAGGACCTCGAGGTGCGGCCCGCGTGAGACCGGCAGCCAGGATCGCAAGAGCCCTGCTGCTTACTTGTGGGAGGGTCTATTCTCTGCTCCAGTCCTGCCTCCTCTGTGGGGAGAACGAGGGAGGCCACGCCCCCTGCTGAAGTCAGTGATCGGCATTGAGAGAGCTGTAGTGCAGGTAAGGGGGTGGGGAAGTGTGTTTGAATGAGTATGCCTGATTGAGGGAATGAATCTGTGAATGAATGGATTTGTGTGTGTGATAGCATGGATGTGTAAGTGCTGGAACCTAGGCATGATGGGACTGTGATTGCTGTTAACAATCCCACTCCTATCATGCCAAGTCAGCCAGTACATGCTGAAACCTGGCTAGCTGCCCCCTTGTGTATTGATGCTGCCAGCAGTATGGGGTCTGCACTTACAGCCACCCTGTACCAGCATGTACTGGCTGACTTGGGATGATAGGAGTGTGATTGCTAACAGCTAACAGCAATCTGCTAACAGCAATCACAGTCCCATCATGCCTAGGTTCCAGCATTTACTGGTTGGCTGGGTATAAAAAGAGTGTGTTTGCTGTTAGCAATCACACTCCTATCATGCCAAGTCAGCCAGTACATGCTGAAACCTGGCTAGCTGCCCCCTTGTGTATTGATGCTGCCAGCAGTATGGGGTCTGCACTTACAGCCACCCTGTACCAACATGTACTGGCTGACATGGGATGATAGGATTGTGATTGCTAACAGCTAACAGCAATCTGCTAACAGCAATCACAGTCCCATCATGCCTAGGTTCCATCATTTACTGGTTGCCTGGGTATAAAAAGAGTGTGTTTGCTGTTAGAAATCACACTCCTATCATGCCAAGTCATATTGTTGATTTTTTTTTTGTCCAATTGTGGTGTGTTACTTTTAATAAAAGCATGGTTACACACTAAAATTGGACAAAAAATACCGGTACAATGCCCAGCCAACCAGTACATGCTGGAATCTGGGTATGCCTGAGATTGCTGTTAACAATCATAATATATAATTTTTTGTACAATTTTGGTGTGTAACTTACTTTTATTAAAAGTGTGTGGGGGGTCATTTTCAGTTTCGGCTAAGTGACCCTGAATTTTCGGTTTTGGTCCAGAATTTTCATTTTAGTGCATCGCTAAAATAAATAGAACTATTTTATTTTTACTTATACAGAATCCTGCATTTGTAGTCACAAAACTTTCTAGGCCCAGAAATCAGTGAGAGGAAAAGTAAAGGTTTTGTGTCATTTAATTTATTTTAATCTGCATATTTTATTAAAGGCCATATTTTCTCACAGTGAAAAATGAGTGCGGCCCACGCACGTATACAATTCTGATGAAGTGGCCCACTGCAGAAAAAACTTGGACGCACCTGTTATATATAATCTGAGAACAACATCTGGTCAAATTTGAACTGGATTAGCAGCTGTTCCTTTTTAAAAATGTTGCTACATTTGTGAGTTAATAGCCATTACAGAATATTCATACTAAGTTATTATTTACAGGGGCAGCTGCATCCACAGTATCAATTGTTGTTATTAGTATTTTTTACTTTGTTAGTACTGTTTGGTGTGGAATTGTTTTTAACTGTGTTTTTTATTTATTTATATTTTTTGCATAAATCGATTTTTGCTGATTGATTTATGAGAATTTGTCATCTTCACTTAAAATCATGGATGGAACATGTATACTTTATATTATAAACTGCTACTGTCACTTTAAATGTTTCACTTTTGGGAATGTGAAATCCCGCCTATGTAATTAATTTACACAGGTATTCAATGCATATATTTGTATAGTTATCGGACACTTTATTTCACGGTTTATGGCTTGATAAAGACCTCTAGGGGTCGAAATGTTGCCACTGTTTGTGTGTGGACATTAACCCCTTCAATCCCAGGGGTTTTTGTTACCTCAAAGCCCAGAGCAATTTTGCCATTTTTGTGGTATGTCGGTTTAGCGATTATTCTCTGTTCCTGTGAATAGTGTACCCATGTAAACTATATATTGTTTTTTCAAGGAGAGATAGAGCTTTCGTTTGATACCATAGTTGGATGATTAGCTGAAAATTTAGAATGAGAAATTTAGTAAAAACTAGCGAAGATTAGAAAAATAAACTAATTTTTTTTTACATTTTCCCTCTGAATCCTCACAAAATTAGGTAAAGTGATGGAAAATCCCCTCCAAGTTTATCAATTCAGGTGTCCTGATTTCAGAAATACCTAATTTATATAGATTTTCCAGACTTTCCCAGCACCAGGGAGCATACTATTAGGTGTACAATTTTGTATAATTTTTATGCCTATGGCTTAACCGGTTTGGGGGTTGTGAACGGGGGCAGGAGGGTTATACTGGCTAGATGTTATGCTAGGGCAATGGGATGTAAGGTTTTTTTAAGAATTTTTTTTATTATCTTTTTTTATATTTTTTTTATTTTAATTTTTTTACTTTTTTTTGTATTTTTTATATTTTTTTTTTTACACAGTAATGGTTAGAGGTCCTCCTAGGGACCTCCTGAACATGCCAGTGATGTCACAGTGACATCACAACTCACATTATAATTTTTTTTTTTAGTATTATTTATATTATTATTTTAATGATTTATTTAATATTATTTTTTAAATGAATTAACTTTTTTTTTTTCAGCTTTTCCGTTTCAGGACGGGAGGGGGAGTGAGAGAGATGGTCTCTCACTCCCCTCCCCACGATCCCCCTGCACCGATCATACTATGATCTCTATGCAGGTCCTCAGAGACCTGCATAGAGATCGTAGCGTCTCTGTGCCTCATCGGAGGGCAGGATATCCCCGTAGGGGATATCCTGTCCTCCGATGACCTTCCGGGTTACGTCAGCAGTGATGCAACCCGGAAGGGAATGCCCGATCGCGCGTTTGAAACTGCGCGATCGCGCAGTTTACCGGTAACAGCTTACCGGCTTTCATGCCGGAAGCTGTTACAGGCGATCGGACAGCAGAAAGCCGGCAAAGCCGGCTTCTGCTGTCAGTGGGGAGTCCAGGCTGTCAATCTGCTGTCAGTGGGGAGTCCAGGCTGTCTCCCGTGCAGCGGCAGGGATGTGTCCCTGACGCTGCACGAAGGGCTGGACGTACCGGGACGTCCATAGGGGTTTCTTTGTGGGCGTTTTTTGGACGTCCCGGTACGTCTATAGGGGAACGAAGGGGTTAAAACACCTCACTTGAAGTGCTGAGCCTTCATCTGTTTGGGGTCACATGACCCCTCTGTGAATCCTAGACTGCTCGCACACTGGACAGAAAGCTGTAGTTGCTCCCCCTGTAGTTAAATCACATTAATTACACAACAGCAACCCATTCACAATTTTCCCTCAAAGCTGCTTTCATTTAAAGGGGATGGTTAGACCCCCAATACCCAATACAGGGTACATTAAATGATTCTAAAATTCTGACAGCACAGCTTCAACTGTATTTGCTTAGCAAATGTGTTGAGAAGCAAAAGGATGAGTATTTTGAAGACAATCGTGTAAATGAATAAATTAACAGAATATCATCTTCTTTAAGTCTTCACATTGCGGATAACATGTTATGTCACTCCACATTTTTTAATAATGGTCCCAAACTTGTCACTAAGTATTGATCTTTACCCTTCATTCATTGCACTTTTCTATTTCTCTCCTAATAGTTGTTGCTTCAGTGACCAAGTAAAACTTTAACAATATTTCTACTGCTCTTACTTTTTTATGCCTAAACCAAGTCCCCTACTTCAAATAAGTTTAGTAGAAGATTCGACACGTAACAGCTCAGAAGCCCAGTGTGTGTCATAAGATTAAAATAAGCAAAAATTTGATAATCCAGCTAGACTTTTGAGTGGTGAAGGTGTTGGTTATATTAATAGCCATGGCATTTCAGGAATTCCTGGAGAAAGTTGGTGGAATGGGACGTTTCCAAATAATTCATGTTGTTCTGCTGTCTCTTCCTATATTTATGATGGCTAGCCACAATCTTATGCAGAATTTCACTGCAGCTATTCCTAAACATAGATGTCGACTCAATGCTTCATGGGAAAAGGACAACTTTACCATTGAGGAGCTCCGGCCCTTTATTCCTATGGATCCTTCAGGAGAGACCTCTAGTTGCTTTAGATACATCAGTCCCCAATTTCACTTTCACAATTCTACTGCTAACAGCACTGATACAGAATTATGTGCAGATGGCTGGGTATATGATCACAGTGAGTTTTTATCAACCATTATAACACAAGTAAGTCATACTCATTACATCTTTCTCGCATCTATATTACTGTTCAGCTGTTAAACCTCTCTCTTGTCTCTGTTGTCACTGAACTTTTATCATCTACTTATATTATTTTTCTAGCTTTTGTAATTTTGGCATTTCTTACTATATCAACTACTAGTCCTACTTTAACTTTTTACTCTTTGTTTTGTTTTGCTTTCTCTCTGCTGTGTTTTAACATGTATTTACATTGTTAATATGCCACGGTTCTTACCCCGTTTCTGTAACACTGTTTTTTGTTTAGTGGGACTTGGTCTGTAAACACCGCCGAATGAGACAAGTGGCTCAATCCATTTACATGGCAGGGGTTCTGGTTGGGTCCATTGTATTTGGGAGTCTCTCAGACAAGTAAGATTTAACAGATCTAACTAAAATATTACTCATTTTTACTTTTGTTGTTATTTAAACTAAGACATGCTGTAACAAATTAAAAAAAAAATCTTATTAAAGGATTAACTGTTGTTGTTTAAAATCTAGTCATGCTTTAACATATTAGTTTTAATGAGATTTAATTTTCACGGGACATTATCGGGAAAATACATTTGTTTTGCTTGAGTATTTAAATGCCAGCTAACATGCAGCAGGTTTGAGTAATTAAATTCCAACTCATTTGCCTTGCTACTCTCCAAGTTTGGTCCCCCCAAGCTGCGTGCTGCACGTTAGTTACTAAAACTTCAAGAAAGTTGCTCGGATTAGATTCTTTATACAAAATCCACGGGGAACAGCATTACTGCCATGACTATATACTGAGCCAGACATTGACAGTTGTACTGCTTAAAATAACATCATTTTTAATCAAAAATAAAAATCCACGTATCAACGCGTTTTGTCCTTTAGCATGAATTTACTTATAGGTCAGGTTCTGCGTTGGATCTGTGTGATTAAATATGTTGTTCCTGGCTACATGCTCACCTGTAGCTTACTTAATTGATACAAAATTTAAACATTTAAAAACACCACACACAATTGAATCATGTTGACCTACATTGTACACAGACTAACAGTCTAACTAGTCAACTGATTTGAAGGATACCAGTAGGCAAATAATTAATTAAATAAATATAAATATCCATACACATCTCAGTTTCCTGAGATATTACAACATTTGAAAATAATTCATAAGATGCGTATGGATATTTATATTTATTTAATTTTTTTGCCAACTAATTGCATAGATGCAACAGAGCACCAGACCTATGAGTAAGTCCGTGGTAACAGACTAAACGTTTTAGATGATTGCAAGATCATGTAACATTTAGCCATTCGTGGATTTTTAATAATGGATTCAAAGTTATGTTTTCTACAAGGACTCCATGAACTTAGATTTTGTATAAAGAATCTATTCAGAGCAACTTTCTTGAAGTTTAGGTTTGAGTAGAAAATATACTTTCATTAAATTACGGTATATATTTTTTCTGCTTTGTTACTTGCTAGTCACAGGACATTTTTGGTCCTTATCCCCTCAAAATATTGCAGAGCTGCTACCTAGGGCACTTTAATATAATACAGTTGTTGATAATATAGGTGGGAAAGTTAGTTTATGAAAGCTACAGTGTGTTTGTCAATTAACACATCCAGATATTGTATTGTTTCAGGAAAGCAGTAGCATGGGATTTTAATGGATTTTGGCACAAATAAATAGATATTTTAAAACAGGTAACATTGAATGAAAATTACGGTTATGGAGTATTAATTTTGGGTACAACATATTTACAAATTTTAAAGTATGTTCAATAAACCATTCATTGGAAGTGTCCATTTCATAAGAGAAAATGCTCTTAGTCTTTAATGCAGTCTTGACTATAAGAAACTTATTTTCTAATACAGGTGGAAAATCCAGTTTATATGCATTTCCCTACCCTGCTCATTATCCTTACTTGCAAGTTACAGGTCTAATTCCTAATTAACCCTGTTAGGACCCTATTCTTTTTTTTACTGATATAGGTCACCTATGTCACATACAGAGTAGCAACAGGAGTAAAATGTACCATTACTTACATAGTAACATTAGAACACAAGAATGTGATTAGTGATCCAGCAGTTCTTGAAATACTCTATTCTAAGTGACATCTTAAGCACCTTGCCTAGATGTAGTCTAGAGACCTCTCTGCCTGTACATTAAAAGATAGCCTTCAAACATTAGTTAATGTTTTTTTTAACTTAATTCCATGAGCTAATAAGCAGCCTTGCTTGCTTTAGACCTGTGGACATTTGGAGTCCTTGTGACTTTGTGATGCTATACACTGGATGTTGGAACCTAGAAACCCTGATGAATGCATAAATAAGAACTTCTGAAACTTTATTCTATAAGCTGTTTTAACCACATTTCAATCTGCTGTTTTAACCACATTTGTTACAAATTAGCATTATTTATTTAATGTACTTAAAGGTTTGGACGTAGACCCCTAAATATTTGGTCTCAACTTCAAATGGCTGTGGCTGGATTATGTGCAGCGTTTGCACCTAACTACATTGTGTACTGCATCTTCCGATTCCTGACAGGGACTGCACTCTCTGGCATTGTACTGAACTCCTACTCTTTGAGTAAGTAAACAATTTTTCAAATCATGTTTCAAAATTATTGATGCAAAATAAAAAGGTAGTAGTTCATAACGAGTAATTGTGATGCGAAATTAAAAATATATTCTTATTACCTCAACAGTTAATGGGACATTGCTGCAGGTTGGATAATTCTATTAGCTGCAATGGCAAAACTGTGGTTATTAATAAGCACCAATAGATTTAAACATACTACCTAATGGTGCTTGGAGCAGAGATACATACATAAAAATTGAACTTAAATCTTTTGTCCAGTTGTAGAGTGGATCCCCACAAGATCACGTGCCTTCACAAGCACGGCCACTGGATACTGCTACACGCTTGGTCAGCTGGTACTGGTAGGGTTGGCATACCTGATCCGTGACTGGCATATGCTACAGCTAGCATCATCCCTTCCTTTCTTTATCTACTTTCTCTATTCATGGTATGTTTTTTTCCACCATAGCTTTATATATTTGATTTAGAGGAAATTCACTACTTTAACTTAGTAGAGTTGGGTTCAGTGGCATTTGTGACAACCAAGATCAATCATTATCCTACAAGAAGGAACAAAATATAAATGAGAATTGGTTATTTTCAGTTGAAAACAACATGTAGTTGAAATAGAAACAACCACCAAATGAGCCTTCTGGTACACACTAGATTTATCATTTACACTCTATAGGTGGATTCCGGAGTCTGGACGTTGGCTTGTTCTCACAGGGAAAGCTGATCAAGCTGTCAAGGAGCTGAGGAAAGTGGCCAAGCTCAATGGATTGAAAGAAGAAGGCGAAACGCTCACAGTGGAGGTATTAGTATCATGTGTATATGATAATTCAAACCTTTGCTTGGAAGGTGATTTATTTGTACAACATTAGAGAAATAAATTAGGAGAGGTGCATCCAGCATAGGGAAATAATTAGACTTGGGCGCCGGCCAACTCTTCGTGTTCATGTGCAGCTGCTCTTCAGCTGCACAGACCAATAGAGTCGCTCGTATGGACATTTAAAATCCTTGCGCCGAAACTCTGCCTGGGCCTGCTCCAGGAGTTAAAGGTCCGCACGAACTCCGGATGGCGGAACTTGACCTTGGGAGGTTCCAGGAATTAAAGGTCCGTGAGAGCAACTCTATTGGTCGCCAACAGGGAGCTGCTCTGGCATCAACCAATGAAGGAGCTCACTGACGGCTACCAAGAGTTGCTCGAACAGACCTTTAACTCATGGCAATAAAACTCCGTCTGCGGAGACCATTGGTCTCCCTGCTCCAAGAGTAAAAGGTCCCTACGAGCGACTCTATTGGTTGCCGGCAGGGAGCTCCCCTGGCAATAACCAATGAAGGAGCTTCCTGCTGGTGACCAATAGAGTCATTCGTATGGATCTAACTCCTGATGCCGAAACTAGACCTGGGGGTCTCCCCGCTCCAGGAGTTAAAGGTCCGTACGAGCAACTCTATTGGTCGCCGGCAGGCAATTGGTTGATGCCAGAGGAGGCCCCTAAAGGCAACCAATAGAGCCGCTCGCACGGACCTTTAACTCCCCGGGCGATCCTTCAGATTTCCGCTCCCGTTAACCCCTGTGATGCTGTGTAGATAGGCTAGAGGGGGAAGGGACCAGGGAGATTAGTTGGAGATATTAACGAAGACGAACATGAAGATTCTTCATGTTCTGTGTCTTCGTCTTCGTTTTGCCGCCGCCGTGTTCGTTTCTTCGGTATTCAGGCTGAACAACGAAATGCACACTTCATGTTCGTTTTCATCTTCGCCAGAATACGAATGCACAAGTCTAGAAATAATGCATTTTTCAGCTAGATAAATTGTAAACACAAATGTAAATATGAAAAACAAACTATTCTGATTGAAAAACAAAAAAGCACAAACAAAATTTTTTTTTTCTAAATTAAATCGGCATTGTCCTTGATCCTTGGAGTGAGGTCAATGAACAGAGACCCATCAACACTTAATTTTAATATAGTGTTGATAAGTTTATGTTCTCAATATGATTTAAAAAATGTTTTTTGCAAACACACATTTGTTATGTTTTGTTTCTGTCTTGTGTGCTGGCATACAGAAGCCATTGTAATGTTTTTTTTACATTTTTACATTACTTAGGAAGTGTAGACAAAAGACATACTTTATTTATTATGTGTGGACAGTTATCAGCCTTTAGTAGTATGTGGTAAATCAATGTATGCAATAACTAGTTAAACACATTATTTATAGTATGTTAGCTGCTAGAGTATAATGGTAACACTACAAAAAGTGCCCACCTCTTAATATACTACTAGTGACAATTGAACACATACAGCTTATCTCTGTAATGTCCACCATGAAAAGGGCAATATTTTCCAGTTGATTAATGCAATGCACATAAAAGTATTCTAGCTAGATCCATCAAGAGACACGGTTGGAGCTTCCTCTGATCTCTACATGCACACCAGACAACTCAGTGTCCCTTGTAAACCACGTTGTTTGCGTTAGTGCTGCTCAGATAGCCTTGTCTTAAGGTAGGGAATCCACCTAGTCCTTGAAGTTAATTTAAGAGAAAACTGATCATCATTATATAAATATACTAATTTGACAAGTCTAATTGCCGTATTTGCTCGATTATAAGACAGGGTTTTTTTCAGAGCAAATGCTCTGAAAAATACCCCTCGTCTTATAATCAAGGTCGTCTTCAAATCAGACCTCAAATGAGGTCTGACTATGAGACTAAGATCCAGATCCCCCGCAGCGCTGCAGGGGACCCGGATCCTCCTGTCTGGTAACCTCAGCTGCTCCCGGCACTTACACCGGGTGTCTATCAGGGAACACCGGTGCAAGTGCCAGCAGCAGTGGAGGTTGTCTACGTGCATCACGCATACCTTCCCCGGGTGCCAGAGAGGAGAATTCCCCGCTCAATGAACGCAGACAACCCCCGCTACTGCTTGTACTTCCATCGTAGCTTCTATGACGCAGCACCGGTGTCACATGACCTTCCGGTGCTCATAGAAGTTCCGGCGGAACACCCGCTGCCCCATCAGACACCAGGGAGTCACAAGCACTGGTAAGTCAGGGGGAGTGTTGTATGGGTGGCATAAGGCTTTTCTGGAGGCAGAGTGCCCCATGATATGCCTTTTAACCCCCTGTATGCCACTCTGCCTCCATAAATGCCTTATACCCCCCTTATATGCCACTCTGTCCCATGATATGCCTCAGGGAGGCAGAGTGGCATATAGGAGAGTATAAGGAATATCAGGGAGGCAGAGTGGCATATAGGGGGTATAAAGCATATCAGGGAGACAGAGTGGCAAGGCTTGGGGCAGATGTGCATAACTGGGGGGCAGGTTGGCAAATAAAAGGAAATAAAAACAATTTTTTTTTTTTCAATCATAGCTTTTATTAAATATGAAAAAATAGTTCACATGAATTAATATTTACTAGTAAAACTTTTTTCCTATAGGGTCATCTTATATTCAGGCTTTTTCTTTTTTTTTCCCTAAATTAATATTCAGATTTTGGGGGGTCGTCTTATAATCGAGCAAATCCGGTACTACTTCATGTTTCAATAAAAAATAGTTTAAGTATTATTTTATTGCAGAAAATATATGCCCATGTTCACAATATTTATATTGAGCCATTTCATTCTCCTTTTTAGATTATTAAATCTGGCATGCAGAGAGAAATCAATGCTGCTAAAAAGTCTACCTATTCCGTCATAGATCTGGTTAGGACACCTTTGGTTAGACGGATATCCTTTTGTATATGTTGCACTTGGTAGGTACTAATGTTTTTTCACTATAATGAAGATGAAGTCAGCTGCATCCAGCATGTATTTGTGTGCATTCAGCTGAAGAGATTGATCTTGACCTTTTGTCCACCTATACCTCCCAGGTTCTCCACCAGTTTTGCTTATTATGGGCTTGCTTTAGACCTGCAGAAATTTGGAGTCAGCATCTATCTCATGCAAATCATATTTGGGGTTGTAGATATCCCTGCCAAATTTATTTCCTACTTTGTGATGTCATACATTGGACGTCGTGTCCTACAAAGTGGCTCCATGATCCTGGCAGGCATAGCGATTTTGGTGAACATATTTGTGCCATACGGTAAGAAGAAAAATCCCTGTTGTGGAGAATTAATGTGATGACAATAGTTATATGACAAAGCTACTCTATCAGCCTTATTGAAATTACAAGTTGTAATTCCAATTTCTATCCCAGACCCTAGTCCCTCACTTTCTTCTTGATATAGAAACTGCATATAGATATGTGAAGGTGTCATGGTATAGACTGTATTATAAGCCTATTTTTTCAAGGACATAAACATAGATCATCGTTCAGTTAGGAAACTACAACTAAAATAATGCAAACTTACAAGGAAAACGAGTGTTTCACTAAAAGTTATGATCTCTATCTACAGAACAAAACGTAAGGTGAAAACTTTTAATATAATATAGTTATTACTAAAGTTAACGTTTAATATATAATGTTATAATTAATTGATAAAAGGCCAAAAGGTTCTGCAACATTTAATTGGCCACTAAACAGTTCTATACATTAGCCTGTAAGTTAGTATAGGGGTCCTACTTTATCAAAATGTCTCTTATTTACAAAAATACATTTGTGTGTTTATTTTAGAGTTTCAGGTTGTACGAACATCAATGGCGGTTTTTGGAAAAGGGTGTCTGGCAGCATCATTCAACTGTCTCTATCTATACACTGGTGAAATGTACCCAACTGTTATCAGGTAACAGATATTTTATTAATATCATGCCCTGGAACCCCATAAAGCTAAATCACACTTGGCAACAACAACAAGACATTTTCCTGGACCATCTTCATGCAGTGTACTTTTCTGTCTCCCAGAAGCAGGAAAAAAAACTTCAAAAATATTTTTGTTTCATTCTATGGGGAAGAATTGTTGTCAGCATAAAGTGTTATTTATGCTTTATTCATGTAACTTAGCAATAAGAATGAATTCATAGCTTTGCATTACCTAAATATTACCTAAATATTTGTGATTATGAGACTACTCTGGAATCAGATTCACAGGCCAGTTATTAACATGTCACAAACCTTTGAACAGGACAGTCAAGGAACTTGGATGGACACTCCTATGTGGACACTACTGAATACAACTATAATTATAATTTACCTGTACCAAGATATCCAAATGTTTAAAATAAGATGAAGCACTATTCTGTTTTGTGGCTACGTGTGTGGAACAGGAAAGAGTTGTACTTTAGAGCCATTCTACCTGTGCAACCTATAAATTCAATAAACCAGATCCCTATTACATATTTTACCCCATACCAGTGGACAGGTCAGACTCATTGATCCTCTCTGACCGCCACCTTCTTTCTTTTGCAGACAGTCAGGAATGGGGCTTGGGACCATGATGGCACGGCTTGGTGGAATTGTTGCCCCACTTGCTCAAATGACTGCAGATTATTACCAGCACCTCCCACTGATTATTTACGGCTGTTCGCCTATCATTTCTGGCATTGCAGGATGTTTCCTTCCAGAGACACTTGGTGTCCCCCTTCCTGAAACAATAGAAGAAGTGGAAAGGTGCATAAAAGACTGAAACAAGATTTAACCATAGATCTCATAAAGTACCGCATTTGCACAATTTTCTGTATAGTACATCTATATATATGTTACGTTTATGTATCTGGACTATGTACTGTATCTCAATACTAGGCCAAAGCATAGGATAATTACCTGTTCTGACAGATTTTCCTTTCCTTCTCAACCAGGATCTTAAAAAGGGCTACCTTCTAGGATACTTGCTAAACCATGGAGATCATTGGGATAGACTATCAATTTAGCCACATCCAGAGATTCAAATGGTTAATAAGCAATCACCACTAAAAACTATTGTTATATTAATCTAGATGATATTGATATATAGATAGATAGATAGATATATTCCCAGATATATTCCCGTGGTCTAGTTTAAGCAAAGAGTCCCCTGATATTGCACATAATTCCACACCTTATATAACCTTTTTAATTTTATTCATTCTACAGGTCAAGTAGTAGAAATACAGATGCCACAATCGGTGAGAAGATGACTTTAAAATCACAGGAATTGACATTAAAAAAGCAGAAGCTTAACCTTGGATAATCAACTTTTTCTACCCATGCCTAGATATGGCACAGAAAATGGTTAAATACTTCCTGATTTAGAGGACAGTAGATTACCAGACCGTTAACTGACTTCACAATCCTCTTTTGATAGCTTGCAGTATTGTACAATTAAGCTTGTGTTGTGTTAGACCGTCAAATATACAGTGATATGCACGAAAGGATGAATCATATGTGCACATGGATTGAACACCAGATCAATGGAATCTGTCCAATTGATTAAATAGAAGACCTGAAGGGGCTTCTGCTGACCTTTACCTTTCAGAAGTGCTCGGAGCGTTGGGATACCTGGCACACAGCAGAACCCCCACTGTCCCTTACAGTTTGGCTACTACTGATAAAAACGTTTTATTTTTACACCATTGTCACAAAGGTCAAAGTTCCATTATACGATCTGTTAAAGGTCAACTGATATCACCAGGAGGTAAAATAAAAATACTATCTAGAAAACAAGGGATCACAGTGTCGCTTTGAAACAGATTAAAATTAAGGGTTTTTTTAACAATTTATACAAACAAGAATTTCCACGGTCGTATAGTTTTGATTTTACAATATTTGAAAAAAATAATTTTCATCCAAAGGATTCCTGGAGCAGTTTTGATTCTATAAACTTTCACTCCCGACAGCTGGCTTCACTAGCGCTGACAAACAAGCAAAACAGTGCTGACAAGAAAGCAAAGATCACAATTAAAGCTTTTTCAATTTTTAGAACCCGTCAGATTGTGCTTTGTTCTTTAAGAGCTGCTTTCATTATGCAATTTGTGTTATAATTGTCAACCGATTTTATGTGAAGCAAAATATGATGAACCTGGTAATAAACACTGTCCTCGCTACATAGGGTGATATGCTCTTTATTGTTATATACATTTTTAAATCCCTCCAAGAACGTTTTCATGGCTGCTGTAATTGCAGCTTCATGCACCTTGTAATTGATTGGTGAGATTAATTTGTCTGCAGGCATGAGGGGCATATAGTCCTAGGAAAAGCTGCTAGAGTCTTTTAGGTCGAGGTAGTCTAATATACCTTTGCATTTTTCTTAAAAAAAAATAAAAAAATACAGTAAAACCAACAAATACAATTGTTTGTTTGAATGAGTAAGTTCAATGGAAAATAGTGTTTTCAACCCAATGTTAAACAATTGGGTTGAAAAAATCATCATACACATTTTGCTGTCTGTATTAGGCCCAAAACAATTATATATCACAAGACTTCTGATGAAAAACTTTAAACAAAGGGGCATTTCAGTTAAAATGTTTCTATATTCTGTAACAACACTTGCAACAGCACAAAACTGTTAAATGGGAAGATCGATTAAAACCGGTATGAGTGGACTTGACAACTTATTTGAACAATCCTCTTGAAAATTTAATGTAGCATGTCTTGTAAAGTTTAGAAAGTTTAGAAAGTTGGGTTTAATTTCTACTGGTACAAAACTTCTTCCAAAATATCATATTGACCATAATAAACACAAAATACTAATAAGAAACATTGGCAAAGTACTTACCCTACCTGTAGAGATTCCAAAGATTCTTGAAAGAACAATATAAATAGTGGTAATTAAAATATAATTCTACACAGAATTATGGCTTCTATTTTTCTGAAAAACCACCTCCATAGTTTGTAACAGAACATAATAACATAATAAGAACTCCTTTACAAAGCTCTTTAAGTTCCTAAAGAAATGTTACTTTTCTCAAATCTTAAATTGTGCAGTCTATAACAATAGGTTTATAAACACAACAACTAGATCTAAATTGTAGAAATCCCTATTATTACTCTCTCTCCCAAAAACTGTCATCAGTATTCATTCCTATTACATTACCTCCCTGTTTGTTTTTGTCTCCATTTAGTGTCGGCAAATTTGGTTTGGCTGCTTATATAAGGAAGTGGATGGGGAGATATCACAGGATAGGAAATTGATAGGTAGTTTGCCACCTTGTGCCTCAAGTTCTTACTTTAGTCCCTGATTGTCAAACAACATGCACATTAAGTAGTCTTCATTTGTAAATTGTTATCATAAAGATGTGACACTTCCTTTAAAAACAGCCCCTCTGTCATGCCCCTCTCACCCTTACCTGCTCTCCCCTGCTGTCCTCCGTTACTGCATGTCATTCAAAAGCTCCGCAGAGTAGGCCGAAGCCGCGGTCTGTAGTAGCGGCATCTACCCGTGATTGCGGTAGGCCAAAACCGCGGCCTAAAGTTTCAGTAAACCCCCACTTCCAGGTGTTTCCCAAGCATCAACACAATACAGTACACCTGTACAAGGGAGGTAACACCTGTAATCCCTATTAAGCATCCACCAATGGAGGCCACATACAAAACTAATGAACCAGGTTACCCCTGCCTGGTAACCAATCCAGTAAGGAGTTCAGCACAGGGGAGGATTAGATTCCTGCAGCACTATAAAAACCCCTCCAACTGTGAACACTTTACTCCAGTGTTCCAGAACTTTGGTTCCTGTATGTCCGTGGACAGGGGCGAAATCTAATCTAAACGGCCGCTGGGTGCTGATGCCGCCGGCCGGCGCTACTTTAATACTTTTTTTTAAATTTAATATGGCAAGCCGGATCGGCTATTAAATGAAAAAAAAAATAGTATTAAAGCAGAGCCGGCCGGCGGCATCAGCACCCAGCGGTCGTATGCGATGGCCGCCAAGAGATGGGAGCAGCGTGAGGGTTGAAAGCTCCGCCCCCTCGCACTCACCTTTCACCCCTCACGCTGCTCCCATCACTATGTGGCCATCAGATTGTTGGAAATCGAATCTAAACGGCCGCTGGGTGCTGATGCTGCCGGCCGGTGCTACTTTAATACTTTATTTATATATGGCAAGCCGATCCGGCATATTAAATAAATAAAAAAAAGTATTAAAGTAGTTCCAGCCGGTGGCATCAGCACCCAGCGGCCGTTAAGATAAGTTTTCTAGCAGTCTGATCGCCTCATAGTGATGGGAGCAGTGTGAGGGGTGAAAGGTGAGTGCGAGGGGGCGGAGCCACTTCACTTGACTTGCCCCCCAGGCTTTAGGCTGCCAGCCCTCCCTTGTCCGTGGACTTCAGCTTCCTGTTCTCCTCTGCTCGCTCTGCTACAGACCGTCTATTGGATTCTTCGTTAACTGACCTTTGGCTTTCCTATTGGACTACCCCCCGTTTGCCTGTTACCTGACCCTTGCCTGTATTACTATTTATTCTGATCGCCACCTGCCCTTGACCTATTGCTTGTTTACTGACACCGCTTTGGACTATCCTCTGGTCTTTTGCTCCCAGCCCAATCCTGACACCCTCTATTGGGATTATTCAGTATAGTGACAATGTTGCTCTAAAGGACTGAGGTTGTCCTGAATAATGCATAGTTAGGTGAATTTTAAGAAATATTCACAAACTTTGGCCCTTTATAACGCAAAAGAGTTGAAATGTTTAGCAAACTCCTAATTTAGTGAATAAAACCCTATAACTAAAGTCATACAACATTTTAATTGCCCCTTGAACATCATAAAGTGGAATATCTGTCATTCTCTAAAATGAACACACTTTTTAAATTAAAGAAAAAAAAAATCTGGATGCTTTTCTTCTGCAAAGGAATATCCGAGGTAAACAAAAAGCCAGGCAGTAGGTTAAAGGCAAGTTGAACCTCACATTACACTAGAAGATCCTTGATGACTAGTTGTAAATTATTAACCCAAGAGAATCCATGGGGAAGGGCTAAAATAAAATGTAATCCTAGGTAACGTATGTAAAAGATTTAAAAGATTTCTGTGTATTTAATACATATATCTCATGATGCAAATAGCTGTTTATTTCCTAATCATTTGACTGTGCTGTCTCCTTGAGCTGAACGTCGACAGATTACCCCTAACATTTACACTTTTAGATTGTTATTGACTTCAGATTCCAGTATGTAATTGCAGATTCATATATGCATTAGACATAAGCTATCCACTTTCAGTCCAAAAGGGAGAGCACCACCAAATGATTAAGAAATAATGAGTCCATACAGCTGATTTTACATTTGCCGGTACAGTCAAATACCTACAAGCAGAAGGCATCCAACAGTGGATGAAAAAGTGACTTGAGAATCTGCTTAATCTCAGACATTCAGGTTTGGGACAATATATTGCACAGAACAAAGCATATTGTCGAAATTATTTAGATGAGGGCAACTACAGTGCAGTATTTCTCCCCTATTTCCATGGCTGTACATGGGCAAGGAAAGTATTGGCTGCATTATTACATTGTCAGTATGGGTGCTACAGTGATATCTCCCCCACAACTAGTTTATCTGTACTGTATGTACTTTATCAGAACATGTTACTGCCCTGGCATTGTGGTATCTGATTACTTTATCACTTTTCAGTACTGTGAAACTTAACAGGGTGATATTGGAGTACCTTATTCCCTGGCAATATATGCACTAGGATACTGATATACTTATTACAGAGTGCTCTAAAGTAGGGATACCCAAAGTTCCTTGAATCCCTCCACTGTATTTGCCAGTGTTATTTCTACTATAAGTCAATTCCACGTACCTACTACACTTTTAGTAAACTAGAATTTTCTCACATTGCATAGAGAAGATAAAGTGGTGGGAAATGATAAGGTAATATACGGAGGAAGGGTGATGGCATCTGACCCCCCATTCCCAAATGCTAAGTCATAGTGAATCCTTTCAAGCTGGTTAATTGTTTAGGTGTTAACAGAATCTGGGGAAAGGAAATGCTGACTGTGAGATCCTTATAAAATGTTATGACCTCTTCCCTAACACAGGACATTGCGTGACCTATTCACAAGCAGAGTATTGTATAATCTCAACCATGACACAGCTTCTTATGATAAACAAGTGCAATGCCTTAATATTTATCCAGAGGAGAACAGTCTATGTCTTCTCAAACAACAGGCAAATTGCTCAATAACATCTAGGAAAAAGTAGTCGATAATTGTGAAGTAATACAGCAAAATTCAAGTCTAGGAATCAAGAAAAGCATTATAACAGGAGCACAAAGAGGAATAGAAGGTTTCAATATTCTAAGTATTGAACTTTTTGGAGCAGGTGAAGACTGGACAGTTAACTTGATTCTTCCCGAGAGGTTGACCCCTGGACACCTAATGCCTGAATGCCGTGATTTTCATTACAGATAAAAATGTACAAGTATGCCAAAAACAGTTCAGATTTTTTTGGTTTATTTTAGGTTCATTTTTGTTCACTCTCTCATGCTCTCCAAGTGTCTCCTTACCTTCTATACCGACCACTTCTGCTTCTCGCAGCTCTGCTCTTCTCTCTCCCAATTGGAGGATCAGTGGGAGAACCCAAGGCATTTTTGAAAACATAAGGTTATCTTAGGGCAAAATGGCAGAGCTTCTGGTGATGATCTCTCCCCTAATCCTCCAATCACGGAAGAGGACTGTCACGGTACCCCTCTAAGGCTGAGAATTCATGGGGGTATGTTTGGGAGGGGGGCACTGGTGGATTCCTGGGGAGACTCCTTACCTGCCTGCCTAGTCCCCTCTTCTGTCTAATTAACCCTGTGCTGATTGGGGGGCACAGGGTGACCAGGAAACTCAGTCTGATCTGCCGGTACCAGACTCCCATGCAGTAGCCGGCTATAGGGTGCTCTTCAAGCCAGGAAACGCTCAAAAGCACCTGACCGGGACCTAGCCGCAAATTCATGGAACTGCACGGCTGCTAGGGACCGCGGTAATGCCCGCCGACAATTGGAACAGCGTCGCTACAGATGCCCTTTGTCCCACCATGTCACTCTTTTGATGTTACATTAAGCTTGTGGTGGGCAACTCGGTGATTGTTACAGAAACGGGGCTCGTTTGGGAATCCTGGTTTTATTACCGAAAGGGAGGAAAGCCCAGGCAGGTTGTGGTGGTAGGGGATTCAATAATCAGGAAAACAGACAGGGTAATCGGTAGCTCTGATCGCAGCAACCGAATGGTTTGCTGTCTCCCGGGTGCCCGGGTTCGGTATGTTGCGGACAGAGTGGATAGATTATTGGGAGGGGCTGGTGAGGATCCAGCTGTCTTGGTGCACATTGGCACCAATGACATAGTAAGAGGAAGATGGAGTGTCCTAAAAGATAATTTTAGGGACTTGGGTAGTAAGATTAAGAAAAGGAACTCCAAGGTAGTATTCTCAGAGATACTACCTGTGCCATGCGCTACACCAGAAAGGCAGCGGGAGATTAGGCAGCTAAATGCATGGCTGAAGTCTTGGTGTAAGAAGGAGGGCTTTGGGTTCTTAGAGCACTGGGCTGATTTTGCTTTGGGGTACAATCTCTATAGTCGTGATGGATTGCACCTAAATGCAAGAGGGTCCAATGTGCTTGGGGAGAGAATGGTTAGACGGTTGGAGGAGATTTTAAACTAGGAATGGGGGGGGAGGGAATAAATACCGGGTTAGACAGTATAGAAAGGGAAGGCGATTTACTTAGTAACCAGGTGGGTGGATCTGGGGGCTTGTTCTATAAAGATAATAGGGAGAAGCATATGTTTTGCCCCCCAAAGCAAGGACAGAAAGTGATTGCAGCATCGGTGTTAAATGACAAGCTAAAGGTCATGTCTACAAATGCTCGCAGTTTAGGGAATAAGATCCATGAACTTGTAACAGTTGTGGCAACTGAGAATGTTGATATAGTGGCTGTTACTGAGACATGGTATAATGAGAAAAATGACTGGGACATATCAATACCGGGGTACTCTTTATATAGAAAAGATAGAAAGGGCAGGAAAGGGGGAGGGGTGGCCCTATATGTGAAAAATAACATAAAATCTAACTTAATACAAGTTGGTGAAGAGAACTTAGAGTCGGTTTGGGTTACAGTACAATTTGGCAAAAGTAAAGTAACTCGCATAGGTGTGATTTATAGACCCCCAGGACAAGTAGAAGAACTCGATAATCTACTAGTGGAGGAAATAGCTAAAATGACAGTGAAGGGGGATGTTATAATCATGGGTGACTTTAATCTCCCTGATGTGAACTGGAAAACGAAAGTAGCTGGTTGTACCAGGAGTGCGGATATTCTAAACTCCTTATTGGGATTATCTTTAAAACAGGTGGTTGAGGAACCAACTCGTAAGGAGGCCACATTGGATTTAGTGTTCACAAATGGAGATTTGTTAACAGATATTTCTGTAGGTGAAAGTTTGGGATCTAGTGATCATCAGTCTGTGTGGTTTAATATACGAACAGTGACTGAGTCACACCACACAAAAACAAAAGTTTTAGATTTTAGAAAAGATGACTTTTCTAAAATGAGAAAATGTATAGAGGAGTCATTATCAGACTGGCACAATTTAAATGGTGTTCAGGAGAAATGGGATTTTGTAAAAGCTGTTTTATCGAAGATAACAGAAAATTGTATTAGGTTGGTCAGTAAGAGTAAAAAATTAAGGAAACCGCTGTGGTACTCTGCAGAAGTGGCCAAAATCGTGAAAGACAAGAAGTTAGCCTTTAGTAGATACAAAAATACCCAAAGTGAGGAAGATAGACAGATCTATAAAATTAGGCAGAAAGAGGCAAAGAAAGTTATAAAAACTGCCAAATCACAGGCAGAAGAGCGAATTGCCCTATCAGTAAAAAATGGAGATAAAACATTTTTTAGATATATAAATGAGAATAGGAAAGTTAAACAAGGATTAGTTAGACTAAAAACAAAAGGCATATATGTAGAAGAGGATAAAGGTTTAGCTGACTGCCTCAATGAATATTTCTGTTCAGTTTTTACAGATGAGAATGATGGAATGGGACCTCAGTTGGGAAAAAAGACTGAATCATTTGAAATATGTGAGTTTATCGAGGCGGAGGTTTTACTTCAGTTGTCTAAGGTAAAGACAAATAAGTCGATGGGGCCTGATGGGATACACCCCAAGTTATTAAAAGAGCTTGGGGGTGTACTAGCAAAACCGTTAACTGATATATTTAACGAATCATTGGTAACGGGAGTTTTCCCTGGGGATTGGAAAGTAGCGAATGTTGTGCCTATACACAAAAAAGGCAGTAGGGAGTGTAATAAATATAAGTCAACTATTAATCTCCATGGACAACAGCTGGCTCCCAACACAATGGGATTCCTCTTGAGTAAACCAGTTTCAAGGAATTACACTAGTGGCGAAACCCAAATGTCCAGGAACTCACAATACATCAAAGAGCTATCTCTCTACCAGGTGGGAACAATAAACAGGAGATACAATCTACAATCTCCTACAACAAAAGGACTGCAGGAGATAGTATCTGGGCTGGAGACAAGCATGTGTTTGTCCTACAACAAAAGGAGACAATATCAACATTCCAGAGACCCACCCTGAATTTGCCCTGAGAACCATCAACTTCACTGTGGGGGCAATCTAACTTCATGGACAAGAGCGGTCTCTACAGGCAGCTGGTGCAGGTACAAGATTGTGCCTTCCTAAGGATGAGTGGACACAAACTCAGAAGATGATTGGCTGGGACTATTTGGGCATGGTGGCTATAAAGGTGTGAGCAACAAAGACAAAGGGAGAGAACCAGAAAGAAGGAAGAGAGAGAACCAGAAAGAAAGAAGGAAGGATAACATCAAGGTGACAGGGACATACCATCCTTACATGCACACATAGAGTCATTAGCATAGTGTAGTTAGAGTCATAGAGCCTTGTATTTCAGACGCTTCTCTATATACTCATATATATGTATTTGTTATGTTAATAAACCCATTGTTTTAAGCCACTGGTGTAAGTGGAGTTTCATACGACGAGGAATCGGTAGTAGTTAAAGGAAAGCCAGACGGGTGAAGGTTATATATCCCGGGATTCAAAGGGGCTTTTCTACAGGGAGGAGTCGGGCAACTACAGGCCAGTTAGTCTTACATCTGTAGTGGGAAAATTAATGGAAACAATGTTAAAGGAAAGGATTGTTGAACATCTGAAGTCACATGGCTTTCAAGATCAAAAACAACATGGGTTTTCCTCAGGAAGATCTTGCCAAACAAATCTTATTGATTTTTTTGATTGGGTGACTAAAGTAATTGATCAAGGTGGTGCAGTAGACATTGCGTATCTGGATTTCAGTAAGGCCTTTGACACTGTCCCACATAGAAGACTTATAAATAAACTGCAATCTCTTGGTTTAGATCCCAATGTTGTTGAATGGATTAAGGAGTGGCTGAGTGACAGAAAACAGAGGGTTGTAGTCAATGGCGTATATTCAGAACAAGGTCTTGTTACCAGTGGGATACCTCAGGGATCTGTACTTGGACCCATTCTCTTTAATATTTTCATTAGTGATATTGCAGATGGTGTTGATGGAAAGGTATGTTTATTTGCCGACGACACAAAAATTTGCAACAGGGTTGATGTTCCTGGAGGAAGAAGCCAAATGGCAAACGATCTAGGTAAGCTGGAAAAATGGTCAGAGCTGTGGCAATTGGCATTTAACGTGGATAAATGCAAAGTAATGCACCTGGGGCATAAAAACCCAAGGGCAGAGTATAGACTATTTGGTACTGTCCTAACCTCAACGTGTGAGGAAAGGGATTTAGGAGTAATTATTTCTGAGGATTTAAAGGTAGGTAGACAATGCAGTAGAGCAGCAGGTAATGCTAGCAGAATGCTTGGTTGTATAGGGAGAGGTATTAGCAGTAGGAAGAGGGAAGTGCTCATGCCGCTGTACAGATCACTGGTGAGACCTCACTTGGAGTATTGTGTACAGTACTGGAGACCATATCTCCAGAAGGATATACCGTATTTGCTCGATTATAAGACGAGGTTTTTTCCAGAGCAAATGCTCTGAAAAATACCCCTCGTCTTATAATCGGGGTCGTCTTCTAATCAGACCCCAAAAAAATGGCTGGGGCCATGCTGCTTACCGGTCGTGAGCAGCGTCTCTTCCGTTAGAAGCAGGAGGACAGGAAGCTTGTAGCTTCCTCACAGAACTCCATCTCCCCCTCCCTCCTCTGGGGGCGGGGCCAGAGCAGTTGTTCGTACAGCCTGTCCCCTGCAGAAGTTTTCGAGTGAGAGATCTGCAGTTCAGGTAAGGGGGTGGGGGAGGGTTTTTGGGTAAGTATGTGTGATTAATGTGTGAAGTATGTGTGATTAATGGAATGAATGAGTATTTAAATGTTTGTGAATGTGTGTTTGTGTGTGATAGCATGGATGTGTAAGGGGGTGGGGGTTGTAGCATGGCATAGGGAGGCTGTAATCCCACTACTATCATCCCCAGGTTCCAGCATGTACTGGCTGCCTTGGCTTGATAGGAGTGTGATTGCTGTTAGCAGCAATCACACTCCTATCAAGCCAAGGCAGCCAGTACATGCTGGGTTAAAAGGCATATCATGGGGCTGAGTGGCATATAGGGGGTTAAAATGCATTTCTGGACCTCCAGAAATGCATTTTAACCCCCTATATGCCACTCAGCCCCATGATATGCATATATACCTCCAGAAATGCATTTTAACCCCCTATATGCCACTCAGCCCCATGATATGCCTTTTAACCCCCTATATGCCAGAGTGGCATATAGGGGTATAAGGCATATCATGGGGCAGAGTGGCAAATAGGGGGGTATAAAGCATTTCTGGGGGCAGAGTGGCATAACTGGGGGGGGCAGGTTGGCAAATAAAAGGAAATTTAAAAAATATATTTACATGAATTAATATTTACTGGTAAAACTTTTTTTCCTATAGGGTCGTCTTATATTCAGGCTTTTTGTTTTTTTCCTAAATTAATATTTTGATTTTGGGGGGTCGTCTTATAATCGGGGTCGTCTTATAATCGAGCAAATACGGTAGATATGTTGGAGAAAGTGCAGAGAAGGGCTACTAAAATGGTTTATGGATTACAAAATAAACCTTACCAGGACAGGTTAAAGGATCTTAACCTATATAGCCTGGAAAAAAGACGGGACAGGGGGGATATGATAGAAACATTTAAATACTTAAAGGGAATCAACAAAGTAAAGGAAGAAAGTTTATTTAAAAGAAGAAATAAAACCGCAACAAGAGGACACAAGCATAAACTAGAGGGGCAAAGGTTTAATGGTAACATCAGAAAATATTACTTTACGGAAAGGGTAGTGGACGCATGGAATAGCCTCCCAGTGGAAGTGGTAGATGTTAATACAGTAAAGTCATTTAAGCAAGCATGGGATAGGCATAATGCCAAGCTAGATATAGGATAAGGGCAAGTACTAAAGGAGAGTACTCAGAGGTTGGGCAGACTGGATGGGCCTTCTGGCTCTTATCTGCCGTCACTTTCTATGTTTCTATGTTTCTATTACCAATCTTTAGGACCACTGGTTTAAACCCCTGTCCTCAATAAAGAGAGTTCTGTTTTAGCCCTACACTAAGTCTCGGCTCCTCCAATGGAAGAGAGAAGAACAAGGAGATGAGACACGGAAGAGACAGAAGCTGAAGTGGTTGGCAGTCAAGGGAGAAATTCAAGGAGCGTGAGGGAGGGAGTGAATGTGAGAGAATGTTGATGAAAGTGTGGAAGAGTGGGATTGAAGGAGTCAGCGGATTTCAGAACAAAATTCTGAACTTTATGTTTAGTTTTGGTCCTGGCCTTGTTTTCAGAGATTTGTATGAATTTACAAAATCTGCATTTTTTTGTTACGTTTGTAATTCATAAAAATCCAACTGCACAAGTCTATCCATAGGTGTCTTCCTGATGTGGGTATGGCTAGTAATAAGCACTGGAGTCATGGCAAACATGAGGCATTGTTGCTGAATTAAATACACCTCACTTAACTACTGGAGTGCTGAATGACTTTATTTGTGATATTTTGGGGTGCTGGTGGAGACCACTTTGAGCACCAGAAATATTGGAGTGCTGTTCTACTGTTTCTACATTGGTATATGGCTCTCTGTTCAGTGACTCTCTGTACTGACCGAGCCTAGTTATTGAATGTTGCTTTCGGTCCCTGATTTGGCTTCATATGTGGTGATGCTATGATGCTGACCCAGCCTGTTTACTAGACTCTCGATCTGTTACCCTGCACATGAGTTTTAGTTGCTTAATTACAAAGTTGCTTACATTACAACTGAGCCACATAATGTAACACGTTGTTGTAACATAAGCTTTAGCGGTCTGACCAGTCAAACTGCTGCCTTAGATCATACATTACAAGTGATCCTGAATAACCAAGCTTATAAGCAATATCAGATACACGAACAACTTCTCCCTCTCTATCCTCTTCTACTGTAACTGCTGCACCTTCTGTGTCTCCTGATGTGTCTGCTTGCTTTCAATAAAAAAACAACACAGAATTTACAGTATGGACTTTGTGAAGGTACATATTGTCATATCCCTGCTTTCTAACAGTCCTGTCCTGCATTCTTGGACTATCTTCCTTGAGGTTATAAGTGAACTATATGATGATGCTTTCCTCACACCCTCTGCTGAGGCTACCATCCGTCCTGTAGAGGACTATGTGTCTGAATTCTAGTAGGTGGCTGTAAACAAGCCTGGAATAAGTCTCATTACAGGGTCAGTTTAATTTGGGTTTATCTGAGACCTACAAGGGTTAATTTGCTAGGGTTTGGGTCCTGAATTCTCTAGAGGACCTCATTAAGCTTGTGATCGAGACCAATAAAAGAGATACTTCCTGCTGTTTTTCCTGCCTCAAAGTCACAAAGGTACCTCTAACCCCTAAGGAGAAAGCTGGACGATTTCTTGAGTTTCCAGCGTATATGAATGCAGGTTTTTCAGATTTTTTTCATCACCTTCCTGCTTCTTGTAAAGAATTAAGCTTTTTGGAATATTCTATACAGCACTTTATCCATCACTAATGCACTTTAATAAAATATTGGCACTTCAAAGCGGTTCACAAGGTGGAGACTGGTAACAGATTTGATTGCTAACGCTTTTATTGCAGAAAGGATTGACAGTACATATGACGTTTGTGAGTGTATTTCAATTAATTTGGTATAATTATTTTAATTCTATACAGTACTGCACTATTTGTTTCTTTTTCTTTGTCTCCATTTGTCCACTCCTGTCTCCAAGGAGATGTGCAGTCATATCCTTTAAAACCTCATATATCTATGATCCTCTATTTCCACTTTTGTTGTTCCTGCTCTAGCTACTACTCCTCAAGAGCAACCTATGCAAATTGAACTGACTCAGGTACCTCTAAGAAGAAAGGTAGATGAATTCTCGAAACAGCTTGTCAGTCCCATCTGAGCTTACCAGTGCCCCCAAACAGCCTCCCTGTGTCATCTGTGCCCCAAAACAGCCTGCCTGCACCCTTGTCCACACAACTTACTTAGAAGTGGTGTATCTCTCTTTCTTCATGCTGTGTGCAGACCCATCCATCATGCAGGAATGAGATGTGATGTCAATTCCTGCATGCTGGATCAGTAAGACACAGGGAGGGAGTGTGATAGATCATCTCTACACTCTCTACCAGGAGAGGGTTGGCGCCATTTGGCCTGAGGGGCAGGCCAAGCCTAGTGGCCCTATCGGCCCCTTGTAGCCCCCTTCAATAACATAGACAGCGGCACACATTTTACACACTCTAACACAAACATACCGTATTTGCTCGATTATAAGCCAAGTTTTTTTCCAGAGCAAATGCTCTGAAAAATACCCCTAATCTTATAATCGGGGTCGTCTAATAATCAGACCTCAACTAGGTCTGACTATGCGACTAAGATCCAGATCCCCCGCAGCGTGATCCCCCGTGATCTCTGACAGCCGGGGAAGGTCTGCGCAATGGACGCAGACAACCCCCGCTGCTAACCGCACCTCCTCCCGGCTGCAGCGGAAGTTGTCTACGCAAATCGCGTAGAGCTCTACACGCTGCCCGGACTACGCACCGGGGACTCAGAAGGGAGTCTTAAATGGGGGTCATAAGGCATTTTTGGAGGCAGAGTGCTCTGTGAAATGCCTTTTAACCCCTTTAATGCCACTCTGCCTCCAGAAATGCCTTTTAACCCTCTATACGCCACTCTGCCTCCTGAAATGCCTTATACCTCCCTATATGCCACTCTGCCCCATAATATGCCTTTTAACCCCTAAATGCCAGAGTGGCATATAGGGGTATAAGGCAATTCTGGAGGCAGAGTGGTACATAGGGGTCAAAAGGCATATCATGGGGCACAGTGACATTTAGAGGGTTAAAAGGCATATCATGGGGCACAGTGGCATATAGGGGGTATAAGGCATTTCTGGGGCAGAGTGGCAAGCCAGGGGGCATACCTGGGGGGGCAGGTTGAAATAAAAACAAAATATTTTTCTCAATCATAGCTTTTATTAAAAAAAATAGTTCACATAGTTTACATGAATTAACATTTACTGGTAAAACTTTTTTCCTATAGGGTCGTCTTATATTCAGGCTTTTTCTTTTTTCATAAATTAATATTCAGATTTGGTTTGGGGTCGTCTTATAATCAGGGTCGTCTTATAATCGGCAAATACAGTATATGCTCTATCTACAAGCATAGGTAAACTAACACATGCTGAAACACACATTTACACTCTTATGTTAACACACACATTTACACACATACTGTCAGGGACTGCGTCCATACAGACGACTGTAATGACCAAGAGCGCCCAAAGATTGTGTTCAGGAGTTATTGTGCAGTAGCGGAGGGAGGCAGAGCCTGGTGCAGGGCGACTGCACCTAGGGTTGTGCAGCCACATACCAGCAACAACACAAAGTGATATCCTGCAGACATCCTGGAGCAGGCACAAGACATAGCTCTCCAGACAAATGTGCAGGATGCTGCAGGCTGGGAGTAGGGAAGCTAAGCAGAGTAACAGTAAAAACATAGCGAGCAAGGGGGGCAGAGCGATCAAGGCACATAGCCAGATATACATGGTACAGGACACAACAAAGGACAGGGAACTAGGTAAGGAACACATCTACCTACCCCCCTCCACCTCCCTTCTCACTATCTACCCCCTCCACCTCCCTTCTCACTATCTACCCCCATCCCTCTCCTCTAACTATCTACCCCTCCCTCCCTTCACACTATCTACCCACATCTATTGTTACCTTACCGGCGGTCCCGGCGGTTCCGGCGTTGCCACGAGCAGGGGAGCCGAGACGCAGCCGGCGCGTTCAGCCCCCTGCTCGCGGGAAGACGCGATGTGGTTAGACGCGCGCCCCCGTGTGGTGATCTGTAGTTAGACGGGGCGCGCGTCTCAGCAGCATGAGAGCATGCGCGAACGGCTATCTCATGAATATTCATGCCGCGTCTTAAAGGGGTATTTATCTCTTTTCCTCCTCCCCCTAATTTAGGGGGTAGGAGGATCCTGAGCAAGAGGACTATTTAAACCTTCAGTCTGCATGTACCTCTTGCCTGTGATAGTGCCTTTATTGCCTTCACTAGCGTTCCAGAACCTTATTTGCCTTTTCGTTGCCTGAACTTTGCTTGAACCTGACTACCCGTTGTTTGCTGCCTGCCCCGACCTCTGCTCGTGACCCCGACTATCCGTTGTTTGCTGCCTGTCCTGACCTCTGCTCGTGACCCCGGCTATCCGTTGTTTGCTGCCTGACCTGACCTCTGCTCGTGACACCGACTATCCGATTGCCAGCTCCTAGTACCATCTGGTTGTTCCTGCTCTGCTCGTCATCACCGCTTGGGGGCGCCTTTCCTGGTACTGCAGCGTGGATCCACAGCCTGAACCACCGTTAGTGACATCTATCTACCCCCATCTCCCTCCCTTCTCACTATCTACCCTCTCCCCCTTTGTAGTTAAAGGTTTTGAACTTACCATCCGGAAGTCCTGCGGTTCCCACCACCTCTGGCTCC
Organism: Spea bombifrons; assembly: GCF_027358695.1. Lineage (NCBI taxonomy): Eukaryota > Metazoa > Chordata > Amphibia > Anura > Pelobatidae > Spea > Spea bombifrons. The sequence goes on along the minus strand of NC_071096.1, from coordinate 19,946,285 downwards.
TTGCTCTGCCGCTGCTTCCTGCTCTGCCGCTGCGCTGCTTCACTGCTGAGCGCCGAAATATGAAGTCATATTTCGGCGCTCAGCATGACATGCCGGCACCACAACGGATTTAGAGGAGACTGAGGGGCGCCGAGCGGTTGCTAGGCACCCCTCTCTCTCCTTCGTGACGAGGCTGCCGGGGATCCAGGACATGTGGTCACCCTAGCCCGTGGCACCCCCTAAAGAGCGGCACCCGGGGAGGACCGCCCCCCCCAGGTACGCTACTGCCCTCACCTATTAATTCCTGAATTAATGGATCATCTGAAGTCAGCACAAATCTTTACAGTTGACATTGACCTATGAGGTGCAACTTAGTATGCATAACAAAAGAGGATAAGACAGACTTCCATTAGGTATAGACAATTTGAATATTGTTTTCAGAGACTAGCTAGACTCATTTATGATCATCTATGATCATAATGTATTGATATACTCCCCCTTAACTTAGCACTACCAGCATGTCATTCGGGTACTGACCTGTCTCAGAAAAAAACACTATGCCAGCTTAGAAAAGTGCTTTGTTGAATCTGAAAAAGTAGAATTTTTGAGGGCCAAAATACCATCATGGATTCTGATACGGTATACACATAGATTCCTAGAGCTCAGTAGCTTTTATAGGAGATTATACATGTCTTTGCCATGACCATTCAACCCATCACTGCCTGCCTAAGAGGAATACTCATTTTAAGTGGACTCCTATAGCACAACAAACCTTAGAAGAGTTAAAGAAAATGTTTACTGCAACCCCATCATCAACAAACACCTATTTATCTGAAGGTGGTTGTTTCCGAGAATACAGTTGGAGCCATATTGTCTCAGTGTCATGGAGATAGGACATCCAATCTCCTACTACTCCCAGAAATTAACTTCTGCAGAATGCAAGTGGGCAAGAACTTCTGGCCATCACTGATGCTTAAAATAAGAAACAAATACACATTCCACGTGAATGTGTACACGAATATGGAAAAAGAACTCTACTACTAGTTCTGCAGCGATCCCCAAAAGTACTTATTCAGGTACAGCAAAAGAGAGATGTGGAGCGGATGGGAGCACAGAACATGTGAGAAACAAAAATAAATAGAAACACTATAATATTGCAAAACATAAAAGTAGTGTGAGTAAAGGTGAAATATTGCTCTCACAAAGCCTCCATGGTAAATGAGCCCATCAAAATCATGTAGAAAACATCTTCTTTTAATAATTACTATAAAAACAGGGTAAAAGCACATTGTGCAGTAACCAAACGTTGTCTAGAACATATTTGGTTAAAACCACTTACAGGAAATAAAGGCACTCCAATTAGTGTGCAAATATATGGCTCCAAGTGGCTGGAAACTTCTTCTAATAAGACTATACTTGGGCAGCTCTTCGTCTTCGTGCTCGTCTTCGGCAAAAAAAAAAATCTTCGTATTCCGCGAATATTCGCCCGTTCCCGTCTTCTCTTCCGGTTAAGGGGTTAATACGGGGGTTAACGCGTACCGCAGCTGCTCTGGCGCCAGGAGTTTAAATGTCTGTATGAGCAACTCTATTGGTCGCCAGCAGGGGGCCTCTTGCTGGCAACCAATGAGCACACTACCATATATAGCTAATATATTCTTGGGTAGAATATTATGCTACTCAATGTAAAACCAACAGTCGGCAGCATTCTGTCCGAAGCTGTATTAGCCATATGTGGTAGTGTATTCATTTTCATTTATCAATTATTTAAATAAAATGTATTCCCATGATCCGCTGGTCTCCCCACTGCAACAGTTAAATGTCCACACTTGCGGAAATTAATTCTGTCGAACTTGCAAACTCTTTTTTTCTATTTATTTTGGGGTTTTTTTGCATTAAACTGTTAGACGAAAGGATCATGGGAATATATTTTATTTGAATAAATGCAAATGAGCACACTGCCACATATGGCTAATATGTCTTCGGACAGAATGCTGCCCTCTGTTGGTTATACATTGAGTCACATAATAACTTATTACGCTACTCAATATATCTTACCAATAGAGGGCAGCATTGTGTCCGAAGTTATAATAAGTTCTTATTATGCTAAGTTTAATGTCCGTACCAGCGACTTTGTTGGTCGCTGGCACGGACATTTAACTGACACAGCGGGGGAGACCAGTGGTCCCCGTTTTTTTTTTTTTCCTGCATAACAACTAGTGGTAAGGGGCCGTGCGAGTGAGCCTATTGGTCGCTTGCACGGCCCTTTAACCTACGGATTTCTGCTCCCGTTATCCAACGCAGCATCGCAGGGAAATCAGGAGTTAAAAAGGCCGGGCGAGTGAGCCTATTGGTCACCTGCAGGGTCTTCCTCTGGCATCAACTGCCACTTGTGCAAAAAGTGAAGAATGTTCCTCCAAGTGTGGTATAGATGAGCTTCCTCAACGCGTTTCACCAGCTATGCGCTAGCTTCCTCAGGAGTAATAAATAAATATAGCAGGGGGGCGTGTCTTGGCTCCAGGGAATATGGCTGCTTAACTCCTGCGCTCCGCCGCCGCTCACCTCAAACATTCACGTTACATGATCATTCCCACAATGGGACGCAGCAAGAAGCCGTCTATGGAGCCCTCTACCCCGAGTGGTCGCTCTCGTGCCCCTTCCGCTTTGCTCCGGGAGTATTTTTGGACCTCGGCCGACCTGGCATCGCAGGCCTCAGACGACCACGTGGCAGGATCCCCTGCCAGCTCATCTTCCCTTGAGGATCCCGCTCCTGCGCCTCAACACTCGCAGCAACCTCTCACTCCAGAGGTACTACAATTGTTCTCTTCAGCACCGTGGAAGAACGATTTCTCTTCTCTACTCTACTCAAACAAGTGGTTCGGGACGAGGTATCTGTGCTACGTACGGACCTGACGTCTTTGGAACGCTGTGCGCCGTGTTGTGGCTCTCGAGGACGTCTCCAATACGCAACAACGGGTTGTCAGGGACACCTGGGGTTCGGTCGATCTCCATCTGCACGGTCTGAGACAGATTCAACGGAGAATCTAGGACTTAGATAACCGGAGCCGCCGGCAAAACGTCCGTATACGTGGAGTCCCTGAGGTTGAGGCCTCTGAAGATCTCCCACTACTCCTTATCACGCTTCTCTCTGGCCTCATGGGCAGGGGCGTACCTAGAGTATTTGGCACCCGGGGCGGATCCTGTAAGTGGCACCCCCCCCAAATGTAAAGACATCTACAAAATTATGTTGGCAAGAATATTTATTGCACCAATTTGTAAACTGTATGTCAACTGTAAACAACAAGAAATCTGAAAAAATAAATTAATAACTTATAAGTAAAATAAATACATTTAAATAACATTTACTGAACATATAATAGTGCTTTCTTTAATAACCCTCCAAAAAAAACAGCGCCCACATTGCCCACATAGAACCTGACCAGCACCCAAATTACACACACATAGGACGTGCCATCTTTGTCCCCAAACAGCCCAGCATGAGTCAGCATTGTTCCCAAACAGCCGAGTGTACGCCATCTTTGTCGCATAAACACGCTACCTGTGCCATCTTTGTCCCATAAACACCCTGCCTGTGCCATTTTTGTCCCATAAACACCCTGCTTATACCATCTTTGCCTTTGACAAATCAACTATACACCTATGATTAACACAAACACTTTTACAGTCACTCACTAATTCACTTTCATTCACACAATTCATTCACACAATCATTTATTCTTTTACACAAATTATTTACACATATTCATTGATGCATTCTCACAAATTCATTAATTCTCTCACTCATTCACACAATTCATCCACACATTAATCCATTCATTTTGGCTCTCTCATTCTGACTATTTCTTGCTACCCTCCTTTCTCCCTATCTAACCATTCTCACCCCCTTCTGACTCCCTTCTCCCTATCTACCCCCTACCCCCCGTCTCACTCCTTTCTCCCTATCTACCCCCTCCTAACTATCTACCCTCTCCCCCTTTGAAGTTCACTTACGTTTCAGGAGTCCTGCGGTGGGGGTGCAAGGCCTCTGTCTCCCTGCTCTGCCACTGTATGGAACAGTATAGAGTGATGGGAGTTATGATGTACTTTAGAGCATAATGAAAAAGACATTGGAAATGGTACAGCAAAACACCCATCACTCTCACACACTTACCAATCCACACTTACCATTCCACAGATTCCACACATACCAATCCACAGATTCCACACATACCAATCCACAGATTCCACACATACCAATCCACACATTCCACATTTACCAATCCAGATTCCACACATACCAATCCACACATACCAATCCACAGATTCCACACATACCAATCCACAGATTCCACACATACCAATCCACACTTACCAATCCACACATACCAATCCACAGATTCCACACATACCGATACACACATACCAATCCACACATACCAATCCACACATACCAATCCACAGATTCCACACATACCAATCCACACTTACCAATCCACAGATTCCACACATACCAATCCACACATACCAATCCACAGATTCCACACATACCAATCCACACATACCAATCCACTCTCACTCTCACTGAATGATTTCCTACCTTTCCTCTTTTCTTCTAACAGCACTCAGCTCCTTTTCTTCCTCTTCGCTCCTCTTCTTCCGTCTTCTTCCGGTTCAGAGGGCACGGACGGCGGTTGGCGCGGCTTCAGTGCTGTGCGCCGGGATCTGACAGCAAACCCTGGCTCACAGCAGCAGTTGCCGCGCAGATCGCGAGGGAGCGGTATCGGAGGTCTTTAACAGACCTCCGGCTCCCTTGAGTGATTTTAAGCCGGTTCCCGGCTTAAAATCACTCAAGGGAGCCGGAGGTCTGTTAAAGACCTCCGATACCGCTCCCTTGCGAGCCTTCTCCTCCAGCGGCGGACATTACTGTCCGTCTCTGGAGGGGTGCCGGCAAGTTGGCACCCCCCTGATGAGCGGCACCCGGTGCGGACGGCCCCCCGCCCCCCGCTAGGTACGCTACTGCTCATGGGTAGACCGATTGACGCTAACACTGCCATGGACTGAGTTAAACCGGGTCCTGTGCCCTAGAGGTACTGCCTTGAGCCCCCGAGGGACATTATTTGTCACTTCGTTGACTTTAAGATCAAAGAAGCCATCATGGCTCGGGCGCGGGACGTTGGCACGTGGCACTTTGGAGGTCACCCTTTGGTGATCCATCACGATTCCAGACGACTGAATGAATCTATCCTTTCTGATGCTGCTACCAAAATTGAAATGGCCCAGGTTTTGACGCATTATTTTCAGGAGAATCTGCTTTGCTCCCAACGTAAGAGGGTAATGCAGCGGGATATGGAATCCCTATGTTAGCGTATAGCAGAGGCAGAACAGGCGCATGAGGCCTCTTGAGGAGGACCTGAACCGTCTCGCGTCCCTTTGAGGTGAATTGGCAACTCTCACGAATCAGAATGTGCATAGGTCCTATCTCCGGACCAGAGCGTTATTTCATGAACATGGCAATAAATCTGGGAAGTACTTGGCGAGAGCTCTCTGTCAGACTCAGAAGCTTACCTACATCTCTAAGATTCGATCTGCTGACGGTCCCGCGCATCTTTTGCTTCCTGATATTTCGAGATCCTTCCATGCTACACTGGTCTATATAATCTCTGCTCCCCTGATCATGTTTAGTCCTCCCCTAGAGGAGATGAGAGGGTGTTGGCTTATTTGCACCTTACTATTCGTGATAGTCTCTCTCCTGACGAGGCTGGTGCTCTTGACGAACCCATCACTTTACTGGAATTCCTTTTAGCCATCAAGTCCTCAAAGACTGGGAAGTGTCTGGGTCCGGATGGGTTATCTGTTCGATATTACTCCCACTTTAAAGGCCCCATGAGCCCCCATTTCGTAAGTGCATTCAACTCCATTCTGGAAGGGGGGCATATTCATGCCCATACCTTGTCAGCGTCGATCTCGCTTATCCCTAAAGATGGTAAAGACCCTGAGCAATGTGGCAGTTACCGCCCTATTTCGCTTCTTAATTCAGACCTTAAACTTTTGGTAAAATACTTGCTAGTCGTCTAAAACTGCTTCTGCGCAAACTCATTCACTCTGACCAGACTGGGTTTGTCCTGGGCCGCGAGGCCCGTGACAGCACCATATGTGCCCTCAGTCTGCTACACTATGCAAAGCACACGGCCTGCCCCACCATCTTTCTCTCCACAGACGCTGAGAAAGCCATGTATGGGGTTTGGCCCGGGTTTCCTTACCTGGATCCATTCACTCTATGCGTCTCCTACTGCAAGGATCTGTATTAGCGGCTCTCTCTCTGATCCCTTCACTATATCGAACGGCACGTGCCAGGGTTGCCCCTTGTCCCCACTGCTTTTTGTGATCTCATTGGAACCGCTTTGAATCCTGACATTTGAAGCCAGGTGGTTGGACGGACTCATAAGCTCCTAGGTAATGCGGATGACCTCTTGTTTTCAGTCTCACAACCCAGACTCTCCATGCCGGTCATTCTTAAAGAGCTTGCTAACTATGGTGAACTTTCAAACTTCAAAATTAACATGTCTAAATCAGAGATACTAGGTGTCAATATTTTGTTGGAGGAACGCCTTATTCTGGCCTCCTCTTTCCCTTTTGCATGGTGCCGTTCTAAATTAAAATATCTGGGGATTTGGTTGACTAGTGATTTTTCCTGTACTCTTATAACTTCCCACCCCTGTTGGCATCTTTACAAGCAATTGGTCAAGACTCACGGTCTCTTGGATGGGCAGAGTTAATGCAGTTAAAATGCCTTGTCTCCTCTACCTCTTTCAGACCCTTCCTATTCATGTACTGCCCTCTTTCTTCGTCTTGATACGTTCGGCCATTATTCGTTTTGTGTGGGGGACCTGCTTGCCTCGCATAAAGTATAGCACCATGATTCACACCAAGTTGAAGGGAGGTCTTGCGCTACCCTGCCCTCGAACATATTATAGCGCTTGCCATTTGTTGCGCGTGCTGGAGTGGGTGCATGGCTCACATCAGAATCAGAAACAATGGATCGGAGTAGAGAGTGGTCTGTTGGGTTTTCCAGTTGGGTCATTACCCTGGCTGGCTTTCGACACGGCCAGGACCCGGGCCTTAACTCACCCGTTCATTCGGTCTACACTGCGGATTTGGCACTCGCTACTGAGGGGCACATTCTTATCTACTATCCCATCCCCACTCACCCCGGTTATGGATAACCCTGATTTTCCACCAGGCCTGGGTACTGCCCTTTTCCCTGATGCCCCCTCTACGGAGGGACCAGGGATTTGGACTTTTTTGGCAGCTGAAGGCCTTAAACCTCTGGAGAGTTTGGTGGTGAGGAGACCCCCCTACACAGCTGGATAGCTTCAGATATGCCCAGTTGGGTATTTTCTTTTGTTCCCTGGGACATCCCCACCATGTTTTCAGAGATCACACCGCATTCGAAACGCTTTGTGTATCCGCCTCATCCCCGGCCCATGGAATTTCCAGGTTATACAATCTGTTGGTATCCACCTTGAATCCAGTCCCCCACGGTTTCTGAGACGCTGGGAGACGACCTTACAGATCGTCCTCACTGAGGAAAAGTGGGACAAAGTGTGTATCCTGACTCACCGTTGCTCTCTGAGCAATCAAGACGAGGAAGTGTTGTATAAGCTGCTGGCCCATTGGTATCAATCCCTAGATGTGACTTCACGCTACAATCCTGCTGTGGTGGACTTGTGCTGGAGATGTGTGTTTTCTCTGGGCTCTCTGATCCACTTGTGGTAGCACTGCCCACGAATCGTCTCATATAGGCAAGCAGTCCATTCACGGGTTACTGCTCTTACTGACAAGGCAATCCCTTTTACGCCCGCATTTTATCTCCTCCAACACATGCCCTTCTCAATCCCGTCATTTACTCACTGCGGCGAAGGCATGATTCCTTTACATTGGGGCAAGCTGACCCCTCCTTCATTGTGTGAATGGGTCCGGAGGGTGGAACAGATGCGGATTATGGAGGAGTTGGCCCACTCGGCCACTGATACGGTGGACTGACACAACTGAGTCTGGTTCCACTGGTTAGAATCTCTTCCTGGCTCACGTTCGGAGCCCTTATCGGAGTAGTGGAGGTTGGCAGGTGCGTGGTGACTTCATGGCCTTCCTCCATTTCCTCCCCATGTGCACACATGTGTATGTATAAACGTGTGGGTCTGGGTGTATATTTGTGTGTGTCTGTGTGTATCTTTGTGTCTTTGCGTGAGTATGGGTGGGTCTACGTATTTGGTATGAATGTGCCTGTTCCATCCCCTTATCCCTCCCTCCCCCTTTTCTCTCGATCCCACTCCTTGTTCCCCATCCCTTATGCTGTTTTATTCCTCCTCCTGCCCTGTCCCTCTGCCTTCCTGATACAGAGGATTTTTTTTTCTCATCGCCCCAAAGCATTATTTCTATGTACTTGAGCTGATTCATGCTGTGCTGAGTTTGTCTCTGTACTGATTAATGTCATATCGGCTTTTTATCTTTGCCATGTCGGTTTTCATTTGCCGCTGGGAATAACATTATCACTATTATTAAGTTATTTTATCGCCTTCCTCTGTATTATTTGACCTTTTTCCCCTCCCTTCTTTTTGTTCTGTACCCTGTTTATGAAAAATTCAATAAATATTGATTAACCCCCCCCTCAAAAAATATAGCAATTTTTATTTATCAGTATCAGTAAAAGAACTGTGCTTCAGGAGCTTCATGAAATGGTTTCCATGGTTAAGCAGCTACACACAAGCCGAATATCACTATACTCAATGCATCGGCAGGAGTAGTGTGAAGCACACCGTCACTTGACTCTGGAGCAGTGAAAATGTGTTTTCTGGAGTTACGAATCGCACTGAAAGTTTGGTGGACGAATCTGGGTTTGGCAGATGACCTAACCAGAAAGCATAACGCCCATAGTAAAGTTTGGTGGAAGGGGGAAATTGGTGTGGGTCTGTTTCCAGGTTTGGGCTAGGCACCTTAGTTCCAGTGAATGTTAATGTTAACGCTATAATGTTACAACAAAGACAATTTAAATAATTGAATGCTTCCATCTATGTGGCACCAGTTTAGGGAAGGTACTTTACTGTCCCAGTTTTACTGTGGCCAGCGTCCACAAAGAAAGGTCCATGAAGGCATGGTTTGGCTAGTATGGTGTGGAGGAACTCAAATGGCCTTCACAGAGCCCTGACCTTAAATTAAACACCTTTGGGATGAACTGGAACTGTGATTGGGATTCAGGCCTTCTTGTCCAACATCAGTGCTTGACCCCAAAAATGCTCTTTTGGCTGAATGGGCGCAAATTCCCACAGACACACTCCAACATCTTGTTGAAAGCCTCTCCTAAAGAGTGGATGCTGTTCAGGGGCGTAACTAGATGCCTCAGGGCCCGGGTGCGAGAATCTGTTAAGGGCCCCCCCACCCTCTCACCCCCTCACCCCCCCAAAAAAACCATGATTTTTAATCAACAATTTTTTTTCAACAAATTCAATTTACATATTGAATCATATCTGTATGTACAAAGGGCATAATCCAGGGGTGTCCAAGTTTTTTCTGCAGTGGGCCACTTCATCAGAATTGTATACGTGCGCGGGCCACACTCATTTTTCACTGTGACAAAAAATATGGCCTTTAATAAAATATGCAGATTAAAATAAAGTAAAATGACACAAAACCTTTACTCTTCCTCTCACTGATTTCTGGGCCTAGAAAGTTTTGCGACTACAAATTCAGGATTCCCTAGATTTATTCTAGGGATGAACTAAAATGAAAATTCTGGACCAAAACATTCACCCCCACCTTTAAAAATAATAATAAAAACTCACATTTTTAATAAAAGTAGGTAACACACAATTGGACAAAATTAGCAATATGACTTGGCATGATAGGAGTGTGATTGCTAACAGCAATCACACTCCTATCATACCCAGGCAACCAGTAAATGCTGGTACCTAGGCATGATGGGACTGTGCTCACTGTGATTGCTGTTAGCAATCACACTCCTATTATGCCAAGTCAGCCAGTACATGCTGGTACAGGGTGGCTGTAAGTGATGTGCAGACCCCATACTGCTGGCAGCATCACTACACAAGGGGGGCAGCTAGCTAGGTTTCAGCATGTACTGGCTGACTTGGCATGATAGGAGTGTGATTGCTAACAGTAGTCACAGTCCCATCATGCCTAGGTTCCAGCACTTACACATCCATCCAGTAAATGCTGGAACCTAGGCATGATGGGACTGTGATTGCTGTTAGCAATCACACTCCTATCATGCCAAGTCAGCCAATACACGCTGGCACAGGGTGGCTGTAAGTGATGTGCAGACCCCATACTGCTGGCAGCCTCAATACACAAGGGGGGCAGCTAGCCAGGTTTCAGCATGTACTGGCTGACTTGGCATGATAGGAGTGTGATTGCTAACAGCAATCACAGTCCCATCATGCCTAGGTTCCAGCACTTACACATCCATCCAGTAAATGCTGGAACCTAGGCATTATGGGACTGTGATTGCTGTTAGCAATCACACTCCTATCATGCCAAGTCAGCCAGTACATGCTGGTACAGGGTGGCTGTAAGTGCAGACCCCATACTGCTGGCAGCATCACTGCACAAGGGGGGCAGCTGGCCAGGTTTCAGCATGTACTGGCTGACTTGGCATGATAGGAGTGTGATTGCTAACAGCATGCTATCACACACACACACACTCATTTATTCATATAATCATTCATTCACAGATTCATTCCCTCAATCACACACACTCATTCAAACACCCTCCCCACCCCCTTACCCGCACTGCAGCTACTCGATGCCGCTCACAGACTTCAGCAGGGGGCGCGGTCTCCCTCTGCCTTCTCTGCTAAAGCACAGAGGAAGTAGGATGTCATGTGAACTCCGCTTCCTCTGTGCAGTCCAGAAGACCCTCCCACAAGTAAGTAGCAGGGCTTGAGGTGCGGCTCGTGTAAGATCTGTTGCCCTGGCTGCTGATCTTACGCGGGCCGCACCTCGAGGTCTCGCGGGCCGCATGTTGGACGCCCCTGCCCGATTTCGGGCGGCCCCTTAGCTTGGGCCCCCCTGCCACCGGGGCCCGGTCGCAGTCGCGACCCCTGCGACCCCGGTAGTTCCGCCACTGATGCTGTTGTAGTCACAAATAGAGGAACCAACTACATACTTAAAATGGACTGTCTAAAAAATCTCATATAGGTTAGATGATCCAGTGCCCACATACTTTTGGTCATAGTGTAAGTGGACAGATAAGAGCTACACTGAGCTATCCAGACATTTAGCGCTGGTTTTCATGCTTTCATCTAGCTGTTCACATGTAATCTGTATTAATCTCCACTATATTGCCATCTCTGACAGGTATGATTATCTCATATTGCATCTCATAATCCCAGTTTTTACCTAGTATGATTATGTCACATTGCACCTTATTCACTCATGAACCCCTCAACTCCTACTTTAACCCCTGTTTTGTTTTTTTACATGGTATGATTATCTCATATAAGTAGACTCAAGTGGACAGAAAAAAGTTACCGTATTGAGGCCTGCCTCCTGACTACGCTACATCTGTACCAATTAACCATTGCTGACCCGGCTTGCTTCTTGATTCTGCTACATTTGGGACGATTATCCTTTCCAGTAATCTCTGTGTTCATATCAGCTTCTCCTTGTTAATGGTTCCACCATACCAAACCAAGGTAGGCTCTCCCTACTTACTTAACAGGTATTCCCAACTGCAAAGTTATTATCCTCTTCCACAACTCTAAACGTCTGTTTTCTACTTTCAAAAGACTGTCTGTTTTCAAGCACATCCTTCCCGTTCCGACTTCTCTCCCTACTTGCTACCCATTTTAAGGGGGATAACATCCCCCTCCATGGACCTAATTATACTGTATCTCACCCACTATCTGTCACAACCTACCCCCAAACTGCTTCAGTCCTGTCACCCCTAGCGATGTCCTATCCTCCTCCCAATTCACCACTTGCCCGTGTTCCCTCAAATATCCTACTGTCTTTCTGGTGTCCTTACCCCAACCCTAACCAAATTCTTTAAGCAATCTCTTTCTGTGAATACAGGTATATTTCCATCAGCCTTGAAAAATACTATAATCTCCCATTCTGAAGAACCTTTTCCTTGATTTCACATCCCAATCAAATTACTGTTCGGTTTCCCTGCTTACATTCTTGGATCTCTCAGCAGCCTTTGACATCCCCTTCTCCTGCAAATCCTCAATAAAACTGCATCCACCCAGAGGTGTGTGAATAAGCTTTACCTGTTTTTGTATACAGAGGGCTTTATGGTCGATTAATGACTGCAAGGTTTCCAGGTGCTGTGGCTGCAAAACAAGCCCAAATCATCACGCCCACTGCTAAGAAGATTTTTTGATTATCGGCACCCTTCTGCTACTTAGCATCTTATTTCCTGTGGAAGCAGTAAGGGTGTACTTACACACATGGCGTCTCCATTTTGGCTGTATTTTTGTTGAACAAATCCTGGCACGGTGTAATGTGTCATGTATTGTTGTACATCTGAGGTTGTATTTACCTAATTGTTAGATGTGCTAAGAAATAGATGATTGTTATTACGTCCTAAAATATGTAAAACCTGAAATGGATTGTCCGAGAGTGAGTGATAAGGGGTTAGCTTTGGTATTTTTTTAACCAGGTAAGTATGGGTTCTGTAGGTAGGGGTATGAAAGGATTAAGGCCTTGAAGCCTAGATATATTCAAGACTATCATATGTAGGGCATCCTCCAGTAAGTACTTCACAAGGTAGATTTAATTGCCAATAATTCCTCAGCACATACATCAGGGAAAACCAATATATGTGCTATTGTGAACACGTTTTTAAAGAGGTCATAGGCTTCCTGAGCCTTCCCGGACCATAAAAATCCTGTTTGGTTTAATGACATGCATATAGTGCTCCACCAAGGAAAGGGAAAAAAACTAGTTCTGTAACACATTGTCCAACAAGATAGCTGCCATAGTTGAGAGCCTAATCTAAGCTGAAAAACATTATACCCATAATCACAAAGAGCTCCAAGCACAGGCCGCTAGTTGTTGCTGGAGTGTTAATAAGTTCCAGGTGCAGTAGCATTGCAACTCCTGATTTAAAAATGGCCTCTTTTTTTTTTGGAAATGTTTGAAGGGAATTTTATTCTCTGGTCCTGTTTTTTTGTTAGACTGTTGAAGATTTTCTGTTTTCTAGTCCACATGGGGCCCTCTTAGGAGTACGTTTCTTAAGACAGCACATCTAAGGAATTTCTGAATGTATTGTATTTGTTATACTTGCTAATTATTTTCTTTTATGATGAGCTGAGAGATGGTCAAGCCTTTAAGCGTCTATATGTCATAATAATATGCGTTTATTCTTTTAATAGCTATTCTGCTCTTTTCTTTTCGCCTATGGACAGAACACAAATTCACTTGAATAAGGATCAGGCAGGGTCCAGGGTTGGAGCCTCCTCGTTGGGAGAAGTTCCTTCTGCTATACCATCTGTGTGCATCAGATCATATCTTTATCATTACCATTAATAGACAGCTCTAATTGTAGGTTAACATTTCATAATACACCATGAGCAGGTATGTGTGGGGTCCATTGCAAGTGCAAGTTTGCATGGCCTCTGTACCATCTTCTCATAAATAACAGCAGTGCTAACACTTATTTTAAAAATCACCTTACTGTGACTATCTCTGTTTGCAAGGGAAACATTACACACAGGGGCTGTCAATGTAAGATAGCATGTATGTTTACATGTACTGGGCTTTGATTGGTGTGGAGTCTGGTTGCCCTGGTGTAACCAGCAGGATGACTCTAATACTATATTGTAAGTTATATGTTGTCATTTATGAGAAGAGATTTGGCTTTCGCAAAAAAATCTTTCATAGTAAAAAAGCTAAGTTGCCTACTTGGTATTTCACTGACTATAGGTGAAGTTTCTTGAAAGTTGTTTTTTTAAGTTAAATCCTTACTGCAATTTTACTCCTCAATACCTGGGTTTCCAATTGAAATGTATTCACTAAATCTGGGAATTTTAAGGCCAACCCTTAGCTATTTCATCAAGAAAAGTTAGTGTTATCTTAGCATTACTGCATTATATGCCATAATTTTTCTTTAGAAAAATAGCTCACAGAGCACATAGTTGTTGTGCGGACCTGCAAACTTTCAGCTTATAGATACATATACGCATATACATACACGTCAATGTTAGCCCATGAGAAACAACACTAAACACTTTATTAATAGATTAGTCCACCTGTTTTCATGTGCAGATATTCTGAAAACATTCATAAGGTGGCCGGTGGTACAATCTGAATACTGCAAATATGAAAACTTAAAGTATACCACAAATAACGTAGTATGAAACGCTCCTCTTACTTAGCATGCTATTGGATTTTGGTCACTACGAGCATACTTTAGTCACAATCATTAGTCCATGATTATATCGGTTTGTATTGCTGCCACACTAATCTGTTATTGTCAATAGGTAATGATGTTAATGCATAGTACTCACACTTTAATCCATCAAACAAGTCATTGTTACTTGGACACCTTGTTTTTGCTGATGGCTGTTTCTTAACCTGTGGATTCAGTCACTGCTTTTATGCCATTTTACTTTGGCTTGTGGATGACCATTTCTTCAACTTAACATAAACTATATGTCAGTTAGTTTGAAGCATAACACACTGACATTTATCCGGTTTCAGTCTGCTAGTGCTTAGGACTACCTTAGTTTATAAAGTGTACTATTGAGTCAACACTGCACACTCATTCCTTTTTAAAGTAGGAAAACTGCAGTCCTCTTTGATACCACAAGAGGGCAAATAAGGAGCATGTCTGCCTCTTCTACTACCCTTGAAAAGCCTTACTGAAGCCTCACTGTCTATAGGGCATGCTGGAGCAAACATCACGATCCTTTATCTCCAAGAGCAGCCACATACCCATACATACAATCAACACAATGGAAATGCCACAAGCCATGGGATGATATATCCAGTCACTGCCTCTGCAGAGGTGAAGGTGAGTGTGACTTTATCATTTTTTTAAATATTCAGGATGGGACTGGCTGTTTGGATTTTCCTCTGTAGGGTTATTTTGAATTTGAAAAGCTAGCATTTTGGGAAAGTTTTGCCAGTTTCAGATTACTGAATCATTTTCACTGACACAGATGTTGTAAACTTGATTTAGGACGTTGCCTCGAACCCAGCTGAGATACAGTCAGATGTCACAGTGTTACACGTTATTATACATCACAGTGTTAACTTTTTCCACTCTTGACAATGATCAACTCCTTACTGTGGTATAGGGTTCCACTCAGGTATTTTATATTTTCACAATAAAAAAAAAAGGAAAACAAATTTAAACCCTTCAAATAACAAGCTAAAACAACAATTTGACAGCTATATTACAATTTCAGATACAAAAAAATCTATTTAATTTAAATAGTGAATAATTCTGATTAGTTTGAGTTGTTTGTAACCAGTCGTGAATGCTTCGCTTTCCTGTATGATGGTTGTTTAAGTATAGGACAATTTAGTTGCCCAGGACCTCTTGGGGGGCTACCACTCTCCTAATAGCAGAAAACCTGAAAGCTAGATCAGCCAAACATTTATTAAAATGAGACTGTAGTCTACATCAAATAAAAATAGCCTTAGTGTTTTTATTTAGTGTGTAAAAAGACATTAATCTATTGCATTTGGTATCTTACAATTGTGCCCCAGGTCCCTCTTGTTCCTAATTTGCTTCAGCTCATATACTTCATATTACAATACAATGTTGATGTGAAAATCCAGGATTTTTACTCAAGACTGTTTAGACCTAATACTTTGTGGCCATCCCACCTTCATGCATTTTATTGATGCTTATTTTCATGGTCAGAAAGACATGGTTGGCAATCCTGCATATGGGTGTGGTGGGAACAGAAAGAAGTAGAGGCTGCTACAGCATAAGTGGGATGCAGGATCAGCTATACTTAGTACTGAAATAAACACAGAAAGAGCAGGTGGTGTGAGTATGGGAATAAGGGAGGTCTGAGTATTGAAATGTCATGAGGTGTGAACACAGGTTTAACTGCCAGAAAGTGCACAGGGTGTGTATGTAGGTATACAGGAGGCGTGAGTACATGAATAGCAAAGGACAGGAGCAAAGGATTAAGTTGGGATCTGAGTCCAGAAAAGGCTATGTGTATAGAAACAGTAGGGAGTGTTTTAACAAGCATAATGTAGCAGTCAGTACAACAAGAAACGGGCTATGAGGTGCAGAAAGTGTGAATTTATGTGAAGCTCACGTTGCGAGAACCTGAAAAGCAATGGTGTAATTATATGAATATAATGGCTGTAAATAAGTGGTTGACAGAGGGTTCGAGATGTTTGATTGTAACATTAATTTGACACAAATAAAATTAGGAGATTTGATAAGCTGGTAGATAAGGTGAAAGATAAGCACAGGCCAATAGGAGCCTGACAGTGGCAAGCCATTGAATTGCATTAATGTGTCTTAAAAGAACAATTAATCTCGCAGATTGTGTTTGCTGCAGGAATATCAAAAATAAAAAAAAGACCTAAGGGAAAAAAGTATATGGATATTTGTTGTGAATGTATAGGGATATCAGGGATATGACTGCAGGAATACCAGGAGTGTGAATTCATTGATATCCGTTGTGAATGTATAGGGATATCAAGGATGTAACTACAGGGATACCAGGAGCTTAAATTGAGGGATGTCAGTGGTAAATGTATACAGATATCAAGGATGTGGATGCAGGGATATCAGGGTGTGACTAGAGGGTTATAATTTGTACATGTACATGATATCAGGATGCGCATGCAGGATGCCAAGATGTGAGCACAGGGGCATTGGGTGTTTGATAAAGGGATATTGGTAGAGAACATATAAGGATATCAGGAACATGGATATCAGGAATACTATCCAGTTGGATTATAGATGTATCCAGTGTGTGAGTAAAGAAATTGTGGGGGTGCGAGCTCAGGGATCTCAGTTTGTGAGAAGAACAGAGATATTAGTGGTGAATGAACAAGCATATTGGGGTTGTAAGTAGTGTATGGGAAGTGAGATAAAATAACTTCCTCACCACAGTAACTATGCATTGTGTAGTGCCAACTCAGCACTCCTTGCAGGAAAATCTTGCCAGGTTCGACCTTTAATAATCGATACGTGACAAACTACAACTTACCTAAAACACGCATATTAGTAAATAAACCACATAGAATAGTGCAGGGTACGGAGGGGCAATCATGGTTTATTGTGGTCTGGCTATTAGTATGACATAATTTTACTGTTGGATATATGTGATGTAACAAGGCAGTATGTTTTAAGAGAGACCAGATGTCCCATACCTTAGATTTGGCTTCTGATACTAGCCTTTTTCCGTGGTTATTCCCTATCCTCTCTAGCCAGGTAAGGTCAGTACTAATGAATGCAATTACTGGGGGGTTTTTGTTCTTTTTTTTGTTAAAAGTTTTAAAAATATTCAATATACACTAATTGAAATATTGAGTTTATCATAAGTTGTAAGCAAATATACTATATATATGTGTTTAAATACTCTGTAAATATCTATTTTACGTGGCCAAAGATTTCCATGCAAAGATTTGTTCAATGTCAGATATGTGTAGCAGCTACAGGAATAATACAGGATGTTTGAGTGTTGAAGAAAGGTGGAGCAGCTGCATAGTGGTCAGAGGAATGACTGAGCACACCACAAAACTGGACATTGGGTAAGCACAGGGGTAGCCAGATAAAGCGGACAGTACCGACTGGATATGCAGTTTCTAAGCATTTCTGCAAGGTGAGGGGCTGCTGTTTTATTGGATGAATTTCTGCTGGCTTGGTTACAATGTGTCACCGCTAGGATTGTAACATAAACAAAATTCAATACTAAGCATACTTGACCCTATTTGCCATTCAGTATACTAAATAAAACTATATATATATATATATATATATATATATATATAAACATATCATATGTATATACAATTGGAAAAGCCATTTTAAATCTTCAAAACAGTTACACTGATTGAAGCCGAAACGCATACACGGGTTTAATAAATGAATGTAGTTATATTAAAAGCTGTGAAGGTGTTCCTTTTTAAAACCAGGGACATTCAAACTAGTCCTAGATGGAGCTGTTTATTTAATTTGTCTAACTACCTGTGTTTACTGGAATATACTAATACCTTTTGTATTACATATGTGTACTGTGCCACTCGCAACACAAGAACTGCTGCTAGGTCTATGCCTTAGTGAATAGGGCCAAGCCTATAAGCATTTTCCCGGCAATGTTTTTGTGGTGTACTGGCCCTAAAACAACAAGAGGAATCCAGTTTTTAACCTGAGATTCATAGACCTGTGTATTATAACTCCTTAAAGTGCCTCTGAAACCCCCAACTTAGAAGAATGCATATTTATGTACTCAATTTAAGTAGTATATATCTTAAATTTATATTCTTCCAAAATGAAACCAAAATAGAAATAAACCCCCTTACCTGACACAGAGGGTACAGTTACACATATGAACACAGGGGCCTTAACTTAAAGTGCATATGATGGCTGGAGTGTCCCTTTAAGTTTTCCAGGCGTCTGCAGGGATTAACCTCAACTAAACACTAAAATGAATATTCTCATATTCTGAATATTTATACAGAGACCAATAACACTAGCCAAAATCACACTACAGAACAGTTCAACCATTGGAGAGCCTTGAGATTTTGCACCTGATGGCTCATGAAATGTTAATCACAGGCTCTAAATTAACTTAAAGGTAACAAACCGCATAAAGATACTATTACTATGAACAATAAATGTCTAATAAATGTGAAGAAGACTAATAAATATGTAACTTGTACAGGCACCAGGGGAAAAGTTCTGCCCTTCTACAGCTGCCCGACAAAAACACTGAGCTTCTCTGGGCTCTGTGCAGATACTTACTGTTATTCATACCTTACTGGCAATATAAATATTAAATTAGACAACTGCATTTCATCCAATGTCCCTGCACCATTCTATGCACTTATTTATACACATTTTTATATGCATTGCACATCTCCATTGCACAAAAGTTAATTCTTCATTTACATGGAGAAAGCTTAGATCATTCACTAAACAGTAAGGATGTTTCTGTGTTGATTTCTGATGTTTATTCAGCTGTAAATCTCTCCAAGTTAATACATAATTGAACAGGACATACATTTTTTAATCTAACATGTTTTCAGAATATTGGAAGCACAATCCAGTTCATTAATAGAGATGCTTCAAGTATCGCTCCTTAGTAGTTGTCTTGGTCAACAATGTAACAAAAATAGATTTTCAGTATTTTCATCTCTTAAGGACAGCATTACGTTCACAAGAAAGCTTTCAAAATGACCCTTTGTACATAATAGTAAATCATGTGGTTTTTGCATAAGGACAAGATACCAAGCTGTTTGGTAAGAGCCTAGACAATTCGCTGTCGTCAGGTGCTCCCATTGCCAGTGCAGCTAACATTGTTCAAGTCAGAGTAGTAGAGGCCCTGGAGTATCTGTACATATCTTTCTGGCTGGTCAAACATACTGTGATCATGAATGCAGAGCCCTGGCATTCACGAAGGCACTGCTAGCCATGCATGGAGGTACAGTTAGCTATAAATTAGAGGGAAGTAGGGGGAGGTAGGTGTGGCCAAATACCACTACCTGTCTGGAGAAAGACAAAGGTCACTTGGAGACCCAGTGAAGGAGCTTCTCCTGCAGACACCAGGTCAAACCCAGAGAGTTCCCCGGTGTGCTGATCACTGTGTGTGGAGATCAGAGTGAGAAGCTATTTCTCCAACACAGTCTGCTTCTCCAAAGCAGTCATAACTTATGGATCATGGAAAAAGTATAAAACGGTATGCAATGTCCTATGTCCACGGTGCAGACACATTTAATAACAGAATATTAAATAGTAAATAAGTCATAGTTGATTTTCAGTGCATAATTCAATTATGGTTTTATGTGATAATCCTTCCTTCAGCTTATTTTATTATACTCATTAAATATTCACAGTACACAGTTATGGTCATTACGTTGTAATGCCCAGGAGTATTCCGCCTCTTGAATGACCAATCTCCTCTACTTTTCCTGTACGTGCTTATCTTCTCCCACTTCCAATAAATGGACATTTGCTAGACAACCAGGTTGTTACCAATGGTAACACAAACCAGGTTGTTGTGCCGATCCCAGGAAATTCAGGACTGTTGATAGCTATAGTACTTCCAAATCTTTAGCTAACATAAGCATGTTAATAAATTGATCATACAAAATGATGATGATGGTGATGATGTGACATAATGTAGCATTAACATCCAATTATATTACAGTAGCGCTGTCTCAGGAAACACACACACATATATATATATACTGTATATTGTGACTTTGTGATATTGATACAAACTATGCATCACCAAATGATAAAAGTGCTGAAAACTATAAATAAAATATAGGTAGAAAACATTTCGCACACCTAATGTAGCCAATTTTGTGGGCTATAACCTATAACTCCTACCACCGTAATTTTTATTATGGCTGAAGGTGATGGGAGTTGTAGTCCATAAAAGCTCAGTGGTCATTTTTACTTAAAAATGTTAAAACGAATGTGTCATAGCAAAAATTTTTTTTTTCCTTCCTGTGATCCCTGTAAAGTATATATTTAATGGATGCTGGCCCCCATTTTATGAAAATTATTGGAACTACAATTTTACATGACTCACTGCCCGGGGCAGCAGGTAGAAGTCTACGTGATTCGCGTCCATCGCGCAGACCTTCCCAGGCTGTCTGAGAGGAGAGTTCCCCACACCAGTGCGGGGAATTCTCTCTGACAGCCGGAAGCCGGGTCAAAAGGCATATCATGGGGCACAGTGGCATTTAGAGGGTTAAAAGGCATATCATGGGGCACAGTGGCATGTAGGGGGTATAAGGTATTTCTGGGGCAGAGTTTCAAGCCTGGGGCAGATGTGTGGGAGGCCGGTTGGAAAATAAAAGGGAATAAAAACAAACAAAAATATTTTTCTCAATCATAGCTTTTATTTTAAAAAAAATAGTTTACATGAATCAACATTTACTAGTAAAACTTTTTTCCTATAGGGTCGTCTTATATTCAGGCTTTTTCTTTTTTTTCCCCTAAATTAATATTCAAATGTCAGAAGATTACATAAAGTTAGTACAAAAATTTTAATATAAAATTAGAAATCACATGAACAAACACGCTTCATGAGGTAATTCTTTAAATGAAATATCCTGACACAATTACACTGGAAGCCAAACAAAAAAAAGCATAACAAAATGGGGTTTTAGTTAATGAATTTTGTTACGCTGCTAACGGTGACAACGATAATTCCCTTTTAACAATGTCACAATACATCCAAAATTGTGAGCTATTACTTCCTTAACCATAATTTTAGAAGTTCAACCATGTGTAAGCTGACAAGGCCTTTGCTTAATTTAGAACACTTATGAAATCCGAATTCTGCAGAGCCGCATCAGAACTAGAACAGTGCTTTAAAATGCATGTTTTATAAGAATTTTACATTAAAGGCGAGGTGTGAGGAGCTTGGTCTTCCATGTGTAATTATTTGCTGTCAGGAGGTATATTGCATGTTTCACTAGTAGTGAAGCAATTAAAGGGGGAAGTAGCTGCATCTGATGTTGACAGTTTCTTTTGGTGTTTGAAAATTAAAGGCACAAGATTACTTTAAAATATTTAATGAATTAAAGAAATAAAAATACAGAAAAATAGACTATATGGGATACATAAGAATGAATTAAATTAGTAACATAACAAAGCATTTGTAGTGTGAGTTTAAGATTCAATCCCTGATGTGGCCCTAGGAGCGTTTTTGTGGGAGGGCTCGGGTGACACACTAAAGGGTACTCCCTGAGAATGGACCGTACAGATAGTAATCAGCTTCCCCCGCAAACGGAGCTATAGAGCATTGGATCCTAACTAATTGTAGGGTGAGGAAGTAGAAAAGAGAGAGCGGAGGATGTAATAAGACACCTGCAGTATATTTCACACACACACATATATATATATATATATATATATATATATATATATATAATCTCTTGTAAATGCAGTGTATTTGGTATAAAAAGTTAAAAATGAAATATATATACACTACTGGTTTGAATGGAAGAATTCAGCTCTACATATAATTGCAAAAATATCAACATAATACGTTCATTTATACTAACAAACACATATTTAAATTGTTTCTCCATTTTCAGCATGCACTGTACTATACTACAGTAGATATAAATGAGAATTAAAACTCCTCTGATCATTTCAGTAGATTATAACCCGAGCGTTTTCAGATATGAAATATAAAGTATAAACATATTTAAAATTATAGCATATAAAAAAAACAACTGGACCATTCAAAGCACAGATTAATCCTTTGACTATTTTTAACGCCACTGGACCACTTTTCAGAGGACATGTCCCCCTTTCTCTAGTACAGTACTTCGGTGAGTCAATAAACCTTTCTCTTTCTGGAATAATCACTGTCTGATGCCAAAATCCCCTCTTCCTCTTTTACCGCCTGCTTTCATAGGCCTCAGAGCTGAGACTGTGCAGTGTGTACTGAATTGTAGTGATTTATGAGACTTTGTATGCCAAGATGTGTTTTATGTGAATTTGTGTCCTTAAGTGAGCAGAAGAGTATATTTATTATAGTGCAAAGTAGAAAGGCAACTTAATTAACGCCTGTTTGTTGTTTTTGTCCTAGTGCCATCATTGTGAATGACAGAAGCACACACAAAAGACTGTTTGTTCTCTCTCTTAAGGAATTGGTTTATTATAAAAGTAATGTACCAACGTATTCCGTATCTGTAATATACATGGGTAATCTATGTATGCACACTGACATACATATAAAATGACTTAATTAAACTTTAATTCCAATGTATCATGAATAGGAAAACATAAAGTATAACACAAAAAGTATAATGTGGAGAAAAGCCAAGTAATCATAGCCAAAGAATAAGTGTGTGATGTTGACTAGCCTCTGACCCCTCTTAACTCAAGGCGCTTATCTGAAAAGTTCTCTACAACTATGAGCAATAACAATTATTCAATGGCAGACATGTAAAAACAGCAAGTTACATATAATTATGATATTTCCTAATGGGTTTTTCTGCCTATATACATGTGTATGGCAGTATTCTCATGTTTCATTTGGGAACTTTATGTAGACTAGCAATGAGACTTGATAAAAACTGAAATTGTTTTCCAAGGCCATATTTACTTCCCTTGAAACTGTAGCCACAAAGACCATAAAAGCCCCATTTGTGGCAAGGCACAGGTGAAAATTGTACGAAGTGTGATGAAAAATGCATGATATTTGCTATAAAATGGTGCCAGATGTTGCCAGGAATAAACAAAGGCCAGACAGGATCTGCCATTTTGTCTCTTGCTGGTTCTTTTAAAAGGCACATGCTTGATTTGCCTTGTCTGCTACTGGACCAATGCTGCTTTCACAGTTTTTTTAGAACCTAAATCCCATCAGGCACCCAATAAGTTTTTTTTGTACTGATCAGTCAGTATTTCTCGTAATTTTTTTTATAATAAAAATATCATTATAATGATACCACCCTCATTCATCCAGTCACCAACGGGGTCTATACAGACGACTGTAATGACCCACAGTGCCCAATGATGGAATTTCAGGAGTCATTGTGCAAGAGCGGAGGGACAGGACCAAATACAGGGTAACCACACTTTCCCAAGTGTTGGGCCATCAGGGTTGTGTGGCCACATACCAAGACGTTGAGATAGCAGCGGGAGGTATGCATTACAGATAACAGGATATAGGATAGAGAGAATCAGGAATACAGGTTACAGGGACAGGACACCCCTCTGCCGGGGCTCAGGACAGGACACCCCTTTGCCGGGGCTCAGGACAGGACACCCCTCTGCTGGGGCTCAAGACAGGACAAGGACGGGAGTACAGGGCTGACAAGACTGACCAGGTTACACATGACAAGACTATACAGAAATAACAGGACTAAACAGAATAGACTAGACAAGAACATGAATAGAACCCCTTTCTAAGATAACAAGATTGGAGATTATGGCCATAGCATGCTTAGCCCACCACTACGCCAAAGTACTGAATTACTAATAAACAAACTAAACATTGAATCTAAACGCATATCAGAGAAAGACATACCTGCAGACTGAGACAAACATAATGTGTGGGGCACACCTTATAAAGGGAACAGAAGCTGAAGTTAAGGGCAGGACTGGAATCTAAGAATCAGAAGTTCAAGACAGAACATAAGGAAATCCAGGAACGGATTGTAGCAAGACAGGGGAACTTTACAAACAAATGTAACATAGAGCATCTGCTTTACTAATATCTAACAAAACAACTTGTATTCAAATGTTGCTTTCAAGATTCAAAGCTTACACATTTCTACTGCAACTCACACACTAAAAAAAGTTGAACAGATGGCCTTTAAAATGGTTGGTTTAAGATTTTTAAGAGGTCCACATCAACCCTTACATTGCCCATCCTCCTTCTATTGTATTACATAATCAGCGTGTCTCCATCATAAGCTTCTGAATAGCATACAACTCTCTACATTTACAAATGCGAAGATCCGTGACACAGCTATAGGAGTACTTACTGAGAAATATATATAAGCATATAATATAAATATAGTTACTTAAATAACACAGCATGTAACACAGATAAGCAGGGAACTGAACAAAATGAGTGTTCTAATTATAAGAACTGACAATAAAAGCTCCCTCTGAGATATTGTTATGAATAGGATTATAATTATTGTTATTATTCATAACAACGGTTCAGCAAATGTTTATATTTACCTAGAAAGACAACAGCTTAATTGTTAGTGATATATTGTAATCTGTGCAGGGAAACCTGTAGTGTAAACAATCCAGGGCAGGGAGGTACTCAGAACTGTTTACTTGAAAGATTGTAAGCCCTTTACAGTTAACAGATTGCTGTTCTGGGAGGACACTGTACACCTTTTGACTTAGAAACCCTACAGCTTATGGAGCCTGCAGCACTGTATACACATAGGATTATCAGATTTATCCGTTGAGGGCTGCTCGACTGCTCGTTTTTCCTAATGTAAAGGCTCAAATCTTTATCAGTCCTTGGTCTCATCTTAGCCTGTGCAAATGTAAACCCCTTCACTACATTAGCCTCCACCACTTTTTCTGGTGTTCTACTTTTGTACTACACTCTCTGTAAATCTACAATTCTCTCATAATAATAATAATAATAATATCACTAAGCACTAGTAATCTACCAAGGGCACCTATGCAAACTATGCATAGTCTACGTTTCTACATTGTAAATGGAGCTGAATATATTAATTGATGTTCTCTACCTGTTTTAGAACTACATATACTATGATTTCCAAAGAGGAGAGAGAGAATTATGAAAGATGTAGTTAAAAATAAATAAAAAAAACCCTCGCCCCTCATGCATGGCACCGTAAGAGATAGATTGCCCCCAGATAACCTCACAGTAGGGTGGGGTCAGGAAACTTAACATAATAGCCCCCCTATTCTTGTGCTATCTAAGTGTACACACAAGTTCAGGCTTTCCTTTGCTGCATCCCATGGGGATGAGTGCAGGAATAGCAGAGGGAACAGGAGCGGAAATAACCTGGAAAGATATGTTTCCTGCCAATCTCAAAAACGAATACTAATGTGCCACTTGGAAAAGCCGAGCACGCTGTGGGCAGTGCCAGTTTCCATGCACTTGTGATGCACTACTCTATTTGCAACGCTGTACTCATGAGAAATGGCTGAAATAAGGTTCATTTTAAAATTAAATGGATGATATCAAATTAGCCGTCCCTTTGCTGACTAATGTATGACATTATACCCCTTTATTACACCTTTTGAGATGGTAGCAAGACTGGTGGATATTTAAAATGTAAGTATTGTTTTTTAGCCCCTTTCATGATTTTAATATTTGCATAGTCTAATTAGATGCATTATGTATAAGGGGAAAAAAACATACACAAATGGTCATCTAATTTAGGAAACAGCCTTAAAAGGGAAATATCACTATACCTTTCAATACTTTAGTTATTGTTCTATAGTTGTAAGAAATATGATATTTTCAGAAAAAAGACTAATAAATAGTAGAATTATAATTTATTTCTACATTTCACACAAGTAGTCACCTACCTATGATCTTCTGCTATTTGAGAAATTAGTTGGAGATCAGCCTCAAGTGACGCATCGTACAATGTAATAACAGAAATACTGATACTGCAAATTACATCAAACACTCTTATACAAGCCATGTATTGTCGCAAAATGCGTCTTTACTTGCAACAATATTCTGGCTTCATGTACAAGTACTGACAATATAAATATGCTACATACTGGAAAATAAAACCCATGGGCATTCTTTGTTACCTTGAAATTATTGGACTATCCAAAAACAGGGAAAATAATAGGCACACTTCGCATAACTGGTGAAGACCACTCCTTAATGCAATGCAATATCTTCCTTACAGAGGCACCTCTACTCTAAATAGCCATCTTTCGTGGCTCTTTGCAATGTGGTAAAAGTTGAAGAGTTCCTTGTTTGGTATAGTGATTACATCACGTTTACCACTTTGTATTGGGCAACATTAATTTTGAACCATTTAAGGTCAAATTAGAAGCAAGCACTTTCTAGGGTACCCCAAAAAAGTTTAGCATTGATACATTATGGGTGGTTCCAACAAGCAAGATGTGACATAGGATGAACGCTACATGTTAAAATGTAGCCTTTTAGGTCTGTCTTATAAAAAGAATAGACAACATTAGTTTCCACAACCACATTTTGGAAATTACAACCTTGTGAGTGCCATAAAATAAATTGTTTAAGAACAACCTTTTAAGCTACATTATGTAGTTGTGTGCACAGACACAATAATTCTGTAAACTATCCATAAGGACAGTTGTAGACATTGTAGTCTATTGGTGTACTCCACTTGCATATTTAAAATGTTTTATGTATACTTTGTTTATGTTTAGCTTCCTGAGGATTTCTTAATCCTGTCATTTCTCAGTTTTGTACATATAGTATATTCTAGTGCTGTGTAGAATGTGTCAAATTTCATGTCAAATAACCAGTGTTTGTTTTGCATTTGCCACCAGGGTGAAATAATCAAATATGTTTCCATGCCCCTTACCAGACCTCCCAGATTTCATGCCAGGCGCCTTTTTTTATTGTGTAAGATATACAAGTGCAGTTTGCCAAGATGCTAGAAACATTATTTTTCCATTTTGACACCTACCCTAGGTAACTACAAATGTGAAACAAACTTCTAAAGTATGGACACATTTCATCAAATTGGCACTGTTACTTTTTTAAGAAGATAATAGTATTAACTCCATAAAGGTCACAATTTATTCAAAGAGACAACTAGAGAAAAAGTCTAAAATATGCACATTACCATAGCTCTCTTTATGTTTTTTTCCCTAATTACAATTCAGTATCACAAGGGTTCCTCATTTTAAATCAGTGGCACAGGGGCATAATAAACAACAACCAAGTAAGAACTACAAATAGCCACTAAGAGTGAATTATACTCGTTCCCATGCTGTCTGTGTCAACCAGAGTTTCCTCTGTTGTCCAGTGGTAACCTGTCACTACAATGCTTATCACAAAATAGTCTGTAATATCATGTTCTTGGAGTTAGTACAATCTGTGGATTATTCTTGCACTGAATGTCAACCAGCGCCCCACGTTTATTTTTTAAGAGAAGGGTCTAGCATGTTGATGTATTGCTTCTACAGCTGGAAGGTCTTTGCTTGAATTTATTTGACATGGGAAGCGTCCACCTAGTCCATACAGAACAGAAAATATATTTTTGTTGTATATCTGATATGATATGGAGAATTGTAGAGTATATGAACCCTATAGATCCTGTTAGCTAATCTATAGCATGTCCTAGAAGCGAGGCCCAGTTTTATTGTTCCACATCAGGGAGATTAACCCCCAACTGGTCCCCAGATTGCTGAGGTTAATTCTGGTGGTTTTCCTGCGCCAGATAATCAAAAGATTATACATTTGTTATCTTTAGATTTCAACAATAGTAGTAGAATTTGGAGTGGGTAAAATAGTTTAGGATGGGATCATTTTAAATCGGTCAGTCCAAGCTTTCATTTCCCGTGCTACTCACTTATTATGTTAGTAACATTAGAGTCATACAATTTATGCAGGTTTTTGGGAAGCCAAATAAGTAACTGATGTCTTTGTGGGCCCATTCTTAACAATGTTCCCGGATCTATCCAGAGTGACTGTGAACCCAGCTACTCTCCCATAATGACTTCTAGTATCTAATACAGCGAGGAGGCTTTTGAGGGGATCTGAAATAGTAAATCACCAGCAAACAAACTTCATTTAATTTCCCATGTTCCTATAAAGATGCCCTTGAACTGGGGGAGGCATTTTTTTAATGCCACAAGCAGGACACTTATCCAGAGCAGTTATCTTCACTGGGTTAGACCGGACTTGATGAGGCAGAGATTCAATGGAAGTAGTGAAGTCTTTGAAATGATGATCTAGAAGAGATGAGTTTGATTCTTTTTTTGTTATTATTCTGAATCACAAGGCTTATCAGTGTCCAATAGTGTGGCACATTGGAGAATTATTTCCAGGAACAAATATAAAACAAAAAGTATAGTGACATGAGTATACTGATCGTATGGGCAAGCGACATAATGCTGTATGGTTAGACTTATAGCATTTAATCCACACACTGCATACATTGTGGGGTATTGACACCTTCATGTGCAAAAACCAAAACAAGTTAAACAGAAAATAGAAGTCTTAAGAGCCATGGGTTAGTAGTGACCCTCGTATTTATTGGATAAAAGAAAAGGCGGTCGTGTAACAAGGGAGGCTGCACTACAGTCACAGTAGTACAAGCAGGCCTTTGGCAGAGGTCAGACTCCTGTGAAAGTGAAGGGCTAGCTTCATTTATGAGGAAAATGCTCCCATAAGCCTGGGCATATTTTTAAGTCAGTACTTTGCATTTCTATACTCTCTCATTCCTTTTACATTCCTTCCATACTGTACATGCTTTTCTATACATGTACAATACTCTGTTTTTTAACATTATCCAATTGCCTATAGGTCATACCGTAATAATCCTTTGTAAATCCCACTGCACTGCTCCTTTGTAACTCTATTTTTATAGTTTCCAATCGCTCTTTTAACTATCATTACACTGCTCTGTACAATTTAGAATAGCAGTCACTTAAAAGTATACTTAAATTGTATGCAATTTTAGTATGTCTGATTTACCAATAAATTAGATTATAGAGGTGATACTATTGTGCTTGCATTTTGTTGGGTATTATACCATATTTACAAGGTCAGATTAACAGGGCAAAAAGGGCAATTGCTCTAGGGCTTCTGGTAGCAAGGTACTCCCATTTGCCTCTAACTTGACTGATGTATGTGTCTGCACTGAGAGCAATGTGCGCGGGGGGGGGGGGGCGGCAAAAAGGAGCCCATTATATGCATGGGGCCCCTCTCCTGCAGCTAGTATGGCAGATTTGGCTTCCTACTTCCTTTCATATGACAGGATCAGCCAGTAAGAAGCTCCTTATTGTCGTCACATGATGTATTCAGTAACAGTGGAAGCTGTCTGGTAGTAAAGAAAATGCAAGACTTGGGGTTACTGTGTCAGGATTAATGCTAGCCGACAGCACTTTATACTCACCTGCTCTGCTGCTCCAGTGTGTGGCATAAAAAATTTGTGTATTTTGCAGCCTGTCATATGTAGCAGCAGATCACGGGGTGCAGTGTGTGGCTCGATATGCTTGGGCACACACTGAGTGGGTAAAAAACCATTATGCGGTAAAACATGGCAAGTCCACGTGTATGATTTCATGACAGCACTTATTGTACCTCCCTTTTACTATAATATTCACTGTTGAGCACTAAGTATATCTGTGTTAAATATATAGAAATAAAGGTAAAAACACTTATAGCAAGTCATGTCACAGGGAACTACATTTAACTACATAGCATCTGCCCCACCAAAACTATAAAAGAAGAATTGTAGAGATTTTACGCAGTTTAGAAGCGCATTATTTAACACCCATAAATGTTTCAACACTTTCTTTCTGCTACTTCTGATTGCAACATACAACATGATGTTCTGTATTTCTCTGATATGTCAAACATGGCTAGGACAGTCCTGCACAATGTCCCACATTCTAGAAGACGATTTCTGTGCGCTGAAGATCCACATACTGTACACTGTCTATATCCCTATAAATCCCACTCTAAGGTTTGCACTTAATGCTTTCCTCGCACTATTCCAGTACTTTGGATGTTTCTTATTTAGATATATGGAATACACATTTTCTAACTTTGAGGTCTGTTGCACTAATGTAGAGGCTGACTTTCAGGGCAAAAAAACAAAGGATTTTTTCCACTCCATCTGTTATATTGAGGTCAGTGCTGTATTTTTAATGAAGGAAACAACGGAGAAGCCCAACATGCCACAGATGAAAAAAAGGGGGGGGTGTTAAATTTAGCATCGTCCACTCTATATTTCACCCCTCTTTGAGCCTACCTCACCCATTTATTTTTATAAGGGTTGCAGGGCTGCCAGCACTCTTGGACTTGGAAGATGAAGCATTTGATTGTATAAGGCAGTGAACAGCTGGTTACCTAGAGGGCAAACCAAAGCCAGAGGGCCAATAATACAGTGTCTCAAAACCAGGGGCGGATCAAAATCAGGAGTGGCCCTGGGAAAACTTTACAAAGGGGTCCCCTTTAGAATAATTATATTAGCAAGGATTATATACACTCACTGGCCACTATATTAGGCCACTTTATTAGGTACACCTTGCTAGTACCGTGTTGATCCCCCATTGGCCTTCAAAACTGCCTTCATTCTTCATGGCATACTTCCTACAAGGTTCTGGAAACATTGCTTAGAGGTTTTGGTCCATATGGACAGGATGGCATCACGCAGTTGCTGCAGATTTGCCACCACATCCCAAAGGTGCTCTATTGGATTGGGATCTGGTGACTGTGGAGGCCATTGGAGTACAGTGAACTCATTGTCATGCTCAAGAAACCAGTTGTAAATTATGTAAATCACCTAGTTGCCGCCACACACGCTTGCCAGATAAGTTTATCTTGGTCTCATCCGACCACAGGACATGGTTCCAGTAATCCATGTCCTTAGTCTGCTTGTCTTCAGCAAACTGTTTTTGGGCTTTCTTGTGCATCATCTTTAGAAAAGGCTTCCTTCTGGGACGATGCACACCATGCACACCAATTTGATGCAGTGTGCGGCGTATGGTCTGAGCACTGACAGGCTGACCCCCCACACCTTCAACCTCTGCAGCAATGCTGGCAGCACTCATACGTCTGTTTCCCAAAGACAACCTCTGTATATGACGCTGAGCGTGTGCACTCAACTTCTTTGGTCGACCATGGCAAGCCCTGTTCTGAGTGGAACCTGTCCTGTGAAACCACTGCATGGTCTTGCCCACCGTACTGCAGCTTCAGTTTCAGGGTCTTGGAAATCTTCTTATAGCCTAGGCCATACTTATGTAGAGCGACAATTTTTTTTCAGATCCTCAGAGAGTTCTTTGCCATGAGGTGCCAGTGACCAGTATGAGAATGTGAGAGCAATAACACCAAATTTAACACACCTGCTCCCCATTCACAACTGAGACCTTGTAACACTTACGAGTCACATGACACTGGGGAGGGGAAATGGCTAATTGGGTCCAAATTGCACATTTCTACTTAGGGGTGTACTCACTTTTGTTGCCAAGGTTTAGACATTAATGGCTGTGTTGAGTTATTTTGATGGGAAAACCAAATTTACACGGTTATACAGGCTGTACACTCACTACTTTACATTGTAGCAAAGTATAATTTCTTCAATGTTGTCACATGAAAAGATATACCGTATTGGCTCGAATATAGGCCGCACTTTTTTCCCCCACTTTAAGTTTTTAAAGTGGGGGTGCGGCCTATATTCGGGGTCTAGCGCCCGACGCCCGGGACATGCAGTCCCGGGCGCCGGGCAGGCAGCGGGGTTAAGATACAGATCCCCCGCAGCGGTGCAGGGGACCTGCATCCTTCTCCCCGATACGCTCAGACAGCCTCCCCTGCCAGCACTTCCCACGGGGGGGGGGGGTGCTGGCACGGGAGGTTATCTAAGCGTTTTACCTCTGCCCACCCCCGACTTACCGGAGCAGACTCCCGGGTGTCTTGCGGGGCCGGCGGGAGACATTTACGAAATACGCAAATGCAACTTCCGGTAACGGTACCGGAAGTTGCATACGCGTATTGCGTAGATGTCCCTCGCCGGCCCTGAAGACACCCGGGAGTCTGCTCCGGTAAGTCGAGGAGGGGGGGCAGAGGAGGACAGCGGCAGCGGATCTCGGGGAGGGAGGGCAGCGGATCTCGGGGAGGGAGGGCAGCGGATCTCGGGGAGGGAGGGCAGCGGATCTCGGGGAGGGAGGGCAGCGGATCGCGGGGAGGGAGGGCAGCGGATCGCGGGGAGGGAGGGCAGCGGATCGCGGGGAGGGAGGACAGCGGCAGCGTATCGCGGGGAGGGAGGACAGCGGCAGCGTATCGCGGGGAGGGAGGACAGCGGCAGCGGATCTCGGGGAGGGAGGACAGTGGCAGCATATCTCGGGGGGGGAGGACAGTGGCAGCATGTTTTTTTTGGTGCTTTTTTAAAGAAAAAAAACTTTTTCTTTAAAAAAGCACCAAACTTTTAGGGTGCGGCCTATATACGGGGGCGGCCTATATCCGAGCCAATACGGTATTAAAATATTTACAAAAATGTGAGGGGTGTACTTACTTTTGTGAGATACTGTACATACAATGACATAAGTTATTAAAACAAAAAGGTGGGCCTTGCATTAGATCCCCCATTGTTAATCTCCCCCTGCCCAAAACATGAAGTTAAAGTTGACAAGAACAATGCTTTATAGCATTTAACTGTCACATTGAGTGCATATTTGTGGAATGAACTGCATAATTAATGCTGTATTAATGACAATAGGCACCAGGAATAGTATTTCAGAAATACTATATTGTAATCTAAGCAGTCGCAGGTTAAATACAAATCAGTAATGTGGGATCTCACCAAGAAAAAGCCAAACATATATTAATACAAAGTAATTATTTATGAACATGATAAGAAATCCTCTGGATTTTAGAATGATCGTCCACAATCAAAGTGTTAAGGTTGAATCAGTAAGCAAGATCCAAATCCAAAGCCAGAGGTCAAAGTTTTCAGAGGTCAGTAAAGTCAAAATCCAAATCAAAGGGTCAAGGGTGACACGCCACCTATGCTTCAGCGTATACAAAGTAAAAGTAGGGACAGCTTTACTTTCTATGATTGGACTTTGCCTTTTATCTGAGCTCACTGTGATTAACAATTCCCACAATAAGGCTCTTTATATATGTGTAGAGATAATGCACTGAGAACATAAAAATCGAAATACAAAATATAGCGTTAATGGTTCTATATTAGCCATAAGGTTATCAACTGTCCTGGTTTGACCAGAACCCACCCGGAATAAAGAGATAATGCCTTAGTCCTAGACTTGCTTCTTTATGTTCCGGGCTGTTACGTAACTGTATCATGTGATACTTGACTACACTGCTTGCGCGCTGCCCTAAAGACAGAAAGGTGCCTGGGTGTGTTGGTGTGAATGTGTGTTAAGGTGAGTGTCTATAAGCGTGGCTGTCTTTGTATTTCTCTCGTCTCTCCTCTCACTTTTCTCACTATGTCTTTCTCTCTTCCCCACTTTCTTCTTTCTTTTTCCTTATCCCTCATTCCTTTCCTTTTTTCTTCTTTTATCTTCTCCTTTCCTTTTTCTATTTTTCTTGCCTTGTCTCTCTTCCATCTCCTCTCATTCCTCCCTCTTCTATTTTCATCTCTTCTTTTCAGCTATTTCTCATCATCTTCTCAGTTCTCTTTCATTTTTGGGGTGTTTTATGTTGTCAATTATAAAACCATGCCCCAGCCATACCCCTGGCCATGCTACAACCATACCTCCAAAAGCAATAATTCAAAGATTGTCCAGGAAATAGCTCTGCGAAAGGTGGCAATCATAATTGGTAGGGACAACAGAGTGAAGGGACTTAGAAGAAACTTTTTTTAATGTTGTCAAGATAGTAACAAAACAGCTTGAAATGCAAGTAGGATGTCAGGTGCATCAGTAACAAAATATAGAAGTGGTCTTTACAGATCGCTGGTTAGACCTCCCCAAGTGTAATGTGTATGGTACATAAAATCCCATATACAACAAATGTATTTGCAGGGCAATAGGGGCTCAGCATGTATTACATAGGGTAGATAAAAGAGAGGGAATATGATAGAAACATTATGTATAGAAAGGGGTTAACCAAAGTACAGGAAGTACGTGTATGTTTCAAAATATTAGGACAATGGGCCATATGTTAAAATTAGTAGGTCAGAGGATTAGATGTAATGTATGAAAGTATTTCCTTACTGAGAGGATGGATGATACATGAAACAGACGTTCATTTTTAGCTGTAAATTAATTTATTAACACTAGCTTGTCTTTTTCTGTTTCAGTTGTCCATTGTTTTGTAGATATTAGGTTTAAAAGTAAATAATTAATTTACTTAAAATGTAAATGATATCTTATGAGAAAGGAATCACTTAAAAGGAATCCAATATAATAAAGTCAGTAGAACACATACATACATACAGTACTAATTCTCACTTAGTAGGAATAATATAGCACTATAAATGCTTCTTCCAGGTGAAAGCATTGGTGAATAGGCAGACAAGAAGAATCCTATGAAAAACGAAATGCTAGGTCACTCTGTATTTTTATTTTAGTTCTCTTTCCACTTTGGAAGTCCACTTGACTCATTGCGGATCTCCAAATCTCATTTTCTCCTTTCCTTATGGTTCCTTGGTGTTCTTCTCATGTCACTTTTCCTGCTCGTGTACAGCATTCCATGTATCCCTGCACAGTCTCATTTTGCTGCTCATGCTATTCACAACTTATTTTGTCTACATAGAACTGGGCGCTTTCCCAGACTTAGGTTTCTTAAAAGAATTCCTCTCTGCCCCTCCAAATCTTATTTAGAAATCTCTATCACCCAGGAGTGATTCCAGGCAAATAGATATTTAGAAATATAAACCTATTTATTTTATGTTTTGAAGGGTAGGGGCTTTAGGGATAACTGCATAATAACACGGCAAACTATGCAGAGCATATAAATAAATCATTTTTGTAAACATTTTATTATGTTTTTTCATGTGACAACACTTAAGAAATGACACTGCTACAATGTAAAGTAGTGAGTGTAAATGTATATACAGGGCATAGAAGTTTATTACAAGTACATCTGTATTTGTTTGATGGTACACTGTACAATTATAATATGTTTCTCCACTTTTACAATAAACAGTGAATTGATTAAGGTATGCCATGTAGATTGTCCCTAATTTTTGCATAAGTATTACATTGAGAGTCATCGAACTATGACATACATTTTGAGCCACTGAAGGATACTCTATAACAGAATATTGAATCCAGGTAGCAATGAAAGTGATTCCTGAACCCTATACAATGTTCTTTCTTGCTTGCCAGACTCAGGGTGACCAAGCGCATATTTCTGCAAATGACAAGTAAATTAGACCAATAGTCAAGAGAGTGGCAGCTGCAGTTCAGCGTTGATAAAAGTAAAATAATGCATTTGTGACATAAAAAATCCCAAGGCAGAATATAGCATTTGGGACATTATGTAAGTGACAACAGAAGAGAGGGACTTGGGAGCAATTCTGTCTGAGGAGTTATTGCAATAATGTGTTGCAAAAAGCAAGCAAGGTGCTGGGTTATATAGTTAGATGCATTAGTAGAAGGAACAGTGAGGTTGTTGCTATTTTACAGACCTCACCTAGAGTATTTTGCATAGATTGAAAAAGATATTGACACATTAGAGAGAGTTCAGAAGAGTGCAACCGAATGGTGTAGGATAAAATGTAATCTGGAAATTTTACTTTACTGAGAAAGTGGTGATAAATGAAACAGCCTCCCATCAGAAGTGTAAGAGTTTTATACAGAAAGGGAATTAAAACTTCCAAGGGATAGGCATAAATCTATGAATGTAAGACAAGTCTAAGCAATGATTAAGGTCTGAGTCTTACATTAGCAAAAATGAGCAGACTAGAAAGACCGAATGGTTCTTATCTCTTGGCAAATTATATGTTAATGTTCCTATGTTAGGATGTTTCTTGTTACCGCATCTGCTATTTTCTCAAAAGCATATAATTTTCACATATTGCTGACCAGCAAACCTTAAAGTATACATGTCTAGGGCTGCTTGCAGTATGGATAATATATAAAGTCTGAAAGCATAGCTGATGTGGTAAGCCTACTGGTGATATGAAAATTATATGTATCTTGGAAAACATGGTCATTATGGTCCCCATAGCTAATCAGTGGGAACACTTTCTCTGAATGTGCACAGGGTCTTCTTGGACCCTACAAAAACTCTCCTATAAGCCAGTGCTGAAACTGGCCAGAATACCTCCATGTATTTGCAGTTGGGTAGAATGAGGAACCACTCATCTATCTTATGCATTATAGTGCACATGGTAGCTGGAGTGTCCTTTTATTTTGGGGGTGTCAGCTGTCATGTGCTAAGGACACTGGCGTAACTACAGGGGTCTCAGCAGTCACTGGGCCGTGCCCTACCACCCCTTCTTCCTGTCTTCCCGTGAGGTTCAAAATACTTTAGATAGTGCCCTTTCAACCTAGACCACACCGATCCAGGTCGAAAGGGCCCTTTCTAAACTATTGTGAACTGGCACTGGGAGACAGGAACGCATCGGGTCGCGTGACATCACAGCGTGCGCAAGTAGTCAGAGTGAAAGCTGCAGGAGCAGTGAGAGTGTGTGAGCATAGATGTGTAATTGTGTATGTGTGGGAGCATGGATGTGTAAGTGGAGTGAGATGGAGTGTGTGTTAGTGAATAAGTGTGTGTAATTGTATACATGTGTATGTTGTATGCAAGGGGCGAATAAGCCAGATACCAGTTGTGTGGGGGCAATGATGGTACAGACCAGCTGTTGAAGTTGGGGGGCCTGGGGCAATCTTTCACACCAGGGCCCCTTGGTTTCTAGTTACGCCCCTGGCAAAGAATATCTGTAATACACATATTCTTGGTCTGGATGGCCCTCCAACATACTATATATAAATGCTTGGTACCACTCGTCCTGCAGAATGTAAAATGCAATTAGTAATCTCTCAAAGTATTGTACAGTATGAGTACAATATTGTTGCAGCTTGTCCTAAAGAGCTTACATTCTACATGTAAAGCCCTTAGTAACCCCCTGTCTTTTGGTGTTTACAGATTTACAGCAACCCAGGGCTCAATCACAACTTGCTTGCAGAGTGTCTAATCACTCACTGTCTTGCAGGCATTTGGCCTTAAAGATACCAGTTATCCCTAAGCCACAGAGCTCACGGATTTATATAAGAAGTGAAATTCATGAGGTGGCTTTACACATCCCTGTTAATATTCTTAATGCATCTGTGGGTTATAGAGGATTAGAGGCTAAGTATGGTAATTGCACAAAATGTAAT
Source organism: Spea bombifrons (assembly GCF_027358695.1). Lineage (NCBI taxonomy): Eukaryota > Metazoa > Chordata > Amphibia > Anura > Pelobatidae > Spea > Spea bombifrons. Next base: position 19,908,652 of record NC_071096.1, on the reverse strand, counting down.
GGTAGGGGAGGTAGTTTTGTTTCTTACCAGAAACCTCACCATAGCATCAGAGTAATCTGGCAACAAAGTGGTTAAAAGGTGTATAGAGGAGGTAGGAGGGGATTTTGTAAGCAAACTGCACTGTTTACCCTCAGCAAATACAGGGCCATTAAGTCTTCCCTTGTCTGTCACTTTGTGATCCTTGGGGACAAAGAGTGCCTGAGTATCACTCAGCGACTGAAATGGGACTGTCCCTGGTGTGATCAATTTCCAGTTTACACAGAGACAACTGTTGGTAGTTATTATTTTACTATTAGTTCCTCTACGCACATTCTAATAGCAAAACAGCCCACAATGCGCCACCACGCTAAATGTAATCTGTATTTTAACTAGTTGGATGACACATATGTCATTTTAAATCTACTGCTTGGCGAAATTCTTTTATATAGGCTGCCACTAAGTGACCAGGATCCTATCAACTCTTTTGAGAGCTTTTAATGTTTGCTCCTACTATAGCAGTAAACCATTTCAAGCCAGCAATGCCTCTACAGTTTTCCCCATTAACATGTGAGCGATTTAAGAATTTCTGATGAGCAGATTAGAGTTTTCAGAACGAAAAGGGCTACTGTTACTAGCAATAAAATATCTCATAAAAGGGAGAGTAGGTAGAACAAAAGTGACATAAGCAGATGAAACATAGGCAAACGTGTACTGACATGGCATGTCAAATTTATATTACACAATTCTATTCTCTACTTAGGACAGCCATATATGTGATAGGTATTTTAATGTCCACAGTGTACTCTTCTCAACAATTTCTGGTGGAGTATCTACCTAATCAATACAATGCATTCCCTTTAGATACCCCTGATGTTCTTATCCTCTAACAATAGGGCATAAAATGTTCTTGCTTCCCCACTATCATATTCTAGTTTTGTGAATTCAAAAATATGAAGGGGTGAAAATTTATTTTTGTCCTACAAATATCCTGTTTGCATATTTCACTGACAGCTAGCAATGTATATTTAATGTTTATTGTTAAATATTTGATGGACTAAAACATGGTCTTTTATATCTTGTTTGCAAACCTTTATACTTACAGCACTACTGGAAAATAGTAGAAACCATCTTAATGAAGAGGATTTTAAAATATTTGCAATTTGTACGAGGATCTTAATTTAACTTGATTTTTTCACTGGTTAACTAAAATAACACCGGAGGACAGCAATAGATGCAGCCTGACTAGCTTGCAGTAAAGCATTTGATACTTTCCGTCATAGAAGACTCATAAATAAATACAAGTGTTTGGATGTTAAAAAATTAAATGGATAATGCAATGGCTTGTATAAATAGATTTAAGTTCATGGTAAGTTGTTGCTGGTTGGTCTTGTTACTAGTGGAGTACCTTAGGGACCCATTCTTTTTAATATTTTATTAGACATATTACAAAAGTTCTTAAAAGTAACGTCTTACTGTGGAGGATACAAAAGTCTGCCACAGCATAGACATTCTAGTGGAATTAAGGGTTAATGATTCAAGTATATTAAACTAATGTTCAAGAGTGCTGCTGTTTAGCATTCACAAATATAAAATATTGCACTTGGAACGTAAAATTTCAAATAGTAAAAAAGGTTAAAATACAGTATTCGGGTACTGTGCTGTCACAGCAGCGAGGTCTGGGAGTAGTTATTTCTGAGGACCTCAATGTAGGCAGGCAGTGTAAAAAAGCAGCGGAAAATGCAAGCAGGGTGTTGGGTTGTATTTCTGCATTGGAAGTAGAAAGAGAGAGGTGGTTAGGCTATTTTACATATTTCTGCTCAGATCTCACCTAGAGTATTATGGACAGATCCACAGACTCCATCTCCAAAAGGATACACATAGTTTGGAGCGTTTACCGATGAGCTACTAAAATCGTAAAAGTCTAAAGCATCTCAATATGCATAACTTTGAAGAGAGAAGAGAAAATGAGAATGTAACAGGATCATGTAAATATAAAAAAAGAATTCAACAGTACAATTACAAGATCCAAAGGATTAGAATGCCAGGACAAGAGTTCATAGGCTTAAACTAGAGGGTCTGAGGCATGTATGTAAGCTTGTTTTACTTCAATGCAAAGGTGGCAGATAACCTCCTGAAGTGGTAGAGGTTAATACAATGAAAGAATTAACACATGCATGCAATAGGTATAAGACTATCCAGAATCAAATAAGCTTTGAGGCTTTTATCTCAATTAGATTATATGGCCCGATGTTTCTTATCTGCCAACAAATTCTGTGTTTGTTACTAACAAGAAGAGTGCCTGAAGTTATTACATATGTACTTAATGACTACCCGCTTTTCACAGCTTACAAACTAACAGACAAATAGCAGTATACAGTTACCTATGTAGTGTAATACTCAGTCCCTCAATTACTCGCTAACCTGCAGTTTAATTGCTTTATCGAGTCCCTGGTGAGAATTCAGTGTCTCACACTTCCAACATTTAACCCATGTCTGGCTTACAAACGGAATGACCAAATAGGTATATACTTAAATTGTACTCTTCTGGAGAGTTATACTACAAAAGGAGGAATCTTATTGTCAATATAAGAAACAAATATGTCTCACTAACTACCTCAGTTGCCCTGCATATCTTGCAACCTAAAATGGAATAAGGTTAAATTGGATTCCATTCATACACAGCTTACAATGTCATCAATACCTATAACTCCTTGCCCTTCTAATAAATACACAAAAACTCTGAAATTGTATTAGGCAAAGCGTACAAATTCTAATATGTATACACACAGCTCTAGGTCAGAAAGCCAAATCCTTGCAGTGTTTATATTATAATAAATGTACTTTGCCCAATAGTGCCCTACAGGGTTTTGACAGCAATATATATACACAGTGCATGTATCATAGGGTTATAGTAAATGTTTCTCTCCTGCATAAGTTACAACTTAATACATATAATTGATCAGTGTCTCCCTGCCCCACAGAGTTTACAGTCTTATGTATACAGATCTTTGGGAATCCTTGCCCTTTTTTTCATAGAAGTGTGCAGGGCAGTGGTGTATGAAATGCAATGCGATTGTGATTGCGATGAATGCATGTATTGCTGAGCTTATAATGAAATAAATCTATATATAATATAATATTAATCATGCGTGGTACAAGTAAAATATGCTTGTTTTCTGCTGTGCACATATTAACCTATGGCACCTTTGTGGCTAACCCTTTTTGGAAATGGGCAGCAACATCCATCTAGAAAACAGTAGCTAGGGAGGTCCCAAAGTTTTACAGGACATAGATGGAATATAAGGAATTAGTTTCAAGGGTGGATGATTTGGCAATGAGCCAGTGATGCTGAATTTGTTATGTCCTGTTGTAATAAGCATGCATGAAAGGGGGGTCAATAGATGTAGTAAGTAAGAGCTGAAGATGACAGCGACAAAGGAAGGCTTGGATCTTTGACAATCAGTGCTCTCTCATAGCTGGTACTATGTCCTTATCATAGGGAGGCTGCTGTTTCCCCAGCACCACCGATTTACCCTGTTATTTTCTGCAGGGTCTGTGGCCAGCAAGACAAGAGCTGATATTTCTCCCTGTGTGTGTGTATATATATATATGTATATATATATATGCTGATAAATGAGCAGAGCGGCTTCTGTTTATTCTCAGCTCCCAGGGCCTTTAGAGCTTTGGCAATCAGACACGCCAAATATCTTAACCCTTTCCTGCTAAGGGACGTTATGTATAACTCTGTTGAGTATTACATTTTATATTGTATTTTGCTGTAAAATAAATTGTGTGATTGCTAATGTCATTTAAAAAAAATTACATTTCTACTCTTCCAAATTAAGTCAACATAACAAACTATAGCTGAACTTTTTCCTTGGCCAAAGATTTCACTGGATGTTATTACCATAGCTCAAGCTATCCCTTATATTGGAAATGGGGACATATGTCTAAAGCAAGATGCAATCACACAATACTGAGGCATGAAGAGGCAACAGTGCACCTGGTCATAACAAGGAAGTAAGGGTCCTGGGAAAGTTTTAAAAGTATGGGAAGTGTGGGGAAGCTAGCAGCATTGTAGAATAAGCAATAGATTTTGCAGTAACAAAGGAGAGTTTCACACAATAGTCTAATCAATGGCATTGGTGAACCTGCTAAGAACAGTAGACTACATCCATGGTTACAGAGGCCAAGTTAAAGACTCATAACAACAGCATCTGGTTGTCTTTTTATAGGATGCAACTATGCATACTGCCAACCAAAAAGATTTCATGGATTCTGCCAAAAAAGAACCCTAGGTTTGTTGTAGCTGTAGCTTACATTGCTATTGGTGCAAATTGCAGCAATCATCTTCAGCTCTCCTTTGAAAGGAATACAAGGCAAATGCCCGGTATTACTCGATGATGGTTGAGTAACTTTTGCTGGCTCTCAAGTGCCAAGTGTAACCATACACCATAAACTAGCCATGAGCACACTAAAACTTACCACACCCATAAAGAATTGTATAGAATTGCAGACGCAATGTTGGCCCCTGAAACATCTGCACCAGAGAAGCACTCCCTTGCCTTAGCAGGCGCCCTCGCCTTTGGGTCCACAAGAAGTTTATATTTTGTGTTAAGCCACTGAATAGAGTGATTAAAATCATTCAAATGATACAATCACGCCCAGTTCTGAACACTATACAGTAAGTACAAGAACTGTGAACCTCCTGAGTTATGCTCTTTTACCTTATTAGATTGGTAGCTCTTGGTAGTCTGGTCACTGCTCACCTAGATCATCTCCACAAAAAACTTTCGACTTAAGGATTATATCAGATTTTTTCGGGGGCCTCTACAAGGTCATAATCATTTCAAAAATGTCATGGGCACCTAAACAGTTAAAGGTTTTAAAAGCTGTCATGTTTGATATACCAACAAGGAATACTTTTGTTCAAATTCCCCTATATGGTTAGTATGGAGATAGTGTACAACCCAGGAGTATTATGAGGGTGGATATTAAAAAAGCTACAGGTTTCTAACTGTAGCTATAAATTGTTACAATGATCTTAGGAATCAGGTATGGTGACATCTGTGTGTAAAATATTCCAGATATAAAATAGCTTTTACATTCCTGTCTATTAATAATCTAGTAGTGAAACATATCCCATATTTGTAAGCAGGTATTCAAAACTATTTGCAGTGGCTACCATGTTTGTCGTTTTACAATTTTTAAATTAATTTACAAACACGTGGCATCAGTGGCAATACCAAACCACCAAGGCATCAGTACTGTAGATTAGTATAGAGTATATATTACATAATTTGTTTTCAAATTCAAAGGCTGAGCTGGTGCGTATAATAGACATGCATAAAAAAACATGATACTTCCATACATTTTCCAGAATGCGTTTGCTCTAAGTTTTACATATGTATTATACATAAGTACACATTGTAAACAGGAATTTACTGCAGTTGCAGACCTTGAGTCATTGCAAAGAAGAACAAAGTACTAGGATCCTGTCCTAAGACTCCTCAGTAGACTTGTGCATTCGGATTTGCACAAACTTGTTTTTAACGAAAATTGCCTGGTTCATATGTTTGTATGAATCTCTGAAAACAATGGTGATCCCGGCACCACTGACAAGAACGAATTGCTAAAATTTAGTTAAGATTCGTCCATTCATTGCCTCATGTAGCAGCCATTACAAGCCGTTTTGGCCAAACCTCTAATTTGTGGACAACACAAAGTATTTTGTACTATTTTTCTCAACATATGTTATTTTTAATCTTCATGATAAATAATGGTGACAAAACTAGGCATTCTACTGGGCTTGCTTTGCGCACAGTTGTTCAAAATTTAAAACCTGTTTCTGAGTAGTTGAAGACAGTTGCCTATTTACGCTACCAGCCAAACCTCTGATTTGTGGACACATTTTGATTATCTTTCTATGATATCATATATTATTCTAAATGAATAAATAAACATAGGTGACAAAACCATGCATTATATATATATATATATATATATATAAGATTGGTCTTGTGACTGAATGTGTCTGTCTGCCAGGGCTTCACCTGGCCTGGTCTGTTTCATGTCTTTTGTCTCAATGCCCTGGATCAGTTTTTTGTTCTTGTTTCTAATATGAGAGGATATGTGGCCACTGGTGTAGTACTGCTGTTGCAGGAGGTCCTGCAGTGCAAAACCGATGGTGCTGTTGTAGGTAAAGGTGAGTCCAGACGGTGTCATTGACCTCCGCATTTGGGAACCTCTCCTAGATGTCATTTCTAAATAAAGAAAGGACCTCAACTTTTGTCTGAATTGATTTTGCTTGCCGTGCATAAGTCTATTTCTTACTGCCTTAAGACATTGAAAAAAAACCACACCATGCCACAACCCCATATTTAGACACACCCTATGTCTCAGATTCAGGATTGATGGTGTTGGCATTACTGTCCGTCTCTGGAGGGGTGCTGGCGTGGTGGCACCCCCCTGATGAGCGGCACCCCCCTGATGAGCGGCACCCCCCTGATGAGCGGCACCCCCCGATGAGGGGGCGTACTGCCCGCCCCCGCTAGGTATGCTACTGACACACACAATATACTTTGGTTACCACTTATCCACCTTGGATTCTCCTACAAATAGTAAACTGAGGTTGGTAAGTAAATAAGATGCTTCACCTTCCTGCTGCATTTGCCTTTGTCACTGAACTGCCCAGGAGGTGTTTTAGGTCTAGGAGAAATCTCTAAACTCATAGTGCACAATTATTTTAGGGTGTGGATACTAGCCTTGGGTGATACAGAAAATGTCATTTATGTTTTCTTGCAATTCTGTAGACAGATAAGTATTGTAAATGAAACTTTTTCATACCTTAAGCCAAGTTGAGTGCTGGGTTTGCAGTTTCCTATGGTTACTTTTGGGGACTACAACTCCCTATTCTAAATCACTGAGATTGATGAGCGTTGAAATCAACAAAAGCTTATTGCATATGCAAATGTATGGGTTTTTTTTTTTACATTTTTGCACATTTTGGTTTAAATGTAAGGATTAATGTGACTCCACACACTTTGGAGTTGTTAGCTGGGATCATGGATCTTTTTCCAAACATGCCCTTTGATATTGTGGTTTTTTTTTAACTATACAATACCATTGTAGAAAGCAACTATATTAATCTGAAGCATTCGCTTTAGTTCAGTAGAAGCCAGTGTGTCAATCTGGAGCTTCCACTATGCTACAATTTCTTTTTCCAGAATCAGGTTTAGCAGTGTTTGGTGGTACATAGTTTGCACTCTAGCTGTTCTGTGCCAGCTACATCCCACGTACGTAACTGGCACTCTACAGGTTAAATATATCAGAAAAATGGGTTGCTGGAAACCAAAGTGTATTTTTAGTCGCTAGTTGAGATAATGAGTCTTATTATCACAAGTTATACATAAACCAGTTCTTCATTTTTTTGTTATAGTTTTGCTTGCAAAGTGTTGATCCAAGCAATATTAATGATCTCCCATTTTGTGCATTTCTAAAATAAAACCTAGCTCTGGTGTATTACAAAACAAGATGGATGTTCTGTTGTTGATTTATAAAGCAAATCTTGATAATATATGATATAGTGCCTCCTGATGTTTCACTTATCAGGCGACAGTTCCCTGGGTTAGACGTCTGTCCCCAGTTTTTATTTGTCAAGATAAAACCTCTATTTAAAAAGCAACTTGTTTTTTTTTCTTTTGTTAAAAGTACTGTATTTGCCAAATTCAATTTTGTACATATTCTGCATTTTAATAATTCCCACCAACCAATTTCTTTCATGGGATAATCATAATATCCTTAAATAAAATCAGTGATATTAAATATTTTTTTAATTTCACCAACTATAAGTATGCTTTCAGCTGGTTTACATGTACGTTGTTGAAATCACACAAATATATCATTTTTAGATATTTAGTTCATTTTAAAAGTCTGCTCAGCTAAATGTAACACAAAATGACAGTTCTGTGTAATATAAAATGTAGGAAACCAAAGGAAATTTTTAAAAATTGTTTCTTGTTATAGGACTTCACATTACCAGTAGTGTTAGTAAATATTAAGTACATCGTCTTATCATTTTAAGGTTGTTTGAGCGAAGAGGCCCCACAACCAGTTAATATCACTTTAAATTATACTAAAGGGGTGTATTTAAAGAGACACTCCTAGGGTTGGGCCGTGACCAAGCTTAAAGCATCACTATAATTAAAATATATGACTGTCTTTTGCTAAAGGAAAGGAATTTATGAAATCTTGTGATGTGCATAAAGCTACCCTAAAGAATTAGTAAGTAGAACATGATTCAAAAACAGTAACCTTAGGTAGACCAAACGGTTCTTTTCAGCCTTTCATAATCTACGTATCTGTCTTTGCTAAGTAAGCAGTCTAAAATTTCACTATTAACAACATTCAGTTTAAATCATCTGAATATATATTACCTGATCATAATGGCACAATAGTTTAAAATGTTTAATATGCAACAAAAATATTTCATTTTATATGTTTTTCCCAAGGATGATACAGTGTTGTTGGCATCTGGAATTATGGATTTCCTACTCTCTATTAAGCATGGTTATTTGATAGGATTATTTTTAAATATGTCCTCTGTCTCATGTTATAAAAAGTAAATCTCTGTGTCCTAGACTTTCAATTAAGAAGGGCATTCAGTATGTGTTTTCTTTTGTAAATCCCATGTATGTTTCTGCATAATTCCACATAATGTTTTTGTGGGTGGGAGAAATGAATATGATATAATATATTAAAATATTGGTATATATTAAAATGAAAATAAATATTTTACATAATAGTCTCTAAGCTTCCTGATAGGCCGTATCAAGCCAGCCAACTGTGAAATTAGAGGACAGACATAGTGATGTGTATAAGGGTGTATAAAACAACAGCACAGAATGGACATTAACCCCTTAAGGACAATGGGCGGTCCCTAAACCCATTGAAAACAATGCATTTTGAGCCCGTACATGTACGGGCTTTGTCATTAAGGGGTTAAATGTAATCCACTAAAATGTATGACAATGGTGCCTTCTTCTTTGGTACTATATGTTTCAAACTGTCTGGACCATGTCTCCCTTTGCCTGGTCTACCAAAAGGTAGGTGGGTAAATTGGGACTTTATAATTATTATTTTATGGATTTACATATTGCTGCATATTATATTAACCTTCCAAATATCTCATAGAGTCGCGTGGAAAGTGGAACACGCTATGTATATTTGTTTGGTTTATAAGGAGGCTAAATGTATATTTTTTATGGATTTTAAAGCAGGCAGTGGAACTTTGGTGAATATCTGAACGTTAGCAACTCTTGAGGGGCCAAGATGTAAGTTACAAGTTGGAAAAATGTTCCAGTTAAAGTCTCCTACTTCAAGGCCGCTTGTCACAAGTGCTTGAAGTGCCTTTCTCATTTACCTATAATATGCCTGAGATTACACAAAGCATTCAAGTCAGAGGTTAATTTATATCAGCCCTGGGAGTTTTGTGAACTAACCACTAATAATGAATAAGAGAAGGTCGGTTTAGACCTTGTCTAGAACCCCAGTAATTGACCCAAAGTAGCCTTAACCCCCTGCAAATGTAGTATGGAAATGGTAGCTGCGGCTTCATAATTATGCCACTTAATTAATAGACAGTGTGCTAAATTCACAGTTAGCAGTTGCAAGGTTTTAACATTTAATCCATTACACTGCACCTGCCATTTTGTCAAGAATGCTTCAGACTGATTTGCAAAAAAAAATATAATTTGGTTAAAAACATAAATACTAAATAATTAGTAATTAGTAACACATTATAGCAGCAATTACTAGTGTAGCACCATACACATATTGTTTTTCTCTAGCAAATTATTTAAATATGACACAGAAAGAAGAAAACATTTTCACAGATGAAAGTATTTGATCATAAATGATTAGAAAAAATATCCCTAATATTTTTTGCTATTTTTTTTGATGTGTTGCTAACTGAAGCAGAGTTCTTGGATGTGACAGAATGGGACAGTGAAGATGACAGGCTGCTGACAGTTCGCTGTGCAATCAAATCTAGAGATGGTCTCAGAAAATAATCTGACAATCGGGTGATTTCAGTTGCAATGGATTTTAGATGATTTCAGTTGCAATGGATTTTAGATCTTGAAATAATATTGTGTAAAACAAAACAAATATTGTCAGCAATGGTCAGACATCCCAATACTTTTCTCCATATAGTAAGCATTTATCTAATGTCTCTGTACTAACACAAAAACAATATTAAGCTGAATGTTTTATGAATCAATTTTCTTACTTATTTCTAAATTAATTTAAATTCTGTCTATAGCCTTTTAAACCTTAACATGGCCCCAACCACAGGCATTGGTTTACGGATCAAAAAATACTCAAATGGAACTAAACTTAAAATTAAAAATGACATTAACATCCATAAACAGTTGTTTGTACCAATAACGGAAATTATATATTTGTTGGGGTGCAAAAGACGTATGATTAACCCTTCTTGTCTTTTTATTGTGTAGTCAGTCATGGCTTGTACTACTGGAAAATATGTTTTAAATGCATGTTAGTGATGAATGCTTTTTACAAGATTGGTGTAATCTGTATGGTAATTATTATACATTAGCAGTTTATGGCTAAAGCCCTTAGGGTAATCCAAAATAGTCTGTTAATTTTTAATGTGTATTATGTATTTTGTTTCCATAATTGTTTGGATATGCTTTACAGTTTCTCTAGGACAGAATTGAACAAACACAACACAACAACATAATATTTCATTTCCTGAAGTATAGTATATATTATGTATTTAATCATTTAATTATAGTTTTTTTTCAGAAGTAAATGTAGTGTCAGTTTATTTTTGCAAACCTGCACAAATATTTACACCGTAAATAAAATCATGAGTAAAAATATGTGAATAAGGAAATAAGCTTTTGGGCTGTGGGATATTTTAATCTATGTCAAATAGGATGGATTAACCCAATTTCATATATACTTTGTCCGCAGTAATTATACCCCAATCTAAAGTATATTAAATAGAAAATAAAACCATCTAAGAAAAATCCATTATTAAATAAGATTAGTCTGGAAAATAAATTAAAAACACTGTTTTGGTCAATGTGCGCATATGTTAAATAAACTTTTTTCTGTGCAAAGACATTTTGTTAAACAACCTTAAAATAATATAGCAGCATTATGATATGCAATATGTGCAATGATATTGACACAGATTGCAACTAAGTACAGAGTTTATGGGATGCTTACAAAATACTTCATAGTATGAAAGAGAATTTATGATTTTAAGTGCCCATTTTTAAACACATAAGCCTGCTTCAGAATTATGAATTATTTTGTCAGTGCTCAAGCAATTGCTAAGTGGTGTATTTCAAACCACACAGCTCCTCATTGCTTTAATCTTGTGATATTGGGTCAGTTTCTTTCTTTTAGTTAGTGTCCATTTTCTGAGATTGAGAGTTAGACCAAACGCTTTAACACTACAATGAGAGGACAAAGTATGCATATAGTGAACAGAGGCTTTCTAAGGGAGGTGTGTATGTATATAAGGAATCTGTTTATATGAGCTGAGGATGTCAGCTGAACCACAGAGAATTTAAGATAAAAATAATGGAAGGGAAGAGAAAATAAAAGAGGGTCAGGATAGAGAATATCAGTTAGGAAAAGGGAACTAGAGATACATTTCCAAATTACTTTAATACCATGAGTTATTTATAATTTGCACAGAGGCAATTAATCTACTCCAAAATGTGCATCCAAAATTAAGAAAGATACACCAGTGCTTCCTCAGGACTACATTGTAGACATTCCTCTTCATACAATATCATACGGTAGTCAAAACATATAAGGAAATATTTTTCATTGGACCAATTGCTAGGAATGGCAAATAAATTATTTACCTTAGTGCAAAGCCTACAAAACAAAAACATAAGGCTTTAGGTGTCATATTGCTGAGATGTTGGAAATAAGTGGTAGAATGATGTTAATTGTAGTAGATTAAAGACATGCCGGTTTCTACAAGTTTGTTAGGGTCTTTTTGGCATAGACAGGGTGGAAGGTGTGGTTAGGGTGCATGTTAGAGGGTGGTGGTCAGATAAAAGGGGGTGATTGAGAATTGAGGCACAATATGGTGGTGGGAGAAGACGTCTGAAGACAGATAAGAAATGATTAGTGGGGATACCCTACCTTAGAGTTAAAGTTAAGTAAAGTTTTAAGAAGAGAAAAAAGTAAATGTGAATTAATGGGGTGATAAGAGAAAGTGAGATGTGGATTACAGTGGGGTTGTTATTAGGAAAGGGGCTAGCAGTGCATTTCAGGAAACTGGGGAAATGAAAAACAGGTAGGAAACCATCATGAAAAGTTTGAGTCAGTAAGACAAGTAGATTATGACAAAGTATTGGTTGATGCCAAAGAGAATTGTGTTCATCTGTCCAAGAGTTCACTTAACACGAACCTAAGATGAGAGCAAGGACTGATTAAGTTTTGAGCTCTTACAGCAGGAAAAAATAGGCAGACTTAACGGCCCAAATGGTTCCTAGGAGGGCACTAGAGGATAATACTTAAATGCCATTTGGCTATTGCTACTATTGTACAAGTAGGTTTCAGGCCCTGTAGCATACTATGGATGTAACTGGCATACAAATGTTCTAGGTGCACTGTGGGGGGACTTTAAATGTGCCACGCATACCTGACAACTTTCTGGCTCCAATACCCAAAGCCCACCCTTGCACCCTTGCGGGCGGTCTCGCTGACGCCAGGTGGTCCCATGCCGCAATGCTGCAATTAGAGATTCCCTGTAGTGACCCCGAGAACCTCCTCTTTACCCAGAGTCTTCAGGTGAAACGTGGAAGACTCTGGGTAAAGTTCCCAGGCATGTTACCATGCCATAGAGGAGATTTAGCCTAATGTGATAAAGGGGTTTGTAGTTGCAAATGTATGTCCTGCTAGTCAAACTTGACATCATCCGCATACGTGCTTAAGGGATTTGAGTACCTGAATTGAACAAACTATAATAACATCTCTAATTTCATATTTGAAACATATTGTTACAGAAAATTATATAATAAGACAAAATTTTAAATCACGTATCTGCCTGAATATTTTAGCAATGTTTAACAATATTATAGAATTGAAAAGCCCTGACTCTATTTAGCAGTCAGGGCGGCATGTGGTTGTGGGGATAGAGGGGTCAAGTAAAGGTCAGGGTTATATAACAGGTTAGGGTTGAGGTTACATAAGTAAAAAAAAAAAAAAATGTGTAGAAGCTGCTAGATGCGCTCGCGCCGCTTAGTTGGCCGCGCCCTTTTGCGCTCGTGGGTGTCTCGAGCCACTTAGTTTAACCGCGCTTTTTTGATATGAGGTAAAGTGGTATCTCGCGCTGGGCTCGCGCTGCGCTCGCGCTGCGCTAAGGGCGGGATTTTGCCCTATAAATAGACCTGCTGAGGTGCGTTTGTTTCACACCTGCGGCGAACCGCTAGCTGACTGCACTGACCTCTCTGTAGCGTCTGGTGAGCGGCAGCTTAGCGGGAGAGCCAAGGGTACGAAGATGGAAGAACTTCTTCTGAGGCGCCCGCCCTCCCACCCAAAAAGTTTTAAAAAAAAAAAAAAAATCTGTCGTGGCTTTTATTGGGGTTAAGGTTGCCCTTTTTTCTTCTGAAGGGTGAACCAGTGGTTTTGGGCTATCCTGGCTTTAGGGCGGATGGTCTTTGAGTATTTAAGTATGGTTGCACTCTGGGGCTTGGGCCAAGAGTGCTTTATGGTTTACAATGTTTATGTTGAAATTAAGTAATTGGTTGTTGTTACAATGTAAAACCAAATAAAAGACCACGGCCTGTTTCTCCAAGTCAGTTGTCAGTGTCTTTATTTATTAGGATAAGACGGTATGAGTTAAGCTGTTTATTTGTTGTGCATATCCCTTACAATCACATGATGTTTGAGATTCCAATCTAGAGTTATCAGAAAGAAAAATGGTTCTCTGACATTTCTTTCAAATTCCATTCAAGGCTGTTTGGTTAAGGCATTGGTGTTCATTGCCTGGACCTGTTCTGGCTGCCCTTGTAGCTATGTTGTTTATGTGACATTGTGTGGAATATTGACTGCACTCCCAGGGTGTTGGTTTGTGTTTAATTTCTTAAGCATGTTGCCCAGCAATGTAGATGTAAGTCTTGTGTCTCAAATAAAGTAACCTGCAGTGGCTGTTATGACCTTGTGGTTGAAAAAGACAAACACTATATCAAGTCCTCAAATATGTGTGGATTATAGACATATTATGGGCTATATCACATCTTGTTCTTCCATGTCAGGATTTATTCCCACAGTCAAAGTGCGGACCACATCACAAGATTATTTGTGACCTTGACAAAGATGCCTATGTTTCCCATAGGCATCTTTGTCACTAAGCATGGGACCATGGGGAGCTATTTAGTGACAAAGATGCCTATGGGAGACTGGGGACAGAGTTTGCCTTTGCCCCCAGTTTCCCATAGGCATCTTTGTCACTAAACATGGGACCATGGGGAGCTATTTAGCGACAAAGATGCCTATGGGAAACTGGGGACAGAGTTTGCTTTTGCCCCCAGTTTCCCATAGGCATCTTTGTCACTAAACATGGGAATATGGGAAACTATTTAGTGACAAATATGCCTATGGGAAACTGGGGACAGAGTTTGCCTTTGCCCCGTTTCTCATAGGCATCTTTGTCACAAAAAATGGGACCATGGGGAGATATTTAGTGACAAAGATGCCTATGGGAAACTGGGGACAGAGTTTGCCTTTGCCCCCAGTTTCCCATAGCCATCTTTGTCCCAGCCTCCCACTGCCAACCATGCCCCCAGTTTGTCAACTTGCCTGACTGAAGGCACGAGCCCTCACAGTGCACTCTGCTGACTTCCCGCTGCCCACTTTCTCCACCCACTTCACTGAACGGGGTTGGCACCGCCCACAAAGGTAATTGAGCCGCGCTGATGCCGCCCACGAATGTTATTGAGCGGCCCCGGCTGACTCAATTCAATTTCAAATCAACGGGGGTGGCATTTTAAGAATCCACCCCAGTCGATCCGAAATAGGCTCAATCACCTTCGTGGGTGATGCCAGCCCCGTTCACTGAGGTGGGTGGAGCAAGTTTGGCAGTGATCCATGTCTAAGGAGAGCTCTCAATCCGGGACAATGATGCGTTGTCCCGGCTTGAAACTGCCCGGGAATCCGGGACGTTTGGTCACCCTAAATTGGCGGGACATGTGGTTCCAAATTCGCCGGGGGGGGGCAACAGGGGGGGGCAAGGAATAACCTAGGGGGGCAATTATTGCCCCCCTGTAGCGACGCCACCGCTCACTGTATTAACTTTTACAATGTTGGTGTGCTGGCCCTATTGTTATGAAAGAATCTGAAATATTGCATGCGCACAGACTCACAGGCTTTGCTACTCATGATAACTGGATCCAAACAAACCTTTTGTGGGTTATAATAATAATTAAAAAAAGACTACTTTAGAACCAGAAAATTCCTTCCCCTTAAATTCTCAGACTCCAGGGTGAACCAGTAGCATTTAATTTACTGGCAAACAATAATTATGTTTTATTTAATTGTTCAAGCTTTTATAGTAAAATATTTGTATATGAGCAGTGTTTGATAAATAACTAGCTGACCACTACTGTTTGCAATGTAACTAGAGCAAGACTAAATTAATTGTGGTGTATTCTTAGATTTTTGTTTATTCGTATTGATGTATTTCTATGTGGGGACACAACTTGGGTCAATGTGTCATGCACAGCTCTTTGAATAAGAAATTAATTTGCCAGATGGTTACAGCCAATCAGAGCGCACGTGCATCCAAACTGAACACAATGTTGTCAACATTTCGTTTGAATATCTGATTTTAGTGATGACGCACCTTGAAGAATTACAGAATGTGTTTTGCAGACAGATCACCTTACATTAAAGTGAATCTCTGACTTCTGACATAACAAAATAAATGAATTCACCACTGCAAACCCTCTATCACTTGTATTATTGTTTTAATTAATACCATGCATAAGTTATTCATATTTATACTTTTTTGTGGAAATTAAATATAACAAAATTAAATATTAGCATATATGTTAAGTACAACAGGTAAATATACCCAACAACAAATCAATACATACAGTGATAACAAATAGATAATAGAAAATAGCTGAGATCTAAAAAATGAATGATGCCCAAGATTTCAGCAATAGCCAGTGGAGTATTCTGGCATAGGCTGACTAGGCCTAGGGTGGTAGGGAGCCAATCGCCCCCTTGGTCTATCAGGCTCTGTGTAGCACCAATGTCCAACAGGCCAGTTCAAAGGAAAATCTCCCCAACTGGTCCACTAACCCTACGGAGGACCCTACCGAGTCAGCACAACCTCCAAAGTTCATATGCAGCGCATATGCTTAAATGGCACAGTGCCAGCATAACTCTTTTAAAGCATACTTATTGTTAGGTTACCAAATACACTAATATTTCATTTTCATACCTTGTTGTGTGCAGACTAGTGGTGTATTCTGGCTTAAGCCTAGTAGGCCTAAAACGGCAGGTCCAGGGGGTCATAACAGGGAGCCAGACACCCTATCGAATGAGCAGGCTGAATGAGCCAGTTAAAAAAGAGGCCACTGTTCTCTCCAACTGGCCTGTTAACACCATGTAAATTTGGCACAGCCTCCTTAGCTTATTTCTGTCCGGTGCTGAGCATCCTTAGAAGGTCGTGTGCTGGGATCTGATATTGGGTTAGGGGTTAGGCCAATGTGAGAGCTGAAGTTAAATACATCACAGGTGCAGACATGAGGTGAGGGTAGGGACAGGGTTTTCTGAAACTTTTCATGTAAAATATTGATTAAAATATTTAGAAGAATAATATAGTATTTTATTTATAGAATATGGTTTATAAACACATGTTCTGTTGTGTATAAGCACATTATTGGGACTCTAGAACACTATGATACTTTGATATCCACCAAACATTCTTAATTCCTAGAAAATAGAGGCACCAGTAGATGGAAATATGGATTTGGGAATGTCACTATTAAACTAAGGGATATTTGAGACCCTGGCAGTCTGATTTCTGAAAAAACAACAACAGAGAACTGGATCTTTAAAGAAATCACATTTGGCAGTTTACCTTGAACTATTTATTATTGTAAAAACAAATTAGGTTGGCTTTAAATTGTGTGCTTAGAAGCCAAATGTTAGTTTTTAAAGAAAACTAAAAATGTTTTGATTATTAAGCAACAATAAATTAAAGTGTCCCAATACATTCAAAACTAAAACTGTGCAAATGTACCCTGATCTGAAACTCAAAACTAAATCTCTTTCTTGCCCTATAAACACTTAGACTATCAAGTTTTTATTCTCTTTTCTAGTACGTATATAAAGGGTTAAAAGACGCTGGCTTTCCTAGCTGCTAGTACCATGGTGGTATTTTGGCTGATACCCATGATGGCTCCCTCCTATTCTAAACGATGGAGCCTCATAAAACAGATACTGCCAGCACTGACTTTATAAGGACGTCACTGCTCACAGAGTCAGTTAATAAACAGCACAGCCTTAGGGAGGGTCTTAAAGGTTTAGTTGATGAAATGACTTCCTCCATCTCATCCTGCTGCTCCATGCAACTATTTATAAAACTCCTTCTATTACGCTTGTATTTTTTTAAAAAATATACTCCATACACTGTTGTCCTTCTTTACTAAATTTACTAATAACACAATACCTGCATACCTTCTTTTTGAACAAGATGAGTTAAATGCAATTTAAACAGGTATTAAAGATTCAAACGTTACTGATCGGAGTGCACTTAATTGGATGTGTGACGGACTGAGGCAAATCACAATGACTGACTGTTAACCAAGCTCAGGATGGGCCCAAGCTCACCTCCAGAGAGATTACTGACATGTAATACTTAAAAAAGTATTTTAATCTACAGTTTTTGCAGGGCCAACTTTGTCATTCTTGAGATGTAAAGTTGTCAGTTTTCTCACTTTCACATAGAAGCATAGAAGTTGAGTTGAAGTCGCTAGACAAGCTGGTACATGGCCAATATTTTCAAATAGGTAAAGGTGAGCCAAAATTGAGACTAAATCGCTTGCTACCGTCCATCACTGGGTCCCCGCTCATGTTCATAAGGATGCACATGACTACACTCACCACAACAAGTGGGTTGTTCCTCAGCTAGGACAGTGTGATAGCAAGGACTACTAGGTTTAATCGCAATTGAAATGAATGATGCTGGGTCCCCTGCCACAGGTAATTGTGGTAGTACTGCTGAGGAGTGGGTAGCGCCTAATCGTTATAGGCTAGCTATCCCTCCTATTACTGCAATCCCTGCCATCAATACTGATGTAATAGAAAAGGGGTGAGGTCAGCACTAACATGCCCTAAGTGAATACATTTGAAACAATGAAAATTTGTATTTCAAGGAATTATGTTGTGCTAAATTTATATCTATTTTCTGTATGTTCTCTATAGTCAGGGTTTCTTGACGTATGCTCCAGACCAATTTCTTTGGGCAAAACACAGAGCAGTGGTATCGAAGAGGCATATTTAACTTCTTAACCAGAACTTGATACAGTAGCCAGGTCTTCAGGGGCAAATATACTAAAAGTAGAGACATATTTAACTTCTTAACCAGAACTTGATAATGTAGCCAGGTCTTCAGGGTCACATACACTAAAACATTTCATTTAGTACTGCCTTTCATTTAAAGTTAATTTTTGAGAAATCAGGTATAGAAACAGAAATATAGTTCTGAAAACTTAAGAAATAATGAAGTTGCCGTTCAATTACACAGCAAAGATGAACATGTAATGCCTACAGGTGTATAGTATCCAGGTATGTATTTAAAGTATTTGGTTGTGCCCTATTTAGATATTTAGAGTATGTACACTTTTTTTAAGTATGAGTTTTTTCATATTGGCTCCTGGGCCATTTTTTTAGGGCACTACTTTTGTAGGGCAGTAATATTATAGACTTATTTTTAGCCTGCTCACCAGAAGCCAAAAGAGAGGCACGTAATAAAGTATCCAGGGCCATATACACTTAACATGTGTAATGTTCCCCTTAGGGCTACCTGGCAACCTAGTGGCTGTAAGTTGCTGGAAAGCTGTCACTTTCTACAAGCATAACATTGAACAAGGTCAAGTCTCTCGTCCTTCTTCTTCCTGCACCAGTATTTTTGCTACCCTCTACATTGAGCTTGCCTAACTAAAAGGGAAACCTAAACATGATTGTCTAGGGGAGGAAGAAGTGATACACACGCCTATGCAAGTCAGTCCCCACAGATTATTTTCCACAGAAGGAGCATAAAACTGTACAATATGGCACCTTCTTGCCTAGTGATGCAGAGTAAGAATGACATCGTATGTTGGTGTGAAGCATCATTAGCCTACAAAGAAGATTGTATTTTGGTGCTAAGCATCTTTAGAATGTATTGTACTCTAAAGTAAGGCATTGTAGAAATCTTTACTAGTAAAGGCATAGATCATTTCCTCACAATTAACAAAACTAGGCAACTACATAGCCACTAGCCTGTTGTTGTGCACAGTGACAGGTTCATATGTGCCCATGTTGGTATGCCTGAATGACAGATGGTTCAATCTTGTCCTTCTATTCATCACTATGGGCCTGCTAGGCAAGATCCACTGGCCACTGCTTGAATGCTAAGACTAGGGAAGCAATTGCTTAGTTTGCTTTATTTGAATGGTCTGATTTCTATCGGTTCTTATCTCCTCCCTGTGGTGTAATAAAATTTTGGTATCTGGGTAAGCATATTAGGGTTTGTATCGCAGCAGATCAACAGTCACACATTGCCACACACATTCTTGATCAACACTTAAAATGGAAAGATATCTTTTTGGTAATCTCTCATTTTGTAGTGACCTCACCCTGAAGATTTTTGAGCCAGGCTGATTTAAGTGAAAACATTTCCTTCTTTTCCCAACCTCTCTTATTACATGCTTTCGGCACAGTTTAAAAAATGTATTTCTTCTTAATATTTTATGGCAATTAAGATTTTAAATAGGTCGTTTTTGCATATAATGTCAACTATGTTATATTTTTCCATAGTTGATAAGACTATGTTATTTTCTACTAGCCAAACAGATGAATCGGGGTGTTCAAAAAAGTATGCTGGTCCTGAATTATGAACGAGCCATTACGATACTCGGGCAGATGTTGTAGAAATGCGTATTCTCAGGATACGTTGATAAGTCACTGCTTTAGCGTATAACGTCTGGAAGTATGGAGTTATTATATAGTGCAGCTAGCGAAGGCTGATGTGAACTGAAATGTTCATTAATAAGTTATGGATATGAGTTAGTGTGGGAAGTTGGATGTCTTAACCCATTTGAAGTTGTTACAGGGAGAGTGTGACATAGAAATGCAGACAAGAGAGAGCTGGGAACCTGACCTTAGCATAGCAGGATAATGAAGTGACATAGACAGACGAATGTCAGGAACCTGTTCTTGCCTCTACACGGTGACATAAGGAACAGGGAGCAGGGAGACAGTGACACGAAGAGACAGAAGTCTATATCTCCAAGTGGAGGGTGGTTTAGTGACTCAGACATAAAGGAACATTACGTCTGTCCCCGTGTTGGATTGCACTGTGTTCCTCTTGCTCTCTCTAAATGTTTTATTGGAGCTGACATGAGTAGTCATGTAAAACAAGATACATACTGGCATAATTGTGCCATGTAGTAAAATAGCAGTGGCACTTAACCCCTTTTTTGTAAGAGACTATGTACTTCTTCATTGAACCACAATGCTATAACTCCACAACTCTATTGCTGACCTCTGAGTGTAATTTAGCAGTACATTGCCTTCAGAAAAAGAAGTTCCAGTGTGGGTCACAATGTGTGGCTCTGTCCAATGTCAGTGTTGAGCCTCTTAAATTCTGGTGACTTACATTTAAGACCCGAGTAAAATGATTTCTTTGAGAATCAGTATTTGACACCTTAGGCCATCAGAGATGTGGCAAGTAGCAAAATAAAATCTGGCCTATTAAACAATCAATAGAAAATGCCAGTGATAATTTTCACTAGTGAGGGTTACAGTTGAAGGGCATTGTTGTCTTCTGACCAGGCTATAAAAATTAATCAGAAAGCAAAAGACCTGAATGCTCAGAGGAAATCAGTGAGCAAACATGAAAATGAAGTTCATGTGAGGCTGAAGAACAGCCCAAATGAAACAGGGACATGCTGTAGGATAGGATATTAAGATGCTTTCCATTCTCGGTTGAGCTAGTCTTATACCTTTTTTTACACAGCCATTCAATTAAGTGGTTGTGTATGCTTTGCTTTGGAAAATTACCCCAGAAGGTACTTTGGCATGATACCCTCATAAACTGGAAGCTTTTACATAACAGGCAACTGACACATTAACTTTACTTGGGTGCATGATCCATCCCAAATAGGAGCAAAGAAGGAGAGTGCACAAGTACCGTATTTGCTCGATTATAAGACGACCCTGATTATAAGACGACCCCCCCAAATCTGAATATTAATTTAGGAAAAAAAGAAAAAGCCTGAATGTAAGACGACCCTATAGGAAAAAAGTTTTACCAATAAATGTTAATTCATGTAAACTATTATTTTTAAAGCTATGATTTCCTTCTATTTTCCAACCTGCCTCCCCCAGTTATGCACATCTGCCCCAGAAATGCCTTATACCCCCTATATGCCACTGTGCCCCATGATATTCCTTTTAACCCTATATGCCACTGTGCCCCATGATATGCCTTTTGACCCCCTATGTGCCACTCTGCCTCCAGAAATGCCTTATACCCCTATATGTCACTCTGGCATTAAGGGGGTTAAAAGGCATATTATGGGGCAGAGTGGCATATAGGGAGGTTTAAGGCATTTCTGGAGGCAGAGTGGCATTAAGGGGGTTAAAAGGCATTTCATAGAACACTCTGCCTCCAGAAATGCCTTATACCCCCCATTTAACCCCCCCCCCAAACTTACCGGTGCTTCTGACTCCCCTGTCATGCAGCCGGGCAGCGTGTAGATGTCTACGCGATTCGCCTAGACAACTTACGCTGCAGCCGGAAGGAGGTGTGGCTAGTAGTGGGGGTTGTCTGCGTCCATCGCGCAGACCTTCCCCGTCTGTCAGAGAGAATTCCCCCCGCCGGTGCCCCCTGACAGCCGGGGAAGGTCTGCACGATGGACGCAGACAACCCCCGCTGCTAGCCACACCTCCTTCCGGCTGCAGTGTAAGTTGTCTATGCGAATCGCATAGACATCTACACGCTGCTCCGGCTACACACCGGGGACTCAGAAGCACCGGTAAGTGGGGCGGGGGGGGGGTAAGACAGGAGGATCCAGGTCCCCTGCAGCTGCGAGGGATCTGGATCTTAGTCGTCTCATTGTCAGACCTATTTGAGGTCTGATTATAAGACGACCCCGATTATAAGACGAGGGGTATTTTTCAGAGCATTTGCTCTGAAAAAAACCTTGTCTTATAATCGAGCAAATACGGTAATATATTGATGGTACAAAAAAACTTAAATGTTAATTTAAAATATAGCAATTTTTTTAACAAATTCTTGGTGTGCTCCCCGTCTTTGCTCTATCTGTATGTGTGCGTTTGTGTGTATGTTAGGGTGACACATCAGCCATGTTTTCCAGGACACGTATAATTTTTACATATTGCTGGCAAGCCCAGATACAGTGCTGCCCTGCTGTATGGAGGATTTATAGACTCATGGAAGAGAACCAATTAGTCAAATATACACCACCCATACTGCAGGGGAGCATTTAATTCTAGTGTGTGATCAATGGGCCCCTCACTATGATCAACACTAATTATTACAAAATCAGTGCTAATAAATGGCTGATCTTGTTTTTTGTAATTTAACTGTTAACATTGCTCAATGAACACTGTATTTTGTGTTATAATATAATAATACATACATTCAAATTATGACATTTGACAGTGTCTGGTCAGATAGGTGTTAAGTCATATACTTTCTATCTTTATAGTAATATGACAATTTGTGCAATGGTTAATTGAGGTACAAAAAAGAATAGTTCAAGTTCAACAATTGCTATTGTGTAAGGTTGCAATTGATGTGGGGTTAAGTGATGCAATGCTCTGTAGCTGAGTGTTGTAGTTACAGAAGGTGCATGTACACCTGCCTCCTATCACTGTTTGCCCCAAGATCACCTGTTTACCCACAGAGGCGATGGGAGTGGAGGAATAACTAAAGCTCAGTAAAGTACTAGGTAACCCCTTCTTGTCCAAGTCGTTTTAACTATGCTTGCATACAGGGTAATCATACAAAACATTATAGATAAGAATTATGTGTATTATAAACAAGCAAAATCGACTATGTGTATAAAGCATAATGAGATTTGTTTTACATGTAAGCAATTATCTATAGCAGTACAATCTGATAAAGAATAGTTATATGAAAAAAACTAATGTTTTATAGGAAGGAGTATATGGGGCACTAGGAGGAGTTATATAGAAGGAAGTTGTTATGTAGAACAATTAAAATAGTTATGGGACAAGAAGAGGAGTTATATGGATGAAGTAGTTATATATAGAACGTTAGGTGGAACAATGGGAGAAGTAATGAGTACTTCTATGGAGTGACAAAATGATTTATAGGGAGACAGTATATGAAGCACAGGAGGAGTTATAGAGAGAGGTTATGTGAAGTAGCAAGAAGGGGATTGTATATTGGGATATAAACAGTGCCTAACATAATGAAACTGAAAAGCCTTAAATGAAGCAGTAGAGTGTGATACAGTCGATGTTCTATTACGCCAGGTGTGCTTCTGGTAACATATGGTGTTTTCTCAGCATTTTGGCTCTGTATTTAAGGTCTCATGTTTTTGTTTTCTTACTTCCTTCTTATTTAATTCATTTTACTTGTTAAAACCATAAACCTGTCCAACCACTTCTTTCTCCCCTTGTGTGTGTGTGTGTGTGTGGTGGGGGGGGGTCTCCTCCTTCACCAACACAGCTCCTTCCTCCAACAATCAAACAACAGAGATCATAAATCTAGCTTTGTTTAGTTACAGATTACAGAGACACACGTAGCAGAGGAAAGAGGAGGGTGAAAAACAAAGGGAGAAAGAAAGAGAGGCAAACGGTGAAAAAAAGGTTAGATCACCCAAATCAGTAAATGAATGGAAACAACTTAGAAGAGAAATATCTGGCTTGGTGTAAAGAATGTGATTCTAGATTACAAATGATCACTTTCAGATGCCACTCTAACTGTGGCATCTGCTTTCATCTTGGATTCATTACATATCTTCCGTATAACAAAATTCCAATGATACTTGCCAAGGTTCTCCAAAAAGGCTTTTGTTTCTTTTATAGCCTTGTATATGATGTTCTCTATGCCACTTCTCACACTGATTACATTTCTTTTCCTTATTATTGCAGATTTGTATTGTGGTGGATAACAGCCTCCAAATATTGGGGTGAAAGGAATACCCCCTGCCTTCTTTCACAGTTTCATGTTGGCCCTGCAACATAATGGTGGGCAACTAGAGATAACCAAGTGGTATCCGACCATGAATACTTCTACTGTGACCCCGCTGACCCACAATGGTACAACTGACCCATACATTGACCCCTTAGGGGGCCATGCCATCTGGGAAGTGGTCCTCATTGTTGTCACTACTGGCATCCTTTCTCTGGTCACTGTAATTGGGAATATACTAGTTCTTCTGGCCTTCAAAGTAAACAGTGACTTGAAGACCGTTAACAACTACTTCTTGTTAAGTCTTGCTTGTGCTGACCTCATTATTGGTGCAATATCAATGAATCTTTATACCACTTATATTGTGATGAGGCGCTGGACACTTGGCAACATATCTTGTGATTTATGGCTGGCCCTGGATTATGTCGCCAGTAATGCCTCTGTAATGAACCTCCTCATTATCAGCTTTGACCGTTACTTTTCAATAACACGACCTCTAACATACAGGGCTAAGAGGACACCTAGAAGGGCTACCATCATGATTGGCATGGCGTGGTTTGTCTCTTTTATACTGTGGGCTCCTGCAATATTGTGCTGGCAGTACATAGTGGGTGAGAGGACAGTGGAACCAAATCATTGTTACATACAGTTCCTTTCAGAACCTATAATCACCTTTGGCACAGCCATTGCTGCCTTCTACTTACCAGTCACCATTATGATCATACTTTACTGGAGGATTTACCGTGAAACAGAAAATCGTAGCAGAGAATTGGCAGGTCTCCAAGGGTCAGCATCAGAAACAATTGTGCGGCCCTTGGCTTTGAGTAGTGTCAGAAGTGGCAGTAGCAGTGGAGCAGGGGAATCAGAAAAGTTGTCCAGATCACAGGTGATTGCACCAAGGGTTAAACGCACATGCTGTTTTCCTCGGCGACTTGCTGCAAGTCCTTCTCTTAGAAGCTATCCTGAACATAGGAGCAATGGGAGCTGCAATACAATGGAAGATGCAGCTTCTGCAGACTCACTATCATCGTCTTCTGATGGAGAGGAACGACCATATGAAATGAAGAGCATTTGCTCAGCAGTCATTCGACTACCCATGGTCAGCTCTGTTGTAGGGACACCCACTGGCTCACGTGGCTCTAATGACACCCTTGGGAGAGGTGATGTTTTGGTAGAACCCAATGGAGAAAAGCAAGAGTTATCCAGAAAATCATCCAAAGCCCAAGTATCTGCTTTGCCATCAACAGCAATCAAAAGCAAAATTGGGAAGACTCGACATGGGAAGAGGAAAAGCAACTCACTCATCAAAGAAAAGAAGGCAGCAAAGACATTGAGTGCTATTTTGCTTGCTTTTATTTTGACTTGGACTCCATACAATATAATGGTGCTTGTGTCCACGTTCTGTAAGGAATGCATCCCAAAAAGATTGTGGGACTTGGGTTACTGGCTGTGTTATGTTAATAGTACTGTTAACCCAATGTGCTATGCACTCTGCAACCGCTCTTTTAGGCGCACCTTTAAGATGCTGCTACTCTGTCAATGGGACAAGCGTAAGTGGAAGGCGCACAAACATTCTGCACCATTCTTCAGGACACCGTCACAATGATGGTGGGTGACAACACAAAATATTTCATTTAAAAGGACAGCTGTAACACTTTATTATTATTATTTTTTGTTTTATATAGGGCCATCATATCCTGCAGTGCTGTACAATGAGTAAACAGGACATAACAAGTAGTATATATCATGACAATTCGGCTTACAGAATAAAGGGCTAAGGAGGGCCTTGCTCAAACGAGCTTACATTCTAAATGTATAAAATTACATCTTGACAGGGTGATAGAAACTCTCTGTTGGGCGGATCTCTGAAATTACTCCTTGAGGCTGTCAATGTTTCAACAGTTGAGACATGAAAGTACGCTAAATTATATTGGGTTTGTAGATTCTCTGTTGGTTCACTCTTACAGTAGGGTTTCTACCAGATTACAGAGAACTTCACACAGTGAGATGATACTTATGTGCATCATTCACAAGAAACAAATATTAGCTTATAAAGTTGTATGTTGAGAAAATGTTATGCTAAAAAAATTTAATACATATTGGCAATGTTAACAAACCGTTTAACCAGCTAGCTGGGAATGATTGATTTTGTAGCGCAACATCAGCTAGAATGATTAAGGCTAAACCTGCAAAGCAGCGGATTACATCTGGTTTCTCTTGGATGATGCTAGATGGTTATATACTTGAATATGTTTTTGGAGAAAAAAAAACACAAAAATATTATTCAACTTATCAATATTGTTACCCTAAGATCACCACCTAAACCTTATGCTATTTCTGGGGTGGGGGTTCTAGGGGGAGTATTTCCCCGTGATTTAATTTGGTAGTTGTTTTGATATATTAATTGCCTATTCTGTTAAAATGATTAAACAAGGTGATATAGTGTTGACAATGATAGCTTATCTTTAACTAGTTTATTTTCATTGATTTCCAGGACACAGGTCATCCAGGAGAATACATCCAAAGTTCTGCTTTGTCTGCATGCAGAACAAAACCAGAGGCTATTCCCAGCATGTTCTGAGTGGGAGTACAAGGGATCCCAGCTTCCTTTAAAACAAAAATGGGTGGAATGAGGAAGGAGTATTAAAGAAATCACTTCTACAGGGGACTCAATCTGCTATTAGAACAATTCCGGGAATATGTCTTTTCTGTTTTAGTACATTTTCTTCAGATTATTCAGAACTGAGTGAGGGAATGGGATATTTAGGGGAAGGCCAGTCTTACTTTTCAAGCGATGATTTCCACTTTTTAAAAAGATAGATGGGTCCCTTTCTGTGTGCCAAACTAAACAATGGCAGGCCAAAGAACATGATTACAAGTTTTTCTACTGTTTACAAAGTGAAAACGTGGATGGAACAATCTATTTATTCTGATTTCAACTAAATAAAAACTATTGTAAAGAAACCCAAGATTTTTGTTTTATTCCAGTGCTATAGCTCTTTGTTGTCTAGCATATAGTAATATACAGTATATTTGTATTATTTCTGATACATAGCTTTACAGCAACTATGCATTATAGTTGCATGTATAAGCGTACGTATTAAATGTACATTTAACTCTATTTAGCATAAGATTTCAGACTCTCCTTCTGTTTTTCTTTGACGTGTACGTAACTTACTGAGAAACTGCCACAGCTTATGACATGGGTTTGTACTTCTAGGAGCCTTTGCTTTTGTTTTATTAATATTGATTGTTGTAGAGGTGTTCAGCAAAACAGTGGACCGACGGGCATCCTCCTGGCCTCCTGTAGGGCTACTTTTAAAGCGAGGCAAAAAAGGCAGCTGCCCTGGGCCCAGTCACACCTGCCCCTTGAGCTAGCAGCAACCGTGGTCGCAGGGGTCGCAACTGTGACGAGCCTGCCACTGTAGGGACCGGGACAACCCCAGCGATCATTTCCGTACAAACCCACTGCTTAGCAGTGGCGTCTCCAGCTTTCATATTTAGGGGGGCACATGGGGGGCCAGGGACCAAAGTACACATACAATATATATATATATACACACTATATATATATATATATATATACAAGTTATACATGCATTTTTAACTATATAATATGTACTTATCTCTTTGAAGTAAAGACCGTGATTGAAATATGATTTCAAAATAACAGCTAAACTGGCAGTTATTCCTCATTCTTTAATATTAGCCCCTGCTGACATTATATAATAATATTAGACCCTGCTGACAATATATATATATATATATATATATATATATATATATATATATATATATATATATATATTAGACCCCTGCTGACAATACATTTTATATTGAAAATTGGACCCCAGGAAAGCATTTCCTTGGGTCCCGCTCCACGCTCCCTAGCATGCAATCACTCCGCTCCCGCACCCAAAAAAAAATATTTGCTACACTGACCGCAGATTAGGGGTCAGTGCAGTCTTCCCTCCTTCTGACCCTTCCGTGACATTGAGAGGTCCTCTCCCCCGTAATCATCCGACAAATAAAGTCGCCAAGTTGCGGCACCAGGATCTTAAAAGTCTGTACGAGCGACTCTATTGGTCGCCAGCAGGGGGCTTGTCTGCCATCAACCAATGAAGAACGGTTGTACTTCATTGGTTGATGGCAGAGGAGGCCCCTGCACTAATCCTGGCACCAAAGCTGCTGCGTAGTCTGTACCGTGTTAACCCCTTATTAAAAACGAACACGAAGAATGTACACGAATATTCGCCCGAACACAGGAACGGGCTAATATTCGCGGAATACGAAGATTTTTTCCCCCACGAAGAACAACACAAAGAGTTGGCCAGCGCCCAAGTCTAATACAAACCCTGTATTTGCAGGTATACATAAATAATGTATGAAAACATAGCATAGCAGATAAGGATCAACAGAATAACACACAACCCCAGCTTTGCAGGTATAGATCAATTGGAATTCACATTAAAAACTCAGCATTAAAGGTATAGATAAACCCCCTTAAATTACAGGTATAGATCACAGGTTGCACAACCCAAAGCCAGCCCTCGCGTCCACACTGCCCACATAGGACCTGACCAGCACCAAGATAACACAAAAAAGACTTGCCTTGTGTGTCCCCAAACAGCCCAGCCTGTGCCATCTTGGTCCCCAAGGCTCAAACGCCCTGCTCGTGCCATCTTTGATTTCCACAAATCATTTATCCATCTATGATAAACACTTTTACAGTCACACGCTAATTCACACTTTCATTCACATATCCTCTCACTCATTCACACAAATCATTTACACAAATTTATTCACAAATTCATTAATTCTCTCACTCATTCCCACAATTCATCCACAAATGAATTCATTCATTCTCTCATTCACACAATTCATCCACACATTATTTTTTCATTCTCTCGCTCATTCACACAATTCATCCACACATTAATTTTTTCATTCTCTCACTCATTCACACAATTCATCCACACATTAATTCTTTCATTCTCTCACTTTCACACAATGCATCCACACATTAATTCATTCATTCTCTCACTCATTCTCACTCTTTATTTCAATATTCTTACCACTCCTTTCTCACTATCTACCCCCTCTCACTTACTTATCTTGCAGAGGTCATGCAGTGGGAGTGCAAGGCCCCTGTCTCGTTGCTCTGCCACAGTGCGCGCTGCTTCACTGCTGAGAATGACATCATATTCCGGAGCTCAGCATAAAATGCCGGCACCGCGACTGAGCTAGAGGGCTTGCGGAGGAGTCTGAGGGGGGCCGAGTGATTGATGAAAACTTCATGAGCGACCACTTGGCGCCCCTCTCTCCCCTCCATGTAAAGAAAAAAAAAGGACGCCGTTTGAATTGGGGAGACAACTGATTGAGGCTGCCTGAGACCCAGGATATGTGGTCACCCTGGCAACA
The DNA here is from genome assembly GCF_027358695.1 of Spea bombifrons. NCBI lineage: Eukaryota > Metazoa > Chordata > Amphibia > Anura > Pelobatidae > Spea > Spea bombifrons. The sequence continues at coordinate 19,878,795 of NC_071096.1, read as the reverse complement.
TGAGGAAAGAAAATAGAGGGCCTGTGCATCTGTATATTACTTTCTTTTACACTAATTGTGTTTAGATCATTAGGCAGTCTGGTCAAGATCAGCTGCGCCAACAGGTGCAACAGCTCCAGTCGGGTCCTACATCTTCGAGGGATCCACCGCTTAACATACCTCCACCAGCTCTATTGTCTCTGGAGGGGGCCACAGCATCTGAACCGCAAGTGATTCTCCCAGATAAATTCTCAGGTGACAGAAAGAAATACCGTACTTTCATCACTTTATGTCAGATATTATTTAACTCTAAACCACGTACCTATGCTACAGACTATGTAAAGATCCATACTGTTATATCACTACTCCAGGAAGAACCCCAACTATGGGCTTATCATTTATTGCACTCTGAGATTTCTGTCTTGGAATCCTGGGCCTCGTTTCGGCAAGTATTGGACTCAATGTACGAGGACCCCTTCAGAATATCTACCTCTACCACCACCCTACAGGCCCTTAAACAAGGACGCCAACCTGTAGAGGAATATATAACAGAATTTCGCCGAATTTCCCTAGAGACTACCTGGAATGAATCAGCCTTACTGGATCAATTCGACCTGGGGTTATCTGATACGCTTAAAGATGAACTTGCTCGTGTCGGGATTCCTAACTCCTTGGAGGATCTTACTCACCTAGCCACTCAGATTGATCGTCGGTTGTGAGAAAGAAAGGCCGAGCGGGGTTCCACATCTTCACATCTTTCTGGCACCTTTTCAGCCCCACTTCAAACTAGTTCCACCGAGGAACCTATGCAGATTGGTCTAGTGAGGGGCCATTTAACACCTGAGGAGAAGACTTGACGCTGATCGTTGAATTTATGCCTCTACTGTGGTAAACCAGGACATTTGTTCCAGGACTTTCATAACCGTCGCCGTTTACAGGATGGTAAGATTACCTCCATCCGCACTCAGAAAAGACTTATTGTACCTCAAGTATGTACCCCGCATTTATCCATATGTCTTTCCTTGAAGTGAACTAAGGGGCCTATCTGCCTTTCTGCTATGATCGATTACGGAGCTAGCGGGTGTTTTCTGGATGATGATCTAGCTAAATCTCTGAAGGTTCCCACTCAGCTGAAAGCTACACCTATTCATATTCAACTGGTCGACGGCAGCCCTCTTAAGTCGGGACCCATTACTCACGAAACGATTCCGCTGATGCAATTTATGCAATTTGACATTGTCCCTGCACCTACATTTCCTGTCATCCTGGGCCTCCTATGGCTTCGTAGACACAACCCTGCTATCAACAGGGAGACTTTCCCTCCACATTTTGCACTAATAAATGTTTATCATCTCCCGCATTGTGTCTGACCACTGATTGTTCTCTATCCACCATCATTCCTTGAGTTTATCATCAATACCTGGATGTTTTTGAAAAAAGAAATGCTGATATTTTGCCCCCTCATCGCTCCTATGACTGTCCTATAGATCTGCTCCCTGGGGCCTCCATTCCTTCCTTCCTTCCTCTGTACCTAAACTATCCACCCTAAAAAATTATATTGATGAAAATCTGGCCAAGGGGTTCATACGGCCATCTACCTCCCCTGTTGGCGCTTGCATTTTCCGTGTTAAAAGGAAGAACAGAGAATTACGTGCATGTGTGGATTACAGAGAACTAAATAACATTACTATTAAGAATCGTTACCCTCTTTCACTGATCTCTGAACTATTGAATCATGCTCACAAGGCATACGTTTTTACTAAAATCGATCTTCGTGGCGCCTATAACCTTGTGCGAATACATAGCGGAGCCCTTACAAAAAAATTACTGCAGTTTTTCTGAAGTAATACTGCAGTTTTTTGGACATGATAAAACTGCAATACTGCACATTTACTGCAGTATTACTGCACATTTACTGCAGTTTTACTGCATTTGTACTTCACTGTACTGCAGTTTTACTGCAGTTATTTTTGTACGGAAGCACAAATGCAATAAAGCTGCAGTACATTGAATTACAACTGTAGGTTTGCAATATAAAAAAAAAGTGCAGTAAATGTGCAGTAATACTGCAGTAAAAATGCAGTACAGTGAAGTACAAATGCAGTAAAAGTGCAGTAAATGTGCAGTAATACTGCAGTAAAAGTGCAGTATTGCAGTTTTTTCATGTCCAAAAAACTGCAGTATTACTTCAGAAAAAACTGCAGTAATTTTTTGTAAGGGAACGAATGGAAAACGGCCTTTGGGTCCAGATACGGTCACTTCGAATATTTGGTCATGCCATTCGGACTTTGCAATGCACCTGCTACATTTCAACACTTTGTGAATGATATTTTCCACGATGTTTTGGACAAATTTGTTATCATCTACCTAGATGATATTCTGATTTACTCATCTTCCCTGGCCTCTCACCGTGAACACGTACAGAGTGCTATCTCGTCTTTGTCAACACCAATTGTATGCCAAGGCAGAGAAGTATAGATTCAAAACTTCTACCGTGGAATTTTGGGGATTTCTTTTATCACCTAACTGTGTCAAAATGGACCCTAAAAAAGTGACAGCTATTCTTCAATGGCCTCCCCCACCGACCGCAAGGGGGTCCAACGCTTTGTCGGATTTGCCAACTTCTATCGAAAATTTATTTGAGACTTTTCCCGTATTACCCAACGTATTACTGCTCTTACCTCCAAAAGATCTGTTTTTCATTGGACCCCAGCAGCACAAATGGCATTCAAAGCACTTAAGAAAAGATAAAAAAAAAACGGGAATTGTTAACAATTAAGTTGGCTTTGGAGTAATGGAGGCATCTACTCGAAGGAGCTATTCATCCAATCACAGTTTTTACTGACCATAAAAACCTTGAATATTTGTGCACAGCCAAACGTTTGCAACCCAGATGGGCACTCTTCTTCGCCTGGGTTCCCGCAATGGCAAGGCTGATGCTTTGTCCCGTATGACAGATAAGGTTACACCTGTTGTGAATGAAGTGGGTACCATTCTCCAGCCCAAGCATATTTTAGCCTCTATAGATAGTTGGGGCGCAGGTACATGTAAGGGAAGAAAATAAATATATTTTTCTCCTGAGGAAGCCCATACGGCGAAACGCGTCGAAGGATCACACGGGACACCCCCTTTTTGATCGAGTTTTTGGCTGACTTTAACCCATCGCTTTTATATGCACCCAGTGCATGGATGAACTGTGAGTGCATTCTTAATAGCCACAATTGTTGTATTGAAGATACTGCACCATGTTCAGTTTTATCTTTTAGATTCTATATGAAGATTTATTAAAGATATTTTCCAACACAATTTGAAGGGCCTGAAGCATCCTATCCGTTTGTGAGTGCAATCACAACATCACATATATTTTCAGTACCTATACTTTTCACACTATATATTTATTTTCTTCCCTTACATGTACCTGCGCCCCAACTTTTTGCCTATCTGTACATTCGCACCCTGAGGAAGAGTGTTGTTTGGGCTGCTGCGGTCATTAGGGAAGTATATCATATTCTTATCACCTTTTTATTTTATTTACACTTGTGAACACGGGAATTAGGCATATTGTATCTTGTCCATATTTTAGCCTCTACCCAATCTATTTGGAACACGTTACGCAGATATTCTTCTCCCTCCAACATTCCTACTCAATCCACTCTTTCCCTTCACCAAGGACTATATTACCATCACCATACACCTCACCATTATCCTGAAATTCTACCATTTATGTACTACAGTCCTGTGTGCCACTGAATGAGCACTCACTGCAGAAGTTTTTCAGCCCTGAGTCACCTAGAAATGAGTGGTCCCCAAGCTAAGCGGACACAGACTTATATGATCCCAATAGTGAGGAAGCTCGGGTGTAGGCAGGTAAACTTCGGCACTGAGTGTAGTAGGTAATGCATAGACAGATTCAGAAACCTGTATAGGTAATCTGTAGGCTGGAATCACAGATGGGTGATACAGAATGCCACGTTAATGCAAATTGGATGATCAGACATAGCTGGATTCGGTACACTAAACAGGTAGTCATACAAGCCAGAGGTTGGTACACAGCACAGGTACGGCAGACAAGCCAGGTACGGTGCAGAGGAAGAGCAATGTAGGATCAGAATCTCTAAGCAGAATAGTAGTCATGCTAGCCGAAGATCAATAACAGCAAACACGAAATCCAACTTCAACAAACAGAAAAGCAGGACCACAACAGGATGCCTGTCCTGAGCAGTTTTGGATTTTTAAATCCAGTGCCCGCTGGCAGACGGGTGACTGCTGGTAATTGGTCCCGATGAGGTGACACTGTGTCCTCAGCACAGTTTGGAACTTTCTAATTATGCTGACCTATAGACAATTTCAAGCTTTCACTATTTGAGTAGTCTAGTAGACAAGACTGGTCAACAGTCTTCTCATCCTAAAGAAAAACCAATTACTTATATACACAACTAGGACTCATATTTTCCTTAACACAGACTAAGCACTAACTCAGAGTGCCAATTAAATGTCACAAAACTACAGGTGGTAAAATGTTACATTTTCCCCAGGTCTACCCATTTTTTGTATATATCACACTGATTAGCCATGTTCTGCACCTCCCCAAACTTTTCATTGCTGATTTTAGGACATGGGGCAGGGACAGATTATCAACGAGAATTATCCCCAGGGCCCCCAGTGGTAAGGGGTTTCACTTGCAGCTTACTTGTGTTTGTCTGCAGATGGGGGACCACTTGGTGCACAGGGTTCCTTTCCTTAAGCAGGGGTATATACAGAGACAAAGACAGACTCAATTGTGAGAGTATCATCAGTAATGGCAAAGTGAGCTCCTACTTCCTGTCATGTGACAGGTTCTGCCATTAAGTAGTTCATTTTGTTAGTCACGTGCTGCAATCTGTAAGAATGCAAACTGCATTGCTCTCTGCTTAAAGTAAAATGGCAAGGATCAGGGTTACTCTATTAGGATGCCCCAGCCAGGCAGCTGCACACAAGCTGACAATTACAAAAGATAAGTATCAGTTGGAGTGGTGTAAAGCAGTGCTCCTCAATCCTCTCCTCCAGGCACACCAACATTCCAGGATTTAGGTATTACTTACGTGTGTCTAAGGTGTTTTTATTTTTTTTTAATTTTCCTACTCTTTACAGTAGTGGCCAAACATTTTGAGAATGACACAAGTATTGGTCTTCACAAAGTTTGCTGCTTCAGTGTTCTTAGATATTTTTGTCAGATGTTACTATGGTATACAGATGTATAATTACAAGCATTTCATAAGCGTCAAAGGCTTTTATAGACAATTACATTAAGTTTATGCAAAGAGTCAATATTTGCAGTGTTGACCCCTTTTTTTTTCAACACCTCTGCAATCCGCCATGGCATGCTGTCAAGTAACTTCTGGGCCACATCGTGAATGATGGCACCCCATTCTTGCATAATCAATGGAGTTTGTCAGAATGGGTTTTGTTTGTCCACCCGCCTCTTGAGGATTGACCACAAATTCTCAATGGGATTGAGAAGGTTGGGGGAGTTTCCTGGCCATGGACCCAAAATTTCGATGTTTTGTTTCCGAAGCCACTTAGTTATCATTTTTGCCTTATGGCAAGGTGCTCCATCATGCCGGAAAAGGCATTATTCGTCACAAAACTGTTCTTGGATAGTCGGGAGAAGTTGCTCCTGAAGGATGTGTTGGTTCTTCATTCTTTATTCATGGCTGTGTTCTTAGGCAAAATAGTAAGTAACTTTAGGAGACAGTCCTGGCACTTGCTGGACTTTCTTGGCTGCCCTGACACATTCTTCAAAACAATTGAATGGTTGATTTAGGTGCAATCTTACTAGCAGCAATAGCCTGTGAAGCCCTTTTCGTGCAAAGCAATGATGACAGCACGTGTTTCCTTGCAGGTAACCATGGTTAACAGAGGAAAAAAAATGATTTCAAGCACCACCCTCCTTTCAAAGCTGTTATTCTAACTCAATCAGCATAACAAAGTGATCTCCAGCCTTGTCCACATCAACACTCTCACCTTTGTTAACAAGAGAATAACTAATTGGTTGATGCCAGAGGAGGCCCCTGCAGGCGACCAATAGGCTCACTCACACGGCCTTTTTAACTCCTGACGGCAAACCTACGGATTTCCTCTCCCGTTAGTCCCTGTTATGCTGCGTAGATAAAGGGAGCGGAAATCTGTAGGTTCGACATCAGGAGTTAAACTTGGAGCGGGGAGACAGGCCAAGTTCCCTGTCAGGAGTTAAAGGGCCATGCAAGCGACTCTATTGTTCGCCTGCGGGGGCCTCCTCTGGCATCAACCAAGTTGCAGCACCAGGATTTTAAAAGTCTGTACGAGCGACTCTATTATTCGCCAGCAGGGGGCTCGTCTGCCATCGACCAATGTGTACTTCACTGGTTGATGGCAGAGGAGGCCCCTGCAGGTGACCAATAGAGTTGCTCAAACAGACATTTAAAATCCTGGCGCCAAAGCTGCTGCATAGTCCGTACAGCGTTAACCCCGTATTAACGCCTTCTACAAAAAAAAACAACAAAAAACGAAGAAGAAAAAATGAACACGAAGAATGTACACGAATATTCACCTGAACCGAACACAGGAACGGGCAAAAATTCACAGAATGCGAAGATTTACATAATTTACATATATGCATTTACGCTAGGGTGACCACATTTTATTTCTGCCATTCAGGGACACACTATGAAGCGCCTGAGATCACACACACAGGTGTATATATATATATATATAGTAGAGCAGGGGTGTCCAAGTTTTTTCTGCAGTGGGCCACTTCATCAGAATTGTATACGTGCGAGGGCCGCACTCATTTTTCACTGAGAGAAGATATGGCCTTTAATAAAATATGCAGATTAAATGACACAAAACCTTTACTTTTCCTCTCACTGATTTCTGGGCCCTCCCCCACACACTTTTAATAAAAGTAAGTTACACACCAAAATTGTACGGAAAAATTATATATTGTGATTGTTAACAGCAATCTCAGGCATACCCAGATTCCAGCATGTACTGGTTGGCTGGGCATTGTTTTTTTTGTCCAATTTTAGTGTGTAACCACACTTTTATTAAAAGTAACACACCACAATTGGACAAAAAAAAAATCAACAATATGACTTGGCATGATAGGAGTGTGATTGCTAACAGCAAACACACTCTTTTTATACCCAGGCAACCAGTAAATGCTGGAACCTAGGCATGATGGGACTGTAATTGCTGTTAGCAGATTGCTGTTAGCTGTTAGCAATCACACTCCTATCATCCCAAGTCAGCCAGTACATGCTGGTACAGGGTGGCTGTAAGTGCAGACCCCTTACTGCTGGCAGCATATTGATGCTGCCAGCAGTAAGGGGTCTGCACTTACAGCCACCCTGTAAGGGGTCTGCACTTACAGCCACACTCCTATCATGCCAAGTCAGCCAGTACATGCTGAAACCTGGCTAGATGCCCCCCTTGTGTATTGACACAAGGGGGGCATCTAGCTAGGTTTCAGCATGTACTGGCTGACTTGGCATGATAGGAGTGTGATTGCTAACAGCAAACACACTCTTTTTATACCCAGGCAACCAGTAAATGCTGGAACCTAGGCATGATGGGACTGTGACTGCTGTTAGCAATCACACTCCTATCATCCCAAGTCAGCCAGTACATGTTGGTACAGAGTGGCTGTAAGTGCAGACCCCTTACTGCTGGCAGCATCAATACACAAGGGGGGGCAACTAGCCAGGTTTCAGCATGTACTGGCTGACTTGGCATGATAGGAGTGTGATTGCTAACAGCAAACACACTCTTTTTATACCAAGGCAACCAGTGAATGCTGGAACCTAGGCATGATGGGACTGTGATTGCTGTTAGGAGATTGCTGTTAGCAATCACACTCCTATCATCCCAAGTCAGCCAATACATGCTGGTACAGGGTGGCTGTAAGTGCAGACCCCATACCGCTGGCAGCATCAATACACAAGGGGGGCAGCTAGCCAGGTTTCAGCATGTACTGGCTGACTTGGCATGAGAGGTGTGTGATTGCTAACAGCAATCACAGTCCCATTATGCCTAGGTTCCAGCACTTACACATCCATGCTATCACACACACGCAAATCCATTCATTCACAGATTCATTCCCTCAATCTGACATACTCATTCACACAACCTCCCCCACCCCCTTACCTGCTCTACAGCTCTCGATGCCGCTCACTGACTTCAGCAGGGGGCGCGGCCTGCCTCGTTCTCCCCACAGAGGAGGCAGGACTGGAGCAGAGAATAGACCCTCCCACAAGTAAGCAGCAGGGCTTTTGTGATCCTGGCTGCCGATCTCATGCGGGCCGCACCTTGAGGTTCCGCGGGCCGCATTTGGCCCGCGGGCCGCATGTTGGACGCCCCTGTAGTAGATGTTGTAGCCGTATTAGTCCAGTTGTGTCAATATCAAATAACAGATGGAATAAGTATCTTGTGATAATACCTTTTTTATTGGACTAACAGAATTTTGGAATGACAAGCTTTCGGGAGCTCTTCTCCCTTTCTCAAGTTTTAGATATATATATATATATATATATATAACTGTATCGATGCAAATGTTCTGTCTTTGCCGCTGTCTCATGATCACTGCAAACTTACAGCTTCTAACTCATTTGGCAGCTGCAGAGAATCGTATATCTGTAAGGAAAAGCGGACCAAGCAAATTATTCAGTGTTGGTTATACCAGTGGTAGTGTCCAAAGACCCACTGTTCCCCTTTGCCTTTCCAGCAAATATATATATATATATATATATATATATATATATATTTGCTGGAGATTTGCTCAATTATAAGCCAAGGTTTTTTCCAGAGCAAATGCTCTGAAAAATACCCCTCGTCTTATAATCAGACCTCACATAGGTCTGACTATGAGACTAAGATCCAGATCCCCCGCAGCGGTGCACGGGACCTGGATCCTCCTGTCTTATGCCCCCCCCAACTTACCGGTGCTTCTGACTCCCCGGTGTGTTGTCCGGGCAGCTGGTAGACGTCTACCCGATTTGCGTAGACAACTTCCGCTGCAGCCGGAAGGAGGTGCGGTTAACAGCGGGGGTTGTCTGCGTCCATCGCGCAGACCTTCCCCGGCTGTCAGAGATCAGAGTTCCCCGTTGCCCCGGCTACGCCCCGAGGACTCAGAAGCACCCGTGAGTTGGGAGGAGGAGTTGGGAGGAGGAGGAGGGAGGGTGTTTAAATGGGGGGCATAAGGCATTTCTGTAGGCTGAGAGCTCTATGAAATGCCTTTTAACCCCCTTAATGCCACCCTGCCTCCAGAAATGCCTTTAACGCTCTATACGCAACTCTGCCTCCTGAAATGCCTTACACCTCCCTATATGCCACTCTGCACCATAATATGCCTTTTAACCCCCTAAATGCCAGAGTGGCATATAGGGGTATAAGGCATTTCTGGAGGCAGAGTGGCACATATGGGGCCATGGCATATCACAGGGCACAGTGGCATATAGAGGGTTAAAAGGCATATCATGGGGCACAGTGGCATTTAGAGGGTTAAAAGACATATCATGGGGCACACTGGCATATTGGGGTATAAGGCATTTCTGGGGCAAAGTGGCAAGCCTGGGGGCAGATGTGCATAACTGGGGGTGGGTTGGTAAATAAAAGGAAATGAAAACAAAATATTTTTCTCAATCATAGCTTTTATTAAAAAAAATATTTCACATAGTTTGCATGAATTAACATTTCAACTTTTTCCTATAAGGTCGTCTTGTATTCAGGCTTTTTCTTTTTTTCATAAATTAATATTTTGGGGGGTCGTCTTATAATCAGGGTAATTTTATGATCTAACAAATACGGTATATAATTTTTTTTTTATTATCATTTATTAGTTTTTTACATTTTTTCCCCTTGCCTGTCTACAGTTTTTGGAATGTTTCCTGACCACGAAGAACATGAAGCCTCCTGCCTCGGACCATCCGACCACTCTTGTTGGAGCTTTCTTGATCAACACCACCAATCGCTTGAGGTGACACTCCTTTCTTACAAAAGGGGCTTCTTACTTCTCACTTGAAGCTATAAGAATATAGGAAGCTAATTTTGCAATTATCGATCATACATCTGTAATGGAATCTATCTGAGCGTCTGCAAATACCACTGTGGCAAGGGAGGGGCAAAATGCACCATCTGGGCTCCAACATCACCCAGCACCCAGAAATAATACTGCATCGAGCAAGCAGCAAGTGGGCCCCCCTAGCCACCAGGGCTAAAAACACCATTTCCTCCATTAATAATCTAACCCTCAAAAATTCATTAAACTTATCTTGATTCAAGTTGCTGCAGAAATTTTTTTGCAGGAAAAAAATATTCTTAACTCAAAATTTCATCATAGATTTTGCCTTGGTTTAACCAAATATCTCTATTAATATAAATAACTATAAAGTACACTTTCTAATGTTTTAACCATGTCACACAATCTAACTCAGGCATCAATTTATTTTAAGTATAGCAGATCTAAACTGTTACCCTTGTTGTGGAATAAAAATGTTCCTGATTAAATTTCAATTATTTGGATAATCATTATAACCCTTCCATATCCACCTGAAATAACACTGATGACTTGCTAGTCATAGTTCTAGGCAATACATACGCTGTACATTTTGCAACCTCCAGAATCTATTTAACTGTGCTCCTGTATAGCATGAATGGAAATTTGAAACTTTCATTCCACACGCTGAAACATGGTGCTCATAGGCAACGGTGGACATTCTTCTAATCATATGGAATGGAAAGTCTGGTTTTCCAGACTGCTTCTATTGTTATAGTATAACATTATAGAAAATAGTTTGGTAAAGTCCTTCACCATGGACAGAGAAGTAATAGAGACATATGTGTATTTCTATATTTCTCATCAATGATCCATGTCACCTAAAAACTGCATTAAAACTTTATTTCAGATACCTGTCCAAGCATACTTGTCCTCCTGTATGTATTACATCAGTGTAGCCTCCTACAACAACTTCCAGTCATTTCAACTAGAAGAACTTCAAGCAATCGTCCTTCCTGTGATGTCATAAACTGGCAGGCAGAGCAGCGTAGAGGAAGCAAATTAAGCTGTCCAATGAAAGGTTTGGACCAAGTAACTACATTAAACTGTATATTATTTTAACCTCTTGACGACAATTGATGTGCCAGGCATGTCATGAGGTCAAACATGTTTAGAAAGTGATCTAAGGTCACTTTCTTCTTCAAAACGGTATTGCTGCAATGCCTTGATGCCAAGACATTCAGCAACACTGAAAACTGCAGCAGGGGCCTCATCTGATATAGTCAAAGTGCGCTATATTAAATGTCTCCGGTCATCTGCTTTAAAAGCAGTTAGGAGTAGACTTGGGCACCAGCCAACTCTTCGTGTTCGTCTTCGTGTTTGTCTTCGTGGGGGGAAAATCTTCGTATTCCTCGAATATTCGCCCGTTCCTCTGTTCAGTTCGGGCGAATACTCGCATACATTTTAGGTTTTCGTTTTTTTTGCCTTTTTTGTAGAAGGGGTTTATACAGGGTTAACGCGGTACGGACTACACAGTAGCTTTGGCATATAAGCAACTCTATTGGTCGCCTGCAGGGGCCTCCTCTGCCATCAACCAATGAAGTACTCCAACTTGGCCGGCAGAGACCACTTGTCTCCCTGCTTCAACAGTTAAAGGTCTGTACAAGCGACTTTTAACTGTTGGAGCAGGGAGACCAGTGGTCTCTGCCGAGCCAAGCTGCTGCACCAGGATTTTAAAAGTCTGTATGAGCGACTCTATTGGTCGTCTGCAGGGGCCTCCTCTGGCACCAACCAAATGTGTGGATGCATTGTGTGAATGAGTGAGAGTATGAATTAATGTGTGGATGAATTGTCTGAACGAGTGAGAGTATGAATTAATGTGTGGATGAATTGTCTGAATGAGGGAGAGTATGAATTAATGTGTGGATGAATTGTCTGAATAAGGGAGATAATTACTGTATATGCTCGTACCGTAGATGCTCGTATATGCTCGAAAAGACAAGGTTTTTTCGAGAGCAAATGCTCTGCAAAATACCCCTCATCTTATAATCGGGGTCGTAGCCGGAGCCCAAAAGTGACTAGGTAAGTATATACACCACAAAAACTTTTAAGGACTACTCAGCTATCATATGCATTAAAGCACACATGGTGACAGTAATGGTTAAAATGTTTCTTACCTTTAAAAATGCAAAACATAAACACAGGTTAACAGACCTTAAAACACACCAGCAAACATAATAAAGCACACACACATTGTAGCACATTGAGGTTGCGGTGACCAGATGTAATGTACAGCAAGATCTTAGATGAGTAGTGTTATTGTTTTTTTTTTATTCTTTTATCTTTACAGAGTATATACTGGGAGCAGCTGTGGTGCACAGAACTGAACATGGGACAGCTTGTAACAGCATTCCAGTGGGTTTTCTTGGCAATACATCCATATTTAGCTTTTTCCCTGAATTGTTCCTATTTTGCCTTTACAGCCTCACCTGTGCTGCTCTCATTTATTTTATTTTTTGACATTGTAAAAAAAAAAATCTAAAACCGCTATAGTTTGAATTTATTTTTCTACAAAACAATAGCATTCAAATATATAGAGGTGGTATCGGGAAACAGTTTCACACGGGACAGGGGACTGAGTGTTTGCTCATGGATCTGTGCTTGTTTGAGTGTGTGTTAATGTATGTGTAACCAAGGACCGGGGGTGGGAATTGCTCTACGCAAAGAGTGGTTCTCAAAACAATCACTCATGTGCGGGGCTATATACCATCACTCAGGGCCGACTGCAGTTACTGTATGAGTTTAACATGCTTAGCTATCTGAAATTACACCTGTTTATTGCTACATAGTGATACACATCTAATCAAACAGCACATCTAATCACTATGGTTTTCGATATAAGCTCTGAGATTCATCAGTCTTATACTGTATTCCTAACAAAGCTGCACAGCAAGCATTCTACAGCTGTAGCAGTCACTCCACATCTACATTGGTTGTATGCAGAGATGTCAGTGTTATCTATCAAAGTGACACATCTTGATATCACACATTGTATTCCTTTTATTTACCTCTTTTGGTGTAACACGCAAGTGGCCAGCATGTGTAGCTTGATTCTAGGCAGATTTAGACAAATCGTCACCTACCTTTGCTGTCAGACTTGTATCATTTGAGCACTTTGCTCATTTATCTTAGACACCAGTACACTACAGAAATCCCACGCACCTGTGCATAGAGCATGTGTTTATCCCTCTCCGTACACTAAATTTTAAAGGTGCTTATAGGTATCTAGAAGTTTTTATGTAATGCAACTCACTGTTCTGCGATTTTCCAGCCCAGTGGGGAGTGAGTCAGAGAGAATCTTGAGAGAGACTGGAGAGAAAGAGAAAAAAAAATCCTGCTGATCTTCACTTTAATCATTGCATAGACAGCATCTGCCTTGTGAACACTTTTCACTTTTTCTTCAAGAATCCGGTTCACGCACCACAAACGTACATATTATCTTAAAGGCATACCTGTCAGTAGACTTGCACATTCGAGGCTTCTAGCTCAGTGGCGGTGCTGGCATTTCATGCTGAGCGCTGGAATATGACGTCATATACCAGCCCTCAGCAGTGAAGCAGCGCACACTGTGACAAAGCAGGGAGAGAGAGGCCTTGCACTCTCACCGCAGGACTTGGTAAGTGAATTCAAAAGGGGGGAGAGGGTAGATAGTCAGAAGGGTAGATAATGAGAAGGGTAGACAGTGGGGTAGATAGTAAGAAGTGGGGGAGAGGGGATTGATAGTGAGAAGGGAGGGGATAGATAGTGAGAAGAGGAAGAGGGGGTAGATAGTGAGAAGGGGGGTAGACAGTGAGAAGGGTGGAGGGGGTAGATAGTGAAGGGGGTGGTAAGAATATTGAAATAAAGAGTGAGAAGGAGTGAGAGAATGAATGAACATGTGGATGAATTGTGTGAATGCGTGAGAAAATGAAATACCGGTAATTAATGTGTGGATGAATTGTGTGAATGAAAGTATGAATGAGTATGAATTGGATGAATTGTCTAAATGAATTAAAGAATTTGTGAGAATTCATTAATGAATATGTGTAAATGATTTGTGTGAATGAGTGAGAGAATAAATTATTGTGTGAATTATGTGAATGAAAGTGTGAATTAGTGAGTGACTGTAAACGTGTTTGTGTGTATCATAGATGTATAATTGATTTGTGGAAAGGCAAAGATGGCACAAGCAGAGTTATTGAGCCCTGGGGACCAAAATGGCACAGGCCCGGCTGTTTGGGAGCAAAGTTGACTCATGCTGGGCTGTTTGGGGACAAAAATGACAAGTCCTATGCCTGTAATTTGGGTGCTGGTCAGGATCTATGTGGCCAATGGGGATGCCAGGGCTGGCTTTGGGGTGTGCAACCTGTACCTGTAATTTAGGGGGTTTATCCATACCTTTAATGATGAGTTTTTATGTGAATTCCAATTGATCTATACCCGCAAAGCTGGGTTTGTGTGTTAATTTGTTGATCCATATGCTATGTTTCCATACATTATTTTTGTTTACCTGCAAATACAGGGTTTGTATGTCTTATTCAGTTGATCAATATCTGCAATGCTGTTTCCATGTGTTTATTTGATCTATACCCTCAGTGCTGAGTTTACATGTGATTTCCAGTTGATCTATACCTGCAAAGCTCAGTTTGTGTGTTCTGTTGATCTATATCTGCTATGCTATGTTTCCATACATTATTATTGTATACCTGCAAATACAGGATTTGTATTGTCTGATTCTGATTCAGTGTGGAGGATTTGGTGCAGGAAAAATGGAGTGATTGCTAGGGAGCGTGGCCCAATTTTTTCAATATAAAATGAATTGCCAACAGGGTCAAATATTTATACGTATCGGCAGCAGGGCCTAATATTTATATATATATATATATATATATATATATATATATATATTGGCAGCAGGGGCTAATATTAATATATATATATATATATATATATATATATTGGCAGTAGGGGCTAATATTAAAGAATGAAAACTAACTGCCAGTTCAGCTGTTACCGTATTTGCTCGATTATAAGACGACCACCCAAATCTGAATATTAATTTAGGAAAAAAAGAAAAAGCCTCAATATAAGACGACCCTATAGGAAATTTTTTTTACCAGTAAATGTTAATTCATGTAAATATTTTTTTTTAATGAAAGCTATGATTGAGAAAAATATTTTGGTTTTATTTCCTTCTATTTTCCAACCTGCCCCCCCTAGTTATGCACATCTGCCCCAGAAACGCCTTATACCCCCTATATGCCACTGTGCCCCATGATATGCCTTTTAACCCTATATGCCACTGTGCCCCATGATATGCCTTTTGACCCCCTATGTGCCACTCTGCCTCCAGAAATGCCTTATACCCCTATATACCACTCTGGCATTAAGGGGGTTAAAAGGCATATTATGGGGCAGAGTGGCATATAGGGAGGTTTAAGGCATTTCAGGAGGCAGAGTGGCGTATAGAGCGTTAAAAAGGCATTTCTGGAGGCAGAGTGGCACAGAGTGCCTCCAGAAATGCCTTATGCCCCGCATTTAACACTCCCCTGCCCCCCCCCAAACTTACCGGTGCTTCTGACTCCCCTGTCATGCAGCCGGGGCAGCGTGTAGATGTGTACGCGATTCGCGTAGACAACTTACGCTGCAGCCGGAAGGAGGTGTGGCTAGCAGCGGGGGTTGTCTGCGTCTGCACCGGTGCGGGGAACTCTGATATCTGACGGCCGGGGAAGGTCTGCGAAAATCGCGTAGACATCTACACACTGCCCCGGCTGCACACCGGGGACTCAGAAGCACCGGTAAGTGGGGCAGGAGGATCCAGGTCCCCTGCAGCTTCGGGGGATCTAGATCTTAGTCGTCTCATAGTCAGACCTATTTGAGGTCTGATTATAAGACGATCCCGATTATAAGACAAGGGGTATTTTTCAGAGCATTTTCTCTGAAAAAAATCTCGTCTTATAATCGAGCAAATACGGTATTTTGTAATAGTAATAATGTAATAGACAGACCCCTATTTCTAATATTCAAGGACTCTATAGTGACCGGGTCTGTTCCCCAGGACTGGCGCATTGCAAATGTTGTGCCAATATTCAAAAAGGGGACAAAAAGTGACCCGGGGAATTATAGGCCTGTTAGTTTAACTTCTGTTGTGTGTAAACTGTTTGAGGGTTTCCTAAGAGATGCTATTTTGGAGTATCTCAATGAAAATAAATGTATGACTCCATATCAGCATGGGTTTACAAGGGATCGGTCCTGTCAAACTAACCTGATCAGCTTTTATGAGGAGGTGAGCTCAAGACTGGATCGGGGAGAATCGCTGGATGTCGTATATCTTGATTTTTCCAAAGCATTTGATACGGTGCCACATAAAAGGCTGGTACATAAAATGAGAATGCTTGGGCTGGGGGAGAATGTGTGTATGTGGGTAAGTAACTGGCTCAGTGATAGGAAACAGAGGGTGGTTATTAATGGTACATACTCTGAGTGGGTGACTGTTACTAGTGGGGTACCACAGGGGTCAGTTTTGGGTCCTATTCTTTTTAATATATTTATTAATGACCTTGTAGAAGGATTGTATAGTAAAGTATCAATCTTTGCAGACGATACTAAGCTCTGTAGCGTGGTTAACACAATAGAGGACAGTGCACGATTACAAATGGATCTGCATAGGTTGGAGGCTTGGGCTGGGATGTGGCAGATGAGGTTCAACACGGATAAATGTAAGGTTATGCACATGGGGAAGAAAAATCCAGGCTGGGAATATGTATTAAATGGGAAAACACTGGGGACGACTGACATGGAAAAGGACTTAGGAGTCTTGGTTAACAGTAAATTTACCTGTAGCGACCAGTGTCGGGCAGCTGCTGCTAAGGCAAATAAAATCATGGGGTGCATCAAAAGGGGGATGGATGCCCATGACAAGGAAATAATTCTACCATTGTACAAGTCACTAGTCAGACCACACATGGAATACTGTGTACAGTACTGGGCACCAGTGTACAAGAAAGATATAGTGGAACTGGAGAGGGTTCAAAGACGGGCAACCAGAGTAATAAGGGGAATGGAAGGACTGCAGTACCCAGAAAGATTATCAGAATTAGGGTTATTTAGTTTGGAAAAAAGACGGCTTAGGGGGGACTTAATAACTATGTATAAATATATAAGGGGGCAGTACAGAGATCACTCCCAGGACCTATTTATACCCAGGACTGTATCTATAACAAGGGGACATCGTCTACGGCTGGAGGAAAGAAGGTTTCTGCACCAGCACAGACTGGGGTTCTTTACAGTAAGAGCGGTGAGACTATGGAACTCTCTGCCAGAGGAAGTGGTAATGGTAAACTCAATAAAAGAGTTTAAAAGGAGCCTGGACGTGTTTCTTGAAAGCAATAATATCACAAGTTATGGATAGTAGATTAATAGGGACAGAACGTTGATCCAGGGATTTATTCTGATTGCCATATTTGGAGTCGGGAAGGAATTTTCCCCCTGGTATGGGGCAATTGGCATCTGCTTCATAAGGGTTTTTTGCCTTCCTCTGGATCAACACGGTAGGGACACAATATGTATATAGGTTGAACTTGATGGACTTTGGTCTTTTTTCAACCTTATGAACTATGTTACTATGTTATTTTCAAATCATATTTCAATCACAGTCTTTACTTCAAAGAGATAAGTACATATTATGTAGTTAAAAATGCATGTCTAACGCATATATTTACCTGCCCTGTTGCAGACCTAGGTATCATCTGCAAAAAGACATACAATATATGGAAAAAAGTATTTGAACACATGACCATTACACTAATATGGACTTTTATGGCATCTAACATGGGCATTCATATGTAGTTGGTTTTCCCCTTTTTTCAGCTATATCAGCTTCCACTATTCAGAGAAGGCTTTCCACAAGATTTTGGAGTGTTTCTGTGGTAATTTTTGACCATTCAGCCAGTAGAGCATTTGTGAGGTCAGGCACTGATCATCGACAAGAAGGCCTGGCTTGCAATATCCATTCCAGTCCATCCCAAAAGTATTCGATGGGGTTGAGGTCAAGGCTCTGTGCGGGCCAGTCAAGTTCAATGTTCAAGTTCTTCAACACTAAACTCATTCAACCTTGTTTTTATGTATCTTGCTTTGTTCGCTGGGGCATAGTCATGCAGGAATAGAAAAGGTCTTTCTCCAAACTGTTCCCACAAAGTTAGATGCATAGCATTGTTCAAAATGTATTGGTATGCTGAAGGGGACATACCAAAACATTTTGAGCAATGCTGTGCTGTAGGTGAATATTTTAGTTATTTCCATTTAAACCAATCGTAAGCTTGATATTTCTGATAACAATTTCTAGCATTTCAACAGGTGATACAAAGGATACTGTTGATTTGATTGGAATTAGTTTAATTGTGTTGTCATTGGTAGGCCTTTGTATGGCTAAGTTGTGTCCAGTGTAAAGGTTGCCTTATTTGTTTGTACTACAATGTTTTCCATCCAAGTAATTTTACATGTTTTTGCGTGGACCTTGTGCTAGGTTACCTGCTTGATAGCAGTGCTTTGTAGAAGCAATTCAATGAATTTCCAATCATGTTTGAATGAATGTTTCAATGTGTCTTCCAGTGCTGCCAGGATCCCCATGTCTAACGCCTGAGATTTTGAGTTGTAAATCTTATGATATGAACTAAGCTAAAAACATTTAATTTAAAGGCTTTGCAAATTGGTCAAGGATATTATTGGTTTTGTTAAAACTGAAAGGATGTAAGGAAAGGTAGGTGTTTGAAAACCAGTAATCTTTGGGTTTGTCTGATTACAGCTCCAAGGTCAGAAGATAAAGTCAAAAGCATAACAGGTTGTCCCTGACTGGTGCCATTTGTAATGGGAACTGGTTTCAACAGGAATCCTATATTGAAAACCTGAGCTGCTGGTGAATTATATAAGGTGACTACTGCATTCAAAAATGTTGGGTGTAGGCACATTTAGTTTCCCACAGGTAATCCCAAATGGAATTGATGAAACCCATTATTATTATGCGGCTAATTTGGTAACATTAAAGAACATCCTTATTTTGCATACCATTTTTACACACACACACATACACTGCCCTTACACACACATATATATATACGTTCACTGCCCTTACACACACACATACACACATACACTGCCCTTACACACACATATACATGTAAACTGCCCTTAGACACACATATACATGTACACTGCCCTTACACACACATACACATATACACATACACTGCCCTTACACACACACATACATGTACACTGCCCTTACACAAACACATACACATGTACACTGCCTTTACACACACATATATACACATTCACTGCCCTTACACAAACACATACACATGTACACTGCCCTTACACACACATATATACACATACACTGCCTTTACAGACACACCCATACACTGCCCTTACACACACATATATACACATACACTGCCCTTACACACACACGTACACTGCCCTTACACACATATACATGTACACTGCCCTTACACACACACATACATGTACACTGCCCTTACACACACACATACACATGTACACTGCCCACACATATACATACACTGCCTTTACACACCAGCTAGCAAATACCTATACTGCGCTGACACATACCGGCCCATACACACACAGAAGCTTACAAACACATACATACACATACACTGCCCTTACACCCCTTTCTCCCCATCTCTTACCTTTTCCACCATCCACCATCCTTCTGCCTTCTGCCTCCATCCTGTATCCTGCGGTGGGAGCGCGAGGTCTGTCACTTCAGCAAAGCGGGACAGAGGAAGGCATAGGCGGGACAGAGACCCTAAATCGTGACTGTACCGCTTAAATTGGGATAGTTGGGGGGCATGTTGTTTTGTCCAAGGGCTGTCTTCCGAGGCTGACCCCAATCTTGTCATCTCCTAGTAAGGCAGGGAATAGTCTGGCTATCCTTCTCGCTAGTATTCTCACTAAAAAGGCCAAATATTGTGTAGTAGATTTTTTTAGCTTCATAATATTTCACAAATATATCTGCAATTATTCACAGGTCACCTAATGTAGTCTTTGCATGGGAATATACCGTATGTAGGAAAGTAGCTTGTCTAAATTAGCATTGGTCCTACTTTCCTTTAATAGCATAAATTTTTTCAGTTTTTGCAACATAAATGTTTTTCTGGGTGAAAAGGTAGACTTAAATCTCCACACTGGATTTTAACATAACAATAGCTGATGTACCAGTCCTTAAAATGACAGTAGGAGATCCAGGTCCGCTGCACAGCGATGTCAGTGTTACAGATACAGAGCGGCAACGTTATATATATTACGTATATGTGGTAGCCCTATGCATCATAGTGCTGAACAAATGATTAGTAGTCTTCTGTTTGTGGAAGTGTTTTTTCTGAAAGCAATTTAGCTGTGTCTTGTTTGTTTCTTCAAGAATCTTCTCTTGGGTAGAGAATTTAGATTCTTTACACCCTAAATGTTCTATAATTTATGATGTGCATGTAGTGATCCGTTTAAGTAATAGAATTTCAGTTTACGGTGTTCCAGGATCGCTCATATTTTTAAGGATTTATTGCAGGAGAGTTGCAAATGAGCTCCTACTGAATAAACTCAAATTGTGATCAAAAGCTATGTATGAATATATACAGAGCCGGCCTTAGGTGTTCCGGCGCCCTGTGCGAACTACTCCTCTGGCGCCCCCTCTCACTACCCCCCTCTGCCCCTTCAAACTACCCCCCCTCTGCCCCTTCAAACTACCCCCCCGTGCCTTCAAACTACCCCCCTCTGCCCCTTCAAACTACCCCCTTGTGCCTTCAAACTACCCCCCTCTGCCCTTTCAAACTACCCCCCCTGCCCTTTCAAACAACCCCCCCTGTGCCTTCAAACTACCCCCCTCTGCCCCTTCAAGCTACCCCCCCTCTGCCCCTTCAAACTACCCCCCCTGTCCCTTCAATATACCCCCCCTCTGGCCCTTCGAACTACCCCCCCTCTGCCCCTTCAAACTACCCCCCCTCTGCCCCTTCAAATTACCCCCCCCCTGCCCCTTCAAACTACCCCCCTCTGCCCCTTCCTTCAAACTATCCCCCCCTCTCCCTACTTCTCCTTATCCTAACTTACCTTGAGGAGTCCTGCCGGCATTTCATGTTGAGCGCCAGAATAGTCCGGCGCTCAACATGAGATGCTGGCACCGCGACGGAGTCACGGAGAGTAAGGGGCGTCGAGCGTTTGCTGAGAACTTCACGAGCAACCGCTCGGCGCCCCTGCCCGGTACATAAATGAAAACATTGTTGGTTTTTTTTGTTGTTGGTTTTTTTAACTTTATTTAACGTCCTCCATGTTAAATAAAGTTAAAAAAACAACAACAAAAGCTAACAAAAAATTCTACTTACCGAGATTTCTCTTTTCCCTGTTATTATGGGAAATAGAGCAAGGCTTCTTCCTAATTGCTAGGGCTAAGAAAGAAGGAAGTTTAATATCTTGTTTTCTGTGAAAATCATAATTTACCTTAGATGTAAATTCAGACAGCATGGAGAGAACTACTCTGTCAAGGGCAAAACACAAAAAGGTTTCCCTTGAGGACAGGGCCTGCAACTCGCTCACTCTTCTGGTAGAAGTGATTGCTCACTCACTTTATATATCTTTAATATTTTTGTATGTACATTGAGTATTTTGGAGGTAGCACTTTTTAAATGGTATTTATATTTAATTTATTGCTAGATGTGTTAGCCACTAGGAAGACCGTCTTCTGAAGTAACAAGGAGAGAGGTGCCAATTCTAGAGGCTCAAAAACAGACTGAATCAATTGATGGAGTACAAGGTTTAAGTCCCAAGGCATCACCTTTAACAACTGGTGAGGTCATAGCCTGTCTATGGATTTAGTGAACATTCAAAAAAGTCTAAAGGAAGCCAAATCTGTATCACGTATAGCACTGAGCGCGGAAATATGTACCCAGTGAAAGTCCTTTATCAAATCCTTCCTATATAAATCTAAAATAACTGTGTCAGGACAGGACATAGGGCAAAACCTCTTAGAGGTACACAAGGATGAGAAGGTCTTCCAGATTTTCAAATATTGTAGTGATTTCACCAACTTTCACCAACTTTCTGGTGTGCAGTAAGGTCTATGTGACTGGTTCTGATAACCCCCTGGTAACTGACTTGCACAATGCACACTCATACATCAACTGAATAGGACTGGGGGCTGTAACCCCTTAACGTCCAATGACGGGCAAGGCACGTCACACAAAAACGGTCAGGTAACGATATGACATACACAGTATGGCAGCAGGCGCCCGTTTTAAAATAGTTTAGGAGGCGATCAAATGTGACATTTTACCTCTCAAACAACCCGACATCACTGGTATCACTGTACTCGGGAGATGTTGCTAAACACATATTGGGGTGTTGTTTGATAGTGACGAATACATGGAGCTATAAATTCATACCTGAGGTACAATTTGTGTGAAAAGAATAAATTACTACCACAAACATTGGCAAAGTATGCTAGTAGAATCTCATGTATGGAAAGGGTTAAAATACTAGCATTTGAAATACCTTGAAGTGTCTAGTTTTCAATATATATATGGTTTATGGGGGAAAATGAATTAGCTGGCTGCAGAGATGGCCCAATTAGGACATGGGGGCCGTAAGACCAGATGTCAAAGTTCCAAGTTGTGGCATTTTACCTCCCAACAAACCCAACAAACCCATGCATCTGGGTATCACTGTACTTGGGAGATGTTGCTAAACCCATATTGAGGTATTGTTTGACAGTGGCATATACCAGGAGCTGTAAATCAATACTTGAAGTGCAATTTATGTGAAAACACAAAATAAATTACTACCACAAAGTTTGACAAAGGGTGGTAGTAGAATTAGTGCATGGAAAGGGTTCAAATACCATGGGATCTCTAGTTTTCAAAAATATATGGTTTGATTGCATTGGCCGGCATAGAGATACCCGAAATAGCACATGGGCCAGAATGACCACGTTTGGAAAAAAATTTGGTTTGGAAATCACAAAACACATTTGTACTTGTACTTATTGCCCAATAACTTAGAAATTAGATGATATGATTAAAAATCTAAAGATTCTTGTCATGAAAAAAACAATATATACCGTATTTTCCCATATATAAGACGCACCTTAATTTTGGGGCCCGAAATTTGAAAAAATACATAGGTACAAAGTTATTGTACTGGCTGCCTGGGCATGATATGAGTGTGATTGAGGACCGCGGCTGTTTATTTCCTTATTAAACGCTCTAAGTGGACCACGGGTGGAAGCTCCATCTCGCTGACCTCAAATGCAGACCAATTGAGCCGTTAATCTGTCCTCCTATACCACTGTCCGAATAGTGAGATCGCAGGCCTGGAAGCCCGCTAAGGAGGTAAAATCTTGTTACTCTGGCAATATTGACCTGGGTCTATTTGGTCCATCATAGCTTAGTCACTCCATATAGACTGAAGTGCTTTTATCTGATGTAGGCAGAAAAAAGAATGAGGGGCCCTTGCAGGAGTCTGTCTCTCAGCTAATGTGTGACCAATCTGCAGATTTTTCCTTCCTTTCAGGAAGCTACTCTGTTTTCCATTGAAGAGGAAACATAGAAAGTGACAGCAGATAAGAACTATTTGGCCCATATAGTCTACCCAACCTTAAATAAGCTCCTTATACCCTGGCCTTATCTTATTTCTAGCTTACTTATGCCTATCCCATGCTTGCTTAAACACTGTTACTGTATTAATCTCTATTGTTTCTGCTGCATTTACTACCCTTTCAATAAAATATTGATATTCTTTAAAACCTTTGCCCCTCTAGCTTCAGACTATGTCCCTTGTAGGGCTGCAACTAACGATTATTTTCATAATCGATTAGTTGGCCGATTATTTTTTCGATTAATCAGGTAAAAAAAAAACTATGCTTATTTTTGTTTATTTCAATTAAAAACTTATAATTTACAATGGCATTTCACGATTTGCCTTCTTATTTTACTGACATAATAAAGCTATTAAATTAAAGCTATATTTTAAGAACCCCAAAAATACCAAAAAAGCTTTACTAGTAAATATTCATGTAAACTATTTTTGCCCAGTTATGCACATCTCACCCCCAGCTTGCCTCTCTGTCCCAGAAATGCCTTATACCCCCTATATGCTACTCTGCCCCTATATATGCCTTATACCCTCCTATATGTCAGAGATGCCAATGTGCACCCTTATACCTCCTATATGCCACTCTGTCCCCTGATATGCCTTATACCCCTCCTGATATGCTTTATAGCCCCCTATATGCCACTGTGCCCCCTGATATGCCTTATAGCCCCATATATGCCACAGTGCCCTGATATGCCACAGTGCCCCCTGATATGCCTTATAGCCCCCTATATGCCTTATAGCCCCCTATATGCCTTTTACCCTTGATATGCCACCATGCCCCCTGATATGCATTTTACCCTTGATATGCCACCATGCCCCCTGATATGCCTTTTACCCCTATATGCCAGAGATGCCACTGTGCCCCCTGATATGCCTTATAGTGTCTTCATGCCACTGTGCCCCCTGACACGCCTTATAGCCCCTTCATGCCACTGTCCCCCCTGATACGCCTTATAGCCCCTTCATGCCACTGTCCCCCCTGATACGCCTTATAGCCCCTTCATGCCACTGTCCACCGATACGCCTTATAGCCCCTTTATGCCATTGTCCCCCCTGATATGCCTTATAGCCTCTTTATGCCATTGTCCCCCCCTGATACGCCTTATAGCCCCTTTATGCCACTGTGCCCCCTGATACACCTTATAGCCCCTTTATGCCACTGTGCCCCCTGATACGCCTTATAGCCCCTTTTTGCCACTGTCCCCCCTGATACCACTTATAGCCCCTTTATGCCACTGTCCCCCCTGATACCACTTATAGCCCCTTTAGGCCACTGTCCCCCCTGATACCACTGTGCCCCCTGATATGTCTTATGGCCCCCCGGTATAAGAAAAACTGACAACGCTAAAATAGGTTTTTTATATTTATATTTATTAAATATAGACAAAAAAATAAATACACAATACAATATAAATATATGGACAATATAAACAATAATTCAAATATTACAGACATCAAAAAATAAAAAAAACACAAATTAAAGAATGCACATAATTAATAGATCCCGCAAAAGTTATACCTGCCCCACCAAGGGTTAATATATCAACAGAAGAAACACAGGGAAAATGAGCATAAAAATAAAGATAATACTTACCCAGTGCTGCTTACTTTTCCTGTTTTTCTTCTGTTGATATATTAACCCCTGGTGGGGCAGGTGGAAGTGCACATCGAGCACTAAAATCCAAACCCCCTGCAGCGCTGCACGGGACCTGGATCCTCTTCGGCAGCCGGTAGGGGTCTGTGCGATGCGCGCAGACAGACGGTTCTCCCCTCCGCGTCCGTTGGGGCTTCCATGATGGAAGCCGCACCAGAAGGTCACGTGTTGCCGGGTTCAGTAAAAGAAGCCCCATCGGAAGTGGAGGAGAGAAGCGGAAGGGGAGGGGAGAAGCGGAGGATGTCTGCGCGCTTTGCACAGACCCTCACCGGGTGGCAGAGAGGATCCAGGTCTCCTGCAGCTTTGCAGGGGGTCTGGATTCCAGAGTTATAATCCGATCTCTATTTGAGATCGGATTATAGAATTGAGTTTTTCAGAGCATTTGCTCTGAAAAACATTTTATAAATCGATAAAAATCGATTCAACTAATAGAGTATGAAAATCGTTGACAATGATTTTCATAATCGATTATTATCGATTCGTTGTTGCAGCCCTAGTCCCTTGTAGTAGTATTTCTTCATTTAAATGGATTTTCTTCCTTTATCATGTTTATTCCCTTCAAGTATTTAAATGTTTCTATCATATGCCCCCTGTCACGTCTTTCTACCAGGCTATATATTTTAAGATTTTTATAATTTTCATAGCTTCTCTGAGCTTTACTCCAAGTGAGGTCTCACCAACCTTCTGTACAACAGCATGAGGACTTTCCTCTTTCTACTGAAAATTACTCTCCCACTGCAACCAAGCATTATACTAGCATTCCCTGCTGCTCTATTACATTCTCTACCTATACCTTTAAGTCCTCTGGAATAATTACCGCTAAATTCCTTTCCTGATGTTGAGGTTAGGACAGTATCAAATAATCTTTACTCTGACCTTGGGTTTTTATGCACTAGGTGCATTATCTTGGCCATTTGACCATTTTTCTGTCGTTTACATAAATCATTTGCCATTACCTTACTGAAATCTAGATGTGTAATGTCTACTGTGCCACCTTAATCAATTAAGTCACCCAATCAAAAAAAAAAGAATAAGATTAGTTTGGCATGATCTTCCTGAAGTAAACCAATGTTGTTTTTAAACTTGAAACCCATGTGACTTTAGACGCTCAACAATCCTGTCTTTTAACATAGTTTCCATTAATTTCCCCACTACTGATTTAAGACTCACAGGCCTATAGTTGGGGAACTCCTCCCTACTGCCTTTCTTGTGAACAGGCACAAAATGTTTTGCTAGTATACCACTAAGCTCTTTTATTAACTTGGACAGCTAAAGTATAAAACCTTGTGTTTAGTGTTAGTCTCACATTTACTGTTAAGCAGTCACGACTTCCTCTGGGACAAGGTAAGGTGACTGCCACCTGGCACAAGAAAAGATCGTCTGCTTCTCCTACGGACCTGGGGTCTACTTACCAACAACATAATGCATTTCTGGTTGGGAGTGAAAAGAATAAACCTATGGTCAGGCTACCATACTTTTATCAGGATATACATTAAAATATGCATGGGGTGCCACCGCCAGATAGACGCAGATGAGAGGGGCATCTAGCAACTGCTTGGCACCCCTCAATCTCCTTTCTGAGGCCTCTAACTCCGTTGCGTTGCTGGCATGTCATGCTACTTACTTTTAATAAAAGTGTGAGATTTTTTTATGGTGGGAGGGTCATTTTAGGCCAAGTAAATGCTGAATTTTCGGTTTCGGTCCAGAATTTTCATTTCGGTGCATCCCTACTACTAAGCCATACGCTTAAGTGGTAGGCCTACACAACATCAATGTTTGGCTTAGTATATAGTGATAGGGGTTATGCTGCACTATTGTCAATGTCTGGCTCAATGTATAGTGATTGGTGTTATGCTGTACCACCATCCTTGTCTGCCTCAGTTTATAGTGATAGGTGTTATGCTGTACCCTCCTCAATGTCTGCTTCAGCATATAGTGATTGGTGTTATGCTGTACCACTGTCAATGTCTGCCTCAGTATATTAAATAAATGCCACCAAGTACTATTTAGACATGTATTATAGTTATTTTGCAATATAAACAAGAACACACAACCAACTAATCATTCACCAAAAATAACAGGGCTACGTGTTCAAAGTTTTTTTTATTATACCAAATTACAAAGTGTTAAACAGAAGAGGAGCAATTCATTTAAAGGCAAGGTTTAAATGATACCTTGGATGGCCTAAGGCAGTGGAGGATGTTAGAAAGATGGGCACGGTGGGACCCCTGGTGGTAGGTCAAAGCAGTGCATGCCAGGAACTGTATATGGTAAATGGGTAACCCTACCTGACTTAACTCTTAGCTATCAGAACCATATGATTTCCTGACTTAGTTTTCAGTACCCTGTAGACATGTATAAAAAAGAGTTTATTATTTTAATGCTACTAAGTTTTGGATAAAAGTATGAAATGCCCCTTTATAAATGGAAGTACATAAAAAAAAATGGCATTTGGTGAAATATGCACAACGTAATATTTCGTAAAAACCTGGCACTCCATGTGACAAAACCTTTTATTTTGAATGTTTACAGTGTCATAAAAAGTCGCCTTCCTAAGACAGGAAATTAATATTTAAATCACTATGGAAAGAGCATGGAAAATAAACGATGCAAAAAAAAAAAGCAAGGCACTGGAACAAGATCAGAAGATTAGAGGTCATAAATAGATCAAAAGAATGAGGGGGAAAAGGAGGAAAATATGTAAACATTTTGAGATGGTGTAAAAGTCAAATTCCAGACTAATTCTGTTTATTTTTAATTCTCTATTATTTTTGCATCAAATCTCCTTTCCCTGTTGCAATACAGCAAAGCTGAGGAGGTAGCATTCACCCACCACATCTTCCGTATGGTGTGTGAAAATAATTAAACTTTACACACTTAAGCCACTCCTGTAAAAGCACACCTGTTATGGTTATCTAGATAGCTCAGATGATATTTTCTCTTTTGCCTTGAACATCAAAATCGGGTTAGCAGACGACTCCTTCCGTTGGACAGGCTTAAAATATATACAAATTATGGGGCTGAGTAAAAATAATTTTTTTTTTTTTTTATTCATTCTCCGTTTATTAAACAGTGTAAAATACAGAGAACATGTACGACACATAAGCATATACAATAAATGACAGAAAGTAGCGCACCACGCCAAGGCACACAGGTTCACAGTAAAAAAACATCAAAGTGGTGCAAACGATACATACCAGGCCGTAACAAGAGTTCCCTGATTCAGAATAGAGAAAAGTAGGGGTGCCACCTGGCACATCCAGCTCAGCACCCAGAGGTAGAGCGGTGCATAAAACAAGGCATATGACGAAGGTGGCAAAAGGAGTTGAGGACATCGAATAAACGGAGCCAAGGAGAAGGAAAAATACAGAGAGAAAACAAAATCAAACCAAACAGCTCCGCAAACAGTTGCTCCGGGTAAGTACATGCGCCAAAAGCGAGGAGGCGACAAAACCGCAGCACATAGGGACGGCAGAAACAATGTGGAACTGACCTGCCGTTATCTAAAGCACATGAAGACCGAGATAATATATTCCGTGTAAAAAGAAAGAAACCAAAAAGTAAACCCGGGACCCCAAAACGTCAACCCGCCCTACCTGTCACCATGGGAATGGAAGGGAACAGACACTAGGGAGGAGAACTGGGGGGAGGAGTAGCCGGAAGATACTGACCCAGAATGACCCTAAAGTCCGCGGAGGCAACAAATTCATGCCACCAAAACCAGCGCCTGGCATGCTGGTAACCCTTACCCCTGGAAGACCACACCAAGTCCTCCATGTGTTCAAGAAACTGCACCCTCTGGAGCCACAACGCGATCGAAGGAGGGGTGGGGGTACGCCAAAAAACGGGTATCACGGCCTTGGCCGCATTGAGGAGATGTACGGTGAGCGTGCGTTTATACGCCTGCGGTGAGAGCGAGGTAAGGTGCAACAGGGCTGCTTCCGGCTTAGCCAACAGATCCACGCCACCCACACGCTCCACTACCCGTAACACCACCTGCCAGAAGGGTCGAATCGCCGGACACAGCCACCATATGTGGTACAACGTCCCCCTGTCGGAACCGCACCTCCAACAAACTTCAGAGATTGAGGGGAAGAACCTGTGAAGGTCCACGGGTGTCCTATACCACCTCGTCAAAAGCTTGTATGAACACTCCTGTATTCTGCTGGAGATGGAGCCCCGATGAGTGGCAAAGAAAACCCCATCCCAGTCTTGGGGGGATGGCGCAACCGAAAGATCCCCCTCCCACAAGCTCAAAAAATAGGGTTTCGATCTAGAGGCCGAGTCCAACAGCAAGGCGTAGAGTACAGAAAGCAGGTGCGGGGCTTCTTTAGAGGAGGTGCAAAGTGTCTCGAAAGCAGACAACGGCCGGAACAAAAGGGGAGTCTTTGGGATAGACAACACAAAGTGGCGGGCCTGAATATAAAACAGGAGTTCGGCCGGAGATAGGGATCGTTTACCATAAAAAATCTCGGCAGATACAAACCTGCCGCCCACATATGCGGTGTGGAACCGTAAAACACGCCACGGGAGAGAGGGTTGTAAAGGTGACCGCTGGACAGACATACTGAGAGGAAAGTCAGGGTTAGGGACAATCGGATAGAGGGGACCAGGATTGGAGGACAAACCGCCCCCCTTCAAAATCCTGGTAAACACCCGCAGAGTAGCGCCGACAGTAAGCGACACCCCAGCCACAAAATGCCTCTTGGGCTCTAGCAACCAAGGAAGACAAGAAAGAGAGATACCCACCAACGATTCCTCAATCTCCAGCCATTGCTTAGGGACCATAAGGGACCACTCCACAATTCTGCGGAGGTGGGCTGCCTGCCAATATTTCTCCAAATCCGGCAACCCCAAACCCCCCTTGAGTTTTGGTCGAATTAAGTGGGCATGGGAGAGTCTAGGAGACCGAGAGCACCAAACATAAGAGCGAAAAACCCGGTGACAGGCCTTAAAAAACGAACGAGGGAGAAAAATGGGCAGGGTCTGGAAGAGGTATAGGAATCTGGGGAGAATATTCATTTTAACAACGGCCACCCTACCAAACCAAGAGACGTGTGCGTAATCCCACCTCCGCAGGTCAGACGAAACAGAGGTAAGTAAAGGGGTAAAGTTCAATGAAAAAAGCAGGGAAAGGTCCCCAGGAATCCGCAAACCCAGGTAAGTAAGGGCACGGGCACACACCCTGAACGGAAAATGACGCGACAAGTCCGCCAGCAAGTCCGCCGGGACATTGCAGCACAGCATCTCAGACTTAGCGAGATTAATTTTATAATTGGAGAGCGAACCAAAGGTTCGCAACTCCTGCAGCAAGTAGGAGAGGGAAGCCATAGGGTCAGTATTGATACACAACATGTCATCTGCGTAAACCGCCAGTTTATGTTGAACCCCAGCCACAGAAATGCCCGAGATGGAAGCGTTTGCCCGGATAGCGTTTGCCAAGGGCTCCATCCCCAGCACAAAGAGCAGAGGCGAGAGTGGGCAGCCCTGCCTAGTGCCATTCGACAGAGTGACCTGGCGTGACACAAGCCCGTTAACCTTAATCAACGCCGTAGGGTCATGATATAAGGCCCCAACCCAACCAAGAAAGTGACGGCCAAGTCCCAGACGTTCCAGGACACGAAATAGGTAAGGCCAGGCCACCCTGTCGAAAGCTTTCTCCGCGTCGAGCGAAGCCAGGGTAAGAGGGAGATTATTACGGTTAGCGAAATTAATAAGGTCAATGACCTTTGTGGTGTTATCCCTGGCCTCCCTCCCGGGGACGAAGCCCACCTGATCCCTATGAATAAAGCGAGGCACGTAGGGCGACAGCCGCATTGCCAAGATTTTTGCCAGTAGTTTAACATCTGTGTTAAGCAAGGAAATGGGGCGATAGCTACCACAGGCGTCAGCGGGTTTATTTGGCTTCAGAATCAGAGAAATATGCGCCATGGTAGACCGAGGATCCAAGTGGGAGCCCGAAGTAAGGGAGTTAAACGTAGTTACCAAATGCGGGCCTAGGATAGGGAGAAATTTTTTATAATAGATAATCGGCAAGCCATCCGGCCCCGGACATCTGCCCGGCTTGGTAGACTTAATAGCAACCCTGACCTCTTCCAGTGTAATAGGAGAGTTGAGAATGTCCGATTCCTCTGGACGTAAGGGGCACGGCAAGTATTTATCTAAATAACTATCAAGGACCGTCTGAAAGTCAGGACAGGAGTCCCGGACGGAAGGCAAATTGTAGAGATCCTGGTAATACTTGCGGAAGCATTCCGCGATCTCAGGTGTGGAGGAAACATGAGTACCAGCGGATGTGCGAACCCGAGCTATAAAATGTTTAGCAGTCTGCGCTCTAAGCGCCCTAGCCAACAGCTTACCGGGCTTATCCCCGTATTCATAAAAATGCCGCTTAGTCAAAAGAAACTGCCGCTTAAGGCGACGATTCGTAAGAGAAGCCAATTGGGCCCGCAGAGAAGCAAGCTGGGTCAGAAGAGTGGGGTCACGAAGGGACTTATGCAGTGTTTCTAGCTCCGCTATCTTCCTAATTACGTCAAGAGTGGCGGCTAACGCGTTCCTTTTAAGCCGAGAGCCAAGTTGTATAAACTTTCCTCGTACCACGGCCTTATGGGCTTCCCAAATGGTGGGCAAGGGCATCCCAGGGGTAGAATTCTCGGAAAAATAAAGGCGTAAATGGTCAGCCACCTCCGAGGAAAACGCCGGGTCAGAAAGAATATTTTCGTTCAGACGCCACAACCAGGGCCGAACAGGGAACGAGGCCAGTTTAATGGTCATAAAGACCGGGGCATGATCGCTGAGCACACGAGGGCCAATAGATGTGGTGTGAAGGGTGGGGAGGTGATGATGGGAGAGGAAAAAGGAGTCAATACGGGTATAACGGTCATGTAGGGCAGAATAATATGTGTAGTCCCTAGTAGTAGGGTGTTGTGTCCGCCAAGCGTCAATAAGCTGCGCCATATGTAACAGCCGCTTGACCCGGTTGATCTGAGTATGGGGGATAGACGAAGTACCAGAGGAATTGTCCAGTGACGGGAGAAAAGTCATGTTGAAGTCGCCCCCTAAAACCGTCAGACCCTCCTGGAAGTCCATCAATTTCTTCAAGACCAGAACCAAAAATTTAGATTGGCGACAATTCGGGGCATAAACATTTGCAAAAGTGACCTTATGAGTACCCAAAAACCCCTTAACAAAAATACACCTGCCTTCAGAGTCCTGCCAGCGATCCAACAAGCGAAAGGGCAAGTGTTTGTGTAAGAGGATAGCCACCCCTTTGGATTTAGAATCCGGGCTACTAGATGTAAATGAGGTGGTGAAGTGATTGTTAGTCAATTTGGGTTCCTTAGTGACCTTGAAATGTGTTTCTTGAATAAAAGCTATTCTGGATTTAGAGCGACGGAGTTCAGCAAATAGTTTGGACCTCTGTTCGGGTTTGTTAAGCCCCCTAATATTGAGGGAAATCAATGTAATAGGATCAAGCGCCATATGGAGTGAGACTGGCAGGACCGTGGAAGGGCAATATCAGCATAAGATAACCAATAATAGAGAGCAGCAGGAGCAATAATATCGGAGCAAAAAACAAAGCAACAAGAAATAAACCAAAACAATCTCTTATTAAAACAATAAGAGCTGGATGCCGTAGCATCGACCAATGAGCAACATGACCAACAAAATGGACATAGACCACACAGCGGGGTCCAAAGGAGCCCCGTGTGGTAGGCTCTGGGGGGAGACTACCAAACCATAAAACATGCATCTTCAGCAGATATCAGTACAAATAAAAAATAAACCGTGTATTAGAAAACAATAAAACGATGTAGTGGTGCAAAGATACGTGCGCCTCGAGGGAGGCTTTCGAGTGGAAAAACAAAACACGAAATAAGGGTAAGTAGCTTAAGGGTCGAACAAACCCTAAGTGACTGTGTGTAGAAGTGTATAGGCCGACATGGGCCAAGGTAAGTGACCAAACGGCACGGAATAAGTGTATGATAGGGCAGGAGCCCACAGACCCGAGAACCCAAAAAATAAAAAAATAAAAACTAACACGCAAAGCAAAACGAAAAGGCGTCGGAAAGTTCGGCCGAGAATACTCAACAGTCCTCATGGAGGAGCGGCAGCAGGTCAAACCGCCTGGCACAGGGAAGCAAAACAAAACCCCCGGCTATCACAAGCAGCAGCGGTCAGTCCTTTCCCCCGTCCATCTGAGAGACCCTCCTGCGACGTTGGCGGCGTTGCGGCAGAGACGACCAGCCGGACTTCGGCAGCGGCGAGATGGACGGTCCACGCAACGAAGAAGACCACTCCGACAGGTCCAGAGGAGGGAGGTCCAGCGAGCTCAGGAAGCCGGGTAAGTCCGCAGGATGGCGTAAGATCACCGCTTGAGTACCCTTACGGGCTATCAGGGCGAAAGGAAATCCCCACTGATAAGGAATGGAAGCTTCACGAAGCAGGGAGGTAAGTGGGCGCAACATCCTTCTCGTCTGAAGTGTGGTGGGCGATAAATCCTGGAAAATAGCGATGTCATGGCCCTCATACTGGATAGGTGTCTTCGATCTGCATTTTTGGAGGATCAGCTCCTTAGTGCGATATTCATGGAGGCAACAAATTATGTCTCGTGGCGGTTGTGCGTCAGGACCTCTGGGTCGGAGCGCCCTATGAGCACGGTCAAGCACAATTGGAGAGTCCTCCGCTCTGTCCAGAAGCCTGTTGAAAATGGACGTGAGAGTGGACATTATGTCCGCAGGAAGAACAGACTCCGGGAGGCCCCTGACACGAAGGTTAGACCTCCGGCCCCTGTTATCAAGGTCTTCCATCTGTCGTAGCAGCCTCGAAATTGTGTCCTGTTGATGGGAGACCGTTGCTGAGATCTCATCAAGTGTGGTATGGACTTTCTCCCGGTCGTCCTCCAAAGCGACCACGCGGTCGCCAAGTTGCGAAAGGTTTGTTTTTATGTCATGCAGGTCTTCGCGGACACCAGAAGCGGAACAAATCAGACATCTCCGCTTTAGTAGGCAGATCCCTCACCGCCTCCTGCCATGAGGTATGTACTTGCGAGGGCAGTATGGTATCCGAATCGGCCACGGAAGGCGACCCGGAGCGAGCACTCCGCGGACTCGGCGGCGGCGACGCCATCTTGCCAGGTAGGCCCCGATTGTCCGCTTCCGTAGAAGAGTGGAAAAACGACCGGACTGAGGTGTTAGAGTGTTTCTCTCTAGCCCCGGCGGGTTTAGGAGTAGTCGCGGTCCTCGAGTGCTTGCCCATGCTTGAAATCGGCACCCTTTTAGCAGCGTAAAAGAACGAAAGCCTCGGAGCTCAGCAGCTACACGTGCAGTTCCATCGAGTGCTAGCCACGCCCCCCTAAAAATAAATTTTTAACCCACATTCAGAGGCGTATCTACTGAAAATAGCGCCTATGGCAAGCACTGAAATTGCTCCCGTCC
Organism: Spea bombifrons; assembly: GCF_027358695.1. Taxonomy (NCBI): domain Eukaryota; kingdom Metazoa; phylum Chordata; class Amphibia; order Anura; family Pelobatidae; genus Spea; species Spea bombifrons. The sequence continues at coordinate 19,844,012 of NC_071096.1, read as the reverse complement.
AAATATCTAGATCACTTTCACAAAAAAAGGTGCCCCTAATGGAATTCCATCGGTGCTGGGCGGCATTTTAAACTTCGCCGACGCCATTATCTACCCTTTTGAAGGGGCGGAACTTTGCCGCCCCAAGCACTTTTTTTTTTTTTAAGCGGAGGAGAGAGAGGGGCGCCGAGTGGTTTTCGCTTACCCGCTCGGCGCCCCTCTCTCTCTCCTCCGCGGCGAGTCTCCCTGCTCTGCCACGGTGCCGGCTTGTAATGCCGAGCATTACAGCATTACAAGCCGGCACCGAGCCCGAACAGGCAGACTCGCCGCGGAGGAGAGAGAGAGGGGCGCCGAGCAGGTAAGTGAAAACCACTCGGCGCCCCTCTCTCTCCTCCGCTTAAAAAAAAAAAGCGCTTGGGGCGGCAAAGTGCCGCCCCTTCAAAAGTGCCGCCTGGGGCAATTGCCCCAGTCGGCTCCATTGTAGGGTCGGCCCTGCTCATTGGCGCACTTACACAAACACATTTACACACACTAAAACACAGAAACCCATAGAAATTCAGTGACACACACAAACTGGCTATACAAACACACACTTTACACATTCCTTACCACTTGCTCTGTGCCAGTTTGATTTCTTTCTTCACACAGCTAGTGCAGATCCTGCAGGCTGCAAGGAATCAGGATGTGACATCAATGAGGAGCCAAGACAGAAAGGAAGAGCCAAGGTCACCACGGTGGAACAGCGACTCCTTCATGCTTCCCAGTGGAACAGGTATAGGGCAGCAGGTGCTCAGTAGTATGCCTGCACCCTCTGCCTCAAAACTGTTCCATACACAGCAGGAAAGCAGGGAAGGAGTCCCTGCTTCCCCCACAATGGTCTGCCCCTGCACTGCAGCTCACACCCCGGCGCTACAATGGTTTATTCCTCTCTGCTCCCCTTCTCAACTAACTAGCTCGCACTGAGGCCGCCCATGCTGAAAGCGTCCACAGACCTCAGATCATACAGAACATCTTGTCTGATTCTTATGTTGTGGCTGTGCCGAATCAGACGAGATGTTCGTTCCTGACAGTGACAGTTGAGCTCTACAGTGTTTAGATGCTCAGTTGATGCTGTCACTGTCAGGATTAAGAGTTAGCCCAGCCGCTCACTGACGCCCCCCCCTTTCAATTGGCGCCTATGGCCATAGGTGCTATACCTTACATATGCCTCTGCCCACATTCCTGGGTAAAGCAGCCATAAATAGAGTATATTTTGCCCTGATATACTTTTTATGGCTTGTCTCGACTCGACTCTCTCCTGTGCAGTCTATGCTAAATGTTGCTGCTGGGCTTATTTTCCTTGCATGCCACTCTTCTTCTGCTTCCCCACTTTGTGAAATCCACCACTGGCTCTCTATTACCTTAATTAAATTTAAAATACTTGTACTAACATATAAGGCCCTCCATACCACTGCGCTTTGTTCCCATGGGGTAAGGCTCTCCTCCCTTATCACCTCTTGCTAGAACTTCCATATCACTGATACAACACTACCTCTTACGTTTCTCTGTTCCCTCAAGATTGTAAGCTTGCGAGCAGGGCCTTATCCACCTAATGTATCTGTTTGTTTTAGTCTCTCAATTCGAGTCTTGTCATACCCCTTGAATATGTTTATTGTATGAAGCACTGCATAAATTGTTGGCGCTATATAAACAATAATCATAACTACTACTGGACAAATTAATGCAGGTCAGTGTGTACAACACTCCAACCAAGGGATTGGTTGATTTAATAACTTTACTCCACACATGGGGACGGGCTGAAGCAGACTGGAATTAAGCATTTCACATGCATAGAAATGTGTTTGGCTGAACACATCTCCTGTACAGAAAATAGCTGGGGGGGGAGCATCAAATGCACGGGAGGGGGATTCAGCAGAAAAAACAGGAATTTTACTCACCGTAAATTCTTTTTTCCTTAATATAGTGGCAGTACACATGGGTGTTGCTCTTCCTTAGGGACAAGGATCTGAAATACAAAGTTAAAACCCTCCCCTTCCTTAACTCCTCCTCTTCCTTACCCATAAGACCACACCAGACCAAACACAGCCAGTAAGTACCAAGAATACTAACATGCTTGAAAAATATCTTTAATGGTAGACAACATGAGGGAGGGAAACATGTACTGCCACTATATTCAGGAAAAAAGAATTTACGGTGAGTAAAGTTCCTGTTTTTCCTGGCATATAGTGGCAGTACACATGGGATATAGCAAGATAACCAAATGGGCGGGGAATACTTAAGACGCCACTGACTGGTGCATCCTGCGCCAGAAAAAATGCCACAGAGGAGGAGAAGATGTCTAGTAAGTAATGCTGGACAAATGTATCGAAGGAACACCGGGTAGCTGCTTTACACATATATATTCAGGAGATGAGGTCGACTTCCCAAACCTAGACCCTGACATAGCTCTAGTGGAGCGAGTCACAATATGGGACAAGATGACTTGCCTGCTGCTTGAGTGAGCTAGTCAAATGGTCACTGTAAGCTACCTCAAGATGATCTGAATATCTACCAAAAAAGGACAAACAATTGATCCGTATAGCGGAAAGCAGTGGTGCGATCTGTAGAAATGTCTAGAGCTCTTTGGACATCCCAATGTGCCATTGTCTTCTGCGGAAATACCTGATCCTGATGGAAAAATGGTGACCATAGCAGCTGAAGACAGAGCAGTAGTTACCCAGTTGTCCTGCTGAAGTAAGAGTCACCAACAATGTCATCTTCAGAGAGAATAAATCCGATCTGCTAATGTAGTCTGCAATACAGGGTGATTCTCTGTCAGCCTGTGAGTGTCTGCATCGCACAGACAGCCTCCGTTACTGCACTTCACTTACACTGTGGCTTCTATGAAGCTGCAATGAAAGTCCTTGTCAGTAACGGAGCCGGGAGAGAGGCAGAGTGACGTATGGGAGGGGGAGGAGTCAGAGGGGTGTATGGGAGGGGGGAGAGAGACGGAAGTGAGAGACCGGCCAACAGTGAGGGGAATCCAGGTCTCCTGCAGCGTTGCGGGGGATCTGGATTCCGGTGTTATAATCTGATCTCTGTTTGAGATCGGATTATTATAAGGAGAGGAGTTTTTCAGAGCATTTGCTCTGAAAAAATCCTCTTTTTATAATCGATAAAAATCGATTCGATTAATCGATGATGAAATTCGTTGCCAACGATTTTCATAATCAACATATATAGGTGACCGCGCCCCTCACACCAAGTGAGTATAAATAATGCAAATAATACCAATTCAATGTAGCTTCAAGGAAATCCGAGCAGTATGTAAAATTCAATCATAAAACAAAGAGAAAAGAAAAAAACATCATAGTGTAATTCATCAAAATAGTTGTGTGTATATATCTAACAGGCAAAATGGACCCTTACGTTTGGTGGGGCTTATTCAAGCCCATAAACCGCGTAGGGGGGTGAGCGGGAGGGATTGTTCGTCTCCCGAATAAATTTCAGTCTCCACTGTAGAATTATTCAAAACTTCGTGATCTCGGAAGAAGAGCGAGAAATCGAGGTAACTACTCCCAAATTCGTCAAAGCACAGATCCGGAGGCGAGGGTGAGATAAAGATGAATACTTTAATATATAAAATAAATAAATAAATAATCGGACTAGCGGCAGTTTTCAAAATCACGGCGTCCCGCGTTCATCCACTGCTGCACAGCCGAATGTATATCCGCAAATAAAAGTCACGTCCTCCTTCTCCTCTGTCACAACGTGCAACGTACGACGCGTTTCGTGCTATACTTCCTCAGGTACGTTGGTGGATCCCTTTCTGTGCTCCTTTATAGCCGTCTTTAATTGATTAGATCAATGGTAAATTGTCCACATAGATTTGTCAATTGTCCATAATTGCACGTTGTGACAGAGGAGACAATGCATTTATTGCCTAAAATTATTTCCGTCTGCAATGATCCTCAGGATCCAATTGTCTAAACAGCTTATGCCTTACAAATGTAAAAACAAACAAGGCCGACATAGATGCTGTCCTGGCCACTGATTCTTTTGGCAGATACGACAATTATAAAAGGCTCAATTTCCTAAATTGGCTAGATACTTCTGTATCTGGTTCCCTCGACAGGAAGTACTCCCATCCAAGTGCTAACCAAGCCCAACCCTGCTTGGCAACTGAGATCAGACGAGATCAGGTGCATACAGGGTGGTATGGCCGTAGGCCTAATGCCTATTACCAGATGCCTAGAGCCCTAGCCACTGAAGCGCTAGACAATGCTACTTGCACTGGAATGCTGAGGATTGGAACATACTCCTTTTAGGCAACATGCAAAATCCTTTGCATGCTTCTCACAGATTACCTCTTGTAATCGCCTGGAGAGATCTTATAAAATTTCCAAAGCTCTTGTGGAGGAAGGGAAATTATATCCTCTGACTCCTCACAAGATGAGCCTGAATTAATAGATTTTTAACACCTGGTATTCCCCGGTGGAAATTAACCAGGCCCAAGCCTGTTTAGCTACCGAGATTA